>NC_088713.1:14925575-15557397 GCF_963576615.1 Watersipora subatra
TGTGTCCTCAGGTGTAATGTTATCGTAGTTCGATGCAAATTTCAATGCTGATTGGAGGAGTTCGGCTGAGATAGAGGGGTAGAAATTGACTACGTCAAACTCTATAAAGATAGCTCTATCTCTGTTCTGGATATTCTTGAACCAGGTAATGACTTCTGCGGTGTTTTTCCACTGGTTGATGTTTAGACTCTTGCTGATGTTACAGTTTATGCGGTCGAGAATTGCTTTGCTTATGCATCCGATGTTTGATTCAGCAGGGTTTATTAATCTACATGCAGGGTTCTCTTTGAAGTTGGTTTTGTGGTCTTTCAATGTGATAAATGTGTCTCGTTGGGTCATGCCATTAATCCTGTCGTCTAGGTCGAGAGTTGTAGCGATCTTTTTGGCTTCTCTGTTAATACTGTCTGTTACGTCAGCATCGATCTTTTTGTATGAGTTGGTTATGCTGTTTTGGAGTAGTCGGTTGTAATCAGCGGTGCCTATTTTGTAGAAGTTTGACGTCTTGTCAGCTGGGACTACTATTGATTGTGGGTTGTTAGTGATGTTCACCATGTCTTTGGATAGTTTCTGTTGGAAAGTGCACGACTGCTGTTGCCTGAATCTTACGTTGCGTATCATATTAGCCATTTCTCGTTCGAATTTCTTTAGTTCGTGTATTTGCGGTGGTGATTTGCGTGAGTTAAATCCGAATGTTTCTTTGCTTTCAGATGTGATGTGCGGGTTCAGGTGGAAAAATGGTTTCCATCGCATTCTCTTTATAAGGTGTTCTACTTTTTCTACAAGTCGTTTGGTATACTCTTGTTGTGATGGTATGCGGATGTTCTTGGCTGAGTATCCAAGGTTTATACAATCCATGTTGGCGTCTTTAAGCGGAGAGTGCTCTACTGTTTATGAGGAGCGTATATATTCCAAAGTAGTGTGTTAAAGCTGCCAAATAGTGCTCAATGAGTAATCAGAGCTTAAATATAAAATTTTTTCATGTAAAACCTTAGATAAAAAACAACTTCATTACTATTAGTTTCATGTCTGTTACGCAGACGATCATCAGATAAAATTGTTTTGGTCCAACTGAGTTATATATAAGAAAGGTGTAATTACTATAACGACTGATAGCTATGTAATTGCATTTCGTAGTGTGTATTTAGCAGTATGTCAGCATGTGGAAGCTAGCTCATTACGCTTGTTGAGTGAGCTCATTTCTGGCTTTGTGAGGATGATATACTTTTCTGATATGCACAGGTTACAACGCTTGGTGGCTGGGTCGTATGGCCTTGCGTGTTGAATGATTTTCCATTTAATCGTATACGGTGTGTTCAGGCCTTTTAGCTGCCAGATGTAGTTACTAAGCTTTGTGGCAGATTGCTTGTCCTGGTGCCTGAAAGATGATATGTGGCCGCTGAATCGTGTCTTAAAGGAATTTTCTGTGAGGCCAATATAACTTTCTGTAGGTTTGCTACCGTTGCTATTTATATATATATATCTATATATATATAAATATATATATATATATTTACATATATATACCTATATATATACCTATATATTTTTTATTGATGTTTCACCAAATATTATGGTATTATTATTACTTGAAACTTCAGATCATTGACTGAATTGTCCAGGGTTGACAAACTGACAAACATTGACAAGGACAGCCAAGGATAAAATGATTAAGACAACGTTCTGTAGGTAATGTAATCAAACAGCAAGTCAGAATAACAAAGGAAGAATAATACACATAATAAAAACAAATACCAAAATGACTCATATAAAAATACTACATAAAGTTATTAGACAAAAATACTTCTGTTTAGAATGCTGAAGCTACATACCGCTGTGTCTGACTGGATCCTATTTAAAGAATGATGAAAGCAGGCTATAGCCTAAAAGACAAACAATTTTTCTAATAAGATAAGGGTAAGGAGTTATTTGTCCCACATGACCTCCAACAATCACTGCCGACTGTTTTCGAGCAAGGATTTATATACAACTGCTTCGGAATAAGAAGTGGCCTCATGACAAAATTATAAGCTCATTTCTATTTTTTCTCTAACTTCAAAATTGCAAAATTGTTCGTATGTGCATGGCATTGTTCATCGCTTTCACTTACTGTTACTATTCTGTACTCAAAATTGCAGAAGCCTGGAGCTTGCAAATTTGATTTTCCTAATCAACAAAGGCGAAGATAAATGGCTGAGAAGCAGATTCAATGTGGTTTATTGAAGCTGGTGGTTAATTGCTTTCATCAGTATCACTGATGTCTAGCAGGTGTACCGGGACCATAGTAAACATCAGTTACGGCTGGCTGCCATCATGTAGTTTCTCTTGAGCTGTTGCAATTAGTTTACATTCGGCTTTTTTTGAGCGGCACAAATTGCAGAGCCAACAAAAAAATTTTTGAAACGAGCCAGAAACATAATGTATTGAACTTTCTCTAAAGATGCTTGTTTTTGTATTTTGATTTCAAATCCGGACCCTGAGAAAACTTATGCAATCTCAAAGCAACTCTTTCAATATCTTCTACATAAACCCTCACATTTTGTCTAGGTTTAGAAGAAACAGACATATATTGAATCCCATGTTAGATCATTAGTCTAAAAACATACCACGTAATTATTACATTCATTTAGTGTATCATATTGACAAATTTAATACTAGCATTTGAACTTGAAGTAATGAATCAAATTTACAGGAGATGGCGTCTCACGACATTTAATAAATTTACCACATCTAAAGCATCAACTCATCTTTACTTCCTATTTCTTTCATTTGGTTTACATTGTAATTTCCTTGAACATTTTTGATGAAACCTTCAGATTTCATTGGATTTCATTTTAAAAAATATGGTCATGTTTTTTTGATGTTAAACCAACAGGTATGATTTACAAAAATTAATTGAAATAACTTTCCTAATGCTTTCTTTATGAAACAACCTTTAAAAGCAATGAAAATATATTGAGGAAATTGCAACATATAAAAGCGCCAAATCTTTGTACAAACAAATGATCAAAACAACATGACATCCAAAGCAAAACAGAATGTTTTAGGTTTTCAAAGCACAAAAAGGCACCTCCTGGAATTGACAGCAAAGTTGATCATCAAATAAAACTTCGTAGTTCACTCAAATGTTGTTATCTGTAAAAATCAAAAGGAAATTCAAAGCCTGGAACATATTTCTTCATTTCGGTTCTTCCTAACTTAGTTTATTGTTTTTCAATTTTTGTCATTTTAATGATATATATCAAACTATCACATGGTTTAACTTGTGAATAATTAGCACTAATATTTCTATGAAAACCACAATAATTTTGTTTGACAGCATCAAGGCAACTATTATGACATACTTGTTACTGATTTTGTGACCACAATAGTTGATGAGCTGCTCAGCCAATGAACAGCAAATAAATCATGATGACAATAGATTTGATAAGCGGTAGAGTCATAAGTTGGATGAGCTACAAAATATGCTTGCAAAAATGTTCCAACGAACAGATTAAATTACCTATTTCTCACTTTCAGCCAAAAAAGCATCTTTATCTTTGTTGTTAATGCAAGTTGCAAAAACTTCTACCTCTTGTATATTGCTCAGAAAATTAGTTGCATCCTATCCTGAAAAATACATAACGTTTAGTAATTGCATTCATCGCTTTAATTTTCCTTTTACGTTAAAGTGTTTGTGATCTAGTAAAGATACATTGCAAATACACTGCAAATACATTGTAACCTCAAAGATAGATACAAGTTTTGCAAACCACCTCTTAAATGTCAATGTAACGGCCTAGAAAATGTTTCTAGTCAGCAAGAACATTTGATTACATGCTTGTGTTACAACAAAATATTGCGAGTCTATTTTATCATTGTAAAGAACACATTAAATCAGTTTCATCCCATATCTTTTCTTTGTTGTTAAAATGGGACAAAACTAGCATAATCTGTTTCAAAATTTTTTACGAACGCGGCTCAATGCCATTCAAAATGCTGCTACAAACCTTAAGTCTAAAAGAAAGGCAACTAGCATAATCACAAAATTTTCAAATAAAACCTATTTGTAGTTTTCTGCAAACAAACTCAACAAGACTGGCTGACATCAAATATTTACAAATTTATGTCATCTTACACTACTGGTCAGTTCTAAAAATATATTATTATATTCATAACCAAACAAGTCATATATAAAGACTATGTTACATACATGTATATGATTTTTCTAAATATTAATCTACTAACAAAACATAAACGTTTAATAAAATTGTTTGAGATATATTTAATCATATTTTGGAGTGTCATGATATTATGTTTACCAATTTATACATATGAATGATAATGTCTCTTCAAATAGCTAAAATCAATAACCACTAATTTGATTAGAAGATTAGTACTTCTCATGTTAGTAATAATCATAGTAGTGTTACAAATTTATGTATAACTCTAATTATGCAGAAATATTGATTTAAATTTAAAGGTTCCTTCAATTTTTTTCTAAAAAAAAAGCTTCCACTAATTACTATATAATCAGAGTCATTACCAGCATTTATAAATGTAGGCTTTTTAATTTTAAATGCAAAAATCCATGTTTTTGATAGAGTTTCGGTTTGCTGATAATTAATTTATTTAACAAAAATAACTTGATTGTTTCGTTATTTTCAAATTGTAAATGTTGTAATTGCTTTTTCTTCATACGAATAACATTTTGAAACTCTTCTCATAGTAATATTACTTCTTTAGTTAATCCTAAGCTCACCAGTGATACCAGTGATACCAGTCAACAATTCCAATAAGTAATACACCAAGCATATTATTAAACTAAATGGTAAACTATTTTATGTAATCTTCTTTCAATTAATTTTCTATGTTGAAATGTGCTCAGCATGCTAGTTATTTGGTCACTCCAATTTTTTTCAGTCAAATTTTTCAGACTGCTTTCTTTATAATTTTGCTAGTATGGTTAGCTATTGATCAACTATTAGCAGGCGAGCTCAAAGAGAATAACTTTTATAAAGCTTGAACTAGTTTTGTTGCATAGTTTTCTGAAGTAAATTATATCCACAGATTAAATTCAATCAGTCATAGCTGCTGAAAATTTTACTGTAACCTCCCGGGAGCGAACTATTTTTTGGGTTAAATAAAACAGGTTTCAGGGCGTTGGCATTATAAAACAGCTCCGGAGTACCCTAATAAAGTCAGGTGTCAGTAGGTTGTCATGAAACTCTATAGGCTACTGAGATTCTTGTTTTTTTAACATTTTCATTTACACTAGTTTGCCATGAGATATCATCGCACATGGTAGTTGTTTGCACCATTATTCCTCAATTATTCCTCTCAGTTGGCAGCCTGTCTTGTTGGTATATTTCAGTTCGATTTCCGTGCAATAAACTCCTTTTTTGATATTTTTTTAGCGTTTAATTTGACAGACAAATGGAAAGTCATGGCAGTTATTATAGTAAATATTAATTTTTATTGTGTTACTATTTTCAATATAATATATATGTAGCATTGAAAAATGTGCTGTTCACAACAAAACGCATTAACAATCTTAATGATTACTTTTACATAAAGTATTATAGAAGCAGTCAACACTCACAAAATACTGCAGTTTTTAAAATATTTGAAAGTTGCATAAAAAGAAATACTTTAATTTTTTTAAACAAAAGGTTCATAGAAAATTTGCTAGAAATATTCTAGTTTCACAATTCTAGTAAATGCAGCTTTAATCAGAGTACATTTTTGGTTGTCACAATACTTTGGAAAGCAAAAACAAATAATCAAAACCAACAATCTCATCACATGACTTTATGAATCGCTGCACCATGTTTTTTTGAATATTTTTTTGGTGTTCTTGCGGTATGTTTAGCAAGAAAATTTCTTGTCCGCTAGTAACATTTTATTGTGAAAAGGCTGCTACTGAAGGAGCTAAAATTATAATACTATTCACCACCTGAGAAGATAATAAATATAATATGCATAAAGTTATTCATAAATACAAACTGTTCAGAACTAAAACTCACCGCTAAAACTATTGGTTGTTGTAGACGCGAACAAAACTTCCGCAAAAGCATTCCAAACTTTTATAATTCACTTTTAGTGTAAATTATTTTGATAACCATGAAGTTGTCACTATTATCATCTCTCTTGAAAAAAAAGCAAATTCTTTGTCGTTATCACGCCTCTATTTTGTGAAAAAATATTTAATGCAATAAAGAGGATTGCCTGAACAATCAATGTAACTATTGATATCTCAATAACCAAATGTGTGGCTTTTTTAGTTTTTGCTTTCTTTGGACAGATTAATTTTAGCAATAATTAAACACACCTCTCCTATTTTGTCTACAATGTCTATTTTGAAAGTTTATTGAACGTATTACTAACAAGCTTAAAAATAAATTTAAACTCAGTACTTGTATATACAAACACTTGTCTATTGCATCCTAATGACTATTAGCTAATTTCACCATAAAAATTATTGGTCTTTTTCAAAGCATTGTTTGCTACTTATAAGAAGCAGGTGATAAAAACATTATTTAGCCAAACAAAGCACAGTCCTCAAAAACTTCTTTACAAAGATATAGTAAAGACAATGAAAGGTTGTAGGTTGTCTCAGACTATACTATTCTCTAAGCATTGCTACTTGTCTTCAATCAACCATTCAAACAGAATTACTTCAGGAGGTATTTCCATATTCTGGCTGTAATTAAATTAGACCACCTCAAGTTTCTGTATTATATTAAGTAGAATGCCTTGTCAATTCAACTTTTATGATTGAATTAGCCATAAAAAGTTGACAAATTTTAAGTACTGTACAGTCATACAATGGCATTCCAGCTTAACGTTTTCCAGGACTGAAGGCAAATGTCAATTTTAAGTATCTCAAAGCACTATTTTTAATATGAAATAAATAAATAAAAATTAATTCTTTACCATATTATGAGAAGGCCACTTGAAAGGATATTACGATAGGAGAATTTGTTTTTACTGGTTTTAAGGTACTATCTATGCTTACAAAGTAACCACATGCCAATTAGTGGTTATGATCGGCAATAAAGTGTGACACTAATATGTACAGTAGTGTATAGAATATCTACTGTCGAGGCAAATTCAGTTGCTAGCAGTTGTGCAAGAGAGACATAACAGCAACACTTGTAGTACACTATACTTTTGTGTGTTATAAAACACAAAATTTTAATTTAAGCTAGATGAATTTAGCTTACTAAACACACAGAAAAAAATATTTTAATCTTTTATTAAAGTTATCTCTAGTTTTGGCCTTCTGTCACTATAACTTTTAGCCAGCCTTATTACAACTTTTCAAACTGTTCCTCTAAAAAGGACTGAGCAATTCTGTTCTCAAAAGCAGCCTATCATATGCTTGATCATTTAGTGGCTATTGTGAAATGGCTCGTATCTTTAAGTTTCTACTTTCTCTAGCCAGAAACTTGGTCAAAATTTACTTTTTTTCTTGCTTTTATATGTTAAGACACTCCTACGTTTAAGTATGACCGGTGTTTAATTTTTAGTAGATTACTATAACCTTTGTGTAGTCAGCACACAGCAAATTTAAATGAAAGATTTTGCGTGTTATGTAACTTCACAAAAAATGTAAGCGCTTCATTAAGGAATTTTCGGTGCTTTAATAATTGATAAATTAAAAAGGAGCTAGCAGTATAGTTTGAAAAAAAAGGGAAACAGAATTTACTAGATGGATAATGCAAAAAAAGATGTGCAAGTTGCTCTTAATCAAATCTAAAATTAATTATATTTGTGAGTTAAAAAAATGTAGCCATTTTTAGTAGTAGGATTTTTAACCTTTTGGACACAAGAATATCTGAAGGAAAAGAAAACACCCTAGTTCTTATTTTGGCTAAATTATGATCCAACATGTTAAAAGATTATTTTCAGGAAAATTTTAGGTAGATCAGTTAACTCTGTGATCAATGTGTTTGTAGATGTATTAAATCGAGCTATCATAAAGGCTTTCCAACAGAATGAACAATATACTCGAATTACTATAAAGCTTTTCTGTAGCAAAGAGTTCATCCATATTCAAAATACTTCAGTCTTTCGGCAATCAGCAAAGTTACTATTAGGTTCAATTCTCATTTTATACTTCAGTTCTCTTTGGGTTTTCACACAGTTGCAACATTTTGCATTTCTCAAATAGTCCCTTCAACATTTTTCTCTCTTAGCTTGTAATCAAATAACATTTTATCATATAACAAAATTGAGTTTTCAAAATTTCTACTTATGAGATTAGATTAGTGAAGCTAGTGTGAAACATTTTATTTCTTTTTGTTGGTAGATTCGAAACACCTCATTTCTTCAGTTTATAAATAATAATAATAATATAGGATCCATGATTTGTAACAAAAATATCTCACATATTAAATTGTCTCCAGCTTATTCCGATTCTTGAAAAGAGTCTGGGTCAGACACTTTGCTAACCATGGCTTAAAGTAGATTGTCAGTATTGATTGGATAAAAGTATTTTTATGTTGCGAAACTGCATCAACTTTATAACTATTGCTAATTTCTGCAGATGTATCTTTGGAGCCTTCAATATTTTGGGCAGCTCGGTACAATGAACCGCATCAATGTGTAATTGTAGAAAAAAATGAAAAGGCAATATCATTCTTCGAGTTTAGTGCTCTAATATTTTCAGAGCCTGTTCAGCATAAGCATATCATAGTGAAAGTATTTGTTCAAGATTTCCATGTATTACTTTAAAAGGAAGAAACTACTAGTAAGTTGTTTTCAAGGCTGAGCCCTACCAAAGGCTGTTTGCATAGTTAGCAACTCAAGCAGACTTATTAGGTTTAAAATGTCGATTGTAAAAAAATCCACCTCATTTTCAAATATTAAAAATAATGCTCTGAAGGAATGACAACTAAAATAATTTTATTCAGATCTGATATTTTCATGCTCCCATGTCCAGTGAGAAAACCACCTGGTTTTTTTGAAAATGTATGGCTTTTATTGTAAAGATTAATTGATAGAGCAAAGCTCAATTATACTAACAGCATCAGTCAACATTGCAAGTTGATGTATGAATGGTGTAGACTAAGTATAAAGTTTTTTCAATTTCTTAAAGCTTAAAATATAAATTTCTGTGTATTTTATTGCCCAGAAACAGCTGCAATGTAATAGTTTAATAAAAGGATTTATGGGAGAATTCTTGAACAGCTGGTAGTGTATCAATGATAGTCTTGTTCTTTCCTTGAAGCTTGAAGTTCAGATCATTCAAATGGCCACAGATTTCAACAAGGAAGGCGAGGTCACTCATATCTTTAAAAGAGCTCATCTTCTCATGAAACTGTCTTGCAATCAGGCTTGTGCATGTATTTAAAAAATAGGTTAGCTCCTGATGAATACTCCACAGCCTTGACAGAACATTTCCCTTACTTAGCCATCTAATGTTATTTTATGTTAGCAAATCTTCACTGGTGGCATCTACTTCTTTGAGAAACTTTCGTAAGTTTCTGTGTCTGAGAGATGATCAACTTCTGAGAAAATTGATCATCTTCATACTCTTACACATTAGTTGTTGAAAGTGATCATTTAGTTTTTCGCACAAAACAGTTTTGTGGATGATGCATTGGAATGCTAGCATTGATGGCATATCCTTCTTCAATCTAGCTATGACACTTTGCTCTTTTCCAACCATGGTTGGAGCGCCATCTGTTGTTACAGATATGCATTTGTGGAAAATTATTTTCATATTATCAACTCCTTTAACCAGGGCATAATAGATAGCCTGGCCATTGGTTTCTCCTTCTAATTCAACCAAATTCAGAAGCCCCTCCTTCCTTTCTTTACCATAAGTGTCTTTAGGGTATAAGACTAAAGAAGGATACTATGCTTCATAAAGAAGCATGTAGTATAAACATGTGGGCTAGTATTTTGGAACAAATATCACAAAACAGGTCCATATTTTTCAACTTGGAGTTATGTTCTCTCTTTACTGTCTTAAAATGCACTTGTATGATTTCAGCTTGCAACTGCATGTTAAAATGACATTACTAGTTGTTAGTGTACACACAGACGCCTACATACCTTACAGAAACTGCTAATTGAACTAAACCCACTATATCAGTAGATTCATCAATAGCGATTGGAAAGTAATCTGCCTGGTCTACATATATGGTTTAGAAAAGTCATACTGAGATAATCATAAATGCTTCTAATTCTACCAGTGGCAGTTTTCTTAGAAAGTGGTATTGCCTTGACTTTACCAATCACATCACGCTTATCTGGAAAAAGTAGTTCCATATCTTCAACCATGCATTATTTACAATCTCAGCATGAGAATAGGGAAGCATTGCTTTTGCTGGAATCTTTGACACTCGTAGAAGAGCTTCTGTAGCATGTTTATCAGCAGCTATGAAAGAAGATAGGATAATTTCTAAAAGATTTAGTGATTTCTGAAGTTAATCTAACTGTTGATGTCTAGCTACAGATCCCAGTAGAAATGTAGTACTAAACTATCTGTGTTTCGTCTCATTACGTCGTTTGATGTTAGTCTTCTTGTTAGCGGAGACCGTTTCCTGGCACAATAGACATTGCAGTTTGCCACGCCTAAAGATGAACGCATATTCCAGAGTCCAATCATTTTGGAACTATCTTGTAGATTTGTTTCTATTTTATTTACCATCTGAAGTTCCCATTGTAACTCTGGAAATGGTTCATTTTGTTAAAGATGTCAATGCTCCTCCCACTGCATTAATTGGCTTAATTACAAATGACATGTTCAACTGAGAGACAGCAACTTATATTCCTATAAGCCAACATTATAAAATCATGATGAAATGACTTCCTGATGAACATTCTAGAAAATTCTAATTTTGTCCCCATTAGGTCAGCAACAGACGTTGTTGTATCGGAAAAGCTACACGTGCATGATGCCATGAACTATGACTCATGATGCATGTGCAGGCTATATATAATTTGGTAATATCGCACATTTAAATAAGCCTAATATGTCACGATGCATGTAGTTTTGTACAGTATATTATAATGATATTCTTATACACGTAAACAAAATCGAATTTTCACAGAGTTGAAAGAGCCGCAACAAAATTTGCAAAGAGCCAGCACTTTAGAGCCACACTTTACCCAACCCTGCTATAGATCATCACGTGTTGATTATCAAACTCACTCAATCAAATTGTTTACCATCTTGATTAATCTTAGCTTGAAATAATCTAACTATTAGATGACAATGTGACATATTTGTTTCTTGTCATAATTTTCAATTTGCTGCTTTATGGTAAATCAATTGACAGTAAGTTAGGTAACTGTTCAGAAACTCGGGGTAGGGCAACCAAAAAAAATCTAAACAAATTGTCATCAGTACCATAGTGTTTACTTTGGTTCATCCCCCGACCAAACAGAGCGAAGCCATTGGTTGGGAGACTTATGATAAATGCACATGTGCACACAACTCCCAAAAATTGTTCATCAACAATGAGACAAACCATTGCATCATAATTTCATCAACAAATTTAACCATCGTTTTGTAGAGTCCTTAAGAATAATAACGATACAAAACACATACAAACCTATTTAAATATGTTACTGAGTCTTTGTAAACCATCGTTATTATCTTAAAACTTACCCATCTGATCGGATTACAGTCATACTTCGACTTACGAGCTTAATGCGTTCCGAGACTGAGCTCGTATGTTAATTTACTCACATGTTAGTGCAATTTATTTATATATAGAACTATTAAATATATATTGATTGGTTTCCAAACTTGAAAAAATGCAAATGGAATCAAAACACTCAAAACAATATATTGCAACAGAAAGAACATGTTGGCTATTGTCTTAATTTACCAAATGCTTTCAAAAAGCAACAATTAAAAAATAATGCAAGGAAATGTAGTTAATTAAAATGTGAAATTAAATACATACAATAGCAGCTAACGCTAGCATTTGCCAGAGAGGGAGATATAAGTTATCCTTCATTACAACAGCTGACTTTGATAAATTTGGATTTTATCAATGTCTGACAAACGTAGAAGCAAACCTAAAAGCAAACTTTCATTTTTAACTTAACGTAATTAAAATTTCTTCGGCGTTCATAGTTTGAAGTTTCTCGCTGGTTAACTAATTTTTCCTTTGTTTTGTTTTCACGACTAGCCGGCCGTTTTAAGATAATCCTATCTAAAGATGTTTGCCTTTGTCGCCCTTTAGACATGTTGCGATTAGGACAAAGGCAGGTGTCGTCACAAAAGGTTAATGCACGACCACTAGCCAACTTGGCCGAATGTCTAATTTTATAGTTTTTTCTAGATAGCACCGGCCTTTTCATATAGCATCATTTCAGTTACGCTGTCACCGGCCAATTGTTTATCTAATGCCTGAGCAGTCTCTCCACCAGCGGTTGTAAAGATCGCTGCGCCGTTTAGAAACTATTGCCAGTCCTTTTGCGAACTAAATGCCCTGAATATAATCCTTCGGCTTGATAATTGTGGATGTATTTCTGTCATATTGCTGAGCTATAGCTCAATCACGCATACACATTTTGCATGTTTTTCAATAATTTTCCGTTTACTATTAACTGTTATCATTCGCTTTTTCTTTTCATTATCTTTCATTTTACTGGCAAACTTTCGGTCTACGCAGAGTACTTTTAATTCACATAATACTGCACTGAAAGTCGCACACAAAAAACACAGCACAAAAATATAACCTGAGCAGTTAAGAAATACAGAGTGATGCTGTTCTCATAAAACTCCTCCGACATATTTGGCAACTGACTCATGTGCTCGTATCTCAAACATGGCTCGCATGTTAGTGCTAAAACTTGTTTAAAAGCTTGCTCGAATCTCAAGTTTCTCGTACTTTGGAGCACTCGTAAGTTGAAGTATTACTGTATACACAAATAAACAGATCTATTTGGACGAAAATTGTTACTAAAACTTGTCAAGCCTCACTTTTATGAAAGACTTAAATTTGAAGCGCCGAGCGACAAAGAATACAATGATTAAATCGTGCGCATTTCACGAAAAATTAACATTTACTTTTCACCAGTTCATAGCATTGTCAAAGTTTCGGTGATTAACGTAGGAGTACTGAAATCATTTCATTTTTGCAAATTTCAAATTAACTGACATTTCAGACACATTTGAGTACTTTGGTATTCTAACTGATGTCCTACGCAGTGTAAGTAAAGGATATGACGATGATATGTTTTTCTAACGATTTTTATGAGATTACGATATTTAATTATAAGTTTGGATATTCTTCTTGATATTTTTAGCTATGACGTTTTAAAATGTTAACAAAATTGCGCATTGGTTTTCTATTATTACTGTATTACTATTACTAAGTTTGGATATTCTTTTTGATATTTCTTAATATTGCTAGCTACAAAGTTTTTAAATGTAAACAAAATTGTTTGTTGGTTTTCTATTATTACAGTATTACTATATTATTAATATTGTTTATTCTAATAATAATAGTGCATTTTACTTCTAAAATTGCATTTCTCCTATTGCAAGGAGAGAGATATAAACATATAATCTTTTCCTTTCGTTATTGCTGTTTGTCATGACCAAACACTTTTTTAAGTATATTTTCTAAAAATCTATATAATAAATATCGCTTCTTGATATTGTTAGCTACGACGTTTTGAAATGTAAACAAAATTGTGCATTGGTTGTATGTATATTATTACTATATTAAAAATATTGGTGATTCTAATAATATCAGTGCATTCTACTTCTAATATTGGCCAATATTGCATTTCTCCTATTGCAGGGGGAGAGATATAAACATATAATCTTTTCTTTCATTATTGCCGTTTGTTGTATATGAAAACACCCACACCCAGTACATTACAGCTGCCATTGCAGTTATCCTATTGCACTGCAGTGTCATTTGACTGCTAATATTGCATTTCTCAACCATCTGTACCCTTTCTTTTTTCCAATATCACTTTGGCCTGGGGCTGTATGACAGTGGAATTTCTAGTATATTAAAAAAAACATTTCCAACAGTTTCATTATTTCAAATTAAACAATTTCACTATTTATCTGCTTTACAGATGCTGCATTTTTTCCTAAGCTTTTAAATTTTTTAATAAACACTAATTCATCGCCTACATGTAACACAAACTCTTCATTGATGTCTCTACCATTTTCACTATCTTTCTCAGCATCAAGTCAAAGGCTGAACATATTTTAGGTGTTTGAAACTCTTTGTCCACTAACCTACGGCAAACAAGTAATTTTAATCATTTTATGTCAAGTCCCAAGCAACACTTCCTTGATTCATTTGAGCCAAGGAAAATCAAGTATAAAATGATGTATGAAAAATTGCAAAATTTCCGTTGGTTTCATAATTTAAAAAATTTAGCTTTCTACCCAGTAAAATAATTTAAATGTTTGTACTTTTTCCTAAGAATTTCATGCTTTAAAAAATCCTACTCCAATTACTACATATAATGCAGAACCTTCCTTGATGGCTCCATCATTTTCATCTGTTTTCTCAGCATAGGGTCTTGAATGGAACGTTATATATGTTTGAAAGTTTTGTCAAGTTCAATCAAAGTGCAATTTTAATAATTTCCTGTCAAGTCTCAAACAACAGCTCTTTGATTAACTTGAGCGGGCGCTGTTCTTTTATCAAAGTATTTTAACTAATTCATTTGCAAGGCCCAGCTCCGTGACTAGCTACGCTACTGCACAGGTGACTCCTCATTTCACCTACTTTTCCTCATTTCTCACTGTTGTGTTTTTTTCTTCGATAAAATAAAACAAACACCCCAAAACAAATCTTCAGGTAAAATGAAAGTAGTGTAGATTCTAGGACATATGCCAAGTTTAGAATGCAAATAACATACTAAGCAAAAACCTCCAGCTTATGCCTAATGTGCGTCAAAGACGTGTGCATAATTATAATTGCACTAAAATTTAATGAAATTACGCTAACCTAACCTCAACAACCACAACAGAAAGCAAGCTGGTCATGGTAGATTGCTTGTTATAATTAGTAGTTTGACCTTTTTGCTGCAGCCATTAGTACCAAGTTGAGACTGTTCTGAGGCAGATGAGATGGCAATATTATTATTGTTTTCAGAATTACTGTTACCACTAAAAATAATGAATTACTTCAATAGTACCATTGCTCAATAAACCATTTCAGAAGATCATTCATTCGTATTTGGTAAAACCTCACTAACTAAAACGGGTTTGTCACGGCTGATATTCGGACGAGATGAATTGCAACAAAAGAAGAAGTTTCTTCAAAATAAGATGAAGCTCAGTTTGGACTGTAAAAATGTTTCTCATTGACCCAACACAAATAAATGATGGTTTCATTTTGTTTAAAACAGCTGTTGTGATAGACTAATTAAGCAACTACTCATTAGTCATAAACATATTGTGCAAAGCTTCCAGAGACAATACCAAGCAGCTCTTGGATATACTCATACACCGAGTCAATCTGAACGTCACAGCAGCTGGTGATACGCAAAAAGTTATTCTCTTACGCAAAATTGTGTCGTGATGGTTGGTACAGTCAGTCATAGCTTTCTTGGTCAGCATGTATGCAAATTTTACCATTAAGCTCTCCATTTTAGTGCTGCTTTTTCAGGGTTGGCTTATATCCGAGAGTACAGTATTACAGTATTACAGTGTACCGTATTTTCATAATTTAGTAATGCCATTGCTTGACAAGAAAACCAGCATATGATTTTTGTTAGCAATGGTCTGTCAGTTGGTACTTGGTATTAATTGTAGATGCAAAAAAGGATGTCCGCAAGTATTTATATTTATATCTACAGTCAAACATGGATAACTCGTCCACGGATAGCTCGAACACATCGTTAATTTGAACGTTTTCTTTGGTCTGTTCCCACGTAATGATAAATTGCTATAGATAACTCGAACTCAACACTGTTAATTCGAACTGTTTTTTTGCCCAATGGCTACCAAAACGGTTGTTATCGCTTTAGAAAATCACTTTATTCAAAGCCATAGAGGTAAACCTCATCTTTTCGTAATTCATAAGCGTTGTTATTACCACCATCGGCAAAATAATTTTGTCAACGACTTTTCTAAAGGTTTGGTCAAATTTGATTTATACTGCTATACAATTAATAGCACGGGCTTGCCGGGTCACGCGCGCAAGGATTTTCGCCACGCACATACAAAACAAAAACAGCATGTTGTTTTGTATGTGCGTAGCAAAAAGCCTTGAGTGCGTGACCCGGCTATCCCGTGACGAATAGTTTTCCGACGTTGATTCCGTGTTGAATCAACATCGGAATGTTGAATGTGTAAAGCGTCTTAAAAATTGTTTTTATTAAACGTATACGTTGTCTTAGCTAAAAAAACTATTCATCGTTTGACCTAAACACAGAATACGTGTGTACATTCAATAAGTATCCATTCTAAAAGCGTGAGTGATATACAATGTACCGATAAACCTCGTAAAACGTTTAATTGAACTTCCTCGGAGTGTTGCTTGTAACGAATCCCAGGTAAAGTAAGGGATTTTTTTTTGTAACTTTTTCTTGAAGTTGCATAAACTTCAAGAAAAATCGGCAAAATTGATCGTGGGTAAAACGCTAAAAAGAAAAAGATGTATTTTCTTTTGAGCATTTCAACAACGATCAAGTTTTGCCAATGTCAATCTAAAAAAACGTCCTGGCAATAACATCACCTCAAACAACAAACCAATCTCAAGTGATAGAAAAATCTCTATACTTTTTGATAAAAACGTTTTAAACTTTACATTAGAAGCATTTAATTTGAAACAAGCCATTTGTGCTTTTGATTTATATTACAGTTTGCATATGTACATGTATCTACTAATAAATAAGTAAATACATGGACTTGTGACAGTGCTCTGATAACTTGAACGCTCTGATAATTCGAACACTTTTGCTCGGTCCCGTGAAGTTCGAGTTATCCATGTTTGACTGTATTTATATCTAAGATTTCTACTTAGTAAAAATACTTAATTCAAATAGGGTTTCTTCTATTGTAAATTGCATTTTTTATCAATTTCTGCAACTTGAATTTCTGTTTCCAATTTTTATCTCTTTGCTAGTTTGTTTAGTTCAACAACATAAAATTTTTTACACATAACACTAAATTTATTGTTTCATTTTAAAAAGCTTTTAGAAATGGGTTTGTGTTCTTATGCAAAGACATGATATGTATCAACAAGTTTTATTGTAGTTTCATTATTTTACTTAGCAAAACTACTACAACCTTTCACTAGCATCATCCAACCTAGTAGAATAATTCCAACCTTCATTACTCTAGGAGATTCATGTAGCTTCTATAGCTTAACTAAATGTATGTACCAGTTTGTAAAATTTCATGTATTTCTATTTTATACGTTGAGAACCCCTTTAAATTATTTAAAGTGCATTGTCTGTTTCATTACAGAGCAAAACGTTTTTTAAGGTGAACACAGACTGTAAGAAAATTGATGAATTATGATTAATGTGTATGATTTTTAAAAATGTATGTAAAATGCTCAAAAGATTATATCACTCAAGATCATCACTTACATGTATAAGCAGCAGGCTAGAAGCAAACCACAAAAAGCGTGTTTGAATAACAGTATTTCTAAACAACAATGACATATGAGTAATTGAATAGCATAGGAGAGTTTTAGAAGTCACCATATTTTATCTTGGAAAAACTATACTAAAGATGTTACACGACTACCAGATTACTACAAGCTTCATATGCTTGGTTGTTATCATGAGATGATATGAGTGGGCAGTGTGAATAAGTTCTGTAACTTCAGGAGATGCAGTTATTTAACGTTTCTCTTCTTTATCCAGTAGACTAGCGGGTACTTCTTCTTCTTCAGACATTTGTTCTGAAGTAGAAAAAATCCAATTATTTTTGCAGGTAATTGAAGGTAATGATGCAAGAATGCAAATAGTAAAATTGAAAAAAACTATCAAAGTTGACTTATAAACTAATTTTAGATGAATCTTACAGAACGAAGGTAATTAGAAACTCGAAAATAATAAATACATATATATCTATATACTGCTACTTATTTTCAACTTTGGATGAATTCTAAAGACCTGATGGTAAAATTTAAATCAGCTATAAATGTCACAAACAAGCCAACTTACAATGAAGAAGTCAGCAAATCCCATCTATTAACAAATAGCAGTTTATAACAATAATTGTCACAGCCACAAAAATAATGGTATTTAGAACTTTATGGTTATAAAGTCTATAACCTTCATCGATAATAAATAGTACAGAACTTTGTTAGTATATAAGTGTTTAGAATTTTGCACAAAAACAATCTGAAAACTTGAATATGTATATAAATGGAAAATTATACACATTTAAGCTGATATATAAACATATGTTTTTATTTATGTGCATTGTCATATATTAAAATCAAACGTATATAAATGCATATATATAATAAATATAAGATTTAGTCCATATATTTTTTGCATATGATCCAGCTACCTTTTGTAGAAGTAGGCTTATTTGCCAGCTCTCCTTTTCCGATTTGGAGTTCAGATGAAATAGTTACAGATTTGCCAGAAGGATCCTCTAGAAATAAAGAGGCATGAAATCAATGTTCACCCTGTTATGTTTATAAAACATGTTTTGCTCACAATGTAGCTGAAGACATATTTGAGATTCTATAAGAACTCAGATCTTTTAGTTAAACGGTTAATCATTAGTCTCTTAACACAGAAAATGTGCAAAGTAAGAGACTAGCATTGGTGTTTTATAAAGGGGGTATTTTCACTTGAGTATAAGTAGCAAAATAGACAGAAAAAGAGATTTGTTTAGTTAAACTCACCATATTTGGTAATGTATAATCTAGAGTGACTGTGAAATATTCCAGTTCTGCTGATTATCATAAAACCTAGTGTACAAGCCTTTCCTGTGAACTTTTTGGTTTAAAATTTGAATTGTGATTTATATACAGGTTAAAATTATATATGTGAACTAATCAATGCGTTCAGTGAAAATATACCATTTGAAATCCTTAAATGCTGAAAGTGATTTTTAATCATAACATGCAAGAAAATACTAGTAATTGTATTGTAATAACAGGGTCATTATTCATGGTCAATGTTTTGTAACTACTCCAACATCTGATTTCTTTCCTTGAGCTGATTTTCCTTGATGCAAAAATGAAGGCAGCATTTCGCATGCTAATTTTGAAAGCTACATTCGAAACAACAAGTTTAAGGTGGGATTGTCATTTGTTTCCTCTTGATGATTACACAATTATCTTGGTGATACTTCTTTAATAAATACTAACTTGCCGAAGGCATAATGCAGCATCATCAAACAAAAGAACAACTGGTCAAATGCAACCTCGAATGTCAATGCGTGTGTAAAGACTCATGAGGACGTTAACTCAGCGAATGTTTCATACGGCTAGTTTAAATTAAGTTTGTTAAACCACTAGAAAAACAATGAGTGCCACATATACAAGTTTTATACATATAACTAAAAAAAGCATTCAAAGTTTGGGGAAACCTAAGCATGGTAGTAGAGTATCCTCGTTAATTAACGGTATGGAACCGAAATTGTGTATTTTTACTTTTTGTGCAGTATGTAGTATGCACAAAGTGCAACTATTTACTCAAGTGCAGTAAGCGGTATTGGTGCACTAGAAGTATTACCAGTAATATGCGGCATTGGAATTAGTAAAAGTATTTCTAGCGCACATTTACATTACACTGTACATACCTAAACTTGTTTCATAGGAAACTCGTTTTGGCGAATGATATTCTAGACTGCGCTCTTTTAAATATTCTTCAGAAAGAAATTCATCTGAAATCAAAAAGTGTACAAAGTCATTAGTTAGATCTCCTTTGAATTAATCCAATTTTGTTGATTACAGTCAGCTATACTCTAGTTTTTAATCCTAATCAACATTTCAAAATTTTTCAAAACTATTTTGTTTTAATTGGAAAAATATTTTTCTAATGCTGACTCATGTAAATAATTATAATCTGTTTATCATAAATAAAGGCACTATTAATAGTATTATTACAGCAAATTAACGTAAAAAAGACTGTGTTTTTTAATTTAATAAAATATTTACATACTATCAAAAGTCCAAATAAAACATTATGTACAAGTACAGGGTGTCCGTAAAGTCCTGATACAACTGGAAAAAAACTTATTACTACGACAGTTTTTGAGATATGTTAACCGGATTTGTTTTATTTCTATCAAGGATCCATACAGATTTTTTTACTGAATTGCTAAAGGACAATTCTTTTTCCCCTTTTTCCCCCAGAAATGACAGTCTTTCCAGTGAAAGAGGGCACGGTGGATAGCTGACGATGAATACTCGTCAACAGAACACTCAATGCGTATCCTGTTTCATTGGGACAAAGTCAGATGTACAGTCTCAGCAAAACTATGGATTTGATTATGAGAGAGCAACCATCACGCTCTTCAATTTTTAAATGGCACAAAAACTATGGGGATCGGGCTGGTGTTGAGTAAACAGAGAAGTGGCTAACCAAGAATATCAAATGGCAACATCATTTGTGTTAGGCATGCCTTTCATCGTTCTCTTACGAAGTCTATCCGATCTGTTGCCAGCAATTTGGAAATGCTACATTCAACAGTTCACAAGGTCCTACATAAAAACTTAAGACAGTAGGCTTACAAAGTGCAACCGTTACAGGAACTTCAGCTAAACGACAAGCCTAAATGCACAGAGTTTGCAGTTAACATGCTAGGACGAATATCTGAGGATGAAAGATTCATCAAACAATTCTGCTTTAGTGATGAGGCAAATTTTCACGTTTTATGTAAATTAAACAGACACAATATGGGAGTCTATTACTCAAAGAAGTCCCATGAGAGTAGAGAGCTTCAAAGACTGTTTGAAATTAAATTTGTTGTGTGGTATCATGTGCAGTCAAATAAGTGGTCCTTTTTATGAAGCAACAATAACTGCCAATGTATACCTAGATCTTTTAATTGAATATGTGGCACCACAACTAGTTGACCTGTAACCAGATATCATGTTTCAGCTTGATGGCGCATCACCACATTGGGGACTGCATGTTTGTCAGTTTCTCAAAGAAGAGTTTTTTGACTGATGGATTGGAAGAGATGGGCCACCACGTTCGCCAAAAAGCTCACCGTCCGACTCTTTCTGTGGAGTTATGTGTAGGATATTGATTATAAAACAAAGGTTCATGACCTTACTGACTTTAAAACAAGGATTTCAAATGCCCTCTTCACTATTTATGAGGATGTCCTACAGCGAACATAGAAATAACTGGATTATTGCCTAGGTGTGCTTTGTGTAATTAAGGCAGCCCATGTAGAAGTGTGATAAATCATGTAAAAATCCTTTACTAATTGCTGAGGAAAATAAAGCAAATCGGGCTAACATATCTCGAGAACTGGCTTGGTGATAGGTTTTTCAAGGCACATCGGGCCTTTACTGCAGATACCCTGTATATTTTATTATATGAGTTTTTAACAGAAAAATTAAAGTAGCCATAGCCAGCCAAGGCTAAGTTCGCAGTCACAAAAATTAAGGAAGTGGTATGTCACTTATCTTTGCAAAGTTTGGTTAGAATAAAAAATATTTGCAAAGAAACTGCATTGCTTTTTTATCAGTTATTACATAAAAATTAGGTACAGCAGTTCATGGTCAAAAAGGGAGTGATGGAAATCGAACTTGTTTGGTCGCAACCCAACTTGGCATACAACAGAAGCATTTGCAATTTGAGATAATTTGGTACTTGTTTCAGAACACACACACCCCTATGCTCCCTACACACCATACACGCACACACACACACACACACACACACACACACACGCACGCACGCACACACACACACACACACACACACACACACATGTGCACATGCACGCACAAACACAGCATACAGACGCACATGGGCGCAGATCAACACAAACCCACACACACACACACGCACGCACGCTCACACACATGTGCACATGCACGCACACACAGCATACAGACGCACATGGGCGCAGATCCACACAAACCTACTCAAACACACACACACATACGCACACATGCACACACGCACACATGCATGCACACATGCATGCACACACGCACACACAAACACACGTACTCATGGTTTTCCATCGCCTTTAAATAGCCAAGTATGTGAACAGCTGCTTTTGTGAACACCATTGCTTGGGCTTGTTGTCAGATTAGTTTGAAAATGGTCAGTGAAAAATTCTGATGGAAATGAATCAAAAAGTGTCAAATGGTAACAAAGGATAAATAATTAAGTTGATGACAAAATTATGACATTGTTAAACATTTTTGAACATGTTTCTATTGTAAGCTGGTGAATTGCTGAGTTGACTTAACAACTGAATGTGGAAGGATGGCTAACAAAGATGCTACCTCTCCTTCAATCGCTCAACTAGTCTATAGTATCTTAGGCTACATACAACCTACACAGACTAGAAATTTGAAAACTTGTATGTAAAACTTGTTTCATTTAAGGTGTTCTATTAGACATTCATTAATTGTTTAAGTTTGGGCCTTTAAAATAAAAAATCAGAGTGGTACCCTTATAAGTACTCACTGATGTCAGGATGTAAAACATATTTTATTTGCAATTAAGTTTTAGCCTGGATATCTACATCTATATAGCTGTATTACTGAAACAGAGACAGCAGAAAGCACGTAACATCTATTTATATCTGTGAAACGCTTCATCTGATTTTGTACCAAACCACCAGACTTTATCAACTACTTCTCTATTTGTAATTGAATCTACCAGACCAAAAGACACCTCATCATCAGCAGCTACGGACTCAAACAAACTCAAGCTACTGAAGACTACAACAAACTACATTGAACTTTTATTTAAAACTCCATAAATCAAAAGTGTAATCATACAACCACATACAAATGAGGATGCTGTTTAAAAATAAAATGTCACTTAAAATCATATGCATTCTATCTGCATTGCAATTTGTTCCCACTGCACAATTATGTAATGTACATGCAGTGCACTAATAACTTTTCATTGCATAGTAAGCAGTATCGGTGCAGTGGGAGTGTTGCTCGTGATCATTTCGCATTACTCTGTACATGGAATCACAACAATTTTCATGAAAACTCATCATAAAATCAAGGATTGATTTAAGTTCCACCCAACACCAACACAATTTCAAGATCTAGATGCTGCTCAAAGTTAAATATTAGTAGACAACAACATAATGTTGAAAAACTTGGCTCTGGCAGTGGCAGATAAATCCCTCTCATACTTTCATTAGAATTTATGGGCAGTTGAGTTGATTGGGGTTTCAAAATATTTGAAATAAAATTCTAGTGCAGAAAACTGATTCCACTTGTTAGGTATCGCAGTAGAACTATTAGAAGTGGAATCCATGACTATCTGCAGATCTCAAACAAAGACTGATATCCAGGTCTCAACTACATGTATGGTTAGAATTAGCTCTAAGATGAACCTACCACACACATAATTAATGTTTTACAAAATTTTTAATGGCAAAAATAATGCCAAAGATATTTTATTTCATCCTACCCTCAGTACTTTGCTGCAAAAGCTTAATGTTTTGTTATGAAGCGTTAACAAAGTTTATTTATTTGACAGGCAATGCAAAAATTCAATTTATTTGAAAGACTGCATTGATGTTTTGGTTAATATTATTTGTTGTTTTATAAAACCAGATCCAACAGAGAAGTACTATTATTCCTGTGGTTTGACTGAACTGCTTACCTCTATTCTCAAGATAACATTGAGTAAGATAACATATAGTAATCATAAGTTTCGGAGCCCTAGTTGGAATTACTGTCACATGAGAAAAATATTTGGGTTCTCAATCTTGTCATTCAATATCTAAAAACTCTAAAAAACTATGGTATCACACTACGAACTCTGAAAAAAATAAAAGCTAACTAGTACGCTTTTTAGTAAAGTGATGAACTAACAGCCTAAAGCTATTGTGACATGTTTTAGAGATGATTTGCTATATCCGTGATGTGTTTATCCATGTTTTTGTACAGGTGCTAAGGCAATTCCGTTATAAAAGGTGTCCAGCAGTATGGGAGACTTAAGGGAGTAAAGGTAGTGAAGGTGTTTAACATTTTCCAGTCACCAAAATGTCTCAAACAGACCAGGAAGGCAGCCAATTCCTCGGATATGGAACATTTTGAACACACTCAATCTGTTTAGACCAGACATTTGAGATTAGATTAGTTGATGGTAAATATAATATGTAGTAAAAACTGAAGCTGTGTACGTAATAAAGTTTTTGTTTAATTTTCAAACAACATCTATCGGGGTGAAAACTTGGAGCAATGTGCAGCCACAGCGAAATTACAGTAAAGAGGTTTGAAAAGCCAGCAGTGTTTGTTAGTCCACGTTGTCAACAGATGTGCAGCTGCAGTAAACCTGTAGCTTCTATGGTTGACCATTGCAAGTTCACCATATACATGAATCATTGGGTTTCAGGTACAATGGAATTAAGTGTGCGGTAGATAACGGTAAAACGTTGCTTTAGGAGCAAGCTTCCATAATCAGTGCATGCCTACCATACATGAGAAAAATGTAATGAACTTCCAACTTACTACATACTGCACAGTAATGATGTAGTGCATTTACAATATGCAATAACTTTGTTTGATAGAGTAGCTAGAGCTGGTTGGTAAGAAAGCTGAGTAATACCTCTGGTTATGCACTGCTTTGAAAAATCCAAATCACTGATGTCAATGTAGGTATGTTTTGGCAAACTCCTGAGAACTGAGGAATACTCTTCCAAGTCGTTTTCTCTCAAACGAAGATTTTTCAATTTCTCCAGCTTTTCAAAACTACAAACAAATGTTTCATTCCCATTTACTTTAGTTATGGTATTCATAACTTCACTAGTTTACTTAGACTATCCATTTTAGCAAGTTCAAAGAGCTGGTTTGTTAATTAAAACTGGATTTCAAAAGAATTGCTTTGAGTTAAATTACTTTGAGTTAATTGCATTGGTCAATTAAAACTTTTTGATCCTATGAAAGTTGTTTGTTATTTTTTAGTAATTTTAACTTTGGCTGATTAGTGTAAATGGCCTGCAGCTAAGCCTTTTAAAATTCTCTTTTGCATAATTTGATCAAACATCACTTTTTAAATCATTTAAAATGATCCACTTTTTATGCAAGCTAAAGGCACATTTTTTTATAAGCTGAAGGCTACAGCTAATAAAAGAAAAACTTCAGAGTTACATTTAAGTTAAGAACAAAAAATTAACCGTTCTTGATGCAACTAAACTATTGATAGTACCAGTTTGTCGACAATTTTTTGCTGATCCTTTTTGATACTCGGTTAAAAAAAACAAATACTAAGTGTGTCAAAGTGGTTTGTTAAATGAAGTGTTTGAGTAAAATATGTTATTTATGCTGAATTTTAATGCTGTCTGTTTACTGTCAGACTGCCTTTTAACAATTTTTGCTTTAGCTGTTTAGATTTAATTTGCGAATAAATTGTTGTAACAAAAGGTCCACTTATTCATGCATGTTATAACATTTAGAGTATTCAAAGACATCACTTTTTTGGAATAAAAGTATTGGATTTCAAAGCACTACATTCTCAGTCTACCATTTTTAATTATTCCCGGCTTACATGAAGCCTGTGAGAAATTGTGACAAAAATATTATAAGAAAACTTTAATGAAGATTTTCATAGAATATTCTGTGGTGTTAGATTTGAATTCTCAGACTATCAATAGTGTGTATACCGTGAAACATTTATTTGAACCATATCGCTATATTTTACAACCTTCCCTTTTTGTGGCGTTGTATTAATGGTGACGCTCAAAATATAGCAGCTGCTTTATTTTTGACTAGCTTGTCAGATTTTTTAAAGGGTAAATTTAGCTATTTTATGGGTGAAGAGAAGCTTGTTTTACCTATATTTTGTTCTAGCCATTTGTTGGAGCGACCTCAATGCACTTGACTTCAGCATTTGCGATAAATAGTTTTTCGTATGTGCGGAAATATTAGACTAAGTTGGAAAAGCAACTACAGTGCACCTTTAAGATATGATTACCCTGATATATGATTTTTTGACCTCATGAAGTAGAACATGAATGATTTTTTTACCTCACCATACGATTCTTATTTCACCATATGATTCAACAAATTTTTTCCTGAGTTCATATTTGGCTGTCGTTTTGCTTATAACTTATGACAATATAGGAAAGACACCGCAATGCAGCTTGCCGAAAATATTTTCACAACACTCGGAAAAGACGCGATGACCGATTGTTCTCAGTTCAGCAATTCTCGTGTCTTAGGCGGTAATATTTTCCCTTTACGACAAGTGGCAAAATTGGAATTATGATCCTTCAAACAGAAAGATTCGATGGTCAGCCAACTAATTTTAACTTGCTGACAAAAATTCCTTTCAATACATATAAAGCATTGTTTGGCTCTTTAGCCTAATTGGGTTAAAAAAATTTAATGAAAAAGTGGAAACTCTATAAAAAAAATCAAAACACCTACTAAAACTTATATTTAAGTGTTTAGTACGTTAAACTTATATTTATTTATAGTGAGCTCAACTTTTATGTTATTTGTATACCGTACCTCTGTCTTGAAGGTATGAACTCTCTACGGTACACACTACACTGCACCTTGCAACGTTGCATTTTAATGCAGGTCATAACCAATAAATATACTACGTATAATAAAGTTACTATGGGTAATTATAACTGCTAAAGTTAACAAACTATTTTTTTGCTAATTTTGAATATGTACAGCACTTATATAATTTTTTAAAGATTTTAAATATATGATGTTTTTATTGTATAATTACAAGTACTATAGTTTTTATACAATACCCACATTTTTTCACCATAATACGCTAACCCTAAAACTGATCAAATCTGTATCTTGAGGATGCACAGTACTTTGATTAAAACATGGATACATTTATTAATTGTTTCCATGGTGTACCTTTCAACATTTTAAGAAAAGTCATAAAGCTTTCGAAGATTAAAACAGACTTCGACACGCTATAGCAATAGCTGAAATTCTATCATTCGGTGGTCCCGAGGAGTATTATCATCATTCACCACAAAATATGATTTTTTTATATCCGGTTTCAAATCACATCATAGACAAATCTGAAGACAACTGGTACGATTTAGATTTTTGTGACCAAATCAGAGTGCAGCTCAGATGTTTGTGACAATCGGTAGTTTCAGATACACCGCCACCCAAACCATTGCAACACTACAGCAACAACAAAATAATTAACTGTCCTTGATGCAACCACTCTACTTTTAGTATCTATTTTTAGTACCAATTGTTGGGCAATTTTCTACTGATCACTTTCTATTAGGAGTTCATATAAACCAAACATAATGAGTTAGTGGCAGATTAGTGGTGTTGTTTGACTGAATTGTGGCGCTGTATTTTTCACCCTTATCCCATAGTTGCTTTCCAATAGATGTGGTGTTTGAATAAAAGTAGGATTTAAATACAGGTTAAATAAAGGTTTTTTAAAACATTGACTGTTTAAAATACAGTTTACTTCAAAACCTGTTTGTTAAAAACTAAAAGCATTAATAGTTTTATTTTTTTATCTAAATGTATTTTACATGTAGCCTATATACTGGTACTTGAATAGGCATTGCAATATGATGCAGTCTAACAACACAATTTACCTACTGTTACACAAAGCACCTTTTTGATTTTTGATAGACTGTGAATAACCACAAGTGTTAATTACACCAGGCAAAGTATTATTGTATTATTTTATGCTAAAATTTTACTATTCCAATGAAATTATTTGTATTTAAAACAAGCTCCTTAGAAATACGGCACAGATGTTAGTTTTTTAAAAGTTCATACCTGCTTCTTGCCCCAAACAGCCACCCATTCAACAAAACAGTTCCTCATTAAAATGAGTTGTTTGAGTAAAAGAATTATTGTTGTAGACGACAACTTGATAAAAGTTTGGCTTCATAAACATAATTGAATTACTTAGGAACCCAATTATTTTTGGCAATAAAAACTTTGATGGTTACATGTAGGTTTAGCAAAGTAAAATGCAGCTTATTCTACCAGCATAGACATTCTAGTTTCAAAATCAGTAAAACATTACATCAACAAAGCTTTGACCACCTTGTATTTAAACTTAAATTTATAAAGTGATTGGCATTCATTAAAATACAAAATTATCTGAAATTACAAGGCAAAAATTTGTAAATATTGATGGTAAATATTCATATAAACCAAACATAATGAATGTCAAAGTGGTGGCAGATTAGTGGTGTTGTTTGACTGAATGGTGGTGCTGTATTTTTCACCCTTCTTCCATAGTTGCTTTCCATTAGGTGTGGTGTTTAAATAAAATTAGGATTTAAATACAGGTTAAAAAAAGGTTTTTAAAACATTGACTGTGTAAAAAAAGTCTATTTTAAAACCTGTTTGTTAACAACTAAAAGCATTAATAATTTTATTTTTTTATTCAAATGTATTTTATATACTGGTACTTGAATAGACAAGGCAATATGATACAGTCTAAAAACACTATTTACCTACTGTTACAGAAGGCACTTTTTTGATATACTGTGAATAACCACAAGTGTTAATTACACCAGGGAAAATATTATTGTATTATTTTATGCTAAAATTTTACTATTCCAATCAAGTTATTTGTATTTAAAACAAAGCTCCCTAAAAACACGGCACAGATATTAGTTTTTAAAAGTTCATACCTGCTTCTTGCCCCAAACAGTCACCCATTCAACAAAGCAGTTTCTCATTAAAATGAGTTTTTTGAGTAACAGACATATTGTTGTAGACAACAACTTGATAAAGATTCGGCTTCATAAACAGAATTGAATAACTTAAGAACACAATTATTTTTGGCAATCAAAAACTTTGACGGTTAAATTTAGGCTTAGCAAAGTAAAATGCAGCTCATTCTACCAGCATAGACATTCTTGTTTCAAAATCAAAAGAACTTTACATCAACAAAGCTTTGACCACCTTAGATTTAAACTTAAATTTCTAAAGTGATTGGCATTCATTAAAATACAAAATCATCTGAAACTACCAAGCAAAAATTTGTTTGAAAAACTATTTCTGGTCAACAGCAGCCCAATTTCTACTACAGTTGTTAGTTCATCAATGAAAAATAGTTTTTTTCATAAAAAACAAGAATCACTGTGGTTGGAAAACTGATAAAGATTTGGCCGTAAAAGTGGATTTCAATAAATGGGCAACCGAAAGCTTTTCACTAGATATCCATATCAAGGAAAAAGGTTTTTAAACTGACTTGCTTGGTAGTTTAGTCAGCTGGCAGCGAGACAAGTCAAGATACTCTATTGACTCAAGCTTGACTATTTCATCAAAAGTGTCAGGATCTAAAGGATTCTGCGATAGGTTTAAATCTCTCAGCTTGGCCAATGATGAGAGTCTGCAACAGAAAGCTACAGCAACTTAATTTTACCATAAATAAAAAAGCCTAAATAACAATTTATGCGAGACTGTACATCTAAGAACAGTATGATAGAAGTGATGCTAATCAGTGACACAATTTGGTTGCTGGCCGTATTGAATTTAATTTTTATATCATGTTTTATCTGTATTCATTAGCAAAGCATTTAAAAAAAGAATTATATGTCATTCCTTTATTCTAAAAATCTACTTTAAAAATCAGTGACTGATAAAATAGCTACGTAGCCTAAAATAAATGTTTAGATCGAAGAAAACAAGTCTTTAACCTCGATAACACTCTTTTGCTAAGGTTGTTGTTAGGCATCTATGAATAATCTTGCTGTCAATCTTATTTATGGTGTCAGGGTGGCTTAGTGGTATCATCTTTTACTTTCAACCATGGGGTTGGTGGTTCGAGCCTTGCTTAATGCCAATCGGTCAAAAAGCTCTCAGCAAGCATTCAACCCTAAAATTGCTGAGTCTTTTGGATCTAGACCTTAACTTGGAGGTCCCACTGACAACGTGGGCATGTTAAAGATCCGCCTTTGTCCTTCGCAGATTGGACAAGTGAAATGGCTACCTGGCTCTGTCAGACTGGACGTGTTGCAAAAATGTATCTCTTCAGGTTAATCTGACAGTTTCAGAAGAAGCCCTTGATAAGTTTTGGGACCACCCAAGGTAGCTTATAAAAACCTAGTCCTGGCGGTGTGTTTCTCTACTAGAGAACACTACCAAGCATCGTCACTACATGACAGAAGCATGCCATTATTATATCATATAACATCAGTAAAACTTTTAATAAAGGATTATCAGTAAATTTGAGCTGCTTGATTAATCACATTTAAATGAAGGTAAAAAACTGAGTTGCAAAATTATTATTAAAAACTTCAAAATAATTGTTATTGAAATAGTTAACTTTAATTATTTAAGCTTGTTTACCTGGATGCACATTAAAGGCACGCGCTGACATGTGCTGACACAAAAAGTTTAAATGTTTTCAAATTAACTAGTTTGTTTAAAAAGCTTGTTTGAAGAAGATAAATAACTTGTGAGCAATAAATATATTTGTGTAACAAAGTTTAGAAAAGCATTGAACATTTACTAATTGTTTATGTTGACTTTCAAAGCATTCCTGATTATAATCAAGTTATGTAAAATTTATTTAATTATTTAAAATAAAAAATGTTGAGTTTTAGAGAGCTGTTACTTGTTAAAAAGTTAATAATAAGCGTTAAGTTATTGGTAAATTTAATTGGCTACTGATTTTAAGAATAATGTTTCAAATGGTTACTCATTTAGTTTTTTGCTTAATTGCCCAGGAATACCAATTATCAACACTAAAAACTCACCTTTATTTACTATAAACATTAATTATGATACCAGAGAATCAGAAATTATAATTAGAGACAACAATATAATGACCTGTATTTTTACTACTATCGTTAGGGTAACAAAAAAATAGCACACAAAGAGTTAGCTTCTGTTGTCTACTATGTGCATTCTATTTCCATTAAACTTTGTATCAAAAAATTAAAGCGGAACCTTGCCAGTTGGTTCGATTGATTGTATATAGATACTGACCTAAACGGAAGATTATTCAAGTCACAAGAACACAGGTTGAGCTTCTCTAGCAACACCAACTTTTCCATACCAACAAGCGGATCAGAATCTAGTTTATTCGAACTGATATCCAGTTCTTTTAGATTGGTCAGTACATCAAAGCTGAAACAAACAGGCATCGGGAACCGTAATATCTGTAATAATCAAATCCGTAACAAACAGTCATAAAAAAACGCAGTATTGCTGGCCTTATTAAATAAAAAGGCAGTATTCTAATGTATGCTTGTTTATAATTTAAGGCAACATCAATTTGTCAGTGTATGAAATGGAAAATAATATAGTTTATTGCAACTGACGTTCAACTCAGATCTATTGGTCACTGAATCTAATCCGCAACATAATATGAAATATTTACCAAATATGGTTATATCTACCATTTACTGTACATTTTTGGTTCACAAATAATAAAAGTGAATCTGCTGAATATACCGCCTTTTAGAAATTTGTAAAATTGTCAGTAAGTCATGCTTATCTTGTTTAAAACATGAAATATCATGTTGTTATGTTTTTCTCCTACTGAATGTCAGCAGCTGCGAGCTGTTTGATTAGTTTATATTCATTTTAAACCTTTCTAAAATGAGGTAATTTAAGCGTCAGTTAAAATACAAAAATAACGTCTACTGCAATTTTTACATTCTAATTAAAACGAATTATGAGCTGAGGTTAAGCAAAGAATAACACAATTACTTGATTTTACCAACTAGAAGAAGCATCTTAATAATGTTTCTCAACAGGATATGGAGTCTGTTGATTCATAAAAAAAACATATAGAAACTGCTACTGAAAGCTGATACAAAACTGCTTAATTATCTCAATTATGCATCAAAAATTAGTAAATATTGTAAATTATTATAGAAACTCAATCCATGACTAAATTGTGAATTTTTTCATTAGTTGCAACAATATTGCTACTTACTTTAAAGAAAAATTATTATGTGAAAAGTCCCTTATGTTTTGTGCTAAATGGTAGGAATGTCTGCATCTGTTTCGGTTAATTTTATACGAGCTAATTAGTTCATTTTTAATATTAATATATAATGCTTGTAATTTGAAACATCAAAGAGCAGGTTTTACTGAAAAATAAACAATTTGTTTCAAACAAATAAAAACTTATGGTTCAGGCTCCAAACATGTTTTTAAATGCTAAATTTTATAGATCAAAGAACCGGCAAGACATCTGATTAAAAATGTATTTCACAGTCACAAGCTATTTATTAATACAGCTGCCATCGCAAAGCTAAACCGCATGATTGAAGTAATTAAGAAACAGCCCTAAGTTTCCACAATATTGCTATACAATAAAATCAGAGTAATGTACATCAAAAACTATTTACTACAATTTACACACTCAGACATTTTTATGATGCATCCGGCTTCCTCCTGAATCTTTTTTTGTAATATGTGAAAAATGCGCTGCTAAATAAATGAATGTCCCTGTCACAAGATATCAACATAATTCATGTACCATATATGTCAATACCATGACCAACACTTCATGCAAACAATAACAGGATTAGGATTAGAACTTTTTAATTATTAGACGTAAAGGAAGTTGAGGGTTTGGAGTTAGGAAGTTGGAAAGTCCAAAAAAATGTGAAGGATTTTTTGATGATTTATTGATAATTAAAAATAAAAAATTAGCCTATCAAAAAAACTATCAGAAAAAATTAAGATTATGGAGACATGTGCAACTGTTCATGGTTCCTAATACTTACATATTTATTGCAGATTATGTAATAGATACATGTATGTCAGTACTTATTACAGAATCTTTATTTCAGTTTACATTACGAATTCTGTAACGTAAACTGAAATGCAACTTTTTTTTCTCCATGGTGTACAGTGCAAATAAAGACGAGACCAATTGCAAGAAAAACTGAAAAAACTTATTTGTACCAATTTTAGTTAAAAAATCATAAGCACACATTATGCACAGGTGTTTGTTTTTCCTGAATAGATGAGACATTATCAAGTTCAAGGAAATTACTTGTTTGTAATTACCGCTAAATTGCAGCTCAGACAATGATTAAAACCGTTTTCACTAACTTAATAATAAGTCTAATGTTTTGAAAAATTGTATAATATCTGGTAAAAATATTGTGCAGTTTAGTTCATAATACAGAAGTGTAACAGAAATGTAGCTTCTAAAAAAATATTATTTTACATTTTAGCCATGCGAAGAAAAGTTGCTCAGTTGATTGACTTCTATGAGTCAATATTGGTATAAGCATATCCACTAATTGTCGTTATATTATGTCATTGTAATTCAACAAAATAGGAAATAATAAAATATTATGTTGTGTTGTTTTCAAACTAAGTTCAGCGGATCTAAATATTCTCACAAGTCTTCATTCATATTTTACTATTAGGAAAAAAATAAAGTTTTAGTGCAAGGTAAAACAAAATATATATATATGTATATATATATTATTTATTATATACTAAACTATTTCATTATATACTTTCTTTTTTGTTGTTGTAAGCCATTTAGAAGCTTTACTTATGGTATTTCAAAAGGTAACTAAGTAGGTAAATCTCATGAGCATTACTGTACAAGTTTGTGTTTGAAACTCCTTCCACAACCCTGAATGTTCGTATTTAAGACTTAACTGGGAAATTAGATTGCTGGATAAATATTATCTTATGCTGCACTGTAACTAACTATATAGCAGTAACAGACTTTTCCTGGAATAGAAAACCAATTTTATTCTGTTTGGTTTCACTTTGTGATGCAACCTTTTAAAATCAGGTAATCGGTTTGTAAATTTGTATTACGACAACTAATTATTGGCATCAGTAGTTGCAATAAATTCTGTACTACAATTTCAAAGTTAAAATTGGTGCTCAGCACAGAGTTGCAAGCTGTGTATGTGGTTGAAAGTTTCTTTTTATTGGTGTGAAAAGAAATTAATATCAATGACAATGTATAAAAGTTTTGCTTGGCTATAAAAAACCGTTTAAATGTTAATATGAACTAGTTCAGTGGTTCCAGGAATAGCTAAGGTCAGAGGATATGGGTTGCATTTAAACCAAAGTGACAGTCAGAAAGCAAATGGCTAAGCGATTGACATAATATTTTGGCTCAAAAATAGTTTTGTTTTTATTTCATGTGTTTACGTACTGTTTATACGTTGTTTGTTTTTAATGTGTCACAGGTCACAATGTGGTTTTTTGGTCACAGGTTATCATTATTATATATCTTGTATATTGCACTCATAAATTAACCCATATATATATAAGTCATGTTCAATTGCACAAAAAAATCGGTTTTGGCTCAAAACCTTTGCGAACATATCTATGCGAGCAATATTATTAGGTATAATTATTAAGTTAAAATATTCCTGCAAATTAAGAATGATGAACCAGATTTTCAGTTCCGTCATGTCAGACTGTATTCGTTAGACTCATGTAATATTCTTGTTTTATCTGCGTTTGGCCCTTTCACGGTTATCCATGTACAAATTTAGCTCAGTTCACGTAACCAACATAGACATGCTTGTTTTAAAATTCAAAACAATTTCTGCAAAGCCTTGGCTACCTTTAACTTTTTTGATCACATAGCAGTAAGTAGTTCACGGCTATTAAACGCGGACTAGTGACCGTGGCATATGCAAAGTTTACCTAGTAAATTGAGAATTGTTTTGCAACATAAAAAAAACTTCTGATGACTATTTAGAATGAACCCGAATGTTCTACATACCACACAAACAGCAATTTTTAAAATGATACAGTCCACAAGAAAACAAGTAAAAAACAGAATCAAATAATATTCCCAAAATAGACCTGAACATTTTATTATTCATAACAAATCAAAACTCTCCGGAGATACGATGCAAAAATATGTTTAAAAGATTATTTCTGGCCAAGGGTAGCTGTAAATCCACCACAGTAGTCAGTTCATCAAGAAAAATTAATATTTTTTCTCAAAAACAGCAGAATTATTGTGAATGACACATTGATGAAGAATTGGCTTTATAAGCTGATTTTAATGAATTAACAACCAACAACTTTTATTTAAGTGTACATTTGTATATAGACCCCAAGTTTTTAGACCAACTCACTTGATTGCTCTTACACATGCACATGTGTAGCATTTTATGTGTAAGACCAACCAATATGCCAAGATGGTCACACCATGTTACACATGTGTACATGTCAGACCCTTAAACTTTGTCGAATCGTTGGAAGAGCTGACTTACATGTTTTTTTTACGTATATAACATCAAGCCTCATAGATTGTAATTGGCATAGTTTTTGGATGAGCTGAGTTTATGTTGTCTATTACCTGCCTAGTGAAACTTTGCTTGTCAAATTAAACAAGTAAATTATCAAATTATAAGATATGTGATACATAATATGAATGAAATCGGAAAAGCGGGTTCAATGCCAAAGTTTTTGAACTTTAACCCGCAGTCAGAAACTTGATTAAAAATCACAGTAACCTATTTTCTATTACCTCCGTAGAGCTTTGAAGTGATATACCAATGTTTTTAAAAATCACCAGTAAAGCTTACTATCTATAATAGACCACTTAATCTCCAAAAATTGACGGAAAAAAGTTGCCAGAAATGTTTTTCTTTAGGCCGAGAACTATCGCTTAGTAAACTAATTTTGTTCCAGTTCTATTTACTACAAATATAGGTTGGTTGTTAAACACAGATAAAACTAGTATATGACAAGCATCTGTTACACAGAGCCTAAATTATATCAAATATATAACTTCAAAATACCTCTAGATTTAGCTTAAATCACATGAGACCGATGCAAGTGATGACTTTTTCAACCTAATGGCAGTATTTTTTGCAAATAATTCAACAGCCTAGTTTCATAAAAAAAGATCTAAAATTGTGAAGTTTGAAGCTCATGAAATCGGTTTATATAAAACTCACATAAAAAATCACAAATGTTAGATGGTCGTTCAAAGACAAAATGTTAATTATTAAAGTGACAAAAGTAAATTAATATATATTTTAACTGCAAATTTATAGGCATTACCCTGAAGTGCAAAGGTTAGCTATGCAAGAGAAAAAAGTCTTGCCAGGCAGATGTTGTGAAACCTAATCTAATTTTGTTAAAGTAAAACAAGCAATACTTCAGCATTTTTGTTTTACTGTTTTTTATTGCTTTTGCTATCACTATTTTTCAATGAATAACTTGTAACAATTCACCTACTACATTTTGCTGCTATGCTAGTACTATTAGCACTAACTTATTCATTTTGGGCAAAACATTTTTTGCAAACTTGTCGAGAGCAGATGGCTTTGTACTATCGTTCAAAACAAATTATAATATATATTTACTGTCCATACAAACCCTCCACTGACCGACGCAATTCGGGCTGACACAGAATTTTCCAGATGCGGTCTGGAGAACGCCAGCAAATCTCTGTCCGGTCCAAAAAAAGTAGTATGCTAAATATGTGGCAATAATGCAAAATCATATCATAAACTAGCTAGCATTCCTGCTGCAGTGCTGATGGAGCCGTTCAGTGGTTGCAAAAAGAATGTCATGGCCTTATAAAATTTTGTGTCAAGTTATTAAAAGCCAGTGGTACATCAAGAAAATTGTTACTGGGGAAATCAACCAAACTGCAAAAATGGTTCATCATTCCAAATTGGTAGGCGTAATTGTACTTTATAACTATATTTAATATTATTGCGTAAAAGCTCATTGCACCTATTGATATGTTTGCTACAGTTTGTAGCCAAAACTGTTTTTTTGTGAATTAAAAAGGTTTTTATGTAAATTAATTTATAATTTCAATTTATAAGTTGTACAATAAAAATAGCTCAACCTTTGACTCAAACAAGAAATTTATTTAATAAGAAATAACATAAAAACAATACTCATAACACATGAACAAAAGATTAATGATTTTTGAATCAACATATTCCATCGTTTACTTGGCCAGGTGCACTCTGATTGTTGGTTTTGTTTGAAAAAATCCATATTTTCTGCACCAAAATTTTTTTGCACTGCAAAACTAGTTGATGTTAGCATTCAAATAAATTTTTTAGTTGAGCAAAACTTGTATGTGTAGTCATTGAGAATATATAATCTTTGCGTAGATAAAGAGAAACCTTTGGCCACATTTACGCTAGGCACATATTATAGCCTAAAAAATTATTGAGGAGTTTATTGTAACTACTAATGCCAATAATTAGTTGGTGTAACACGAACTTCCAAACCGATAAACTGATTTAAAAAAATTTCTATCACAGAGTGAAACCACACACAATCGCATTGAAATGAGAATAAACAAGTCGCAGCACAGATTTGTTATGCTATAACGAATCTTTTCCTATGATAAACTCAGTTACAGTGTGGTACCAGGTAACTTATCTATAAAGCAACCTAAATTCCTATTTACAATTATTGAATTTAAACATTCAGAACCGTACAAAGAGGTTAAAAGCAGTAACTCAGACAGTAATGTTCATAAACACACAAAAGTATTGTAAAAGTTTTTGTGTGATATTATTTCACACCTACCTGAGTGACGATTTGAAAAAGTCGAAATTGCGCATGTCAAGTTTCTCTAGAGAATCCAGATTGTCGATGACAACAGGACTAGCAAAATCCATTTTAGTGTCAGATAGGTTCAGCTCTGTCAGGCTGGGCAGTGAAGCAAGTCTGTAACAAGAGGTTCAAGATTATCCAATGATTTCAACTTGTGCATTCAGAGTTATTTGTTCCAGGTTGAAGCAAAAACCTTTATGAAAATACACTGTGCTCTGTTCTTTGGTTCTACAAGTCAACCATTCAACCAGGCGTATATGGTGTAGTCACTCAATGGAAACCAACAATCACATTATGTTGAGCATTGTACACCCAGAGTTGAAAAACATAATAGTTGAACAACAAAGATTCGCGAAAAATGAGTGTTGTTTCTAAATTACATTAAAGATACTGTACCCTGAATGCATGTTCGGCAGGGGGAACAAACTGTCAAGAAGAAGAGGTAAAAATTAACTTCACAAAGACTACGTATTATCGAAACTTATTAATTGTATTTTGTTAAATTTTATGGTTAAATAAAGAATCAATGCAAAAGGGGTTGGCTTTTCACAGTTTCATAGCCATGAAAAGGTTTTTATAGCTATGAAAAATATCTGGAAAACTTTAGTAATTTTTCTGTTTTTTCCCCTCAACCCACATAAAAAAACTACAACGTTTTAATGAATTTTATAAGTCCCATATTGAAAGTTAATTTCAGCAGGGTGTCAAGTATGTCCTATAGCTTTACTTACTATGTTGCTGACTTTCAATGTCGAGTTGATATTTCAATTCAATTTAAATTCAATTCAATTTTCAAATTATGTTTTATGTGTTGCTCACTTTTTTATGTCAAATTGATTTGAAATACAGGTTTTTAACAATTACCCCAACTTTTTCAAAATCAAATAATTTTTTTTGCAGGACATAATTTGCATACTTTTTTAAATCTTATATTTAAAAAACAATGTATAGTTTGCCATATCACAAAGCCAGCTAATGCCATAGAGATGTCACAACTATGACACAGATTGAGCTTTGACAGTTATTTGGTACTTTTGCTACAACCGTGAGCGAGTCCGAAACAAAGGATTTATCAAAATTATTACAGCTAAAAACAAAATAATCACTCTTTAGTGGTCCAAATAATCAATAGAAATTACTCAAATTTCACCGATCTAGCAATAGTGAAACATTCTCAGCTTTTAATGCATGTGGCATGATTAGTCATTGCTAATAAGATATTGTCATAAAATGACATAAACTAAATAAATAAATCAAAGTTGGCTGAAGACATTTTTGTATTGGCTAAACGTTAACAGATTATTTTAATTGTAGGAAGCCTACTAGAATCAAACTTTGCCGCTTTTTGCCACAAATGCTTTGCCAACCCATGCTATATGGCTTGTTGTAGCAAAAAAGCTAACTTATTCATTTTCCATATAAAGCATGAAACTTATTAAACTTTGAGTGATTAATTTTTGGGAGAGCTGAATTTATGTTTTTTATTACCTGCCTACTAAAACTCTGCTTGTCAAATTGAACAAGTACATTGTCGAATTCGGAGATATGTGATACATAAAACCAATGAAACATACATCACCTGAGTTAAATTTAAGGTTAGCTGTTGGGCTAGGTTTAGCTGTGTATATAGTTGCTATCACTAACTTAATGACATGTTGCTTGTTGGATAAATGCATGTATTACTGGTTCAAATTACCATACACCATAACTTTAACACCTATAATATATGTTCTATATTTTTCAACCCTTCCCAAAAGTAGTTTTATTAGAGGTGACATTTAAATAGTGGGTTGCACTTTACATGTATATATCAAATAGCTCGTCAAAAATTCGAGAAAAAAATTACCCTTTTTAGGCAAAGCAATTCTATTTTTGCGTATATTTTGTACTTTCTTTCCTGCGGATCAACATTAACGCTGTCTATCTCAGTGTTTTCTCTCTTTTATTTCCATTCAAGTCAAAGTATCAGATTGAGTTATACAAAGAACTGCTTTGAGTAAAACACTGCAGGATACAGTTACTAATTATGATGATGTTGTTGCTTTAAAAGTTACAAAGAAAAGACTTAATGCTTTCAAGTTAGAAAGCTGCCTTTCTTACACTACACTAATGGCTGTCATCACATAACATGCATTGTTCATCTGACGCTTTACAGTTTTTTATTTTCATTGAAATATACAATATGAACCGAACTGAAGAAAATTGATCAGATTTAGACTTTAGCGACTTTGAACCAGGGTCAAGTTTTGAATTTTGTGACAATAAAATTTCTTAAATAACCGGCCATGAAAGCTATAATAGCAACCAAATCCAACAGAAAATAATTAATCGGTATCGATAAACATTTATAGTACTATTTTTATTATTGAAAATAACAATGTAACCAATATAACACAATTTGTCATATCTATTACTAACCTCTGGACTCTTTTTTATTGACCACTTTCTATTGTGGTTCATAAAGATCAGAGAAGTCAAATAGTAGTGTCATTCGATTCAAGGATGGAACAGCTGATTCCACCCTTTTTCGTGGTGTTGTATTAGAGGTAGTATTAAGATAAAGGCAGCATTCAGATAAAGATGGCATTCAAATAGAGGTTTTACGGTAATTAAAAATCTGGTGTGAAATATTCTCCATCAATCTGCAAGTTACTCCATATTATTACATAAACAAACAACTTTCTTCAGTTGTAGATCTAGACAGGTAGAACATTGTTTTGATTCCATCTTATATTAACGTGCACTTTTAGAATATTATGGTTTCTTATTTACTTTTATTAAAACAAGCCATCTAATTTCAGTTTTTCCTATGCTTAAAAAGCCTATAAAAAGTAGTTAATGGATTCTTCGCTCCTATATAACTCTCAAACTTTTAACACCATGGAGAAAGAGATGAACAAGAGAACGCCATGGCGTTCAATTGGAGGTTTTGAGGCAAGACAAATTATAAGTGCATTTTGTAACTTATAAAATAATAATAACTTAACATGTTGTCTAAATATATAATGAAAAAAATATAGCATAAAAACAATACTTATAACACAGGAAGAGACCGCGATTAACTTTTTTTGATCAAAAATATTTTGCCAATTGCTTAGATATATGCTTTACAATTGTTGATTTTATTTGAACTCAATTGATATCTTCTGATTTCAATTTACATGTATATTTGGTGCTGCTGAACTAGTTGATTTTAGTATCCAAACAGTTTTTTAGGCTAGCAAAACTTTGATGCATTGTCATTGGGAATACATAATTTTCGTGTAAATAAAGAGTAACTTTTAGCAACATTTACAGCTTGCAGATGCGTGCTGATGGCCAATTTTTTACCTTAAAACACTAGTATATAATCTATTTTAATTACTGATGTTGGTAATTTGTTTGTTTTTTTTACTTTACACACCAATAAAATTATTTTTAAAAATATCTATCACAGAGCGAATCGGCACAGGCTGAGATAGGTTTGTAATGCTGTGACAAGTTTTTTACTATGATATAGTGAGTTACAGTTCAGGACAGGCTAATTATTTATACTGCAGCTTAATTTCCTATTTACAGTTCTTGAATTTAAACTTTCAGTATCGTGCAACGATCTTAAACTCAGAAACTCAGTCAGCAATGTTTTTAAACAGGACAATTTTTTGCAAAAAGTTTTATTGTGATATTGTTTTACACCTACATGTACCTGAGCGGCGATTTGGAAAGGTTGCAGGAGCTCATGTCAAATTTCATCAGTGAATCCAGATTGTTGATGACAACAAGACCAGCAGAATCTATTTTACTGCATGAGAGGTTCAGCTCTTTCAAGCTGGGAAGTGAAGCAAGGCTGTAAAAAAAGTTAAAAATTATTACGACGGTTTCAAGTCTAGCCTTCAGACTTCTTGTCGCACATTGAAGCAAAAGTTTCTAAAAGAAGGATATTTCTGCAAGATTACCTTTCTCTTATTTGGGTCTACCGTTCAACAGTCTAACCATGCGCACCATAAATAATCATTCATTGAAAACCAATAATCACATCATATTGATTGTTTTCAAATCAGGGTTGACAAAACTGAATAAACGAAGCAGAAAAACCAAAGAAAAATGAGTTTCCATTACAAATTACATCATAAACATAATTGTGTTAATAAAAATTTAGCAGGAGTCAGAACTTGCGACAAAAACATGAGGTGAGACTTAATTTCACAAAAAACTATGTATAATTGGAGCTGAATAATTATGTTTCGTTGGTTTTCTGTCGTTCATTTTTTGCAGCTTTTTTCATCTGCACTGAAAAACTTCAGCCCGTTAAAAATTGCACGTGTTGAATATTAACAGTGATTTTTAGCATAGAGTGTAAGAATTTGCTCAAAAGTAGAGGCTTCTAATGATTTCCCAAACTTTTTCGCTACCAAATTAATTCTTTTACAGCACAGGATTACTCATTTTGTAAAATCTAACGCTGGAAAAGAGTGTGTACAAATTGTCATATCATGAAATTGATGCCATTAAATTGCTGCAACTGTGTTGCGGAATGAGCTCAGAAATTATGGTGGAGTCAGCAGACCTGGTGGACGCTCTGTCGGTCATCGGCCAGTGTCGACCAGCAGGAATAGTTGACTAAAATTCTATCTCCAACAGCAGAGAGGACACCGGCAACTCGGCTCCGGCCGACTTGACAGCATCGACTGCCAAGAAAGTACTCGAAATACACGAGAGCCTGAATTGGGAGGCCGAGACTGAGGTGGCCAAGATGGCTGAGACCGCTGAGACGGCTTGGGTCTTTTACATTTTAGAGACCGAGTCCAATCAGTCCCTAAAATTTCCCAAGCCCAGCAGAAAGCCGATCATAAGGACCGAGCGCTTCGTGGACGGGACCACTTGGGAGAGGATACGAGGAGCCATCTCGACACTTGGACCTGCGACCTCTGCCAGGTCAAGACAAGCAAACGAATGATCTGTCAGCATGTCATGCAGCATTTCGCTGTTTACGTGTGCCCCTGTCTACATCAGCATGTGTCACGCGACCAGTTAATGTCGCACAGGAGGAACTGTGGAGGCGGTGAATGCGAGAGTATCATCTACCTGGTGGACAGACCATGGTGGTGGTCCTTATTGCGCCTTCGGGGATGGCCGGCTGACATGCCCATGCGAGAGTGTTGGCCCACCCTCACACTAACCGAGAGGCCAGCCAGGGCCTCGGCCATTAAGGCAGAAATCGACCACCCCTGGAGGGGCCACGACGGGAGAAGCCGCGGGAAAGCGGGCCGCAGCTAGAGAAGAGATGGTTGGAACTACAGGCCGACGACTTCCCCGTCACTATAAGGAAAATGAGACCTCTCAGCCTGTTCCTACCTTACCCACTAGGTCACACCAACTCTAGAGCCTATCTGCAGAGCAATTTGAGGAAGAAGAGCTCAGGCCGCTTCAGGCGGCCCACTGCGACCAGTTAGTACAGGATGGTCACTGGTGGCATCAGATGGGCCTCCTAGCTCGAAGGCTTCTTTGGGGTGCCCGACTTCGAGACCAGGATGCCCTGTTCCTGCAGGACCCTATCTCACAGTGGGAATAAGTGGCTCGACAGCGCCGGCTCTGGGCACAGATGTTCTCCTCTTGAGGTGTCAGTCGGATGGCCCCGTTGCCAGTATTGGGGGAGAGTGTGAGGGTAGAGCATCGAGAACAGAGCCGGTGCCAGCGTAAGATTGATTGGCAGGCCACCCAAGCCTCCCTCTTTCACTCGGAGGCTCGGCTGGCAATAAAGGACAGAGGTGACGCAGGTCACGTAGCAGTAAACGTTATGGCCGGAATAGAAACCGCAAGTGAGTGGAGCCAACGGGAGGAGAAGAACATAAAAGGAAGAACTCGTAGGAAAAGCAGGCAGAGCAGCGCAGTTCCCTGCACACAATAGACAATGTATCCAAATACTGTTTATTATTTATGTATGCAAACTGCACTATTGTTAGACTAATGCAGTTGTGTTTATCAGATAAATATATGTTGAATGCTCAGATAACAAGTCGGTGTTCGTGACTTACTCGGCTTGTGGATACCCGTGAAAGTGGCACGGTAAAATCCTCCACAATACATAAAAATAATGTAACATCCATCGTCTGAGTTAAAATTAATGTGAGCTATTAGGCCAAATTTAGCTGTGTTTATAGTCTCTATCGTTAACTTAATGAAATATTGCTTGTCGAATAAACGTAAGTATTACTGTTTGAAATTACCGTAAAACAGTAACTTGAACACCTAGGTTCTGTATTTTTAACCTTTCCCTAAAGTGAAGTTTTATTAGAGATGACTTTCAAATAGGGGGTCACGCTGTATATATTGACTGGCTCATCGGAGTTTGAGGAAAATTTCTAGCCTCTTTGAGCAAAGCAATGATATTTTTGCCTATATTTTGTAGTTTCATTCATGCGGAGAGACATTAATGTCCTCTACTACTGTGTTTTTATTCAATATTTTTAACCAAGTTGAAGTATTACACTGAGTTTAACAAGGACTTGCTTTGAGTAAAACTGGTAAGATACTGTTGACAATTGTCTTGATTGGGTCGCTTTCAAAGTTTCAAAGAAAAGGCGTAACGCTTTCAAGTTGGAAAATGGCCTTCTGCACACAGTACTAAAGACTGCTATTAAATGTCATACTCTGAACATCAAACGCTTTAAAGTTTTTTAGTCTGATTCTACATAATGAACAAATTTTCAAAAATAGATAGAACTTAGACATTGGTGAGATCAAACAAGGTTCAAGTTTTGACTATGGTGATAATGAGTATAATCAGGTATGCGGTCATAAAAACTGTAGTAGCCACCACATCGGCCACAAAAGAAATAATTGGGACTGGTAAACATTAAATTATAATACCATCATTTCTATTGAAAATGACATTGTAATCATTTTACCACTAGTTGTCATTTTTAGTACTCTTTGGGAATCTTTTTCAAATGACCACTCTTTATTATTGTTCATGAAGATCAAGAAGATCAGTGTCATTTGATTTAAGAATGAAACCGTAATTTTTGCCTTTCTCAGTAGCTTTCTATTAGAGGTGGCAGTAAAATAAAGGCGGCGTTCAGATAAATATGGCATTTAAATAAAGGTTTTATGGTATTTCAACATCCGGAGAGGAATATTCTTAATCAACCGGCAAGTAACTCCATTTCATTACAGGAACAAACATTTTTTTTCAATGGTAGATCTAGATGGGTAGGGCATTGTTTTGATTCCATCTCATATTAACTATATATGAGCTTTTAGATAACATGTAGTTTCTTATTAACTTTTATTAGTACCATCTATCTAATTTTAGTTCTTCCTATCCTGAAAAGGCCTATAACAAGTGTTAATGGGCTCATAGCACCTAAATAACCCCTAAAATTTTAACGCTATAAATAAAGGATTGAAAAAAATGACGTCATGGCGTTCAATTAGAGGTTTTCTGTGAGTTAATTTATGAGCGCATTTCATAAGCTATAAAATAATAATAACCTAACAGGTAATCAAACTATATAATGAAATAGAAATGGCATGAAACAATACTTATAACGCATTAAGGAACAGAAATTAACTATTTTGGAACCAACCATTTTTTGGTTGATTTTGTTTGAACTTAATCCATATCACATATCATAGTCACACAGTAATTAATGTTCATAAACACAATAATTCTTGCCAATGTTTCTTTGGGAAACTCTTTTACACTTACCTGAGTGGCGATTTGGAGAGGTGGCAATAGCCCATGTCAAGTTTCACCAGTGAACCCAGATTTTTGAAGACAACAGCACCAGCAGAATCCAAAATGCTGTGAGAGAGGTTCAGCTCTTTTAAGCTTGGCAGTGAAGCAAGTCTGTAAAAATGTTCAAAATTATCTTATGATTTTAACTTCTACTTTAACTCAATGTATCAAAATCTTAAAATTAAAATTTCGATTTTCAATGAATTTGAACTAACGATGAATGCATCCACAAGTTTTTTATCCAGTAGCTCTACTAATGAACTGCAATGGCATATTGATCAATGACGTTATCGTATACCATATGCACACACTAGTTATGTTAGCCTTGCGCCCACATGTTACAACGCCTTTACTAAGTAATATTTGTGATAAGGTTCACTTACTATATCTGTGGTTAAAATTAATTTGTCTCACAACGGCAATTACATTACGATTATATTATCTCTATAAGAAGAGCCTCGACATTCTCTTTCCATTTGGTCAGACAAAGACAGTACGAAATATCATGGTTACATTTGTACGGGTATCGAGAGGTACCAGTATCATTGTATTCAAAGTTTTGATAAATAGCTTCTGGTAGAACAGTAACCTTTTTATACACACACACTTCTATGCAAGAGTTTTTATTATTAATTCAACATATACAGGATTTTTATTTAGCTTTTATCAGTTTGTATTAATTGTATACATGTAATTACCGAATTTTCTTTTTGGTAATCGTGGCAAAACAGACTTAATTTTGCTATTAATTGCTAATTATTGCGCATTTACATCTAAACCCTTTTAGAGTATTCTTATTATTTTAATTTATTTGACCTGCACAAAACATTTTCCTTGTGATATGAAGATTGAAAAATGCAGTTGCTTGACAAAGTTGGAAAACCTTTACAGTGGTTTTTTTTCTCTTAAAGTATTTAAACTACACAAAACAATTTTCTCATGATATGGATTTTAAAGTTAGAATGGCAAAGAACGTTATATGTTAAATACCAATCAATTTTCTGTGCATAGATTTGTTTATTACTTGAGCATCGCGAGGTAGTGTAATAGCTAGTCTAAATATAAGTTAGATTACATAGTTACTACTAAAGCTGACCCCAGTGCTGACCGACGCGGTTTAGGCTGACACACACTTCATCCGGTTACGGTCTGGAAAATGCCAGCAAGTCTTTGTTTGGTCCGTGAAAAAACTATTTGCGAAAAGAGTGGCATTATTGCAAAATCTTCTTGTCAACTTGCTAGCGTTCCCGATTCAAAGCAGATGAAGCAGGTTTAATGGTTGCAAAAACACCGACATGGCCTTAAATCTTCTAGTGTCAGGTTTGTGAAAGCCAGTGGTAATTCTAAATAAACTGTCTTAGCAACAAACAAACAAACTGGAAAAATGGTTCATCATTCTAAACTTGTAGACCAATTATTGGTTTATACCTTTATTCAATACCATTATGTAAAATATCATTGTCGCCATTGATATATTCGCTACAGTATGAAGCCAAAACTGATTTATTTGTGCAATAGGAAATGAGCTATATATATATAAGTTTATTTAGGAGTAGAACTTATGAGCTATAACTAAAGAATAACCTAACCTGTTACCCAAAAATATATTAAAAAAACAAATAATATGAAAAACAATATTCATGACACATGAAAAAAAAATTATCTTTTTTTGAATCAAAATTTTATATCAATCACTTGGCCAATTGCATTCTGGTTGCTGCTTTTGTTTGAATGAAGTCTATATCTTCTGACATTATTTTTTGCACTGCTAAACTAATTGACATTAGCATTCAAATAATCTTTTTGGTCGAAGAAAGCTTTCTTGCGTAGCCATTGAAGATATGTACTTTTTGAATAGATGTAGAGAAACTTTCAGCAACATACCAATTTTGCACATGCGTTCTAAGAACAGATTTTAGCCAAGAACCATTAGTGGAGAGTTTATCGTAACTACTAATTTCATTAGTAAGATAGTTGTTGCAACACAAATTTACAAACTGATAAACTGTTTTTTAAAAAAGTACATCACAAATGTCCTCAAAGAAGTTTGTTTTGCAGGAGCAAGTCTCTTACTATGAAAGAGTCAGTTAAAACTCTGTACAGGCTAATTATTTAACCAGAAACCTTTTTTCTTCTGGGAAGGTCATGAGTTTAAACATTCAGAACTGTACCAAGAAGTTGAGAGAAGAATCTCATACAGTAAGGTTCATAAACAAAGCAAAGTATCGCCTAAGTTTTTTTGGACTATTTTAGTCTTACCTGAGTTGAGAGTGATCAAACTTGCAAGACTCCATGTTAATTTTCTTCAAGGAATCCATATTTTCAACGACAACAGGACTAGCAAAAGCCATTTTACTGCGAGAGAGGTACAGCTCTTTCAAGCTGGGCAGTGAGGCAAGTCTGTAACAAATGGTTGAAATTATCCAATGACTTCAACGTCTGATTCAGAGTTATCTGTTTGATGTTGAAGCTAACATTTCTTCAAGAATACAATGTAGCTGTTCTTGTTTTCTACAGTGCAAGCATTTACCCAGGCATATATAGAGTAATCACTCCATGGAAACCAATAATTACATCATAATGAACATTGTATATGTGGAATGAATAAACTGAACAAATGAACAGCAAAAATCAAAGGAAAATGAGTTTCGTTACCAAACTACAATAGAGACACTGCACTGTAAATGCAGATTCGGCAAGTATTCAAAACTATGATAAAAAGAAGAGGTGAAACTCAATTTTACAAAAACTCCGTATTATCACAACCTGACAATTCTGTTTGGTCGATTTTCTATTGTTTAATAAAAAACCAATATGGAAGTGAGGGGCTGTTTAACCAATGTTTTTCCACAGCTTCACAGCCGGTAAAAAGCTTTGATAGGTATGAAAAATATCTAAAAAAAACTTTCGTTATTTTTAAGTTTTTCAGCTGAACTACCAAAACTTCAGTTTTTGTATACTGCGCTAAGCGCATAATGGAGATTAATTTCAGCATGGAATCAAATATGTCCTATAGCTTTACTTCATATGTTGCTCAATTTCTATGTCAAGCTGGTCAGGGAAAAAAGTTTCTAACAATTTTACTTACTCTTTCGCTATCACATTAATTATTTTAAAGGAAAAAATTTCATATGATTTAAAATCTAATATTTGAAAAAGGTAAGTATAAGTTGTCATATCACAAAACTGATGCCGTGTATACGCCACAAATATGACACCGATCGAGCGTAGACGGATTTTTTGTTTTCTTTTGCTATAATTGTGAGCATGTTTGAGAGGAAGTATTAAAGAAAATTATTTTTGCTAAAATCAAAATAATTACTCTATAGTAGTCATAATAATCAATAGAAGTTCCCCAAATTTCACAGATCTAACAAGAATGAAACATTTGCAGCTGTTGATGCATCTGACATGACTGGTCATAGCTAATAAGATATTGTGATAAAATTACCTAAACAACTAAAATAAAAACATAAGGATGTGCAATAAATATGTTCGTATTGACTAAAACTACACAGATCATTGTAATTTTATGAAGCCTACTAAAGCCGCACTTTGCCACTTTTGACGCACAAACACTTTGCCAAGCCGTATTATATGGTTCGTACTAGCGAAAGAGCTAACGTACTAGTTTTTTATACTTGACATAAAAATTATTATTATTATACCCATAAATAGTGAGTGACATAAGTTTGGAAGAGCTGAGTTTATGTTTCCTATGACCTGCTTGGTGAAACTTTGCTTGTCAAATTGAACAAGTACAAATTGTCCAATAATATCCTATGTGATGAATAAAACTAATAAAACATCCAGCATCTGAGTTAAAATTAATGCTTACTATTGGGCTAGGTTAGCTGTGTTCATACTCTCTATCGCTATCCGAGTAAAATATTGCTAGTTGGATTGAACAGATGTATTTCCGTTTCAAATTAGTGTAAAACAGTAATTCAAATGAGTACATATAGATTCTGTATTTTTCACCTATCCTTAGAGTGAAGTTTTATTAGAGGTGACATTCAAATAGTGAGTGGTGCTACATATATCGACTATTTCGTCATAGTTTTAGGAAAATTAATGTATCTTTTTTGGCAAAGCGATGCTATTGATCTTATATTTTGTACTTGCCTTTATACGGAGAGACATTAATTCTGTCAACCTACAAATTTTCGATTAACTGTTTTTTATCTAAGTTGAACTACCAAACTGAGCTGAGCAAGGAACTGCTTGGAGTAAAAAGGTAAGATACAATTATTAGTTGTCTTGATGGTGTCAGTTTCAAAGTTTCTAAGAAAATATGTAAATCTTCGAAGTTAGAAAGTGGCTTCGGTTACACAATAAAAATGGCTGCTATCGCATGTCATACTCTGGTCTTGAAGAGTTTCCTCATTGTTCATCGGACGCTTCAATGTTTTTCAGTCAGTTTTTAATCTACATCATTGACAAAACTGAAGGCGATGGATCGGATTTATACCTTGGCGACTTCATTCCAGAGTTTTGTTGGGACGATTGCCACAATGAATATTCTCAGATACACGGTCACAAAATGTATGGCAGCCTCACAGCAGGCACCAAACAACTAATTGGTAATGATAAACATAAATAATATTATTCCAATTAATGAATATAACAATGTAATCACTACAACGCTAATATTATTGTCATTTTTAGTACCGATTTGATGAACTCTTTTCCATTGATCATCTCCTATTGTGGATCATAAAGATCAGGAAAGTCAAATAGTGATGTCATTCAATTAAATGATTGCACTGTATATATTACCTTTCTTCCTGGTGTTTCATTATAGTTGTAGTTCGTAGAACGACGGCATTCACATATAAAGGTTTTACAGTAGGTAAAATCAAGGCTGAAAATCGGCGTGCTCAAATAAAGATGGCATTAAATATAGAGGCGTTACGGTAGTTACAATTTAACGTGAATATCATCCATCACCTAGTCAGTAACTCAATTGCATTACATTATTATACAGATATTTTTCAGCGGTTGATTTAGACTGTTAAAGCATTGATTTTATTTCCTTGCAACATATCATAAATTTTTAAAAGAATATAGTTGGTTATTTACTTATATTAGTACAACCCATCTAGTTTCATTTTTCTTAATGATGGAAACCTTATAACAAAAGTTAATGGTTTTATGATTCCTATATAACCTCCTAAGTTTTGTGATGAAATCTAACGAAAGTTTAATAATGAAAATATTTTAAAGCAATTCCGACTTCTGTGCGCTGACAGTCACTAGATAGTGACGAAATCATACAAGCGGCTTTAATGCAAAACATTTTTGGATCTTTGCTAGCCACTAAAATTTATTTAAAAACCGAAGTGAACTATCATATATGACCTCGGTTGAGCTTTGTAATAAGTTACAAGTATCATTAAGATCACCAAGTAAGCTTATTTTCTTATACTCACCACTTATTCACTATATAAACTTGTATTCACCACTTAAAGAAACCGACTGAAAATATAATACCCAGAAATGTGTTCGAATGATATTTTACATCTGAATACCTGTATTAATTTATATGCATTTGAGTTTACTTGATTGATCATTTAAATAAGTTGTAACTATGCATGTCAAGGCTTTTAATTGAACCTAAATATTTAATGACAACACAACTAGCGGAGTCCTCATTACCCCAATGGCACGCTTAAAAGGTGGACAGTGTACTTATTCTGCTACAAATAGTTATAAACTGTTATATTTTAGTATTAATTTGATGATAGCATGCTGAACCAAATATTTCTAAAATAATAATTGTATTTCGTAAATATTATGTAATCATACACACTATACGTTGTAAGTTCAAACCAATTGGAAGCCCATAGTTTCACATTACGCAGTAATTTAAAAATACAATGACTATTAACTATTCAATGAGCTATTGAAAATAGTATGAACTACGTTTTTATTTTTCAATTTATTAACAAAAAATTGATGTGCAAGCATAGATTGTGCAAAAGGAAAAAGTCCAGACAATGAAATGTTGTGAAACATTCTATTTTCTTTTAATGTAAACTCAGCAGCAACTTGAAATTTTTCTTTTGTTGCTTTTCTAGTGGTCATTTTATCATTTTTAATGAATGACTAGTTGCGACTTAGTTACTATGTTTTGCTATTTTATTAGTAATATCAACGACTCCATATTTATTTATATTATTTATTTAAAATGACTTTGTGTCAAACCGGTTGTGAGTAGATGTTGCTACCAAAATCTAAATACAAGTCACAATAGATAGTTACTGTCTATACCAATTCCTGCATTAACTGACATGGTTTAGGCTGACACAGACTTTTACAAGGTACGGTCTGGAAAACGCCAGCAAATGTTAATCTGGTAAGTAGAAACAGAATTTGCCGAAAAAATGGCAATATTTCAAAATCATGTTTTCAACTGGTGAGTGTCTCTACTGCACAGCTGATGAAGCAGGTTCAGCAGTTGCAAAAACAATGAGATGGTCATTAAGCCCTCTAGTGTCAGGTATGTGAAGGCCAGTGGCACATCCAACAAAAACTGGGTTGCCAAAAAAATCTCTTGGAAAGCGGTTCAGCATTTTAAACTTGTAGACACATTTTTGCTTTATATCTATATTCAACATTATTGCATAGACTCCCATTTCCACCGTCGATATGTTGGTTAGAGATTGGAGCAAAAACTGCTTTGTTTATGCAATAAAAATGAAGTTATATGTAAGTTAGTTTACGAGTGCATATTATAAGCTATACAAAAAAATTACCTTACCTGTGAATCAAATATATATTGAAAAAAATGAAGATAAAAAAACATCATTCTTAACATATGAAAAAACCGCTAATGATCTTAAATCAAAATATTCTATCAATTACTTAGCCAGTTGCATTTTGATTGTTGTTTTTGGTTAAACACAATCTATATCTTCTCTCAACAACTATTTTTTGCACGGCTGAACTAATTGGTACTATCATTCAAACAACATTTTAGTCGAACAAAGCTTTCATGCCCAGCCAATAAGAGTATATACTTTTGGAGGAGAAGAAGAGAAACTTTCTGCCACATGCCACAACTTTCTGCTTCTTGCTAACCCCAAATTTTAGCCCTGAACAATCAGTGGAGAGTTAATCGTATCTACTAATTCCAATTGTTAGTTGTTGTAACACAAATTTACAAGCTGATAAACCGATTTTTCAAAAGGTGCATCATAAGCTGAAACCACATGGCCTCACATAAGTTTGTTATGCTGAAACAAGTCTCTTACCATGATAGAATTGGTAAAGTTTAGTGCAGGTTAATTATTTATCCAGCAACCCAAGATCCTATTTACAGGTCTTGAATTTAATTATTCATAACCGTATTAGGAGGTTGAACGAAGAAACTTATACAGTAATGTTCATAAACAAGGCAAGGTCTTGCATAATTTTATTCAGTCCTACCTGAGTTGGGAGTGATCAAACTTGCAAGACTCCATGTTAAGTTTCTTCAGGGAATCCAGGTTTTCAACGACAACAGGACTAGCAAAAGCCATTTTACTGCGAGAGAGGTTCAGCTCTTTCAAGCTGGGCAGTGAAGCAAGTCTGTAACAGGAGGTCCAAATTATCCATTGACTTTAACTTCTGATTTCATAGTTGTCTGTTCTATGTTGAAACTAACACTTCTTTGAGAATACAAAGTATTTTTTTAGTTTTCTACAGGCCATCTATTCAACCAGGCGTATATAGAGTAATCATTCAATTGGAATAGATATAATTGCATCATATTGAAAATTGTCTATCCAGAATTTAAAAAAGATGAATGATTGAAAAGCAAAAACTAAGGAAAAATGAGTTTCGTTGTCAAATTACTATAGAGCCACAATACATAAATGCAAATTTAGTAGGGAGACGGAAACTGTAATAAAAAATGGAGTGAAACTTAATTTTACCAAGGCTATGTATTATCACAAACCCATAACTCTGTTTTGTCAATTTTATTTGCCTGCATTCCCTAGAATTGGATGAAATCATAAAAGCGGCTTCAATGCAAAAGTTTTTAGACCTTTGCTAGCCAACAACATTTTAATTAAAAAACAAAGTGAACTATTATCTATAAATTTTGTTGAGCTTTGAAATAATTTTTAAGTATCGTTGAAATCCCCAAGTAAGTTTATTCTCTTATATACACCACCTTTTTTTAAGGAAGCTGACTGAAAATGAAATAGCCAGAAATGTATTTGAATGAAATCTTACATCTGAGTACCTGGTTTAATTTATATTTATATTTGTCCACCTGATTAATCTTTTAAATAAATTGTAACTATGCATGCCAAGGTTTTTAATTGAACCCACATATTTAATGATTACACGACTAGCAAACTCGTTTTTAACACAATTGCACGCTGAAGGAGTGGAAAGTGTCGTAATTTGGCCACAGATGGTTATGAACAATTATATTTTAATTTAAAGTCGATTTTAGCACACATATTCAAATATTTCTAAAAGAGCAAATGTATTTGGTAAGTATTCTGTAATCATATATTCTTTACGTTGAATGGACAAACCAATTGGAAGCCCGCAGTTGAACATTATACAGTAACATAAAACGCAAAGACTAATGATTAATCAATAAAGTAACAAAGTTAATTTAAATTATATTTTAATTTCTAAGTTATTCATGCGAGATTAATGTGCAAGCATAGACTATGCAATGTGAAAAGTCCTGACAGAGAGATGTCTTGAAGGAATCTTTTTTCTAAAAGTAAACTCGGCAGTGATTTTGCATTTTTGTTTTATTGTTTGTATAATTTGGTCACGCTGTTATTTTTAATAAATGACTAATTGGAACTTAGTTCTTATGTTTGGCTGTCCTTTTGATAAAATTAACATCACCTTATTCATTTTGGAAAATTACTTTTTGTCAAACTGGTCATGAGTAGTTGTTTTTACATGAACCTAAACACAAGTTGCATTAGATAGTTACTGCCCAAACCGACACCTGTACTGACCAAGGTGGTTTAGGCTGACACAGATTTTCATGAGATGCAGTCAAGAGAAAGCTGGCAGATCTTTGTTTGGTTCATATAAAAATATCTTGCCAAAAGAGGAACAATATTTCAAAATTATCTTTTTAACTGACTTTTTCTATCGTTTCAACCCTGCTGCGCAGCGGTTGAAACAGGTTCATCGATTGCAAAAACAACCACATTGCCTTTAAGCTCTTTAGAACCAGGTAAGTGAAAGTCAGTGACACATCTAAAAAAGCTGGCTTAACAAGAAATAAATTAACTGTGAAAATGTTCAGCATTTCAGAATTGTAGAGAATTGTTTGCTTTATAACAACTATATTCCATTTTATTGTGAAGAATGACATTGCCATCTGTGATAGGTTTGCTAGAGTTTATAGCCAGAACCCTATTTTTTGCAATAGTAATTGAGTTATATGTAGGTAAATTTGAGTAGTGTAGTTTATAAGCTATACAATAATACTAATAATAACATATTCTGTGTCAAAAATAAATAACAAAAACAAAGAACATGAAATACAATATTCATAACACCAGCAAAAAAATTTACCAATTTTTTAATCAAAATATTTTATCAATTGCTGGGCCAGTGACATTCTGATTGTTGCTTTTGTTTTAACATAATCCATAATCCATATCTTCTAACATCAACTATTCGTTGCAGTTCTTAATGAGTTTATATTAGCAATCAAACAATTTTTTGGTCAGGCAAAACTTTTAGATGTGGCTATTGAGAATATATACTTCTCACAAAGGTAAATAGAAACTTTAAGTCATGTGCACATTTTGCACATGACTTAAAGTTTATTGTAACTAAAGTTATATAGAGACTTAAAGTTAAGTTATAGTTAGACTTAAAGTTAAAGATATAAAGACTTAAAGTTTATTGTAAAGAGTTTATTGTAACTACTAATGCAAAAAGGTAGTTGTAACACAAATTTAAAAACCGATAAACTGCTTTTAAAAAGGTGCATCACAATGTAAAACCACACGGTCTCACAAATGCTTGTTATGTCGGAGCAAGTCTTTTACTATGATAGAGTCGGTTAAAGTGCTGCACAGGCTAAATATTTATCCAGCAACCTAATTTCCTATTTAAAGGTATCAAATTTAAACATTCAGAAACGTACAAGGAGCTTGAAAGAAGAAACTCATAGAGTAATGTTCATAAACAAAGCAAAGTCTTGCATAAGTTTTCTTTGGGATAATGTTTCAGTCTTACCTGAGTTGGGAATGATCAAACTTGCAAGACTCCAAGTTAAGCTTCTCTAGGGAATCCAGACTTTCCAAAACAACAGGACTAGCAAAACCCATTTTACTGTGAGAGAAGTTCAGATCTTTCAAACTGGGCAGTGAAGCAAGTCTGTAACAAAAGATTTAAAACTATCCAATGACCTCAACTACTGAATTCAAAGTTATCGTTCAATGTTGAATCAAGTATTTTTACGAGAATACAATATATTCTGTTGTTTGTTTCAACAGGTCAACCTTTCAACTAGGCATAAATGGAATAATCACTCAATTGAAATCAAGAATCACATCATATTGATCATTGCATATCCAAAATGAAAAAACCTAATAATTGAACAGCAAAATTAGATTTGTTGCCAAATTACAATAGAGACAAGCTACCGTAAACACAGATTTAGCAGGGGGCAGAAACTCTGACAAAAAGATGAGGTGAAAATTAGTTTTACAAATATTATACATATATTATCACATCCTGATAATTCTATTTTGTCAACTTTGCAGTGCTCAATAGAAAATCCAAACAAAAGTTGTGGACTTTTCAACCAATATTTTTCGACCGCTTCACAGTCATAAAACACGCTTTAATAGCTATGAAAAAGATCTGAAAAACTTTAGTAATTTTTTAGCTTATCCAGCTTAACTACCAAATTTTGAAAGTTTTTGTAAACTGCGCAAGGTGCATACTAAAAATTAGTTTCAGCATAGAGTCAAAAATGTCTTATAGCTTTACTTAATAAGTCGCATACTTGCTATGGTAAACTATTAAGGAATAAAGGTTTCTAACTATATCCCTAACTTTTTCGTTATCAGATTACTTATTTTAAGGGCAATAAATTGCATGTTAAATAAAATCTAATAATTGTAACAGGTATGTAAAATATTTTATATCACAGAGCTGATGCTCTGTAGACACCACATCTTTAACACAGATTAGGCATATACTGTTTTTTGTCACTTTTGCTACAACCATGAGCGTGTTTGAGACAAATGATCCAAAAAAATTATTACAGCTAAAAGCAAATTAATTGCTTTTAAGTGGTCTCAACAATCGATAGACATTACCCAAAGTTCACAGATCTTGCAAGAATGACACATTTGCAGCTGTGGATGCATCTGACATGGCTGGTCAATGCAAGCAAGGAATTATGAAAAAATGAATTGTAAAAATTTAAATATAAAGATTTGCTGTAGAAATATTTCACATGGGCTAAAATCAAACAAATAATTGTAATTGTATGAAGCGTACTAAAGTCGCACACTGTCGATTTTGAAGAAAAAACACTTTTTCAAGGCATATTATATGGTTTGTGGTCGCAAAAAAGCTAACATATATTTTTTTTATATAATAAATATAATTTAGAATTATTTTACTTATAAACTTTGAGTGGCATAAATTTGGAAAAGTTGAGTTTATGTGTTCTATCACCTGTCTAGTGAAAGTTTGCTTGTCGAATTGAACAAGTTCACTGTTGAAATTATATAAAATGTGATATATAAAACTAATGAAACATTCATCAACTGAGTTGAATTTAATGTTTACTATTGGCCAAGGCTACCTGCATTTATACTCTCTATCGCTATCAAAGTAAAATACTGTTGGTTGAATTGCCACTTCAAATTACCATAAAACAGTAATTCGAGTGGGTTCAAATAGGTTCTGCAAATTCCCCCTCTCCCAAGAGTGAAGATTTATAAAAATTGACATTCAAATAGCTGGTGGTGCTGCATATATCGACTAGTTCGTCAGAAATTTGAGAAAATAAATTTAGCCTTTTTGGCAAAGCGGTGCTATTCTTGCCTATATTGTGTACTTTCCTGTATGCAAAGAGACTTTAATGCCGTCAACCTCAGCCTTTTTTCTCAGCTTTGTTATCCAAATTTAAGTTTCAGACTGAGTTTCACAAGAAACTGCTTTGAGTAAAACATAGTGAGGTACAGTTATTAACTGTCTTAGTGGTGCCGCTCTCCGAGTTTCAAAAAAAGTACACAGTTACACAGTTAGAAAATGGCCTTTCTTGCACAAGACCAATGACTGTTTTTACATGACATACTCTGTTATTGAAGAGTTTTCTCATTTTTCATGAAACGCTTTAAAGTTTTTTAGTCAGGTTCTAATCTACATTATAAACCAAACTGAAAACAATGGATCGGTTTTAAATTGTACCGATTTCGAAAAAGGGTCTAGTTGTGATGATTGCTACAACAAATATTCTCAGAAATGCGGTCACAAAATGTATGGCAGCTACAGAGATGGTGCTGGACAATTAATTTTTTTTGAATAACATTATGATAAGTAACGATGAAAAAGACAATGGAATTACTGTAGAACTATTTGTCATTTTAGCACCGATTTGTGAATACTTTTCCATTGACCACTTTTTAGGGTTCTTCATAAAGATCAAAAATGTCAAATAGTAGTGTCATCCCATTAAAATATGGCACCGTATATTTTACCTTTTTTTGATGTTCCATTAGATTTGGCGTTCCCATAAAAGGGATGCTCGAATAAAGATGGTATTTGAATATGGAGGTTTTACGGTAGTTAAATGGTACAAGAAGGTCGAAAGAAGAAACTCATACAATAAACAAGATTGATGTTCATAAATAATAATGTTCATAAACAAGGCAAAGTCTTGCATAAGTTTTCTCTAGAATACTAATTCAGTTTTACCTGAGATGGAATTTATCGAACTTGCAAAACGTCATGTTAATTTCCTCCAGCGAATTCATGCTTTCAATAACAACAGGACTTGCAGAATCCATCTTACTGTAGGAGAAGTTCAGCTCTTTCAAGTTGGCCATTGATTCAATTCTGTAACACAAGTTCATAAAAGTATTCAATGAATCAAACTATGCTTTCAAAGTTACAGTGCAGTGCAAAATTATGGCAACCCCCTGCACAATATGACAAGCACCACTTTGCATTGCAAAGTTTTGTGCTTGAAATAAAGAAAAGTAAGCAATGTTATACATCAGTTTGTTAAAGAATTTGTGAGCAACTCAAAGATGCATTTGAATTCTGTCACACTCCAACTGCTTTTTGTGTAACTGAAAAATACATATTTCTAGAGGTGGAGATTTTTTCGCTATAGCGAAAGTGTTCGAATCGGTTTAGCATCAAACATTGCTTAATTGAGGGAAACTTACAAACTAAACTTTTTGTACAAGTGATGGTGGCCCGAAAAAGAGCTGAATAGTTTAAAATTGAGGTCTAGTATTTTGCTGGCAGCTTTTATTTTTGTTTACAGCGTGACACCCCCTTGGCATGCTGTCAACAAGCTTTAAAGTTTGTTTAGGTGTCACTTTGTAATGCCAGGCCTTAATAATATTCTCAATCAGTTCTCTTTTGCTAAAAGGTTTATGCTTGCTAAAATCTATTCCCACTTGTTGCTATACAAATTTCTTTTGGACTGAGGTTGGAAGATTGTTCAGTTTATTGGCCAGTTTAGAAACTCAACTTTTTGGGTACTGGCAAGTTTCTCCCTCTGCTTTTCCTGACAGCAGTGAAATTGTTTTGCTTCACATCCTCTCCATTCATTTTCAGTTAGTCTTTTCTTCACTAATGAAGACGAGGCTTATACTCCACTAGACTTTTTTCATTCTTTTCGCCTGTCAGTGACGGTTTTCTTTCATTCAGAAAATGAAAGTCGCACCGAACTGCAGTCGTCTCTGGTAGAGATTTTGCGTTTTCTTCCTATGCCTTTATTATCATCTGTCATGCCTGTTGAATTACATCTGTTGAATTTGTCAACAACACCTTTCATGAAACATTGAAACTCCTTAGCAATCCGCTTGTTTGGTTTCCCCTGCTGGTGAACTTGAATGATTACAGCTCTCTTCTTATCGGTCAACCTAATGTTGTGATGTAATTTTAAAAAGGAAATCGCTGGTCATTGTGAGGCGACTGTTACAGCCCACTGGTTATTATGAGATAAATTTGAGAGTTTTGAGATTGTTTTGCATTGTTGATAAATTTCTTACATGTCTTCAACATTCTTAGCAGATTAGATTACTTCAAAGACCCTGTTTGGGGTGGTTAAGCCAGTGACCAGTTTACAGTGAGTTTAGAGATTAGAAGTAAAGTAAGCTCTTTAGCTTTTTGTAAACGATGAAACAAACACTTTCACCAAATTAAATGGAAAGGTCTTAGCTTAGAATGATATATAGATGTAAAGAATTAGACTAGTTTGAGATGAAGTATGAGGCTGGAGATGCTATCGGATAACAATTTACAAAGGGGTTGCCATAATTTTGCACACCACTATACTTGTTCTACGTTCAAGCAACTGATTTTACAGACATACAACATATTCTGTTATTTGGTTCCACAGGTCAACAGTCTAACCACCCAGGGCAAATCAACGATCTTGTCATATTGAGCATTTTGGATCTAGAATAACTGGAATCAATAAAAAAGTAATAAATATCAAATAAAATGCATTTTATTGCCAAATTACTATAGAAATAAGCCACTGTAAGTGTAGAGTTTGCAGAAGACTAAATCTGTGACAAAAACATGAGGTAACATTTAATTTTACCATTACTGCGTATAATCAGAATTTAATAATTATGGTCTGCTATATTTCTATGGTTTATTTTTACAGCCGCTTTGCTGTTCAATTACAAAGCTTTAACATTTAAAAAATTTTCACATATTGCATATTAACTTTTTCGTTACTGAGCTAAATTCGCTATTTTTACCATATTATTTCAAACGAATTTTGGAAAATTCGATATACCACTAGATTCTATGCAATATCTCAAGAATCATATGTATATATGTAATCCTTTCAAGAATGGATATATAATTTCACTGTCAAATGCATCTTATTCAGAACAAAATACTCTAAAATGATAAGTAACAAAATGTTTAGTGACTACCACTATCGCAAAATTTCCGACAAATCATTTGCATTGAAGAAACACAGTTATTATTGTTTTATTAATTTCTATTGGCCAGATTATTGCTCTTAATGAATGCTCGGTTACGACTTAGTTACTATGTTTTGCTGGTCTGTTAATAAAATAAATACAAACTTTTTATCATGCAAAATGAATTTTTGCCAAATAGTAATTAGTAGATGTTTTCACAAGAATCTAAATATAAGTTACATTAGATAGTTACTGCCTATACTGACACCTACACCGGCTGATGCAGTTTAGGCTGACTCAGACTTTTTCAACATACGGTCTGGAGAATGCCAGCAATTTGCTGCTCACTCAGTAAATAAAAGGCTCGCCACAAAAAATGGCAATGTTGCAAAAACACATCGTCGACGGCTTCGCCTCACTGGTGCAACAGCTGATGAAACAGGTTCAGCAGTTGGAAAAAAGAATGACATCCCCTTTACCCTTAAAAAGACTGTTTTAGCAAAAAACGTCTACACTGATAAAGCTGTTCATCATTCTAAAATTACAAACATATTTTCACTTTAAAACTATGCTCAAAATTATTGCAAAAAAGGTCATTGAACTCATTGTTTTTTTTGGCAGGGTTTGAAGTCATAAGTGTATTTTTTGGTTCAATACAAAATTATTTATATATAAGTTAATTTATAAATAAAATTTATAAATTATGTAAGAATAAGCTAACACATAGATCAAATATATATTTAGAAATGTATCACATAAAAACAACACTTGAACCAATGAAGAAAAATAAGTACAATTTTAAACAAAAATATTTTGCCGATCGATTGGCTAGTTGCAATCTGACTGTTGCTTTTTTAAATGCAATCCTTGCCTTCTGGCAGCAACTCATTTATGCACCACTGAAATAGTTTGTATTAGGATCCAAACAATTTTTTTAGCTGCACAAAACTTGTATGTGTAGCCATTGAGAATACAAACTTTTTGCATAAATAAAGTGAAACTTTCAGCCAAATGCACAGCTTACACCTGCGTGCTAAGTGCATATTTTACTTTTCATGTGGATAACAAATTATATTAGCTGCATGTACAGCTTGCACATGTGTGTTAAGAATAGATTTTACCTTGGAACCGCAAAATGGAGTCTATTGTGACTATTTGGGTCAAAAATAGTTTCTGTAACACACATTTACAAACTGGTAAACTAAATTTAATATCTCCTAGGACAACATGAAACCACATGGGTTGATATGGGTTAGTTACGATGAGAAAAATCTCTTACCACAATGTATATGGTTACGGTGCATCAATGGCAAAGTATTTGTCCAAGAATCTAACTTCTTATTAGTAGTTATTGATTTTGAACATTCAGGATTGTGAAAGAGATTAAAACAGAAACTCAGACAGTAATGATCATAAATGTGACAAATCCTTGCAAAAGTATTTTGCAATACTAGTTCAAACTTACCTGAGTGGTGATTTGGAGAGGTTGCAATGGTGCATGCCAAGTTTTTCTAAAGAATCCAGATTTTTGAGGAGAATAGGACGAACAGAATTCATATTACTGTAAGATAGGTTCAGCTCTTTCATTCTGGGCAGTGAAATAAGTCTGTAACAAAATGTTAAAAACTACCCAATGAATTCAAACTCTGCATTCCAAGTTCTTTTTTTCATGTTGAAGCAAATATTTCTATGAGAATACAATGTTTTCTGTTTTTTGGCTCTACAGGTCACTTTTTTCAGCTCAACTAACAAAGCTTAAAAGTTTTAATAAACTGCACAAATCGCATTACAAAACTTACCTTTAATATGGAGTCAAATATGTTTAACAGCTTTATTTCTTATATTCCTCACTAGTTAGGTCAAGCTGGTCAGGACTAAAAGTTTTTAACGATTAACTTCATTTTTCACCATAAAATTAAATCTTATAGAGGGACTTGATTGCATATTTTTGTAAATCTAATATTTGAAAAAAGTATGAATAATTTGCCGTATAACAAAACTGAAGCTATGTGGAGGTCACAACTATGACACAAGTTGAGCTAAGACAGTGTTTAGGTTACTTTTACTGCAACCATGAGCTTGTCCGAGATAAAAGGCATGATTACAGCTAAGAACCAAACAGTCACTCCTCAATTGTCGTTTTAATTGTTAGAAATTACCCAAAGTTCTTTGATGTAACATTAGTGAAACATTTGAACATTTGCAGCTGTAATGCATCTGACATGACTGGTTGTTGCTCATAAGACTGCAGTAAAATGACCTGAACAAATAAAATACAAATTCTTGGATAGGCTGTAGACATACTTTATATTGGCAAAATGTACACTGATTATCGTAATTGGATGAAGCATACATTGCTTTTATATATGGCTTAGCATGGCTTTTGGTAGCAAAAGAGCTAACTTACTTGTTTTCTATTCAAACATCAAACATTATAAATAGTGATTTTTAAAAAAGTGTAATTTTTATAAATAGTGTAATTTTGGGTGAGCTGAGTTTATTTTTTCTATCACCTGCCTTGTGAAAATCTGGACAAGTTCAAAAACTAGACAAGTTCATTGGCGAGTTATTAGGTATGTAATACATAAAACTAATGAAACATCCATAATTTGAGTTAAATTTAATGTTTACTATTGGGTTAGGTGTAGCTGTGTTTATACTGTTTATCACTACCTTAGTGAAATGTTGCTTGTTGGGTTAAACACATGTATTACCTCTTCAAATTTCCTTAAAACAGTAATTTGAAAATTCAAAAACTGGTTTTTTTACCCCCTTCTTTAGAGTGAAGTTGGATTAGAGCTGACAATCAAATAGTGGCTAGGGCTGTATTTGTATATTGACTAACTCACCAGAACTTTGAGAAAATAAATTTTGGCTCATTTGTAAAATCAATGCTATTGTCGCCTATATTTTGTATTTCCTTTCATGCAAAGAAACAATAATACCATCAACCTCAGCATTTGTGCTCTACAGTTTTTGGTATTTAAATCAAAGTATTGGACTGAGTTAAACAAGTAACTGTTTTGAGTAGAACATGTTAAGATACACTTATTAAATGTCTCAATAGTGTCACTTTCAAAGATTCAAAGAGAATACCTCAATTTTTCAAGTTAAAAGTTCTTTACCTCATAGCAATGGCTGCCATTAAATGTTGTACATTGATTTTAAAGAGTTTTATCATTGTTCATCAGATGTTTTAAAGTTTATTAATCATAATTTAATTCGCAAAAAGGACAAATTGAGACAATGGATCAGATTTAGGCCTTGGCGACTTCTAACCAGGGTCTAGTTTTGACTATCGTGACATTGAATATTCTCAGAAAAGCAGTCACAAAATCTATGGCAGCCGCACAAAAAGCGCCCAATAATTAATTTTTATTGATTACAGTTATTATTATTACTGCAATTGTCGAAAATAACAATGTATTCACTATAGCGCCATTTGCAATTTCTATTACTGGCTTGTGGACTCTTTTCCATTGACCATTTTCTTTTGTAGGTTCATAAAAATTAGCGAAGTCAATTAGCTGTGTCATTTAATTCAATGATAGCACTGTATTTTGTTACCCTTCTTTGTGGCATACTTTTAGAGATGGCATTCAAATAAAGGTCATCATCAGATAAAGATCACATTTAAATAGAGGTTATACAGCAATTAAAATTCAGAGTTAAATATTCTCCATGAACAGGCAAGTAACTGAATGCATTACAAAAATGAATGAAGTACTTTTTCAGTAGTAGATATAGACATTTAGAGAATTTTTTTGATTTTATTGTAAATTATCAGGAAATTAAAAAAAAAATTTGTTTGCTATTAACTTATATTAGTACAGTTCATCTAATTTCAGTTTTTCCAGTGCTGAAAAAGCTTATCAAAAAAAGATTAATAGGTTATTTGATCTTATATAACCACCCAAATTTTGCTATGAAATGTTACCAAAATTTAACAACGAAATAATTTTCAGGGCTAATCCGACTACTATTTGCTACAGGCACTAGATAGGGATGAAATCATAAAAGCAGCATTAATACTGTTTTTGCAGCCTACATATACCTTCGCTACCTATCAAAAATTTAATCAAGATCCAGAGTGAACTATTTTCTATGACCTCAGTAAAGCTTTGAAATAATATACAAGTATCATTAAAATCACCAAGTGTGCTTATTATCTTATAAACACCACTTATACTCTAAGAAATATGACTGAAAATAACACACTCAGAAATATTTTTTTAAAAGAGATTTTCCATCTGATCCCCTGTTTTGATTTGTATGCTTATGTACTTGCCTGATTGATCATTTGAATAACTTGTAACTACGCAGGTCAAATTTTTTCAGTGAACCCAAATATTTAATCACAACACAACTAGTGAAGGTCTTTTACCACAATGGCGCATAAGGGGGAAAGTGTCGTAAATCTGCTACAAATTGTTATAAACATATTTATTTTAGTACAAAGTTGATTGTATCATGCGGATTCACATGTTTCTAAAAGAAAAATGTAAGTCAGTTTTATGGGTCAAAATTCCAATGATGCACAGTTTAAGTTGAATGGCCAAACCAATTTGAAGCTCATAGTTGCATACAACAATGTACCTAGAAATACAATGACTAATAAAAAATTAAAGAAGTGACTGAGAGAATTAGCGTTCATTTAAAAATTCAATTTAATAACAGGACTTTGAAGCGGAAACATAGGTTATGCAGAATGAAAAGACCTCACACAGAGATGTTGTAAAACTTGGTATACTTTCTTCATAATAAACTAAGCAGTATGTTAGCTTTTTCTGTTTTTGTTTTTCTATTTTTCATAAAATTAATTTTAATAAATGACTTTTTGCAATTTAGTTAATATGTTTTGCTGTTTTGTTAATGAAATCAACATCACCTTATTTTTTACGAAACATGTTTTTTGTCAAATTGGTCCCGAGTAGATGTTTGTACAAGAGTCTAAATCTATGTTACATTAGACAGTTACTGCCCATACCGACCCCGTCCCTGGCCGATGCGGTTTAGTTTGACACAAATCTTCTCAAGATATGGTTTGGAGAACACCAGCAAGTCTTTTTCAAGCCGTAGATAAAGATTCTGCCAAAGTATTGGCAATAATGCAAAATCATCTTTTCCAATGGCTAGCATCCCTGCTGCACAGCTGATGAAGCAAGTTAACCAGTTGCAAAAAAACTACATAGCCCTCTTTCAGTGTCTGGTTTGTGAAGGCTAGTGCCACAATCAGAAAAATCCTGACTTTGCAAGAAACAACCAAACTGAGAAAATGGTTCATTTTTCTAAATTTGTAGGCCCTTTTTCACTTAATAACTGATTTTCAATACTATTGCGTAAAAGCCCATTTCATCCATTGGTAGGTTTGCTAGAATTTGAAGTCAAAGCCGACTTTTTTGTGCAATAGAAAATATGTTATATACAATTTAACTCATGAGTGCAATTTGTTAGCTATATAGTGATAACATAGCCTGTGAGCCAAAATATTTATTAATAAACAAATAACATAAAAACAATAATGATAAACATATGGAAATAGATGAACTATTTGTGTATCACAATAATTCATCAATCGCTTGGTCAGTTGCATTTTGGTTGATGCTTTTGTTTGTTTTGTTTGCTTGTTTTTTTGTTTATTTCTATCTATAATAGTACTATCACAAAAAAATAATATGAAGAGTGTTTCTTACAGTTTAAAAGGACAGGATAAATAGAAAAAAGTCACTCCAGGAAAAGTGATGATGAGGTCTTTGTGCGCAATAGCAAGGCTAATCAAGACGCGGAACCTGAAAGTAGAGTCAGCAGAAGTCTGTCTAGTTAGTTTAGTCTAGTCTGGTTGTCTGATGTAGCATTTCAGTTCATTTTTGAAAGAATTAGCATTTACAATTTTATGCAGTGTAACCGGTAGTAGATTCCATAGCAATGACTCTTGATAATTCAAACAACATTGACCAGCTTTTGATTTAAACAATGGTATTTTTAAGTATATGTGTGTTTGACGAGTAGTTAAATGTGTTATTGTCCTGTTTTGGCTTTTTTCATAAAATAGGTTTTGTGCTTTTATCAGTACTTTGTATTTGTATAACTTTTTAATAGTTGAAATTCTATTTAGGTTGAATAGCGGATTAGCAGAAAAATCAAAAGCTTTCTTGTGAAATATTCTGAGTAAAGTATTTTGAGATTTTGTTTGAATGCAATCCATATATTCTGACACCATGTATTTTTGTACTGCTGAACTAGCTGATATTACCATTCAAACAATTTTTGAGTCAAGCAAAACTTTTACGCATAGTTTTAAAGAATATAAACTTGTTGTGTAGATGAAGAGAAACTTTCGGCTACATAAACATTTTGCACATGCGTACTAAGCACTGTTTTTATCACAGAAAAAAGTAGTAGAGAGTTTAATGTAACTATATAAAATTTTCGCGAAGATGAAGAGAAACTTTCGGCCACACAAACATTTTGCATGTGCGTACTAAGAACTGTTTTTATTGCAGAAAAATTAGTACAGAGTTTATTGTACTACTAACGCCAATAATGAGTTGTAACATAGAATTACCAACCAAAAAAGTGATTTTAGAGAGGTGCATCACAAAGCAAAACCACACAGCCTCACATAGGTTTGCAATGTCGGAGATGTTTCTTGCTACGATAGATTTGGTTACACTGCAGGACAGGCTGATTAATTCTAAAAAAACAGTTTTCTATTTGCGCGAATTAAATTTAAACATTCGAAACAGTACAATGTGATCAAAAGAAGAAACCCATACAATGATTTTCATCAACAAGGCAAAGTCTTGTATAAGTTTTCTTTGGGATACTATTTCAGTCTTACCTTACTTTAGAGTTAGCAAATTTGCAAAACTCCATGTTGAGTTTTTCTAGTGAACCAATATTTCTCATGACAGCAGGGCTAACGGGATCGAATTTATTGTGAGAGAGAGTCAGTTCTTTCAAGCTGGCCAGTGAAGCAAATCTGTAATGGAAGGTCCTAAAATTATCTAATGACTTAAAACTCTGCAATCCAAGTTACTGGTTCCACGTTAAAATAATTTATTTCACGAGAATACTAAATATTCTTTTATTTGGTTTTACAAGTCAACAGTCTAACCATGCGTATATTGAGTAAGCACTCAGTGTAAAATAATAATCATGTTATATTCAGCATTTTAAATCTAGAAATAAGAAAAACGAATGAGCGAGGCAGTAAATATTGAAGAAAATGAGTTTTATTGCCAGATTACAATAGAGACATGGCAGTGTAAATGCACAGTTGGCAAAAGGTCAAAACGTTGTCTAAAAATGAGGTAAAATCTAATTTCACAATGACTGCAAATAATCAAAACTTGATAATTGTGTTTTGTTGATTTTATATCACTACTTTTCACAGTTTCTTTCATGTACCATGACAAAACTTCAACATTTTTAAAACTGCACATGTGGCATATTACCAGTGACGTTCAGCATGGGTTAGAGCCAGCTGGACAGGAGTAGAGGTTTATAACGATTGCCTTAACTCTTTTGATTGCAAATTCTTTATTTTAAAGAAACCTAATTACATATATGTTAAAATGAAATGTTTATAGAGGGTATGTATAAGTTGTCATATAAATCCAATGCCATAAAAATGCCACGACTGTGCTACAGGTCCAACTCAGACAGTTTTTTAGTCATTTTTGCTACAACCAAAAGCATGACTGAGATTAACCATTCATAAAAGTTGTTTCAGCTAAAAATAAATATTTCACATCAAAATTTTAGGAAATGTAAGTGTCGTGATTTTGGGTGGGTTGTGTTTATGTTTCTATCACTCGCCTAGCAAAGTTCTGCTCGTCAAATTGAACAAGTACATTGTCTAATTATAAGATATGTTATACATGAAACTGATAAACCATTTTAACTTAATGTTAAGTTTAACGTTAACTATTGGGCTAGGTTTTGCTGTGTTTATTCTTTCCCTCATTACGCTGGTGAAAAATCAGTTGGGTGTGCATAAATTTTCATATCAGCTGATCAAAGCAGTCTAAAGAAAAAACTTATACAAAGAAACTTAGAATATACTTAAAAATTACAACAAAAGATTTTGAATAAAATTTTAAATCTCTCTGTTTGATCATATGAATAAAATGTAACTACGATGCCAAGTTCTTTATTTTTACACCTAAATTTTTTATTTTTTTCCTGAAAAAATGATACGGAGAAGGTCACAAATGCAAGCAAATAATACAAAAAGTCATTTTGAATGAAGTTTTGTATCTGCTTGAGTAATAATTCAGATAATTAGCAAATATGCATGTCAACATTTTTGATCGAACTAAAATTTTTAATGACAATACAACTATTGGTGTTCTCTCTCCTGCAACGGAACACTTAAGGGTAGACAGTGTCATAAATCTGTAACATATGGTTATAAACAAAAAAATGTTAACACAAAGTAGACTTTTCCATGCTGATCTAAATATTACTAAAATAACATTTGTATTCTTTAAGTATTCTGTAATCAAACATACTTGGCACTGTATGGTCAAACCAATGGGAAGCCCATAGTTACACATTATACAGTAACATAAAAACACAATGACTAATAATTAATCAATAAAGTAACAAAGTTAGTTTGAATTATATTTCAATTTTAAAATTAAAAACAAATCATTGAGGAGCGAGCTTAAGATGCACAAATGGAAAAACTTCTGACCAGGATATGTTGTGAAACAATCTGTTTGAGTAAATTATCTGTGAAAATTCAGCAATAATTTTACAATTTGGTTTTATTGCTTTTCTGTTAGTCATGTTATTATTTTTAATGAATGACTAGTTGGGGCTTAGTTATTATGTTTTGCTGTTCTGTTGATAATATAAACATCACTTTATAAGCAACCTCACTTATGTGCAAGTTTCTGTAATGCTGTTGGTCTTTGCTAAGCATTTGCTAACCGTTCATTTACAGTGTATGGCCAAAGATATTTGCCGTTAAGCACTGAATACTCTTGTAGATTGCTTATGAAATAGTGAGCAACAAGCCGTACACGCCAATTAATCCCTCATCAATAAGATTTATAGAGGAGTCCTACAGAAGGACCAGCAAAGCTCCAATTAACTTGTCATCAGGTAGACCTACACGAGATGGTGGAAAAAAGAGCTGACAGAGGTATTATTAAAAACATTGCCCAAGCTCCCACAGACTCCGGAGACTTTTAGTCAACGCTATACGTGAACTCCGATTTACCTCAGAACACAGGACTAAAGTGAACGGAGTACCTCTGCTGAACCCACGTAGCAAGAAAACCGCACTTCTCCGCTGGAAATGCCTAAATCCGTGTCTGGCGCATGACAAACGGATTTTGTCGCAACATAATATTTTGTTATGAAACAAATTTTGTTGCAACATCATATTTTTGTTATGAAACTATTTTACGTCAGTCTGAAGTTAACCAATGGAGTTACATGTTATTTTAAGCACCTATATATACAGAATATTCACCTTGATTATAAAAGAGAGAAGTTTGTCATCTTTTCTACATTCAGTAACCTCGGAAGCACCTTTGCTGATACACTTGTACTCATAGCTATATTCACTCTTGTGCATTCACGAACTCTTTGCCAAAGCTACTCGCAGTTCAGGCAAGTGACTCTTTGTTATGATACAGCCTATGGGCAGAGTTATATTTTTCAAAGTGGTGGGAATTTTCTCTTTTATTTTGTACTATGCTTTGCAACATTTGTAGTATATCTTATACATCTTGTTCTTTACTCTAATAGATAACATTTGATAGTGGGGTAAATACAACCAACCTCATCTCGTTTCTTTATTTGACATGGTAATCAATTCAAAATCAGTGTGGTAAATGCAACTCCATTTGATAGAACTTGTCACAAGATAAATTAGCCTACTGGTCTAAAATGAGTGGTTCATTCTAATGAGAAAATAGCACAGGACTCAGCGTCGCCTCGCAGACTATTCTGCATGAATTGGACTCAGTTTGCTGGTATTTTAAGTCTAGACAATTGCACTTAGAACCCAGATTTGCTCTTCAGCACACCATGTCTAAAATTTAACAAACTGGGCGCCCGACAATTGAGCAACACAATTCTATTGGTGTGGTGGAGACAAATCTGAAGTGAAAACTTATTACAGATTTGGTGGTCAATGACCGAGGCATGCAAATATGTTTGTTTGGCAACACTGAAGCTTTAACCTTGTAGAGTAAGCTGTTAGCAGTAAGCGTAGCCGATAATTATCAATTAATTATTCTAGCTAGAGGGGCGCGACTCCAGTGTCATAAAGAATTACTAGAGCGTGAGTAGAATGTTTGTTTACATTCTTTTGAGGGAAAATTCCAACACTTTGAGAAATTGCATGCTAAGCTTGAAACTAAGCTGTGGCAGGCTGTGGTGTGCATTATTGTGAGCAAGCAATTTTGCGCATCACCAACTCTAGCGTGGTTATAGAAGCAAGCAGAGGAATATTGAATTAGTGCAGAGCTGAAGATGAGATTTTATTGAGAAAAAACTGAGTTTTGAGATTACAGGCCTATGAGAAATTATGTACGCGTACACGAGAGAAAATACAGAGAGGAGATTAAAATTCCTAGGAGATTATAGGAATACTGAGATTAATCGCAGTTGTGGGACTACACTGCTTGAGAAAAGATAACTTTAGCTAATGAGAAAAAAAGTTCTGTTTTAGAGAACCAGAGATTTTACCTATCCCAGCTGCGAGACTTATGCTGGTTGAGGAGAATGCTAAAATGCAGAGATGAGATTGAAATTCCTAAGAGATTATAGGATTATTGAGACTAACAATTCAGCAGTTGGGCGACTTACACTGCTTGAGAGAGAATAACTTCAGCTAATGAGAAAAAATTCTAATTTTTAGAATTAGAGAACATTTTTACTGCAGTGAATTAAAGCTCTGCTTGCTATCTACACCACCAGCCTAGGGCTGTGTTAGTACAGGTTTTGCTTGGGTTGTGCGGTTGGGCTAGCCTCAGTGAGTCGGGGAGACACAAATTGTTACTAGATATGAGATAGCAGCTTTACTTATCGAGATGCCTACACCTATTGTTATGTTTTAGTACTGAGCTTGGAAAAGAGCTTAGAAAAGAGCTTGGGAAAGAGCTTGGAAAGGAGCACGCGTAGAAGACTCTCAGAAGAAAAAAAAAAAAAATTTTTAGCTTGGAAAAGAGCTACAGCGATCCCACTTTAAATTTAACCTTCAACCCTAAAACTTGCAAAACCAGGTAACCATTTTACCTATTTCCATTAAACTGTGAAAAAGCAGTTTGTGTGGGCCGTGACTAGGGCAGTACTACAAAATTCACCCCATTTTATTGCATGAGCACTCTGGAGGAGGAAGCTCCATCCGATCGAGAAGTGCGAGCTGAAGAGAGAGATCGTCGTCGACTAGCAGAGGAAGTGCTTGCCCTGCAACAGGAACTGCGTGAGCACCAAAAAAGACAGATGGCCGATCTTGCAGCACATTTGGATGGAAGCTTTCCCAAGTACCATGGAGACCCAGCTACCGATGGCAGCTTCCGGAGTTTCCTCAGCGACTACAAAATGGCCTGTGACCGTTTTGGCTTCAATGACGCCAAAGCAGCGCTGTGGTTGACCAATAGTCTAAGAGGGCATGCGCTTAAAATCTACAAAGAGAAAGTGAGAGAGAATGCTGATCTGAAGGAGAACTACAATGACCTCACTAAAGCCTTAAATGACTACTTTCAACCGCTCACCGATGGCAAGAAGTATGGCACTGGCGCATTCCACCTACGCACTTTAATGCCAGGTGAAAGTGTGGTGCATTACTTCGATGACCTGCAGCGCCTTGCAGGAGAAATTTGCCCAGATGAGCAGCGACCAATGGCAGATGACCAGCTAATGATGAAATTTATAGGAGGCTTGCCCAGATACCTCCAGGAGACGATAATTCCAAAGGACCCAGAAAATTCAAAGGAAGCATTGAAGTTAGCAGTAAAAGCACAAGCGCAGAGAGAGTTCTTGCAAAGAGAAGGAACAGCTCCTGTGCATGCAGTAGCCACCAGCTCACAGCAGGAGGCACTGTTGGAGAAGATGGAAAAGCTCACGGCACAAGTGAATAACTTGCAGATGGAGAGAGCCTATCCTGAACCAAAGGCTCCTAATTTTCAAAGAGAGAAGAATTGGCCAAACCCACAGCACCACCTACCAGAATATAGCCAGCCGAGACCCTCTGCGGCAGTCCACCCAAGATATCAGCAGCCGCAAAGATGGAAAGAGAGAGGACCCAGACCAAACCGAAGCTGGAAGAATGACAGACAACCAGCGTATAACCAAGATGGAGAGCCGCTTTGCTTCAACTGTAAAATATATGGCCACATGGCTAGTACCTGTAACCGACAGCGACAGCGCCAACCTCAATCTCGCAAGCGGTACCACCCCAATCCAAACCCACGCCACCAAGGACGCCAAACCAATGTGCGACAAGTTGAAACTGCCGAAGCCACACGCATCGAAGGAGGAGGCGGAGGACGAGCGCCTTCACCAACGAATGCGTACTTGTATCTCACCATGATGACTGTAGCCTGCTGCCTCGCCCCCACCTCTGCCAGCCCACTTTTAAAATTTTCTGCGATGGCTACGTTCTCTATCCTCAGCCCCATGGAGCAAGTCGGTGTCAACGCTGAACTACAGCCAATGGTATGTCCGACAGCATCTCCTGGGCAACTCTTCAGCCTTCCTGCTCCTATCAATTGCCAGCTACCTACTGCAGATCATGACTCGCAGCCTCGACCTGCCAGTTTCAGCTTGTACCGTCATAATGTTCTCCAATATGATGTATCCGGATGGCACTGCAGAGGCCTCAAGCAGACAATCCGATTGCTGACATACTTTTTCGGTGATGAACACCTCAAAGAGACCTCTACTGAAGAGATGAGGGTGACCGTAGAAGAGTGTAGAAATATGGTGCAGACCCGAAAAACCAGTGTGGGTGATTTGGAACTGCAACCAAAGGGAGCCCTTGCTACCAGCAACCAGCTCATATATAGCACACCAAAAGGGGGCGTTCCACAATGCTGCCGTTGGCACGAGTATACCGCCACTAACTATTTTGCCACCCCTGTCCAAGTCTACAAGAGACACAACTCTGCAGGATTCCAATGCACCGGCGCAGATGTGACTAGCTGCCCTAGTTACTTTGCAAACGGATGCCAGTTGGAAACCAGCGCATTAATTTGGGAGGCTAACATGGAGGCCAAATGCAAGTACCTTTTCTATAAGAAGATGCCTGGTCAATATCTTCACAAGAGCTGGATCTCGAATGACGGTCAATTGGCACTGACATTTGAAAGCAATGTCACAGAGACGGATTGTGGCAAGACCGTGCAGATATCTGACCAATCTGTCCCCTTCACCATGGAAATCCTAGAGAGCGCCCCTGTTCGAGGCGACATCTCCAGAGGAAAGCGAGGAGCCACAGATGTCGGAGTTGTCACCTCAGATGAGCTTGCTGCTGAACTCCAAGCCTTGTACTTTAGAGTAAGAGAAGAACAGCGGTTTGCCTATCAGCATGTTCTGAAGTTGACCTGTGAAAGTATGCAGTCTGCCACAACAGTGATGAGAACCCTTGCCCTCACCAAACCTACTGAGACCATTCGAGCCTTGCTGAACCAGTCCTTGCTGTACAGCCGTGCTGGATACAACCTGCTGGAAGTTTGGAGTTGTGTGCCCATACCTACAGACAACTACCACCTTCTGGCTCAGCCAAAGGACTGCACTGAAGAGATACCCATTAAGTTCGAATATAACAACCGGTCATCCCATGGATACTTAGACCCCTCAACTCTGATCATCTCACATCATGGCACTCCAGCCGACTGCTCATTGACATCATCCATTCCAGTCAGAATCTCCAAGGAAGTTTACATTTACAACAGACCAACCGGACGGCTAACCGAGACGGGCCAAGCCCCCATACTTCATGCCTTCAGCTACCCTTCAATCGCTGATGACGCTGACCTGATGAAGCCTATGATCTTCAAACCAATTATGATGTACACCTGGCGGGAACTTCAGCCTACTGAGCAGTTAAATGCCTTCTTACATACTGCCTCAGCGCATGCTGAAGTTTTAGCCTTCCTCGGAGCCTCACCAAGTGTAGGGGACTTCAAAGACTTGGAGTCTACCGCTGACAAACTTGCTGCTGGAATAGTGTCCAGGGGAATGACCTCTTTCATCGTCCTTCTCAAGAATCCATTCCACCTGTGGGTATTCCTGGTTTGCTCAGCCATCACTGTCTATGGAGTATTCAGACTCAGCCGCAAACAATTTGAGAGGTTTGGATACACAGTAACAAACCGCTGGAGAGCCAAAAGAAGACAACCCTCCAATGAGATAGACCGTACCACCATTGAGAGAGCCTCCCTAACCAATCAAGAGATCGATGACACAGAGTCGATTAGTGAAGTGGCCAGACGAACCTTGCAAGCAACTCCGGAGACTCCAATTCGACAACTACGCAATGGAAAACAGAAAGATCCATGCCTAGTGATCTTGGCAGCTGTCAACGGTCAAGTCGGAAGATTCCTATTTGATTCTGGATCAGCGATCTCAATCATTTCTGAAGCATTGATACGACGCCTGAGAGTTCCAATCTACCCACTCACCTGTCAACAGGCTGTGTCAGTCACTGGAGAAAGGCTTAACCTGATTGGCGAAGCAGAACTGACATTGAAGATTGGAAAGTTAGAAGTCCGACAACTCTTCCGTGTCTTTCCAGGCTGCAACCAAGATGGCATTCTAGGATGGGACAGCATCCAAAAGTGGGGACCAATCCTATTGGATCCTGCCGCACGAAAACTCAAGATTGGAGGTCAACACATACCCCTAGAACACTCAAAGACCCCACCCCTGCGCGTCTCAGCAACAGAGAAAGTTGTGATCCCTCCCCGAGCCATTGCTGTGGTGATGACGAAAAGCAATATTCCCATCAAGCCTGGCCAACCTTTGGTGTTTGAACAAGACCCTGAGAAGTACCACCTCTTCATGAGCCCTCGTTCCTTGGTCAAGGCTGGAGATGCGATGCCAGTAAGAGTTGTCAACCCTGCCTGTCATCCCTTAACCATCTACCAACACCAGAAGCTAGGATATGTGGAGGCAGCCAAACAGATCCAGACCATTGACCAAGTAGACTACAATCCGAATGGTAGAGAGGACTGGCTAAGAGGATTGAATCTACAAGAAAGCGCTTTGACCTATGAAGAGCGTGGTGAACTTTTGACTCTTCTAGAAAAATACAGTCACCTCTTTGCCAAAGACGAATCAGAACTGCCAGGTACCAATGTGGTTGAGCACAGCATCCAACTGACCAACACCAAACCAATCAAGATGAAAGCGTATCGAGTTCCAAACAGCCTGCGCCAGCCACTCAATGACAAGCTAGATGAGCTGTTGAAGGCAAAGATCATCACCCCCTCAAACTCTCCTTATGCGTCTCCACTGGTCATTGTGAAGAAACCGGATGGCAGCATAAGACCTTGCGTGGACTTCAGAAAACTGAATTCAGTCACCATCTCAGACAGCTACCCACTACCTCGGGTTGATGAGAGCATGGAGTTTCTGTCCGGAGCACAATATCTCACCACCCTTGACCTTTTTGCGGGCTTTCATCAAGTTCCAATGGAGAAAGAGTCTCAGAAGTACACAGCCTTCATCACATCTAAAGGTCTGTTCGAGTACAAGTACATGTGCTTTGGCCTTAAGAACGCACCAGCTACCTTCAGCCGTCTGATGCAATACGTACTGAGCGGTCTTCTTTTCCACAGTAGCATGATATACATGGACGATATTCTCATTGCATCTAAAACATGGCAAGAGCATAAGCGGCACCTAGAAGAAGTGTTCCAGCGGCTAGAGCACCACAAGTTGAGGTTGAAACTAAAGAAATGCACCTTTGCTCGTCAAGAATTGCCTTTCCTTGGATACCTGGTCACCACGGAAGGAGTCATTCCCGACCCCGCTAATGTGAAGAAACTGCTAGACTTTCAGCCACCCACCACTGCTACAGGAACACGTTCGTTCTTGGGCTTTGTCAACTACTACAGACGCTTCTGCCCAAACTTCTCCACTATCGCCAGACCACTGACCAACCTCACTAAGAAAGAAACAAAGTTCCGATGGACCGAAGAATGCGAAAAAGCATTTGAAACCCTGAAACAGATGGTTACCAAGAGCCCTCTACTAACCTACCCAAAGTTTGACCGACCCTTCGTGATTTCCTGTGATGCCAGCAATACCGGGTGTGGAGCTGTGTTGAGTCAAGAAAGTGAAGGACGAGACCGACCCATTGCCTATTTCAGCAGACATTTCACCGGAGCTGAAACTCGCTATGAAGTAGTTGAGAAAGAGTTATACGCTGTCATCCTGAGTCTGAAGCATTGGAAGCACTACATTTATGGCCACGAAGTAATTGTCTACAGTGATCAAAAGAGTTTGAGTTGGGGCATCAAACAGTGTGACAGCCCAAGGATGATGCGATGGATACAACAGATGGCAGAGTTCACGGTCAAGATCTTTTACCGTGAAGGGCGAAAACAGGGACCCGCTGACTTCTTGAGTAGGATCCCAGTAGCCTCATCCTCCACCCTGATACATGATTCCAAAGAGCCTGTGTCCGTGTCAGCCATCTATGAGGTCAGCCTTGGGAATGGGCCAAACTACTTCCTAAAAGAACAAAAGAAAGACCCCGCCTTGGCCAGAATCTTAGAATTTCTGCATGGGACCCTCTCCGATGTTGATGCCACAACAAAGAGGCTGGCAGATGAATACACCATCTTAAAGAATGGAGTTTTGGGAATTATTGTTGATCGGAGTGCCAACGGTGCAAGATACATCGTGCCGTCTCACCTTAAAGGACGAATCCTAGAGGAAATGCATGATTGCACATGGGGATCCCACTTAGGGACAAATCGAACCTATGAGAAGATTGCACAACGTTTCCACTGGGAGAAGATGAGAGCAGATGTGATGAATTGGGTCGCCTCGTGCCAAGGTTGTGCTACCAGAAAACTGCCGACACATCCTATACTAGGAGAAATGCAGCTCTCATCAGCAACCGCGCCATGGCAGGTGGTATGCATGGACCTTGTGGGGCCGCTGCCAAAGTCAGCCCGTGGGAACCAATGGATCTTCTGCATAATGGACAAATTTACAAAGTGGCCTGAGTGCGTGGCCCTTCGAACAGCAACAGCTCCTGTTGTTGCTCGAGCGTTTGTGAACTTAGTGGTGACAAGACATGGAGTTCCGCTAGTGCTGCAATCAGATCGAGGAAGACAGTTTACCTCCAAACTCTTTGAAGAAGTGTCCCGCCTGCTTGGAATGAAACAGCAACTTTCCTGTGCCTACAGACCGCAATCGCAAGGCCTTGTAGAAAGATGGAATCGCACGATGGCAGAGATGTTACGACAATATGTGAGGACTAACCAATCAGATTGGTGCGCTTACCTGGACCTTGTTATGTTGGCTTACCGCACAAGTGTGCATTCTTCCACAGGCTACAGCCCTTTTGAACTGCAGCATGGAAGGCAGGCGCGCCTTCCAACACATCTCCTGGCTCCGGATGATTCCCAGATATTTGAATCAACGGATGAGTATGTTCAAGACGTGCAAAAGCGATTGAGAGAAGCATATGATGCTGCACGAGAAGCCAATTGGACATCCACCCTGAGACAAAAGAAGTACCATGACCGGAGCGTAAACCCATCCAAGCTAGAAGTTGGAGAAAACGTGTACCTTCTGAGGCCTGACCCAAAGTGCGGCCTTTCCCCAAAGCTGCAGCCGAAGTACAAGGGACCCTATCAGCTGAACATTGTTCTGGGAGCCAGTGGACTGATTGGGCCGGTACCTCCTAATCCTGGAAAGACAATGTGGGTACACCTGAATCATCTGCGGCGAATGGTGCCTAGACAGATGCCGGAGCACCGCTGGGAGCCGAAAGCTGATGAGCCTAGCCCAGAGCCAGATGCTGCCTCATTGCGTCAGCAGAAAGATGACCCCCAACCTGATATGAGCTTAGACCTTGATCAGGGAGCTGAGCCCGAGCCAGCGGAACAGCCCCGATACAACCTTCGGAGTCGCGACAGATGTCCAGTGGACAATTAAGCAGGAACTTGTATGATAAAATATAGAATAGTTGACTTTGTTAGTAACTTGAAAATTTGTAGTAAGTTCATAAATAACTTGTAAATTTATAGAATGTTCATGCGCGGTGGGTTAAAATGCTTGGTTCTATAGATGGTGAAAAAGCCATTTGTTTATGTGCAGTGCATGTCTGTTTATGTTTAAGGATGGCGCAGGCAACAAACATCTTCAAGCGGCTGGGAAAACGAAGCCAGGAGTGGGAAGCGCTATCGGAGAGAGCTGTAGAGAGGAAGCGAAGGAGAGTGGAGAGGAAGGTCCGGTATGAAGCAATGAGGGACGAAGTCCAATACTTGAAGGGCCAACTGGCGGAGCAGGAGGAGGTGGTGCGCCGACTCCAGGCATCACTGGAGGAGAAAGAGGCAGAGACGAAGGCGCTGCGCTCACGGATTGGAAAGGATCCGACTGCAGCAGAACACCTCCACCAGCCAGCTAGATCCTCTCTCGCGGACCGGCCAGTGATGAGGCGAGAGCTTATGCTGATGTGGCAGCGGACGCTCAAAGAACAAGTTGAGCGCCACAATCCAAGGCTTCCGCACTACCTGCCTCGACACCCAGACCTCCCACATCCAAAGAGGCTCTGGGAACAACTCATGGGGTACCTGGACTTAGGCATCGGCGACTATTTTGGTATTGATATGAACACCTTCCAGGTAGTGGACCGGACCTGCGGTCCACCCCTTTAGCGCTATCCACACCAGGCAGCCCAGACCTTGACAGGAAATGGCACATTCCCGGTGTCGAGGACGACACCTTCTGAAAAAGGGAAGGTATAAGCAACCTCACTTATGTGCAAGTTTCTGTAATGCTGTTGGTCTTTGCTAAGCATTTGCTAACCGTTCATTTACAGTGTATGGCCAAAGATATTTGCCGTTAAGCACTGAATACTCTTGTAGATTGCTTATGAAATAGTGAGCAACAAGCCGTACACGCCAATTAATCCCTCATCAATAAGATTTATAGAGGAGTCCTACAGAAGGACCAGCAAAGCTCCAATTAACTTGTCATCAGGTAGACCTACACGAGATGGTGGAAAAAAGAGCTGACAGAGGTATTATTAAAAACATTGCCCAAGCTCCCACAGACTCCGGAGACTTTTAGTCAACGCTATACGTGAACTCCGATTTACCTCAGAACACAGGACTAAAGTGAACGGAGTACCTCTGCTGAACCCACGTAGCAAGAAAACCGCACTTCTCCGCTGGAAATGCCTAAATCCGTGTCTGGCGCATGACAAACGGATTTTGTCGCAACATAATATTTTGTTATGAAACAAATTTTGTTGCAACATCATATTTTTGTTATGAAACTATTTTACGTCAGTCTGAAGTTAACCAATGGAGTTACATGTTATTTTAAGCACCTATATATACAGAATATTCACCTTGATTATAAAAGAGAGAAGTTTGTCATCTTTTCTACATTCAGTAACCTCGGAAGCACCTTTGCTGATACACTTGTACTCATAGCTATATTCACTCTTGTGCATTCACGAACTCTTTGCCAAAGCTACTCGCAGTTCAGGCAAGTGACTCTTTGTTATGATACAGCCTATGGGCAGAGTTATATTTTTCAAAGTGGTGGGAATTTTCTCTTTTATTTTGTACTATGCTTTGCAACATTTGTAGTATATCTTATACATCTTGTTCTTTACTCTAATAGATAACATTTGATAGTGGGGTAAATACAACCAACCTCATCTCGTTTCTTTATTTGACATGGTAATCAATTCAAAATCAGTGTGGTAAATGCAACTCCATTTGATAGAACTTGTCACAAGATAAATTAGCCTACTGGTCTAAAATGAGTGGTTCATTCTAATGAGAAAATAGCACAGGACTCAGCGTCGCCTCGCAGACTATTCTGCATGAATTGGACTCAGTTTGCTGGTATTTTAAGTCTAGACAATTGCACTTAGAACCCAGATTTGCTCTTCAGCACACCATGTCTAAAATTTAACAAACTGGGCGCCCGACAATTGAGCAACACAATTCTATTGGTGTGGTGGAGACAAATCTGAAGTGAAAACTTATTACAACTTTATTTACTATGGAAAATTACTTTTAGTCAAACTGGTTGTGCTTAGACGTTTTTACATGAACCTAAATACAAGTTACATTAGATAGTTACTACCCAAACCAACCACTGCCCTGACCAATGCTCTTTAGGCTGACACAGATTTTTCCCAGATGTAGCCGAGAGAAAGCCTGTAAACTTTTGTTTGGTCCGTATACAAAGATCTTGCCAAAAGAGTGGCAATATTGCAAAATGATCTTTTTAACTGACCAACATCCCTGCTGTACAGCTGTTGAAGCAGGTTCAGTGGTTGCAAAAACAACCACATGGCCTTGAAGCTTTTTAGAGTCAGGTTTTTGAAGGGCAGCGGCACATCCAAAAAAAGCTGTCTTAGCAAAAAACAGCCAAACTGGGAAAATGGTTCAGCATTTGAAATTTGTAGGCCAATTTTTGTTATAACTATATTGAATAAGATTACATAAAAGCCCATTGCCACCATTAATATCTTTGCTAAAGGTTAGGGCCAAAACTGGCTTTTTTTGTGCAATAGAAAATTAGTTATATGTAAATTAATTTATAAGTGCAATTTGTAAGCTATATAACAATAATAACCTGTCCTGTGACCAAAATATATATTAAAAACAAAAGGTTATTGATGGCAATAATTGGTTGATGTAACACAAATTTACAAACTGTTAAAATGATTTTAAAAATGTTCATCACAAAGTGAACCCACTCGGCCTCACATAGGTTTGCTAGGTCGGAACAAGTTTCTTACTATGATAGAGTCGGTTGCAGTGTGGTACACAGGCTAAATATTTAAAAAGCATCCTGGTTGTTTATTTACCCGTCTTGAATTTAAAAACTCAGATCCATGCAAGAAGGTTAAATAAAGAAACTCATACAATAATTTTCATAAACGAGGAAAGTCTTGTGTGAGTTCTTAAGAATACTATTTTAGTCTTACCTGAGTTGGAGTTTATCGTACTCGCAAGACTCCATGTTAATTTTCTCCAGCGAATCTATACTTTCAATGACCACAGGACTAGCAGAATCTATTTTACTGTAGGAGAGATTCAGCTCTTACAAGCTGCCCAGTGAGACAAGTCTGTAATATAAAGTTCAAAAATTATCCAATGACTTCAAACTTTGCTTTCAAAAATACTTGTTTTACGTTGAAGCAACTAATTCCACAAGCATACCACATATTGTGTTATTTGGTGTTACACGTGAACAGGCTAACCTTTCAGTGTAAATCCATAATCTTGTTATACTGAGCATTTTAAACCTAGAATGAATGAAATGAATTAACAAAGTAGACAAATAAACAAATATCAAAGAAAATGAGCTGTATTTCCAATTTACAATAGACACCAACTAGCGTAAATGTAGAGTTTGCAGAAAGCCGAAAATGTTGTTACGCTGGGACAAGTCTCGTAGCGCAATGTGGTTGGTTACGGTGCAGTACAGACTAAGTGTTTTTTGAGCAATCTAACATCCTATTAACAGCTTTTGAATTTGAAAATTCAGGATTATTAAAAAAAGTTAAAGCAGAAACTAACACAGTAATGTTCAGAAACGCAGCAAAATCTTGCAAAAGTATTTTGCTATACTATTTTAAACCTACCTGAGTGGCGATTTAAAGAAGCTGCAGTAGCGCATGTCAAGTTTCTCTACGGAATGCAGATTTTTGAGGAAAACAAGACGAGCAGAATCCATTGTACTGTGAGAGAGGTTCAGCTCTTTCAAGCTGGGCAGTGAAGCAAGTCTGTAACCAAAGGTTAAAGTTATCCAATGAATTCAACCTTTCCATTAAAGGTTAGTTGTTGCATGTTGGAGCAAATATTTCCATGACAATACAACGAGCTATGTTTTTTGTTCTACAGGTCAATCATTCAACTAGGCTTATATGGAGTTATCACTCAATAGCAACCAATAATCACATCATGTTGACAATTGTATACCTAGAACAAACAAAAAACTGAATAATTAGACAGCAAAGGAAAATTAGTTATGTTGCCAAATTACAATAGAGGTAGTACCGTAAATCCAGATTTGGCAGGGGCAGCAACTGTGACAGAAATATGAGATAAATTTAATTTTACAAAGACTACATATCATCAAAACTTAATAATTATATTTTGTTGATTTTTTATTGTTCAATAGAAAATTAACACAGGAGTGGTTGCCTTTTCAAGCAATATTTTTTTTGGCTTCACAGCCATAAGACAGCTTTGATAGCTATAAAAAAACTTTAAAAAAATTTTAGAAATTTTTGAGCTCAACTAACAAAACATCAAAATTTTAATAAACTGCATAAATTGCATATTGAAACTTACTTTCAACATGGAGTCAAATATTTTCAATAGTTTTACGCCATGCATTGCTTACTTTTTAGGTCAAGCTGGTCAGGAATAAAAGTTTATAATGATTACCTCAGTTTTTTGCTATCAAATTAAATCTAAGCCGGACAAAATTCCATATTTTTAAAAATCTAATTCTTGAATAAATTTGAATACTTTGTCGTACTACAAAGTTGCCGTGTACACATCACAACTATGACACAAATGAGCTAAGGCAGTTTTTAGGTCAATTTTTCTGCAACAATGAACTTGTTCGAGACGAAAGATCCCTCAAAATTATTACAGCTAAAAACTGAATAATTGCTCTTCAGCGGTCTTTTTAATCATCAGAAATTACCTGAAGTTTAGAGATGTAACACTAGTAAAACATTACCGATTTTTAGACTCTAATTCATGGACTAAGTTTTATTGTGGGTTCACAAAGATCAAGGAAGTCAAATGGCAATGTCTTCACTTAAGGATGGCACTGTATTTTGTTACCCTTCTCTGTGGCGTCATATTATAGGTGGCATTCAGATAAAGGCGTTCATCAGATAAATATCGCATTTAAACACAGGTTATGAGGTAATTAAAATTCAGAGTGAAATATTCTCCATCAACGGGCTAGTAACTCGATTGCATTACAAAAAGGAATAAAATTACTTTTTCAGCTGTAGATCTAGACACGTGAAGCATTGTTTTTATTTTATTATGAATTACCAAGAAAATTTATAAGAGTTTAGTTTGCTATTTACTTATATTACATGTAGTACACTTCATCTAATTTTAGTTTTTGCAATGCTGAAAAGCTTATCAAAAAGAGGTTAATAGATTTATTGCTTTCATATAACCACCTAACTTTTGCTTTTACATTTAACTAAAATTTGATAATCGAAGTATTTTCAGACTTAACCCGACTTCTATTTGCTCTCAGTCATTAGATAGGAATGAAATCATAGAAGCGGTGTTAATGCAAAAGTTTTTGGGCCTTTGCTAGCTATCAAATTTTTAATTAAAATCCAGAGTGAACTATTTTCTATTACCTCAGTTGAGCTTTAAATCAATAAAACCACCAAGTAAGCTCATTATCTTGTACCTTGTCTCATTACTTTCACCACTTTTTCTCTAAGAAATCTGACTGAAAATAAAATACCAAAAAATATATGTGAATGAAACATTACATCTGGTTACCTGCATGGTATATGTATATATGTATATATTTATTTATATTTTATATGTATATGTTTTCACCTGCATGGTTGGTCATTTAAATAGTTTGCAACTACGCATGTCAAGTTTTTTCATTGAACCCATATAATTAATGACAAGTACTTCGAGTCCTTTTTACCACAATGGCCTGCTTGAGGAGGTTCAGTGTCATAATTCTTACATATATGGTTATAAAAAATTATAATTTTAAATAAATTTGAATGTAGCATGCACATCCAAATGTTTTTAAAGGAGCAAATATATTATGTAAGTCACTTTTATGGGTCAAAATTCCAATAATACACATTTTAAATTGTACGGTCAAACCAATTTGAAGCCCATAGTTGCATGTTAGACAATAATGTGAAAATACAATGACTAATAATTAATCTACAAAGTAACTAGAATAATCAAAACATTATATTTAATCTTCAATTTAATAACAAGACATGGAAGTGAAAGCGTAGGTTGTGCAAGACAAAAACGTCATGAAAAAGAGATGCTGATAGTTACTATGTCTTGCTGTTCTGTTGATTATATCCACTAGCATTATTGATTATGAAAAACGACTTTTTGTCAAACTGGTAATGAGTAGATGTTTTTAGAACAATCTAAATATAAGGTACATTAGATAGTTACTGCCCATACCGCAGCCCGCACTGACCGGCGCAATTTAGGCTGACACATATTTTCTCAAAATACGGTTTAGGAATGCCAGCAGATTTGTGTTTGAGCCGTAGAGAAAGGTTTTGCCAAAAAATTGGCAATTTTGCAAAATCGTCTTCTCAACTGGCGAGCATTCCTGCTGCACAGCTGATAAAGCAGGTTCAGCAGTTGCGAAAATTATGACATGACACTAACCCTTTAAAGATCAGGTTTGTGAAGGCCAGTGCCACATCCAAAAAACTGTCTTTGCAAGAAACAACCAAACCAGGAAAAACTGTTCATTATTGTAAATTTGTAGGCATATTTTCACTTTATAAATATATTTGATAATATTGTGTAGAAGCCGATTTCACACATTGATAGGTTTGCTAGAGTTTGGAGTGAAAGCTGTCTTTTCTTGTGCAATGAAAAATAGTTACATCCATTTTACTTTGTAAATGCAATTTGTAAGCTATATAATAACTAGAAATTCCACTGTCATACAGCCCACGACCAAAGAGATGGCCAGAGATATTGGCAAAAAAAGAAAGGGTACTGATGGTTGAGAAATGCAATATTAGCAATCAAATGGCTCTGCAGTGCAATAGGATAACTGCAATGGTAGCTGTAATGTACTAGGTGTGGGTGTTATTATATACAACAAACAGCAATAATGAATGGAAAATATGTTTATATTTTCCCCCTGCAATAGGAGAAATGGAATATTGGCCAATATTAGAAGTAAAATGCACTGATATTCTTAGAATAATCAATTTTATCAATGTAGTAATAATAGAAAACCAATACACAATTCTGTTTACATTTCAAAACGTCATAGGTAGCAATATCGAGAAGTTGTGGTATTTATACAGGTTTTTAGAAAATTTATTTAAAAAGTGTTTGGTCATGACAAACAACAACAAGGAAAGGAAAATATTAAACGTTCATATCTCTCCCTTGCAATAGGAGAAATGCAATGTTGGTCAATATTATAAGTAAAATGCACTGATATTATTAAAATAACCAATATTGTTAATATAGTAACACATCAATAATAGAAAACCTATGAGCGTTCACGCGTCTGGAAGATTTCTGCAAACTGCAGCATGGTAAAAGCTGTTATAAAAGTGTTATAAAGCTGTAGGCCTAATTTACTGTAATGTATGTAATTCAACAACAATAAAGAAATATGTTTATTATAACTCTGAAATGCAAAATTAGAAGTAAAATGGCAAGCTACTGTGTACTATACACAGTTTGAAAGTTGGTTGCGTTGAATGTAGAATGGTTTTGATAAGCGATCTTTAACAGAAAGCGAGTAGGAGCATTCACGTGTATAAAACTGTAGCAAAATAAAAAATGTTCTCGTCATGAAGAGGCGTTGTAGTTCGGCCCTAGCTTGTACATAAGTTGTAAAGAATTTTGGCTAATGTTTCAAATAATGAAACCTTCGGTGATTGGACAAAAAACACAAGCTGATAAACTGTGTACCACAATTTTGTACCTGTAAATCGGTCTACGCCTCAAATGGTCTACGTTTATTACAGAAACCTTCGAATAAATTCGATTACAAGTAAAAAATGCCATAGACTGATGAAATGAGCACGGTTTTCTCGTGAAATGCGCACTGCTAAATAGTTCTACTTTCTGTCGCACGGCTTTATTGGCGTTTCAATTTTCGGTCTTAATTTTTATAAAACCGAGCTTTTCAAGCGTTTTGTAGCAATTTTCGTCCAAATTAATCTGTCTATTTGGGTATAATCCGATCAGATGGGTAAGTTTAAAGATAATACCAACGGTTTACAAAGACTTGGTAACATATTCAAATACTGTAGATTTAAATGTGTTTTGTAACGTTATTATACTTTAACGACTTTACAAAACGATGCCTAAATTTGTTGATGAAATTTCTAGCCAAGGGTTCGTCTCATTGTTGATGAATAATTTTCGTAAGTTGTGTGCACATGCATTTATCATAAAAACTCCCACACTTCGCTCCGCTCGTTTGCTCGTGGGACAGATTTTATCTTTGAGAAAATAGTAGATGGTTTACTGTAACTAACTAATGCCAATAATAAGTTGTTGTAACACATATTTACAAACCAATGAACTAGTGATTTTAAAAATGTGCATCACAAAGCAAAATCACACGGCCTCACATAGGTTTGTAATGCCGGAACAAGACTCTTACTACAATAGAGTCAGTTTCATTGCAGTACAGGCTACGGTTTTATAAAAAAAACTGTTTTCCTATACACAAGTTTTGAATTTAAACATTCAAAACCAGAAATCAAAAGAAGAAATTAATACAATAGATTTTATCACTAAGGCAAAGTGTTGTATAACTTTTCTTTGGCATACTATTTCAGTCTTACCTGACTTGGGATTTAGCAAACGTGCAAAACTCCATGTTGAGTTTCTCCAGTGAACCCAATTTTTTCATGACAACAGGAGTAACAGGATCAAATTTATTGTGAGAGAGGTTCAGCTCTTTCAAGCTGGTCAGGGAAGCAAGTCTGTAATGGAAAGTTCTAAAATTATCCAATGACTTCAAACTCTGTTATCCAAGTAAGTGGTTCCACATTTGAACAAATACTCTCTCAAGAATACAACATATTCTGTTATTTGGTTTGGCAGGTCAACAGTCTAACCATGTGTATATTGAGTAATCACCTATGGTGTACCAATAACCATGTCCTATTTAGAATTTTAAATCTAGAATTATTAAAAATGAATGATCGAAGTAGTAGATATCAAAGAAAATGAGTATCGCTGCCAAATTACCATAGAAATGCGGCAGTGTAAATGCAGAGTTGGCAGAAGGCCAAAACTTTTACAAAAAGCTGACGAGAAATTTAATTTCACAAATGCTACAAGTAATCAATACATAATAGTTGTGCTTTGTTGATTTCCAATGGCTCATTTTTTACAGCTTCTTTAATGTACAATGACAAAGCTTCAACATTTAAAAAAAAACTGCTCAGGTAACATATTCACAATGAAATTCATCATGGGTTAGAACCGGCTGGACAGGAGTAGAGGTCTCTAATGATTGCCTTAACTCTTTTGATAGCAGATTCATTCTTTTAGTGGGACCCAATTACATATATGTTAAAATCAAATAATGAAAAAGGGAATGTATCATTTGTCATATAAAGCTGATGCTATGAAAATGCCACGACTGTGTTGCATGTCGAGCTCAGACAGTTTTTTGGTCAGTTTTGCGGCAACCGTGATCATGTCCAAGATGAACCATTTACCAAAGTTGTTTCAGCTAAAATTAAATATATCACATCAAACTTTTAAGAATTGTGAGTGTCGTGATTTTTGGTTGGTTGTGTATATGTTTTCTATCACCTGCCCTGCATCTCAAATTGAACAAGTACATGGTCAAATTATAAAATAGGTAATACACAAGACTGATGAATCATTTTAAATTTATGTTCAGGTTAATGTTAATTATTCTGCTAGGTTAAGTTGTGTTTATGCTCTCCCTCATTACGTTGGTGAAACATTGCTTGCGTGCATAAGTTTTCATATCAGCTGAGCCTAAAGGAGTAAAAAGAAAACATTCATACAAACAAATTTGAATACGAATATAACCAAATCTTACAAAAAGGGACTTTGACCAAAATTTTACATCTACCTGACTGATCATTTGAATAAGTCATAACCATGCATGTCAATTTTTTTGGTTGAATTCAAATTTTTATCGCGAGATTCATACGAAGAGAAAGTCACAAATACAACAATAAAATACAAAAAAAGTTATTTTGAATTAAGTTTTACACCTGCTTGAGTCATTATTTAGATAGTTTGCAACTATGCATGTTGACATTTTTAATTGAACTCAAATTTTAAAGACAATACAACTATCGGAGTTTTCTTTCTGACAATGGCACACCTAAGGGTGGACAGTCTCAAAAATCTGTAACATATGGTTATAAACAATAAAACTTTAACACAATTTTGATTTTTTGCAATCTGATCCGAATACTTCTAAAGAAAAAAAATGTATTCTGTAAGTTATTTTATAGGTCAAAATTTAAATGATACACACTTTAGGTTGTATAGAAAAACAAATTGAAAAACCATAGTTACATGTTATACAGTAACTAAAGATATGTTGACCAATAATTAATCAATGAAATAGCACAAATAAATTTTAATTTATTTTACTGCTCAACATATTAACACAAAATTGAAGTGCAAGCATAATTTATGCAAGAGGAAAAAGTCTTGAAAAAGAGAGGTTTAATAACTTTATTTCAAAGTAAACTCAGCAGTAATAAACAATTTTGGTTTTATTGTTTTTCTATTGATTATTATTTTCAATGATTGACTGGCTGCGACTTAGTTACTATGTTTTGATGTTCTGTTCAAAATATTAACACCACATTATTAATTGTAGAAAGTGTATTTTTGTCAAACTGGTCAAGAGCAGACATCTTTTTATCATCGTCTAAATATTAGTTGTATTACATAGTTACTGCCCATACCCGCCCCTACAATGACCGACGCAGTTCAGCCTGATACAGATTTCTTCTAGATACTGTCTGGGGGATGCTGATACGTGATTGTCCAACGCATAAAACAGGCTTGCCAAACAGGTTGCAATATTGCAAAACCAGATTATCAACTGGCTTGCATCTCTGGTGCAGCAAATGACGAAGTGGACCCAGCAGTTGCAAACAGATTGTCCTGACCCTAACCCCTCCAGTGCCAGGTTTGCAAAGGCCAGGGACACATCTGGAATGATTGTTTTAGCAAAAAACAAGTGAACCGGAAAAATGGCTCATCATTCTCAATTTGTAGGCATGTTTTCACTTTAAATGTATAACTATATTTAATAAAATTGCACAAAAAGGTTATCGAGCTCCAAACTCTCGCTTGCTAGAGATTGGAGCCATAAACAGTTTTTGTGGTGCAATAGAAAATGATTTATATATAAGTTAATTTAAAAGTGCAATTTATAAACAATGGTAATAACCTACCGTGTAATCTAACTATAAATTAAAAAAAAAATTACATAAATGAACAATACTTATAACAAATGAAGAAATAAAGATGAAAACTGTTGTGCTGATTGCTCAGTTAATTGCATTCTGACTATCGCTTTTGTTTGAATGCAATAGATTTCTTTTTATCTCAACTTTGTTTGCACTGCTGAAATAGTTGATATTAAGATTCAAACAATTTTTGGCTGAGCAAAACTTTTTTGCTTAGCCATTGAGAATACATACTTTTTGTGTGAACAACGAGAAACTTTCAGCTAAATAAACTGTTTGCACATGCTTACTAAATGCATATTTTATTTTTGCCTAAACAAAGAGAAGTTTTTAGCCACATGAACGGCTTGCATATGACCACTAAAACAAATTTTTGACCCTAAAACCGTAGTATGGAGGCTATTGCACTTAATTACCTCAACAATGAGTTGCTGTAACGCGTATTTACAAACAGATAAACTGATTTTAATAATGTCTATTACAAAGTGAAACCGCATGGGCAGACATTGGTTTGTTGTGCAGGGACTTGTCTCTTACTACAATAAAGTCAGTTTCAGTGCAGTACAGGCTAATTATTCATCCAGCAATCTAACTTAATATTTAGAGGTCTTGAATTTAACCATTCAGGACCATGCCAAAAGGTTCAAAACGGAAACCCAGACAGTAATGTTGATAAACACGACAAAGTCTTGCAAATGTTTTAGTGATTCTATTTCACACCTACCTGAGTGGCGATTTGGAGAGGTTGCAATTGCGCATGTCAAGTTTTTCCAGGAAATCTAGATTTTCGATGACAACAGGACCAGCAGAGTCTATTCTACTGTAAGATAGGTTCAGCTCTTTCAAATTGGGCAATGAAGCAAGGCTGTAACAAACGATTCAATATTATCTAATAACTTCAACTTCTGCTTTCAAGGTAATTTTGTGTTGCATGTCGAAGCGAATAATCTTTTGAGAATACACTGTATTCTGTTCTTTGGTTCTACAGGTCGACCACTAAACCAGGCATATATATAGCTTTTAATGAATGAAAACCAAGGATCACATCATATTGATTAATTTACACCCAGAATGAAGAAAACTGAATTTTTGAACAACAAAAGATTAAAGAAAAATGAGTTATGTTGCCAAATAGCAATAGAGACAGTACCGTTAATTATTTGGTAGAGTGCAAAAATTGTGACAAAGTAATGAAGTAAAACTCATTTTTACAAAAACAACGTATAATCAAAACTTAATAATTATGTTTTCTTGATTTTCCATTGTTCAATACAAAGTCAGTATGAAAGTGGGTGGCCTTTCAAGCAGTATTTCTTTACAGTTTCACAACTGTAAAAAAGCTTTGATATTTATGAAAAAGATTTGGAAAAGATTAAACAGTAATTTTTCAGTTTTTTTCAGCTCAACTGACGAAACCTCAAAGTTTTAATAAACTGCACAAGTCAAATAACAAACATTGTTTTCAGCCTGAAGTCAATTATTTTCCATTGCTTCACTTCTTATATTGCTCACTATTTATGTCAAGCTGGTCAGAAATAAAGGTTTCTAACAATTGTTCTAACTTTTTTGCTACCAAATTTTTTTTAGCAGAACATAACTACATATTTTTTAAAACCTAACATTTGACAAAAGTATAATTTAACAACTTACAAAGCTGATACCATGAAGACACCCCAACTATAAAAAAATTGAGCTTAGAAAACTCATTTTTAGTCATTTTCATTACAATCATGAGCATGTCCGGGACAAATGATTTGTCAAAATTATTACGGATAAAAACAAAATAATCACTCTTCAGCAGTCCTTATAGTCAATAAAAAGTATCCAAAGTTTATAGATTTAACATTGTTGAAGCATTTTCAGCTTTAATGCATCTGACATAGTCATTACTCATAAGATATTGCAATAAAATGACCTAAACAAAGGAAATAAAAAAGTCAGGGTGGGCTGTAGGCATAATTTATATTGGCTAAACATACACAAATAATTTTAATCTGTGAAGCTTACTAGAATCCCACTTTGCCACTTTTCTGACACAACCTTTTTGCTGGCTGTATTATATGGCTTGTGGTAGCGAAAGAGTTAACTTACTTGTGTTCTACATATAACATCAAAAATTATAAGTTGTTAGTGGCGTAATTTTGGGTGAGCTGATTTATTTTCTCTCACCTGCCTAGTGATGCCCTGTTTGTCAAATCGCACAAGTAAATTTTTGAATTATGTATAAGATATGTGATATATAAAACTAAGGAAACATGCACAAGCTGAGTTAAATTTAATGTTTACTATTTGGCTATGTTTAGCTATGTTCATGCTCTCTATCACTATCTTAGTAAAATAATGCTCGTAGATTGAACGGATGTATTTTTGCTTCAAATTACTGTAAAACCACTATTTGAACATCTAATGTAGATTCAGTATTTTTCAACCCCTCTTCCAGAGTGAAGCTTTATTAGAGATGACGTTCAAATAGAGGGTGATGTTATATATTTAGACTACCTCATCAAATTGTTGAAAAAACTAATTAAGCCTGCTTTGAATAAGCTATGCTAATCTTGACTTTATTCTTGATCTCCGCACTTCTGTTCAACTGTTTTTCATTTTAAGTCAAAGTATCATATCAAGTTAAACAAGGAACCACTTTGAGTAAAGCATCATAAGATACATGTTTATATTATTTGTCATAAACATATATGGTGTATAGTACACTCTCAGGATGATTTTTGTCCATTTCAAGGTTGGTATCACATGGTAAAAAAATTGGATGGCAGGGTATAGAAGCCATCAAATTTACATAATGCGATCATCTCCTGCTGAAAATCATGAAAATTTTATACAAGTACTGCACATATTAAAAGTAAGTGATAAAATAGTATGTTTACCTGAGAAACTATAGTTACCTACAGTAACTTTAGTATACTTAGTGTATTTATCGGTAATGATCTGCATGAAACTGTAAGGTTGCAGTGTGCTATGGGCAGTATGTACCGTAGAGAGTTTTTACCTTCAAGAGTGATGTACGTATAACATAAACTTTTAGTTTCCTTCAAATAAGTTTAACTTACTAATCAGACACTTAAAACTAAGTTTTATTTTACATTGTTAACAAATTTACTGAACTTCAATTTTGAATTACTAAAATTGTATCACCTAGTAGTTTTGGCTTTATTTTTAATATGATTTTACTCAATCTTATTAAAACCTTTTTAACATTTTGGCAAAAGTTCTGACAGATGCTGTTTTCGTAATAAATTGGATTTTCTTTAGCAGCTCAAGGTAGATTGTCTGACCATGTATTTGTTTGAAAAGATAATTTGCTACTCTAATTTTGGTAATGGTTTTAAAAGGAATAGACTATGGTTTTACGTGTGATAATTGTTGAGATGAAAAACACTGCTCACTGTGTCACTTTCAAGCATTGCGAAAAAGTTTTCACTGAATAGCATTTTAGGGTCTTTGCTATTTTTATGTACGTAATATGTACATGAAGTGCCAAATTTGAACTCTTTGCTGAAACTTTTGCTGAAGTCGTATGGTGAAATAAGATTCAAATGGCGAGGTAAAAAAATCATTGTGTTCTACCTCACAAGGTGAAAAAATTGTATATCGGAGTATTCGTATCCTGAGGCCGCACTGTATTAATTATTTTGATGAATTTGCTATAATTAAAAAAATTACATCAAGTTTTCAAGTTAAAAAATGGCTTTGTTACCAATAGCTGCAATCACATGTCATGCATTAGTCCTAAAGAATATTCACATTCTTCATTCTATTATGTTGACGTTAGTAACTATGGTTTGCTACAGTAACCGTAGTGTATCTAGTTTCATTACTGTTTATGATTTGCAATTATTTGCAACACTATAATGTACTACATGCAGAATGCACCGTAGTGAGTTCTTACCTTCCAGACACTTATGGTGATGATATCTGCACATCAACTGAGCAATAAATTTTTTTAGTTAAAGTTGTATAAGTATGAAATACTACAATAACTATGTAGGCTAACAGGCATCATATGCGACTGCTGCTACTAGCATATGCTATTTCAAATAGGCATTCAAGAAAAACATCATTCATTTTTAAAATTTTAATGTTATTGCCAATCATAAGTCATTGTATTTGGGTAAAAGTTAAGACGCAGAAGAATGCAAAGAGTCAGTCTGTAATTTTGTAGTTATGACTGACCACAATATGATGGAGAAAAAACAAACTGAGAGCTATGAAGTATGCAAAATGCCAAAGCTGTGTAATATATACTTTCAAGTTGTGTAATATATACTTTCAACTCAGTAACCATAATATGTCACATCATGCTGTGTTTTTGTATGTGTTTGTTAGATTCTTATGGCTATAATGTAGTCATTTTGCAGCATAAATTTGCATGTCGATGATATTTGGCAAAATTGTACATACATCAAAAACCAAATGGCCCATTTTAGGGTTTTTATGTTTTAGATATATAAGATGTTATATAATGACATACTATAAATTTACAACAATTGAAAGACTTCAAAAAAAATCTTCAACAAATTTTGTACAAGTTTCTCATAAGAAAAAACTTTTCCGGTAAGTAAGCAAACTTCGGTCAGCATGAACCCTAGCAAGTCATTCTACAGAGTTCATATAGATACTGACCTGAATGGAAGTTTTGTCAGGCCACAAGAATGCAAAGTCAGCTTTTCTAATGACATCAGCTTATCCATACCAAAAAGTAAATCAGAATCCAGTTTATCTGAACTGATATACAGTTCTTTCAGATTGGTCAGTGAATCAAATCTGTAACAAAAGGACATTTGTAACTATAATATTACTAACTTTATTCAATCAGGGCAGAGTAATCCATGTAAAGACTTTTTATTATTCTTCTCATAACATGTAACTGTTAGGAAAATCACTATAGAAAATTGAAGACATGTGAGTCGGTCATAAATGAATTTGGTACAATTTATTTGCAGCTACACCTCCAAATATTGATGTATGAATATGGGTGAGATTTTTATTAAGTTAAAGTTATTAAGTTAACTTATGTTTGTCAAGTTTTTTCTGCTAATGGACTGACAAAGGTATTAGGTTTGGAAGTATGTTTTATTTTCATCATTCCTTTCTCTATATAATATTATAAATGGGGTGGAATCCAAAATATTTTATAAGTAAAACAAACAGCTTTTGTTACTAATAAAGTTTTGTTGACAAGCATTTTAATCTAGGAACACTAGTTTTAACATAATTAGGAGCGGCGATACAGTATGATGTTTGTCTTTAAAAATCATAGAACAGTGGATTTTCACCATAACATTTTAATTCCAGTGTGGAGATCATGAGCCAAAAATCTCTTGTTGACGGATAAAGAAACCTATAATAAGTATGTATTGGGAACACTATTTGCCAAAAATTATCAAAATTTTATATTAATACATTTAATTTAAAAATCTAGTAACGAAATAGTATGTGTGTGTCTGCCTATGTGTCTGTCTGTCTGTTCGTGAGGGTGTGTGTCTGCCCATGTGTCTGCCCGTGTGTCTGCCCATGTGGGTGTATACATGTGTTTATGTGAGTATATGTGGGTATGTGGGTCTATGGGTATGTTTGTATGTAGTGTGTATGTCTGTATTTGTGTAAGTGTGTGTGTAAGTGTGCGTGTATGTGTGTTTGTTTATCTGTGGGTGTGTCTGCAAGTGTGTGTGTCTGCACGTGGGTGTGTGTGTTTGTGTGTATGTGTGTAAGTGTGTGTATGTGTGTATGTGCGTATTTGTGTATGAGCGTATGAGCGTATGGGTGTATGTGTGTGTTTGTGTGTGTTTGTGTGTATATCGGTGTATTTGTGCATTTGTGTATGTGTGTATGTGTGTATGGGTGTATGTGCGTATATGTGTATATGTGTATGTGCGTGTGTGTGTATGTGGATTTATATGTAAGTGTATGAGAATGTGTATGTGTATGTGTGTACGTGTATGTGTATGAGTATGTGTATGCGTACGTGTATGGGTATGGTTATGGGTAAGAGTATGTGTATGTGTATGGGTATGTGTACATGCATAAGTATACATTTGTGTTTGTATGTATGCGTGTATGTGACTGTGCTTGTGCTGGTGTGTGTGCTTGCGCGTTCAAGCTTGTGAGTTTCTATGCATGTGTCTTCGTGGGTGTCTCCGCGTATGTCTTTGCGTGCATCTCCTCGTACGTCTCCGCCAGCTCTTCAGTGTGGGGTTCCGTTTGTATTTCTGTGTAAGTGCTTCTCCGCGTGCTTATGCACGTGAGCCTGTGCACGCGTCTGCCTGTGCATCTGCGTGTGCATCTGCATGTGTGCATGTGTGTGTGCTTGCAGGCACGGGTGTGTTTGTGCAATACATAAAACTATTAAAAATAAATCCAGCATCCGCTGAGTCAAATTGAATGTTAATTATTGTGCCAAGGTTGGTTATGTTCATGCTTTTCATGACTATTTTTGTGAAACAGTGTTAGATAGATGAAACACATGAGTTAGTGTTTTAAATTACCATAAAATATTTATTTAATCACGTTCTTTTGGTCTTTTACAACCTTTCTCAAGAGGGAATTTTTGTTCGAGGCGATGATCAAGTCGAGAGTGGGCAGTATATTTTGATTAGCTCATCAGAACATGGGAAAATGTAGATAGTCGTTTTACTTGATAATGTTTTAATGCTAATGTTGCCTATATTTTGCTTTTTCCTTTTTGCACTGTGAAATTAATGCCACTGACCTCAGAGATTTTTCTAAAATGTTTCTCATTCATGTCAATGTATCAAATTGCATTGAACAATGAAAATATATTTACTACAAATCTATGCTAATATCTAACACAGGTATAACAAGAATACTACATGAGTCTATTAATAAGAGTGTAAAATAAAATAAAAACAGTGCAATATTTTTAAAAGATTTTTAGGTTTAGCTGAGACAGGACAGATGAAGGTGTCTACACTTTAACCCTAATATGACAATTTCTATCCATTGATTGACCGTAAGAATTGTATTATACCATAAAATATTTTAGACCAGAAATAGTCAGATACAGTTATTAATTATATCGTAAGTGTCGTTTTTAAAATTTTGAAGAATAAATGTAAAGCTCAGAATTTATTAAATCGGGTTTAATACGCCATAACAATCACTGCTGTTACACGTATGTTGTACAATAATCTTGAAGATTATTCTCATTGTTTATCAGACTATTTTAAAATTATTATGTAGATTCTCATCCTCGTCATAGAAAAAACTTAATATAATGGATTTAATTTAGACCAACTTCGAATTAAGATCTAGGTTTGGCAATTGTAATAACTGATCTTCCCAGGTACACAGTCAAGAAAACTATCGCAACCACCACAACAAACACAAATTAGTTTTTTGTTAATGATAAACATGGTTAATATTATTGAAACTGTTTAACATAATAATATAATCACCATAATGTTATTATTTCCTTTTTAGTAATACTTTTCAACTAAGCATTTGTGAACACTTTTCCTTTGATCACTTTCAATTATGGGTTCAAATAAGTAGATAGTAGTGGCGTTCAATTTAAGAATGAGACGGTACATGTATTTTTCTTAGCCTTTTCATTACAAAAATAAATAAACGACCCTTTCCAGTAGCTGGATTAGACACTTGAAGCATTGTTTTAGTTTCAATTTATATTAACATGAATTTTTAGAGTGATAAATTTTGTTATTTCTTTATGTTAGGACAATTCATCTATTTTATATTTTTCCAATGCTGAAAAGCTTATAGGAAGAGGTTAATGGGTTTATCCCTCCTATATAATTCCCAAACATTATTGATGAAATTATTTTTGGAGGTTGGACAACTTCTACATTAGCTAAAAGTAGCAGTATTCTAAAATAAAACTGTTAAAGCACATAAATTACATAATTTTTTTGTTAAATATTTCAAAACATCAGAGTCTTGGCTTTTGAATGAGCCTATATTCAATACACAAATAATAATATTACTATGAAAAACGGGGTGTCAAAAGTACGTCCTGCAAAAAAAAGCACTTGGTTCAGGTACTCAAAATGTGACGTCATAATTCTCATTTAGCCTTAGGTTGTCGATCTCTTTCGCTGCCATTAAGGCTGCGTTTTTCTGTGACAATCGGTCCTGTTAAATCCGGAGAGCGACAATAATAAACTAAGAGTCCAGATAATCAACAATTCCCGCGATCGTGCTAACGCCCGACCAATACAAACACATGTTTTGGGTTAACTAATTATGCTTCAATAAATGTAATGTCGTTAATAAAGGTTATGAAATCCCATTGATTAAATTATGACCTGCGGTTGCGTGGCCCTAGGACTAAATGTCAATCGTATTTTTGCGAGATCCCGCAATGCTTGAAATTAATTAGTCTCAGTTGTCGCCCTCACCATCACGTTAAAATAAAGAGCTAGTGCATAATATCATCGGGAAAATATAGTATGATTCTTGGAGTCTGAGGTACTTATCATAGAAATAACATGTAAATGGAGAACTAATGACACTGATTCCTTTGTCATCTTCATTCATTCTCTGGAGTTGTCCTACCTTCGCCTGCCACCAGCGTCATTATCGTCGATATAGTCATTATTGTAGCTGATAAATAAGCGGTAAGAGCACACAACAACGAATATGAGAATTGTGACGTCATAATTTCCGAGACTATGCCAGTAAACTTTTTTCCAGTAGAGCTCTGGGGAAATCCTATAAATACCAACCAATGTCTGTCTCACCATGGCAAACAATAGCTCATTCGAAAGCAAAGACTCTGATGTATTGAAATATACAATAAAAAATTATGTAATTTATGCGCTTTAAGAAGAGTTTGAAATACTAAAAACTAGTTGCAAATGTTCTGAAGTAAAAACTAAAAACATGATTTGGAGGAAAAATAACCCTTAATTAAAGGCACATGTGAAACCAATCTTTTCATTAAACTTTTTGAAATAATTTTCTATCAAACAATTGACTGCTTATCTTTTCCTTTACACAACTTGACCTGATTCTTTGAAAACTACATTTTTGTAGTGTGAGCATCTCTAGTGATGTAAGTTTCTCCAAAGCTTTAACATCACTGTTATCCAATTTGGTATCCTTGACTTTCAACTCTTTCAGATTGGTAAGTAACACAAATCTGAAACAAACCATAGTGACTCAGTTGTAATAACTCTACACAAGCAGGATTAAACCAAAATTTCTAAGCAGTGAATATTTTCGAAAATAGCAGTGAAAATTTTGCGTAAGTTATTGTTGCAAAATTTTACGTTCATGCCGAGTATTGCGACGAACGTATTCTCACTTTACTATTATCCTAATGTTCATAAAGGATGTGGAAACTTACTAATGAGATCCAAAGGTTTTCAATAAGGTGGTGATGCTGTGTATTCTAATAGGAACAACCACACATCATAAAAATTACTTGAACTCAGCTATGAGACTGATATTTAGTTGACCAATAAAGATTCTGACTCATTAGGACGTGATGATTTTTAAAAATGAAAGAATGTGATGCATTGATAAGCTAAGGGCAAAGGAACAAGATCTGTTCAGCGAATTAGACACTCGGATAAATGGTGATCTTTAATGTCAACACTGTAATCGCCTGTGCATATTAGGGGCAGGGCCATGGAATCATGTAATATCATGATTATAATAATGCACATCTGAGTTTTCAGAAGGAAAAAACAAAAAAAAATTACAACAAGCTGCTTTTTATTTGTAAAAACTTTTCTAGGTTTCTCACACACAGGGTATAAATTCACAAGGGTACAACAGACATGTTAACAGCAGCAAACTTTTACAGTTACACTAGCTTTTCGCGATTTAGCCTGGAATTAACAATGAATTAGCTTAACATAGAAACCCCTCTCTCCCACATAGTCTTAAAGTCTTATTTTGTAACGAAATTCTCAAAGAACATATTTCATACCGGAGAACCTCTATTGAAACTCCAGATTTATTTGAATGACCCATTAATTTGACCGGCGCTATAGGAAAAAGTGTTCAAAAGTAGAGTGCCACCTTTTAATTAAGCACCATCTTTCTTGACCAGCACTTTGGCTTTCTTTAATAATTACAAACTCACAATAAAAAGTGGTCATTAAAAATGAACGCAAAGCACTAGTAATGACTCAGTTACATCAATAACAATTGATTCTTTTGTGGTTTCTGTTTGCATCAAAGTCCATCATTAACTCCAAAGCTTACAGCTTTTCTTTAGAACTTGACAAAAAAACCATGAAAATAATAATCACTACCCAAGATTAACAATAATTTCTTGCTTAATGTGGTCTTGATACTTTGATGTATAAAAAGATGGTTTAAAATGACAATGGAAACTTTACCACTATTTTGACTGCAACTTGTGCTAAAAGTTAATCATTATTTCTGCACAAATTTGCTTTAAAATCGACCCGTGAAAATTTCGCTTTGCTAAAAAATTGTTTGAACCTTAATATCGATTAGTTCAGCATTGCAGAAAAACAGTTGAGGTCAGCGGGCACTGAAAAGTATTGAGCAGTAAGAAGATACAATGATTTTGTACAAAATCAACAATCAGATTGGAATCTGCTGAGCAAATGATGCAAATATTTATGTTTCAAAGGTGTTAACTCTTGTTTATCCAAATATTAAAAATTTGGTTTGTTCATATGACCTGTTCTTGAATACAGTGCACAATTATTCAGATTACGATCTGGAACATGATGATTTTTTAACCTCGGAAATCGAATCCTTTTTCATCATCTGATTTTAATAAATTTTTTCTCAAGTTCGAATTTGGCGTTTTTGTGCTTATTACATACATCAAAATAACAAAAATGCCAAAACGTTGTTAGTCAGATAAATTTTTGAAATGCTTGAAAAAGGACACAATGACTGATTGTTCTCAGTTCAGCATTTCTTGTGTGTAATAAACTTTTCCAAAATTAATATTTCTCGTTTAAAATCAGCAGCTAAGTTCAAGCTACAATTCCTTTAAACAAAAGGTCAGTGCTCACACGAGCATATTGAGCTATTGAACATAACCTCCTCAAGAATTGCATCGCTCGGATTGTTTTGATTATTTTGGTCTGCTAAATTTTATGATGAACATGGAGCCTGAAATTTTAAAGTGATAAAATTTTGGTGATAAAAAATAGCAATTCAGAGATATAATTCAAAATAAGTAGTGAATTTGTCCTTTAAATGTTTGCTCAGTAAGAAAAATTTATTTAACAAATTCAAAACTGACTTTGAATTATTTTGATTGGAGTTGCCCTCTCCAAGTGGCTGGCATCGAAATAATTCGACCTCGGTCAAGTTGGTTCATGGGACTAGTTATTGACCTCGGATCTGCTAGTATTGCTGATATCCTGTTAGCACTGAGTTTTACACTGTGTACAAAAAAAAATCTTGCTACTATCTTGCTATTATGATAAAAAGAAATGGAAATATTTGAAAAAACCTCGGACTATGTCAGAATAGTAGCTTTGTTAAGTTTTCTTAAAAGTTTAAAAAATCGCTAGGAATTCATCTACATCAAAGAAATAGCTGCAAATGTTGATGAGTTGGTAAATGACAGTGATAGTGAAGTATATATAGGTGAATTGAATGACGAGGAAGGGAGTAAAATTAGAATTACCCTCAGAATTAGTCACAGTAAATAAAAATCGCACCATGAGTGAGTAAAATATGTCAGTGCAGTTTCACTTTATTTCGTTTGTCAAGAAAAGACTTGATGAATGGATGATTTAGACTCACTCATTGATAGACTCCTGATGATTTTAACTTTTATGGTTAGTCCAATCATTGGTCTCACTCACATATTTTATGATTAGTTACTTTGGCCAAACTATTATTGTATATGTAAGTGACTACTGGCTAATAGTAGTAGATTACTAGACTAGTTCTAAAGCTGCTTGTAAATAGTATTTGGTTGTAAAGTAGGGTAGATTATGTTCTACATGCAAATATTTCCCACTCCTCCTCTCTGTTGGAAAAAGGAAGAGTAGGGTGTGGGGGATAGCAAGGGTGGGGTGTAGTGGGAATGAAGAGCTGGAGTGTAGGGGGATTGAGGGCCCAACCGACTGATGTCAGAAGCAAGCAGTGGGCTATTCATACATTTATGAAGAATAGCTAAAGAACCATTATAATTGTCTTAGATTACAATAATGAATTAGAGAGAAGAGTTGGTGGTGGATCCAATTCAGATAGTGATATGCCTATGAATGATGATGTTGACCAAGAACCAGAAATGAGCGAGAGCGATTCTAAAATAGACTATTATTTGTTGACTGTTTTATTCCTTATCAAAGGCCCAACAAAAAATAATAATATGTGATGTCAGATATAAATAAAAGTAAATAAAAGACAATCAAAGTATTTACTTCAATAAGCAATTTCTTGTACTCTGTTTACGAAAAATATTATTTTTGGTTTGAAAAGGCATTCTTAATCTTGAGGTTACATAGATTAGATTCAGCGGAATAAACTCTTATTTAGTAAAGTTTGAGAGCTCATGTTTTCAGCTCCACAATGGTATGATCATACACAGGTTTACTAGCATTGCGATAAACGTATTATATAACTGGAAAACCTCAAAGGCGGCCAGCCACTAAGAGAGGATTGTACTAAAGCAACCAGACTTGAAAGTATTAACCAATTTGTAGCCATCGTGTGTTAACTTGCAAGTTTATATTGTAGCTAGAATACCAATGCTCGTTATCATGCCTTAGAAAATTACCCATTCCATGTACAGTTATGTTTAAGTTATAGAAAAAATGGTTTAATTAGTTTTGAAGAAAAAGTTCTGGCCAATCAGAAACACTTACAAATGTGCTTCAATGGTATCTCTGGTAAAAGTTATAGCCAAAATCCTAAACCCATACCAACGTCTACCTAAACCAAAAATCATCAAGAAGAACTAAAATTTTATCGTTTGCGATCAATTTCATTAAACTCGAGAAGTAACTACGCACATTAAAAAGTAGTAAGACAGTGAAAGACTGCATAAATCAAATTAAGACATTATTTTTAACGTTTTAAAGTTTTTATTAACTTTTAATTTTGCCAATTTGAATTGTTATGTTTGAAGAAAAATGAAATTTTAGGCAGTCAGCCGTAGTCACCCTAACGTTTTCGTTCATTTTGGATAGGATCATATTGATTCTTAGAACTGTCTATAAAGTCTGAAAAGTCAAGAACGGAGTAATTGAAAAAAAGTTTTATTATTTGAAACATGTTCATATCAGTGTATTTGAGATATATCGGCAGGTATGTTTGCTATGTTTTGATTTAGAGGCTGGTACTCACGAGCAATTTTTGAAATAAGAGTTTCATGCCTTTTACAGTACGTTCATGACTAACTTTATTGACAAAAATATTATTTATAACCTATGTATTTTATGTGACAAAACAATAATTGTAGCCAAACAACTTATATTTTTAGCATTTTTTTTGGGAATTTTTAACTTTGCTTCAGCGAGTTCAGGTCTTCGAAAATCAAAAATTTTTTATCACTACCTTCTCTACGACAAATGTATACATATAAGTAATAAAAGGTCTCTACCGGAATTTTTTACCATTTGACAAAGGAAGCTTGACTGGCTATTTTGAAAATTGATTACATAACTTATCTCAAGTCAGTATATTGTAGTGGTAACTTAAATTATAACATTTTTCTGAGAAATGACTGGTATTTAATATAGATCACATGAAAGTTAGTTGGTTGAGAACGAGTTAAAGAAAATCTATATGTGCACATATTATATTATCAGAGTTTATATTATACACATTCTTGTGTTAAAGGTAAAAACGCCACACAGTATTTACTGCACATTTAAAATTGCAACATTAAATTTTAATGCAGATAATAACAGATAAATACACAAAGTATACAAAAGTTGATGTATGTAACTATGGTTACTGAGGTAAACATACTATTCTGCTACTAATTTTAAATATGTACAGTACTTGTATAAATCTTTGGTGATTTTTACCCGCGGATCTTTGAATAATAATTACTATGATTTCTATACCTCTTCATACAATCTTTCACAACATGATTCCAACCGTGGAATGAATTGAAATTGTATCCCGAGGCTGCACTCTATTAATAGTTGTAGCAATTAATGGATTATTATTATACAACTTATAATTTCACAGCTTTAAAAGATATTATTTGTAGTATCACTGCTATTATCTGAATTCGGCTTTCAATGCATCAACACCCGACACTTATTTTCTATTGAACCCCAACAGCTAGTTTTTGCTGCGAACTGTAGCAACTACATCAATGAGTACAATGAAATTCAATGTCACATTTTTATACACAGTTACAAAACGAAAATATGTTTTTATATTTGGAAATGAATAAAGAATCTAAACCTCCCATAGCCTGAAATGTGGGATATACTGTAACATCTATGTAGGTTAAATGCAAAGTAAAAATAACAACTGATAGAGATACTTCTCCACTTCAAAATTTACAACACTTTCGAGGTATTTTTTGCAGATTCATTGCACCCGTACGGGTTATTGTTGCTACATTTGAAGGTGCTTGCAAAATATAGGCGGAATTTACTTTGAATAAAAAAAGAGAAAAATTTAGCTTACTAAAATGCTGACGAGCCACTTGAAAAGTACAACACCACTTTGGATTTGAACATAATCTTTAACAAGACGTCATTAAGAGAGAATGGTTGAAAGATAGAAGGCCATTGCGTTAAAATAAATATTTCACAGTAAGTTGTTACCTTTCCTTGACGTCTCTGAACTCAGCTTCACTTGATATGCACAGTATTTCCTCAAAATTCTGCTTAGTCCCTTTACCTATACAGAAATAAGTATTTATGCCAAACCGAATAAATCATATATACGTACAGTGATGCTGTGCAACAAGTAACTTTTGCTTAATTGTAAAAGTGAGGATAATTATAGTCATGGATTGTAATGAAAAATGATTGCCTATAACCATAAGCTAACTTAAAATCTTATAAAATACCCAAAACTAAAAGATTCAGCAAGTTTAACAAAACTATTCCACAAATGTCACAGAAACGTTAAAACAGTCTTTGGATCATATCAGTTTAAAAACTTATCTTGTTTTGGCTCTGCATAATTTTTGGAAAGTATTTATTTTACAAACAAATAGTTTTCATTCATGTAATTAGGTGAACCAAATGCGAGTTTCTCACATGAGACTTTCAGCCCTTTATCTTATATAGTAAGTCGACAGTAGTTTGATCAATCATTTCATTGATGTTCCTGTTTCCGGGACAGGTTTTATTAATGAGCAAGCCGGCTTATTAATTACTGTTACCCAAATTTTAGTTTATAATGTAATGGTCATTATATCAGTCAGCTGCTATTTGATAGGAAGAAAAATTGACGCAGACATTTAGCACTTTACATAGCTAACCCAGTATTGGAGGGTAGGTAGTACTTAACAAACAACATACCCACAAAGAACATTGTAATATGCAAAGCAACACTTGACACACATGACGGTATTTACTACACAATGCAGTAATTAACATTTATAGCATTATTTGACCCATTGAACGTTTCAGAAACTTGATAAGAATTTTCCCCATACCAGCATAGAGCGAAGATGTTGGATGAAGCTGGATATCAGAGATGATATTTCCAAAGTCTCTCTCTATCTCATTCAGCGCTTCACTCAAAATGATTGCAATATAAATGTTTGATCCATACTCTGGTATTTCTACTGTGTATTTCCCTACCAACATAGCAATTGGCATCCAACAGCCCTCTTTGTTTTGAATGTGCAAAATCTTTCCGCAGTCACCCTCTTCAAACCTTAAAATATAATTGAAATTTGATACACTAATTAGCACATTAATATCCATTTGGCAACGTTGGATGAATGCAAGATGGAAGTGCAGGTATCAAAATGATTGCAAACCCAAGTGCGAGTGTGAGCAAAGTTCCATAGAGAGTGCATGCACATGTATGAGTGATGCAGAGAAGTGGAGTCATGCAGAGGTGCAGTGGAAGATGTAGTAAAAAGTTAAGTAGTGCTTCATGTGTGCACCAAACAAAAGTTTCTAGTAATAAGCTTTTGAAGCTGTTATTATTTTTTGGTCACTTGTATTTTCAGCACCAGAAGTTCCAAAATATATAAACAATATTTTTGGAATTAATACCTAGACATAATTACCGTGATTATCATGCTGATAACTATATATCTTTAAAAACAATTCTTTTCCCATTTGAAAGCAAGTGTATGTTTATCTGAAAAGGTCTCAGGTATGGATGTCGTAAAACACTAAAGTTTTTGGCAAAGATCATTGCATTAAATATGAAACAGCCTTTAAAATCTCTTAGATCTATTGTCGCATTATCTATTGCTGAGTGACAGGTAACAATTTGGTTCTCCCTGAGTAAAACTTATTATGTATACTCAATTTTCTAATATCAGTTGTTTTGCAACAGCAACTTGAGGAAAATTATCTTTTTAGAAAAGTATACATTGAGGAAAGCCACGTGAAGATTATATTGGTATGAGAGCTCCGCAGTATACTTACATTTTTTCTATTAAACTACGTTTCTTTTTAGATATGAAAATGCATCTTATCAGTTTTTGACAAGTTGTATTTTAAGACCTATTGAAGATAGTATCTTTCAGTTATTGACGGATGCATTTTCGACTGTCAGTTATTGATGACCATCATTGTATTCAATGATAGCAGCTAGTAAATCCAAATATGATGCTATATAATTGGCTGTTTGATTATATGATGCTCTGTTATATTAAGACTATCTTCTGTAGTTGAATAATTTCTACAGCAAGTTAGTACTGACCAAATTAACTTTTACAAAATATGTTATACCCTTGTTACACAACAGCGTTTCCATTTTTTACAGATCCGTTCACAGACAACTGACTTCTAAAGTTTGGAAACTATGAATATAAAAAACCAAACTTTTTGAAACTGTCAAACTACTCGCAAAATTGTGCGAGTAGGTTATTTAGTACGAAAACTAAAGTTTAGCCACTAAAATGTCTGAAAAGAATCTAAGCTAATTGCAAAATTAAGAGTACAATGGATAGAGTTTTATTCAAGATTATTAGATTGCTAAGAATTGTATCACATGCCAGTGGTTTCTACAAGGTAAGCGTAATCTCACAGTTAGTTACCAACTTTCAGAACTAATTTCAGAAACGATTTCAGTTTTTCCCTGTTTTAGTTTCATTAGTTGGAACGTTTTAGTATCTGTAAATTTAGTACCAAATGTTAAAGTGAAAATTAACAAGTCTGACACTTACATGATTAACTTGATATTGGTTTTAAGCTAATATCATTTCAGCTCCATTTACAGACCTTGGTGTTTGGTTGGCTCCGGTAGAAAGAACCACAAAGGCCAAGTGAGGGCCCAAAACCCAGCAATCATTTCCTATAACATCGGGCGAAGGAACGATTCGTCCCACATGACCTCCAATCATCACTACAGATTGCCTACGAGCGAGGAAATTGATGAATGATTGATTCGGAATAGGCAGTGACTTCACAATAGGTTTTGACTCAAACTTCTGAGCTGCAATGTAATTCATACGCGAGTGGCCTTGTTCATCACTTTGGATTTCTGCGGTGATTCTGTACTTGGCGATTGGAGTAGCCTGAAAATTGCAAGGTTGAGTTTCCTCTTCAAAAAGGTTGCCGATGAATTGCTGAGAGGCAGGTTCAACAAGGTTTATTGAAGCTAGTGGCTGATTGCTTTTATCTTTGTCGCTGTGCAAAAAGTGTGATGGAACAATGGTATTCTTTATATCAAGCTGGCTTCCATCAGATAGTTTCTCTTGAGCTGTTGTGATTAGCTCACATTCAGCTTCTTTTTGAACAACACCACTTGAAGAGTCTGCAAAAATCTTGTGAAGGTGAGCTAGCCATGAGATGTATGGAATTCCTTGAGAAAATACAAGGTTTTTTATCGTGGTTTCAAGTCCGTATTCTGAAAAGACATTTTGAATCTCACAACAGACTCTTTCGATATTTTCTCCACAGACATAGACGATTTGACCAGGGGCGGAAGAAACAAACATATGTTGAATACCATGTCGGACCTTTATTCTAAAACATAAATTTTACATTTTTTCAATTTATCATAAAAATAATTTCGATGATGAGTTTTAACCCCTAGGCAATAAATGACACTTAGAAGTAATAACGTCTTCCTACTTCTTGTAAAAGTAGTGTAAACAAAGCTTCAATCCATCTTCATTTATTGTATGCATTTTTATACATTGCAATTGCTTTAAACATTCATGAAATTTCTGTTTTCATAGTAGTCTAATTTTAGCAATAGTTCCATACTTTTTAATGTTCAACTAAAAGACACGCTTGATTAAAATTTTATGAAAGAAACTTTAAGAATAAGACATTTTTGTTTTAATACCTCTTAAACATTCTTTTCTAATAAAATCAGATTAATAACAAGATAAAACTATTAAAACAATATCACTGAGCAAAACATACCGTTTAAGATCTTCAAAGCACTGTAAAGGGACCTCTTGGAGTTGAAAACAAAGTTGATCTTCAAAGAGATTTTTTTTGCTTGTTTGTATGATGGTATCTGCGAAGAAAAAAGGTAAACTTTAGCCTGAACCAAAATCTCTTTTTTTTTCTTTGACTAATCACAGTCAGTAGGATTGATCAGTAGGCCTACTTTAATGGAATTTTAATCTCCTTCGGTTCTGTATGACTGACATAACTATATTCTCTACGCTGTTTTGTTTGGGAGAGTACTGAGACTAATACTGTGACAATACTCGCCACTGTATCTCTTATCACAGTGATTAATGAGCTGCTTAGCCAATAAACAACAAATAGATGATAGTGAGAAAAGTTTATATTGGCAGTAGAAACACGAAAAAGTGGAGCTATTTAGTGTCCTTGCAAAAGGGGTCCTACAAATAAATACAATTACCTACTTCTCACCTTCAGTCAAACAAAGTTCATCCAATGTGTTGTTAATATAAGGTCCGGAAACATTTTCTTCCTCTTGTATATTGCTCACAAGATTAGTTGAATCATATTCTGCAAAATGCAGAGTGATGATTAGTAACTACATTGAGTATTTCAAATAGTACATGTATATTCTATTTTAGTGTTAAAGATCTGGAATAGAGCTCTGTGAAGATATGGTGTCATCAAAGCTAACTAATGAACATGAGATTACTTAAAATAATTGTAAAATTTAGCAGTAAATGATTGCAACCGATATTATCATATTACTATGTATATAACTTCAAGCCGTGACCCGAGTAACTATTCAACTAAATTTTTTTAAAGTCGCCAGTACTAAACACTATGGCTATAATGTAATTGTAAAGTATGTATTTAATACAGTAATATTGCAATAGTGTCTGACTAGTTTATATATTTATGCACCTAACACTTGTTTGATCTAACAAATATGTATAACTACTGTTTAGGATTTTAGTTAGTCATATCTGTTTAATTTGACTTCTTTTTTTTAACTCTTTGAAACCTAACAACCAGTTTTTGGGTAAGGTGTGTCAGAAACCTTATCAGCCAGAATCATTGCATTTATATGGCTCTGTTTAATATAAATAACAATAAACTGAATTCTTTCACAGTGCATTAAACCAGAAATTTCAGTTATATTGTTAATCATTTTTAAATATTTCAATCTACTTCCTTTGTTATGATAGCAATTTTTATAGGAACAATATTACACACAAAAAGTTGAAACGACTCCTTTGTTGGTAGGTCATGAATGATCGCAATGCAGATGGAAAATTATATGGCATTAATTGCAATTTTCCAGATTATTTCAATTCATGAACAATGATGAACGTATGCCCCATAGATATATTGCTACTGTAAAAAAATTTACATGTTTTTAAAATCATATGAATTTTTATGGTTTTAGTTCGAAGAACCGCTGAGCACTTGATTTCCTTTTTGTGTTTTTGCTGTCTGTTGCAGGACCTTTTTGCCAGTGTTTTATCAAATATCGTTGTATTATGACAATATTTAGATCTATTCAATGATACATGTGGTTTAAAAATTTGTGATTATTGGAAAAATTGCTAAAGTATACTGACCCACCTTGACATGAATGGCTGAAGTTCAAATGATTAATTAAAGAAAGAAAGTTCTATGACTCATATTTTGCGTCTCTAATTTTTGCCATTCAGCCAAGTCAGCCAGCATCTGCTATTTTTATGATACAAATGCAAACTCCAATTGTAGAGAAGGGAGTTGGTACTGGACTCAGTTAGACATTTACATCGAATACATATAAAATGATATTGGTGTACTCCATGATTTGGAGACCATTTTATGTTAAAAATTAATCAATTGATTTGTGCAAGTGCACAGTTGTATAGAAGAAATCAGGCAGTGCCATCTTCAATATAAATATAAACAAGTGCCCTTTCACAAAACAGGGCACCCTCGGACTACGATTGCATCGTAAGGCAAAAATAGTGTACTCATGGTTATAGAAACAATACTAATTATATATTGCAAACATTCTCTGGTAAAAATCATCAAAAATTTATATAAGTATAGCGCATATCAAATATTAGTAACAAAATAGTATGTTGACCTTAGTAACTTAATAGTTACCTGCAGTAACTTTAGTGTATATAGTGTACTTATTGGTTCTGAGCTGCTTTAAAATGTAGCTTCACAATGATTGTGCTATGTTCAGTACATAGAATAGGAAGTTCTTACCTTTATGACAAATGAATGTATAACATAAACTTTGTAATCACCTTATATCCATTTAGCTTAATAAACACATACAATTAAAGCTAACTTTCAGCATATACTATACAAATATTTTACCTGTCTTCTACTTTTTATCACAAAAATGTATCACCTATCAGTGTATGGTTTCGTTTTCACTATAGCTTTTAGCCAACTTTATTAAAACATTTGTCAATTTAATTTGACAAATGTTTTACAGTAAAGGCCAAGCGATGCGGTTCTCAAAAGTGGCCTCTCACCCATTTGATTTAATGGCAATTGAAATCAAAAACGTCTTCAATATGCTGTACCTTTTGAAGTGACGTGGTTTGAGCTGGTACATGTAGCAAGTAGAGAAGAGAAGACGCCAAAAATGTATCAATGCTAATTATGCTACTGTACCCTTAAAATAAGTTTATTACGTAATGAAATGGATTTTTATTAGCAGGCAAAATAAAGTTGTTTAAACCTTCTGTTGGAAGGGATTGACACTGCAATTTTGCTACTGGTTTTAAAAGATAACTTTTACCACTTTTGGGTCCTAACAAGCAAAACGCCAAAAAGACACAGTTTAACTGCTGGTTCAAAAAGTGCTTGAAGAAAGCAAATCCAATGGGTGCAATGCAGAAGATTGCCTACTTGATCACTTATTGAAGATTATGCTGCTTGCTGGTGCAATTTAAATGCTTGTACAATGCATACAATTGCTAGCTAGCTAATGGTTGTAAAAAGGATTCAGATAAAGTTGTAGTTTTTCTTCGATGAATGTGCACAAGAATGACTAATTAATAATGGCGTTTGCATTTTTTAAATGATTATGGCCATATTCATAGACAATATTAACAATACCAGCGCTCTCCTTGTATCTATTATTATCTCCAAACTTGGCTGTCAAGGAAATTATGTTTTCCCACTTCATCTAACAATTTTATAAATATCTGATTCTATAGCTAACAAATTTGATATTATTATCTGTAGTTGTATGCATGTATGCATGATAAATAAGTTTGTAGTAGATATGATTATAAAGCTAAAAATTATTATAAGCTCTTTTATGAGCTTTTCGCAAAATTTTCCTCGAGGAATGCTGAGCTGAGAGAAATTGGTCATCATGTATTTTTTAGGATAGCAAAAAGATTCAGCAAACATTATTGTGGCGTCTTTGTTATTTTGACGTACATGTATATAATAAGCACACCGACTGCCAAAATTGAAACCGGAAGAAAATTTAGTTGAATTTTTATGGTGAAATAAGATGTTTATGGTGAGGTGCAAAAATCCTCTTGATTCACTTCGCAAGGCAAAAAAATTGTATAACAGGGTAATCATATCTCGAGGATCTTCTGTATTACATTTGCATTCATGAAAGTATGAATCACAAAATAATCAAAATGGGATGATGACCTTGAAATAAAAAACAAGCTACCCTTTAGTGACAAAGGGCTATTTTACCTTTAATTAAGCTGTCGTGAAGTCTTACTGAATTGTTTACCAAAGGGTTGTCTTCTCCACGAGTTGCGCCGATCTGTGAAGGTGTTAGAGCTTGACATGCTGACAAAAAAATTGTGTTTACATGATTCAGCAAACTAAATGACAGCAGTTAAACACTGATGGTATGTTTTTGATTAAACTTAGAGAAGACTGAACTCTTATATAAAACAAAATGAAGAAAAAATATAATTCTACGCACACAAGTAAAAGCATTTATTTTCTTCACGCCAAAGTATTACAGATGTGATATGGTAATTATTGTTTGAATTTTTCATGCGAATGTTGATTTTTTGCATAATTGATTCCTATCTAAGTAGAGTTTCGATTAAACTGTTTTGATCTCCTATTATACAATTATTTGTTTAATTGCTGCTAACTAAAAATTAAGTTTATATTAAATTATGCATTTTATTATCGAATTGCAAACATTTTACAAAATGATCAGTTTTACTGAGGGACATAATTGATGCTTCTGCGTTTGCTAGGTTTGTAAAATCTAAAACCGAAAAGCTAAGAAATAGTATAGCTAGTTTAATAACTACACCTAAGCAAGAAATAATAAATAGTACAGTTTTATATAATTCTTAATTATTTAATAGCAATATAATAATGCTTACATTGATTGACAGCTGATTATAGCATAGACTGGAGCCTACTTTACTATAGACTTTACTATAGCCTTTATGAAACCAGGTTGGTTAGAATTGTGCATATAACTAATCCATGTGCTAGTGTTTAACTGTTCTCGTTATTCTGCGCAATTTTATATGCATGAAAATGCTAACTTATCATAATGTTTTCCATGAAGACTTGAATTTTAAGAAAAACCAAGTAGTAATTTTAATAAAAACCACAAACTTCGCTATCGTCACTTGTTGTTTTATAAATTGTACCGTGTAGAAATGAGGATTTGAAAAACTAGGATTACTTCAGTGAACAGATAGATTTGTATTCATCATCAAATATGCATTTGAGTAACTAGAAGAAATTTTAAACTTGGTGAATTATTTTACTATAATGCGGAAACATAAATTACTGATGGCTTTGATTCAAAAATTATTTCTACCTTACAATCTTACTGTCAAATTCCTGGTCACACGTTTGATAAAATTGCTTAATAATATTTAATTCTAATGGTTTTAGAGGGTTTAAGTTAATTTTCAAGAGGAACAGTTTCCTACTTCGCAAAATTCTATCTCAAATTTCAAAACACACAAGAAAATCTTACAAAGTTATAACTTATTGTGTTGATAGTTAAACAGTGCATCAATTATCAAATTAACAAATGTATGTATTAACAAATTTGCATGATGTTATAAAAAAACACAGCTATTCCTACATTTGATTATTGTCAACAATGTAATCAAGTCATTCTAAATCATTTTTCATGTTTCTAAAAGTACAGCTTTGCGACTAAAAAATTAAAGCAATTTTGTTTAAAAAAAATTCTTGAATATTATGTGAGCACTGTATAATATTGAAGAAATTGGTGAAACTGAAAAAGGGTCATCATACAATCACCGTCTATAGATCTAACAATAGAAAATTTTGGATTATAACTCACATAAAAACCAAACTATCAACTTACAAATAAATTTTGTCTTCCTTATTTGCTTCCAACTATAGAAATGGGTCAATAACCCAATAGCCTTATTAGAACATACCTCTCAACTATGGTGAAACTATTCTGATAAATTTCTGATAGATGAATGTAATATCATAAATTTAACATAGCGTATTAATGAGAGACTCATTTTTATCCAATGATGTTATGGCACACTAAAAAAATGCTAACAATGTATGTACATTGCTTGTTTTATATCCATTGCCAATGAAAAGCACATTTTTAAACTAGCCTCCACATTTTCATCAGAGTTTTCATGGTAGAGGTCGTCGCCCATACAAGCTTTCACCTTGGTATAGATTGAAATGCACCAAGTGCTCGTGAGATGGCAAAGCACAAGTCATGAGAATGTTGGTCATAGTTGGTGCTAAAATGACATTCGCGCAAAAGTTGATTCATTGATGTACATGTCCTTCCTAAAGCCACCAATAATATCGGTGGAATTCCAACTACTGGCTTTTTGATCATAAGCGAGCGTACCAGCCGTTCCTTCACGGCTTGCACCGCTTGTTCACAAATTTTAATTCAATTATTATGATCTCAATCAGAGCAAAAAACTAGAACGTTGTTGTCTTTTATTGAAGCATGTCATTCTCCATGATCTAAGTCAATTCATTTGTCTTAGTAATAATATCGGTAATGATGGCAAGTCAAAGATCACATTGTCACCCGCATTGATGCATGAATGACTACAGGGAATTTGGTTCAGATAGTTTGTTCTGCTTGTCTCAAATGTTGTAACTCATGTAAATATATTTAGTCCTAAAGTTGATTACATTCAATTTAAATCATGGAATTGATATCAATATTTTTGTAGAGTTGTGTACGAAGGAGTATATTTAGAATTGCAACTGTAAGCTGTGTCACGCAAAAGAAGGAACAATTAAATGAGCGTACTGAAGCTGCTCCCGATAGGCAGTGTACAGTCTAATTTGGTTATTCTGATGATTCACAGTATTCCAAAGCACAATATATTGATAAACTAAACTATATAACTGTTACACCCTGTGATATATTGATGACTTCACTCTTACCGGCTTAACAAAAGCACTACAGCTGTGCTGAATACCAACCTTTTGATTATTGGCTAATGTTTGAGTCGTAAATTAAGTGTTTCACTGCTAAAACTTAGTTTAAAATGACTATCTACAATGTAGATTATGTTGGCTAGCCATATGTAGCTGCTCAATGATCTCCTACAAAATCAGATGGCTACTCTAATCATCGAAAAAGCTTTACTGATAACTCTAAATTAAAATAATTATATTAGTTCCATGGAGCTGGGGTTTCAACCCTCACTCTATAGTTGATTTTTGTTAGAAATCATTTCCAAATAGTGAGTAGCACTGTATTTTTGGCTGGCTCATCAGAATCTTTGAAAGATAGTTTTATTAGTTTTCAGGCAAAGCAATGCTAATGTTGCCTACATTTTGCACTTGCTTTCGACTAAATTGACATGAATGCCTTCGGTCTCAGCGCTTTTCCAAAACATTTTTCGTTTACATTGAAGTATTGTAAGTGAGACATTAGCCAGATACAGTTACTAACTATTCCAAATGTGTCGCTTTCATGGCTTTCAAAAAAATTACAAAGTTTTTGAGTTGAAAGACGGACTTCGATAATCTATAACAAACTTAATTAAATTGCGCAGTGTTTCTGAAATGTATTCTAATTGTTCATCTAATCAATTTAGCGTTTCCAGGTAAGATTGTAAACCATATGATAGTTGAACCTTAAGAAAATAAATCAGATGTAGACCTGAGTGACTTCAAATCAGAAGTAGCTCTATTGATTGTGATGATCCACATTTTCAGGTACACCACCACCACAAAAAATTTTGTGACCACTACAGCAACCACACAAAAATTGTTTTTGATGCAGCTGAGTCAGTATTACCATTCGTACAACTATTACCAATATTACACAATTTGGTGTGGATAGTTTTCTAATGACAATTTCCTTTTCTTGATTCGCAAAAAATCTAACAATATTTTTTAAGTGGCTGTCAAATAGAGGTTGGGTTCAATTGCAGGCGTGACATTCAGCCCTTATCATTATCGGTATCATTCAACCCTTATCCAAGAGTGCTGTTCTATTGCAATGGGCATTCAAATCAAGGTAGAGTTCAAATAGAGGTTTCACAGTAAGCAGGGTAGAAATAACCACCTAATAATTTTATAGCCTAATGTATACGTCAGCTAGATAATCTAATTGTTACACCTATGCAAACTAACCACAGTGGCTAAACATTGCTACTTGCCATCAGGCCGAGGCTCCTGTGGAGGTTCACGTTTCACATTCTTGCTTTTATCTATAGAGCGTGTCAACTCTATAGATAAAAGTAAAACATTAAAAAGTAAAAAAAAGTTCATAATTTTAATAAGTAAATAATAAACTAACCTTTAGATATGCCAAATTTTAGTTTTAAAAATTGTCTTATTATGGTTTTCTTTTAAATTTAGATTTTATACCGAGTCTTAAATGAGGGTGGACATTAAAATTTATTAACTCACCAACTTATCAAACCCTAAAAACAGGAAAAACCAAAGTGTGAATTATAAATTTTGTATGGATACAGGCTCCTTTTTTATTGGGATAGTTTTTGCCTCAGATTGGTCTAGACACAAACTCAGTTTCACAGTTTTTTGTTGATATAGTTAGATACACAGATGTTTTAAAGCAAAACCAATAATGCTATAGAACAGGTCATACCGAACAAATTCTCTTTGGTGTTCTCAGAATCATCAGATGAGTCTGAGTCAGGTACTTTGCTTGCCATAGCTACAACAAAGTTTACAAATAATTCATGCTAAATAAATGACATGCAAACAATTCAAGCAATCTATCTTCGGTAAACATCACAAATGCAAACAATGGCTACATGTGAAATTCGCAGCAAAAATAATTTGGCACACTTTTTTTTCATTTCATTGAACTGCAGAATGCAAACTATTTATAGTAAAAGGTTTTAGTTTACAGACACTTCGATTGTAAAAAAATCTTCATTGTTGGATTATTTAGCTCTGGCTACGAATTGAAAATGCTCAAATGTCACGGAAGTTTACATTATTTCAGGGTTAGTACTATAACATGCAAATGTGTAAATATTTCATTGTGTTCCATGAACATTATTATTTCACAACGTAGCAATAATCTGTTTACTATCACACCTGCGTTGGTTCACAATGAGGTGATGAACAGTTCAGATTTGCATGTGAATGGTGGGATCTTCCTACAATCACTATAAGCATATTATGTTAAAAGCTGGAAGGAGTAGGAAGTCAAAAAGCTATTTCGCCATTGGCCTACAACCTAGAACTCTGCTAATAAAGTATGACACTGAATAGCAATAACAAGGAATTGGTTTTATTGCAGGTCTCATAAGAAGGGCGAAGATATGGCTGTATTCTCTGGTGTGTGCCCAAACACACTTAGGCAGTTCACCAGCGACCTTTAATGCAAGCAAGCTTGTAAATAGCCGGTAACATTATGCATAAAAAACTTCTCCACAGTTAACAATAAAATTATAATGCAGTTATGTAAACATCTCATGGTTTTGCTCAGCCACTATCACTTTCACAAATTTCACACTGAAAAAATACATAAAAAAGTTTTGGCTTCTTGCATTAAAACTTTTTGAATGCATGCAAAGTGGCTACAATTTTGTCCTTAAACAGGATAGTTTATTTATTCACGTGTGCTTTATAGTACAGGACTAGGTTTGCCCTTATTAATTCTATGAACTGTTTATTGCTTATTTGATAATGTATTAATCGTAAAAAGCTAGTAACATTTTTCTTTTGAAAATTGGTGACCATCGACCCGAGAAAATTAGCTGCCAAAAAGTTAATAATGGGTTAAAACAACCAATCGAAATACACATTGTGTGGGATAAATCTCTGATTGAGCAAGTCTGGTATTATTGCTACGCATCAACTCGACCAGTGCACAATATCATACTACTGAAACCCAGTGTGTTTGCACCTTAACAAATTTGGATTTCTGCAATAAAGAACTGTTTCGAGGTAGATTTATAGAGTGAATTGCAGCAACTACTCGTTATAACCTAACTCTGATGCGATAGTATAGAGTACATAGAAATAGTTTATCTGTTGTTGAGATTCGTATTTGAGTATACTTATTAGCACTCCTTTCCTGGCTCCTGTTCCACAAGTTTACTGTTATTGCCATCAATAATTGAGAACACAAGCGCTCAATACAAACAAACCCCTCTTAACAAAACCTCATCAAAAACTTTATGCTGAAAATGATTCACATAATTTATTTTCGGTCTATAAAAAGGCCTGACACATTGTTATACACTATGTTATACACAAATGTTATACACTGATGTTACAATCTAGACTATGCAAAATTGTGCTATTGCACACCATTTTGAAAATTTATTTGAACAACATAGCGCTCTATTTTAAAGCCTTTCACTGTAGTGGTGATTCGTTAGAGGCAACATTCAATAGAGGTTTGCTCTGCATTTTTTAATGAACTAGAATAGTTTTGTAAAGACTAATTTACCCCTTTTACAGGCTAAAAGATCTTAACTTTGCCTCTATTTGGCATTCTTTTTCAGGCGGAGGAGAGTGCCAAATAAAGGCACTCTTTATACACCATAGTGTCCTAACAGTTTATACAAGGAACTATTTTGAGTAAAAGCGTATTAGCTAATTACCGTTGTTAACCATGCTGATGGTATCCTGTTTAAAGTTTTAAAGAAAAGACCATGAAACTTTGGCATTAGAAAACAAGTTTTGTCCGTAGTAAAATTAGTAACAGTGTAAGGCAATGAAAATAATTTTTGCACAGAGCTTTAAACCAGAAATTTTCACCTCCATTTTAACTGTTTTCAATTATCTTTATCTAATTACTTAGGTATAACAAAATATTTTATTAGAAGAACATCGTAAACAAATCAATATGACTTGTTTCTTGAAGGCCAAGAATAATTATGAGGCGCATGAAGAACTTTGTGATACTTGCTATAACTTTTCAGACTATTTTGAGTCATGAAATGATGATGAACGTGTGCTTGATGGGTATAATACTCTTGTATTTATTTTAAGAGTTTTCAAACTCGTACAGGTTTTCACAATTATACCAACTACATTATGTTAGATGTCAATAGAAGGTACAGTACGCCCTCGGGTTGCGATGTCTCTATTGGATGAATTTTACGCCTTGCGATATAGAATACCAGGTTTATTGGTTCTCACCATAGGAAATTTCTTCGTTCCCACCATAAGACATTATTTAACCAGACGATATCAATAAAAATTTATCTTGAAATCAAAAAGTAACACTTGGTGTGCTGAATTTGTACAAACAACAAAGACGGCAGCATACTATTTTTCAAAATCTTTCTCACAATGCTTGAAAGAGACACGAAACCGGTTCTCTCAGTTCAGCATCCTTCGTTGCAAAGTAGAGTGAAAAGGAAACTAGTAACATAGAGATGGTAGACTTTAAGACCATGACAAAGTTGAAGTCTAGTTTAGTAAATTCCACACTGAAACTCAGCTTTAAGGGTGTGTTTTGTGAGCTAAACACTATGTTATACATCTGTCTCAAAGGTAAGAACTTCTTACGGTACATGCTGCACATAGCATATTGTTCTGTTACTTGCTATGGTAGATCATAGCTTCTAAATACCCTGAAGTTACTTTTGGTAACTATAGTTACTAAAGTTGACATTGTGTTTTGTTACCTATTTTCAATATGTACCTCATGTATATTGAAATTGGACGTGTTTCACCAGAGGCATTTCAATTAAATACTCGCTATGGGTTTCTATACTTTTCTCTTCAGCATTTTTGATTCAATATGCCAACACTAAAAAATATTGAAATCATATAGCGAGCATCAACTATATCGTCAAATGGAATTAAGGGCACAGACATAAATGATAGCAAGTTTTATACACCTGGTGAAAATAGATCTGCAAATGTATTTCCTTAGGAGTAAGTTCTGCACCAAAGTTTTTGGAGAAGAAAGTGCAAAATATATTGTCAAAGGTATTGCGCATACTTTGTAGGATTGCTAATATTTTGAGAAACAGATCGTTTGGGTTCCAACTTCAAAAGAGTGGTAATCGTGCATCAATGGCCAGATGAATCTTGAATCATATTAAACAAGAATAAGTGTTTGTTTAGCAAAAAGAGGTCACGTTTCTCAGTCATCTGATCGACAAGAACATCATTCTTGCTAAACAAAACTGTGGTTCGAGAAGCCAGATGCTGTATTTGAGTCTGCCACAAAAATGCCTAAGCTAATTTTAGAGATTAGAAAGCAAGCTTTAATTTCAGTACATAAGTCCTAGTCAAAATAAATAATAATGAGACAGGTCCAAACTGTCCCTATAGCCTTACAGGCAGGATTGGCCTCAACTTGGCTTGAGTAAATTAATCTCTTTAGCGATGGGATGACGTAGAACAATTATTAGGTACAATAAAGAAGATATTAGCCCACTTAAATTTAAAGAAACCATTTTTATTATCATGAGTCTAGATGACCTTTTACTATCATGAGTCTAGATGACCATGACAAGCCTAGATAAAAAGTTATGCATGATCAATTTTGTATCCTAGGTAACCTCTGCATTTATGTGACATGCACTGATAGCACCTCTAATCAATCAAGTGTAACTTTGAATATTTGCTAGTCACATTCCTTAACAAATTAGCGCAAGGAATTGGTTAGCACATAAACAGTGTAGGGTATATGTGTATATGAATATCGACTTGAGAAAATAACAAAAAAACAACTACCTCGCCTGGATGAACTTGTGAAAAGAGTTCATTCAATATCACTGTTCATGAGTTTTATTTACAGTCTAAAAGTATATCAAACCAATTTTGTACTTATTGTGCATATGACTACACTTACCTCTACAGATAGACTTGGCTCATCAAAGTAAGCTTGATGTAAGATTTTTGTTGGCTAGATGGAGTGATCTCAAAATACATAGTTTATCAAACTTAGCATAGTTACAGTATTTAAATTGCTATAGAGAATATTAAAAACAAAAAGCCATTATCTACTATATAAACGGCAATCCTTGTGTGTTGGTGTGAGTGTGTGTAATTGATTGTACGCCTTACATAGTACCGTACTTTTCGGACAATTACCCGCTACTAGGTATCTAGGGCGCATTAACGAGAATCGATGATTAATACATGCATCTATACATAACCTACCTATTCATCGGTTTTACACCAAAGCACGTCACCTTCGGTTAGCGCGTGCCTCTTTATTTTATTTAATTTAAATCATTAAATAAAATTAATTAATGAGTAGTAATTTACATGCAAATAATTTTTACTGCCATAGCGTACCGAGAAGGTCGCACGAACGTTGGCTTCTTGCGGTCACTGGAAAACGCAGTTCTCTCCTACTAAATTTCTACATAAAAAAGGTAAGTATTTCATAATCAATGTTGTATTGTATATGAACTGCCACACTTCCACTACACAACCCTTTCACTCGCGTCCGGGTACAAATTTAGCTATCGGCCTACTGCCAGCCATTTTGCCGATATTGCTTAATATGTATACATTATTTTTTCAATTTCAATCTTGATCTAGAACGTTTGTTTTGGTTATATACTTCATTTTGCCAACATGTTAACAAGCACTGTTATACAAAAAATTGTTGTGTCTGTACTTTGTGCATTTTAATTATCTGTGCAATCACAAAAATTTGATATGGCTATAATTTCAATAATAATAAGGTATTTACTTATTTTCCCAGCTACGAGTACCACAGCTACAACAGAACTTGCACGGGTACTGCTACTGCGTTTTACCTACTAAATTTCTACATCGAAAAGGTCAGTAGGCCTACGTCTTATTCAATGTTGTATTGCCTATGACTTGTCACAGTTCCACTGCATAACTTTTTCACTTGCGTCCACGTACAAATTTAGCTATTGGCCTACTGCCAGCTATTTTGCCGATATTGCTTCATGATATTTTTTCAATTTGAAACTCCATCTATAACGTTTGTTTTGGTTATATAGTAGATTTTGCCAACATGTTAACAAGCACTGCTATGCAAAAAATTCATTGTATCTATACTTGTGCATTTTAATTATCTGTGTAATCACAAAAATCTGAAATGGCTATAGTATCATCAACATAAGTAGTTATTTGTTTTTCAACTCGGACGCATTTAATGAACTCGCACAAAAAATCTCCGTTTTTAGGTTGGAAATTCTCAAACGAAGATTTAAAGTTAAATTTTAGGCTAATTTTATAAAGAATTCTTTGGACAACACTTTCACTACTAAAAAAGTCTTAAAGATCGTTGGTTATGTTATCAACGAATAATAAAATTCAGTTGTTAGCAATTGCTGGGAAAGTTGCAAATATTGCGTCTATGGCGGTCGACCATAAAAAACGCATAAATGAGCCTACTTCAGTGAAAGGGTTAAAAAAGTTGGATTTGCCACTGTTTGTGATAGTAAACATGTGCATTTCCTTCCACAGCTGAGTTACTTTTACTTTTCTTTCCAGCTACAAGTACTACAGATCTAAAGCTACTACAGAACTTGCACGGGCACTTCTAGCGTTGCGAAAGGCGACGGTGAGAAGAAAGCGAGCAGTGTATATTACAAAAAAAGCACACAATCTCATTCAATTTTAGAAATGCTTGAAGCAGTGCAATGCCTTCCAAAAAGCCTACTGCTCAAACGCAAGAACAGATTGATTCCCGTAGAGAAAGGGACCGAATTCGCAAAGCAGCAGCTAGACGAGCAGAAACTGCAGAGCAAATGCAGCTACGCCCGCAACGAAGCGGAACTGCTACTGCATCTGCTAGAAGTGCAGAAATTGCAGCGCAAACACAGCTACGACTACAACGAAACAGAATAACAGCTGCTAAAAGAGCAGAAATCGCTGAACAAACACAGGTACATCGAGAGCAGGCCAGAATAGATGCTGCAGCCGCTAGAAGTGCAGAGACTACTGAACCGACCCGGCAGCGACTCAAACGGCTCAGAGCAGCCACTACATCGCCCAGACGTGCAGAAACCTCCGAGCAGATGCAGCGGCGACAAGAACATGATGCACTAGCTACAACAGCTGCTCGGTGAGCTGAATTTTCTGAGCAGATGAAACGGCGACAACAGCGAGATGCACTAACTACAGCAGCTGCTACCGGGCACTGTGTATGGACAGAGAACTTTGCACTTGACTACAGTCCTGCAACGTAGTATAGGGCCGAATTTTTCTATGGAACGAATGTCCAAAAATGCTCCAGATGTAATGCCTTACGTTGAAAAGGCGAGAGGCCATATGTGTAGTTTATATAGTAGATTTTATTGATAATAAATTTCATCAACACGACCACATTACTGCTGCACAGTTTGTATATACCATGTCAAAACACAGGCTATAGACGAAGAACTGGTGAGTCATGATTAGTGTTTCAAGCATGTAGAAGTCTCAATTCAATAAATGCTGGTGATAGCTAAGCAGTGCAATAGGAAAATATTTTCTAGAATTTCTTAAAATATGTAAAACTTTTCAATACAGCCAGTTTGAAGAATGTCAGTTTGCCTAGCAATGTCAATTTCATTATCAGTTATTTGTACAAAGTTAGGACAATTCCGATTTGAGTGGTTCGAGACTGATGCATTGTAGACTAGCTGTAAAACACATCGCATATTTCCATTGGTCTCCAACATTATTGACATGTACAACTGCATATGTGTATGCAATCAGATCAGCACAAAAATTTCAATAGATTGCATATTTGGAGTTGTTTTACAGTATGAAAGACAACTCTCAATAAAACTATTGCTTTGCGTAAATCTGTTCCCGAACACAGGTAATGCAGCTAGTTTCTAAATAAAACAAACTTGATTACAGGGCACCCATAGAATATGTGTTTAATCCATTCCTAGGTTGGCATTATGTTGTGAAAAATCTTACAAAGGTTATTAAATCGGTAAAATCGCATACAAACCATAGTAATTATATAATGAAAACATATTCTGGTAAAAATAATCTAACTTTCATATAAATACTGCACATATTAAAACTTAGTAACAAAGTAGTATGTTAATCTTAGTAAATATAGTTACTAACTGTAACTTAAAAGCTTGCTGTGGACAACTAACTTAATAAGTGAAAATGATTGCTGAAACCAGAAACCCCTTGTTAACTATGAGCAGAGTTGGGCTGCTAATGGTTATTTATGGGTATGAGAAACTACTAATCGTGCTAGCATAAAAACATGGGTGTACTGTGTGTGTGTTAGTGTTGGGCCGGTATCTAATTTAGTGCCGGATCGAATATCCTTGCGCTTTTTCATTGATTTCCCGGTATCGGTATCCTCGATATTTACCATCTTCAGTATCCTTTGCCAACTAAGAAAGTTCGGTATTATCATTCGGTATATGGTCTTCAGTGTGTGTTTAAGCTTTGAATAGTTTAAAGTTCAATGGTTTAAACTTTAAACCATAACTGTCTCGAACAACTTTGTCGTTGTGCAAAAAGTAGCCTGTGCAAAAAACATTCTTTAGTCAGCAATATATTGTTACGGCAAAGAGACTCCTTGTTTTAAAAAGCTAAAAAAGAAAAGAAAGATGGAAATATAATTTTCATGATAGATGTTTTTATTTTTTAGTCTATTAAAAAATATAGTTATTGATACAAACGTTATGTATAATAAAGAACAGATAAATAATGGCAAGGGGCTCTCTTTGTTAAATATACTGAAACAGTTTACAGAAATCTTACTATCACATATTGTAATCAGGTAATGTAATCACATAATTATACCCAGTCCAATTAGAGTCCAGTCCCTTTGGAGTCTTTATACATCTTCCGATCTGTGGAGAACTCCCAAACCTTTGAGGCTGGTGGCATTATCAATGTAACATAATATAATAGTAGATACGGTAAGCGTGGAAATTTTCGTTGAATTTGTTCGCCAATGTGTGCTGAGATTAGCATGTTCATCCAAGAGGCGTTTTAAAAATCCATCTGGATAACCATTTACCAATAGGCTTTTATGGATAAATACCAATCATATCAAACCGGCTGCGAATAACTAGCTGTCACCGAAAATGATTGGTTTCCTCGGATACCGAGAATCTCTCGGTATCGGTAAGAGCAGATAATCAAATACCGGCCCAACACTAGTGTGTATGCAGGCCTTTAGGCACACCAATTTGATAAGAGAACAACAATATACAAAGCTCTAACTCTAAAGGAGTGATAAAAATTGAAAAGTTGTTTTTAGGTTTACAATATTGATAGAGTTTCGAAATTTACGATTACCTAAACAAATCATAAAAGAAATACTTTTATGTTTCTCTGTTTGGAGAACTATTTAGAATAAGGTGAAAGGTTATGTTAAACTTTAGCTAAAAAGCTAACATATCACATTTACGGTATTAATTGGTTTGGCAGGAATTAAAATTTGTATCAATTGCCACAAGCAAGGTGATCATCTCTGAAGGGCTCTCTCCAACTGCTCATGATAAGTTATTTGTAATCTGAGCAAATACTTACAAAGAAATGGTTGATAAACATTGATAAATTGACATGAATGCTTTCGGCCTCAACACTTTGCCAAACCATTTTTTGTTTACATTGAAGTATTGTAAGTGAGGCATTAGCCAAATACAGTTACTAACTATTTCAAATGTATCGCTTTCATGATTTTCAAGAAAATTACAAAGTTTTTGATTTGAAAGACGGACTTCGATAATCTATAACAACTTAGTTACATTGCGCAGTGTTTCTGATACGTATTGTAATTGTTCATCAAAACAATTTAGCGTCTCCAAGTCAGATTGTAAACCACAAGATAGTTGAACCTTAAGACGCTAAATCAGATGTAAACCTGAATGACTTCAAATCAGATGTAGCTCTATTGATTGTAATGATCCATCTTTTCAGGTGCACCACCACCACAAAAAAAAACATCGCAACCGCTACAGCAACCACAAACAATTGTTATTGTTGCAGCTGAGTCAGTATTACCATTCGTACAACTATTACCAATATTACACAATTTGGTGTGGATAGTTTTCTAATGATAATTTCCATTTCTTGATTCGCAAAAAATCTAACAATATTTTTTTAAGTGGCTGTCAAATAGGGTTGGGTTCAATTGCAGGCGTGACATTGTATCATTCAACCCTTATCCAAGAGTGCTGTTCTATTACAATGGGCATTCAAATCAAGGTAGAGTTCAAATAGAGGTTTCACAGTAAGCATGGTAGAGGTAACCACCTAATAATGTTATAGCCTAATGTATACGTCAGCTAGATAATCTAATCGTTAAACCTATGCAAACTAGCCACAGTGGCTAAACATTGCTACTTGCCATCAGGCCGAGGCTCCTGTGGAGGTTCACGTTTCTCATTCTTGCTTTTATCTATAGAGCGTGTCAACTCTATAGATAAAAATAAAACATTAAAAAGTAAAAAAGTGTTCATAATTTAAATAATTAAATAATAAACGAACTTTTAGATATGCCAAATTTTAGTTTTAAAAATTGTCTTATTATGGTTTTCTTTTAAATTTGGATTTTATACTGAGTCTTAAATGAGGGTTGACATTAAAATTTATTAACTCACCAACTTATCAAACCCTAAAAACAGAAAGAAACCAAAGTGTGAATTATAAATTTTGTATGGTTACAGGCTACTTTTTTTTAGTTTTTTTGGGATTGTTTTTGCCTCAGATTGGTCTAGACACCAACTCAGTTTCACAGTTTTTTGTTGATATAGTTAGATACGCAGATGTTTTAAAGCAAAACCAATAATGCTATAGAACAGGTCATACCGAACAAATTCTCCTCGATGTTCTCTGAATCATCAGATGAGTCTCAGTCAGGTACTTTGCTTGCCATAGCTACAACAAATTTTACAAATAATTCATGCTAAATAAATGACATGCAAACAATTCGAGCAATTCATCTTTGGTAAACATCACAAATGCAAACAATGGCTACATGTGAAGTTCGCAGCAAAAATAATTTGACATACCTTTTTTTCGTCTCATTGAACTGCAGAATGCAAACTATTTATAGTAAAAGGTTTTAGTTTACAGACGCTTCGATTGTAAAAAAATCTTCATGGTTGGATTATTTAGCTCTGGCTACGGATTGAAAATACTCAAATGTCACGGAAGTTTACACTATTTCAGGGTTGGTACTATAACATGCAAATGTGTAAATATTTTATTGTGTTCCATGAACATTATTATTTTACAGCGTAGCTAGCAATAATCTGTTTACTATCAAACCTGCATTGGTTCACAATGAGGTGATGAACAGTTCTGATTTGCATGTGAAGGGTGGGATCTTCCTGCAATCACTATAAGCATATTATGTTAAAAGCTGGAAGGAGTAGGAAGTCAAAAAGCTATTTCGCCATTGGCCTACAACCTAGAACTCTGCTAATAAAGTATGACACTGAATTGCCATAACAAGGAACTGATTTTATTGCAGACTTCATAGGAAGGGCAAAGATATGGCTGTATTCTCTGGTGTGTGCCCAAATACACTTAGGCAGTTCACCAGCAACCTTTAATGCACGCAAGCTGGTAAATAGCCCATAACATTATGTATAACAAACTTCTCCACAGTTAACAATAACATTATAACGCAGTGATGTAAACATCTCATGGTTTTGCTCAGCCACTATCACTTTCACAAATTTCACACTGAAAAAATACATAAAAAAGTTGTGGCTTCTAGCATTAAAACTTTTTGAATGCATGCAAAGTGGCTACATTGTTGTCCTTAAACAGGATAGTTTATTTATTTGTGTGTGCTTTATAGTACAGGACTAGGTTTGCCCTTATTAAATCTATGAACTGTTTATTGCTCATTTGATGATGTATTAATCGTAAAAAGCTAGTAACATTTTTCTTTTGAAAATTGGTGACCATCGACCCGAGAAAAATAGCGGCCAAAAAGTTAATAATGGGGTAAAACAACCAATCGAAATACACGTTGTGTGAGATAAATCTCTGATTGAGCAAGTCTGCCATTATTGCTACGCATCAAATCGACCAGTGCACAATATCATACTACTGAAACCCAGTGTGTTTGCACATTAACAAATTTGGATTTCTGCAATAAAGAACAGTTTCAATGTAAATTTATAGAGTAAATTGCAGCAACTACTCGTTATAACCTAACTCTGATGCGATAGTATAGAGTACGTAGAAATAGTTTATCTGTTGTTGAGATTTGTATTTGAGTATACTTATTAGCACTCCTTTCCTGGCTCCAGTTCCACAAGTTTACTGTTATTGCCATCAATAATTGAAAACACAAGCGCTCAATACAAACAAACCCCTCTTAACAAAACCTCATCAAAAACTTTATGCTGAAAATGATTCACATAATCTATTCTCGGTCTATAATAAGGCCTGACAGAATGTTATACACTATGTTATACACATATGTTATACACATATGTTATACACATATGTTATACACATATGTTATACATTGATGTTACAATCTAGACTACAAAAAATTTGGCTATTGCACACAATTTTGAAAATTTATTTGAACACCATACCGCTGTATTTTTAAGCCTTTCACTTGTAGTGGTGATTTGTTAGAGGCAGAATTTAATAGAGATTTGCTCTGCACTTTTTTAATAAACTATAAGAGTTTTGTAAAGATTAATTTACCCCTTTTACAGGCTAAGCGATCCTAATTTCGCCTCTATTTTGCATTCTTCTTCAGGCAGAGTAGAATGCCAAACACTTCAGGCAGAGTGCTAAATAAAGGCACTCTTTATACACCATAGTGTCCTAACAATTTATACAAGGAACTATTTTGAATAAAAGCGTATTAGCTAATTACCGTTATTAACCACACCGATGGTATTCCTTTTAAAGTTTTAAAGAAAAGACCATGAAACTTTGGCATTAAAAAACAAGTTTTGTCCGTAGTAAAATTAGTAACAGTGTAAGGCAATTAAAATAATTTTTGCACAGAGCTTTTAACCAGAAATTTTTACCTCCATTTTAACTGTTTTCAATTATCTTTATCTAATTACTTAGGTATAACAAAATATTTTATTAGAAGAACATCACAAACAAATCAATATGACTTGTTTTTTGAAGGCCAAGGATAATTATGAGGCGCATGAAGAACTTTGTGATACTTGCTATAACTTTCAAGACTATTTTGAGTCATGAAATGATGATGAACGTGTGCTTGATGGGTATAATACTCCTGTATTTATTTTTAAAAGTTTTTAAACTCGTATGGGTTTTCACAATTATACCAACTACATTATGTTAGATGTCAATAGAAGATACAGTACGCCCTCGGGTTGCGATGTCTCTATTGGATGAATTTTACGCCTTGTGATGTAGAATACCAGGTTTATTGGTTCTCACCATAGGAAATTTCATCGTTCCCACCATAAGACATTATTTAACCAGACGATATCAATAAAAATTTATCTTGAAACCAAAAAGTAACACTTGGTGTGCTGAATTTGTACAAAAAACAAAGACGGCAGCATGCTATTTTTCCAAATCTTTCTCACAATGCTTGAAAGAGACACGATACCGGTTCTCTCAGTCCAACATCCTTCGTTGCAAAGTAGAGTGAAAAAGAAACTAGTAACATAGAGATAGTAGACATTAAGACAATGACAAAGTTGAAGTTTAGTTTAGTAAATTCCACACTGAAACTCAGCTTTAAGGATGTGTTTTGTGAGCTAAACGCTATGTTATACATCTGTCTCAAAGGTAAGAACTTCTTATGGTACATGCTGCACATAGCATATTGTTCTGTTACCTGCTATGGTAGATCATAGCCTCTAAATACCCTGAAGTTACTTTTGGCAACTATAGTTACTAAAGTTGACATTCTGTTTTGTTACCTATTTTCAATATGTACCTCATGTATATTGAAATTGGACGTGTTTCACCAGAGGCATTTCAATTAAATACTCGCTATGGGTTTCTATACTTTTCTCTTCAAAATTTTTGATTCAATATGCCAACACTAAAAAATATTGAAATCATATAGCGAGCATCAACTATATCGTCAAATGGAATTAAGGGCACAGACTTAAATGATAGCAAGTTTTATACACCTAGTGAAAAATAGATATGCAAATGTATTTCCTTAGGAGTAAGTTCTGCACCAAAGTTTTTGGAGAAGGAAGTGCAAAATATATTTTCAGAGGTATTGCGCATACCTTGTATGATTGCTAATATTTTGAGAAACAGATTGTTTGGGTTCCAACTTCAAAAGAGTGGTAATCGTGCATCAATGGCCAGATGAATCTTGAATCATATTTAACAAGAATAAGTGTTCGTTTAACAAAGAGAGGTCACGTTTCTCAGTCATCTGATCGACAAGAACATCATTCTTGCTAAACAAAACTGTGGTCCGAGAAGCCAGATGCTGTATTTGAGTCTGCCACGAAAATGCCTAAGCTAATTTTAGAGATAGAAAGCAAGCTTTAATTTCAGTACATAAGTCCTAGTCAAAATAAATAATAACGAGAAAGGTCCAAGCTGTCCCTATAGCCTTACAGGCAGGATTAGCCTCAACTTGGCTTGAGTAAATTAATCTCTTCAGCCATGGGATGACGTAGAACAATTATTAGGTACAATAAAGAAGATATTAGCCCACTTAAATTTAAAGAAACCATTTTTACTATCATGAGTCTAGATGACCATGACAAGCCTAGATAAAAAGTTATGCATGATCAGTTTTGTATGCTAGGTAACCACTGTATTTATGTGACATACACTGATAGCACCTCTAATCGATCAAGTGTAACTTTGAATATTTGCTAGTCACATTCCTTAACAAATTAGCGCAAGGAATTGGTTAGCACATAAACAGTGTAGGTTATACGTGTATATGAATATCGACTTGAGAAAATAACAAAAAAACAACTACCTTGCCTGGATGACCTTGTGAAAAGAGTTCATTCAATATCACTGTTCATGAGTTTTATTCACAGTCTAAAAGTATGTCAAACCAATTTTTTACTTATTGTGCATATGACTACACTTACCTCTACAGATAGACTTGGCTCATCAAAGTAAGCTTGATGTAAGATTTTTGTTGGCTAGATGGAGTGATCTTAAAATACATAGTTTATCAAACTTAGCATAGTTACAGTATTCAAATTGCTATAGAGAATATTAAAAACAAAAAGCCATTATCTACTAGATAAACGGCAATCGTTGTGTGTTGGTGTGTGTGTGTGTGTGTAATTGATTGTCCACCTTACAAAGTACCGTACTTTTTGGACTATTACCCGCTACTAGGTACCTAGGGCGCGTTAACGGGAATCGACGGTTAATACATGCATCTATACATAACCTACCTATTCATCGGTTTTACACAAAATCACGTCACCTTCGGTTAGCGCGTGCCTCTTTACAGCGCCCAACGGCACTGGCGCGTTTGAAACAGTAATTTTGCTGTCGTGTTATAAAGCACCATCTTGAGTTTGGCTGCCTATACAGCTATACAAATGTACTAATCATTAAATAAAATAAATTAATGAGTAGTAATTTACATGCGAATAATTTTTACTGCCAACGTGTACCGAGAAGGTCACGCGAACAATGGTTTCTTGCGGTCACTGGAAAACGCAGTTCTCTCCTACTAAGTTTCTACATAAAAAAGGTAAGTATTTCCTAATCAGTGTTGTATTGTATATGAACTGCCACACTTCCACTACATAACCCTTTCACTCGCGTCCGGGTACAAATTTAGTTATCGGCCTACTGCCAGCCATTTTGCCGATAATGCTTAATATGTATACGTTATTTTTTCAATTTCAATCTCGATCTAGAACGTTGTTTTAGTTATATACTTCATTTTGGCAACATGTTAACAAGCACTGTTATACAAAAAATTTGTTGTGTCTATACTTTGTGCATTTTAATTATCTGTGTAATCACAAAAATTTGATATGGCTATAATTTCATCAACATAAGTAGTTATTTGTTTTTCAACTCGGACGCATTTAATGAACTCGCACAAAAAATCTCCGTTTTTAAGTTGGAAATTCTCAAACGAAGATTTAAAGTTAAATTTTAGGCTAATTTTATAAAGAATTCTTTGGACAACACTTTCACTACTAAAAAAGTCTTAAAGATCGTTGGTTATGTTATCAACGAATAATAAAATTCAGTTGTTAGCAATTGCTGGGAAAGTCGCAAATATAGCGTCTACGGCGGTCGACCATAGAAAAGGCATAAATGAGTCTACTTCGGTGAAAGGGTTAAAAACGTTGGATTTGCCACTGTTTGTGATAGTAAACATGTTCATTTCCTTCCGCAGCTGAGTTACTTTTACTTTTTTTTCCAGCTACAAGTACTACAGATCTAAAGCTACTACAGAACTTGAACGGGCACTTTGAGCGTTGCGATAGGCGACGGTGAGAAGAAAGCGAGCAGTGTATATTACAAAAAAAGCACATAAGCTCATTCAATTTTAGAAATGCTTGAATCAGTGCAATGCCTTCTAAAAAGCCTATTGCTCAAACACAAGAACAGATTGATTCCCGTAGAGAAAGGGACCGAATTCGCAAAGCAGCAGCTAGACGTGCAGAAACTGCAGAGCAAACGCAGCTACGCCCACAACGAAGCGGAACTGCTTCTGCATCTGCTAGAAGTGCAAAAACTGCAAAGTAAACACAGCTACGCCTACAGCGAAACAGAATAACAGCTGCTAAAAGAGCAGAAATTGCTGAACAAACACAGGTACATTGAGAGCAGGCCAGAATAGATGCTGCAGCCACTAGAAGTGCAGAAACTACTGAACCGACCCAGCAGCAACTCAAACGGCTCAGAGCAGCCGCTACATCGGCCAGACGTGCAGAAACCTCCAAGCAGATGCAGCGGCGACAAGAACATGATGCACTAGCTACAACAGCTGCTCGGTGAGCTGAATTTTCTGAGCAGATGAAACCGCGACAACAGCGAGATGCACTAACTACAGCAGTTGCTACAAGGCACTGTGTATGGACAGAGAACTTTGCACTTGACTACAGTCCAGCAACATAGTATAGGGCCGAATTTTTCTATGGAACGAATGTCCAAAAATGCTCCAGATGTAATGCCTTACATTGAAAAGGTGAGAGGCCATATATGTAGTTTCTATAGTAGATTTTATTGATAATAAATTTTATCAACATGACCACATTACTGCTGCACAGTTTGTATATACCATGTCAAAACACAGGCTATAGACAAAGAACTGGTGAGTCATGATTAGTGTTTTAAGCATGTAGAAGTCTCAATTCAATAAATGCTGGTGATAGCTAAGCAGTGCAATAGGAAAATATTTTCTAGAATTTCTTAAAATATGTAAAACTTTCCAATACTGCCAGTTTGAAGAACGTCAGTTTGCCTAGCAATGTCAATTTCATTATCAGTTATTTGTACAAAATTAGGACAATTCCGATTTGAGTGGTTCGAGACTGATGCATTGTAAACTAGCTGTAAAACACATCGCATATTTCCATTGGTCTCCAACATTATTGACATGTACAACTGCATATGTGTATGCAGTCAGATCAGCACAAAAATTTCAATAGATTGCATATTTGGAGTTGTTTTACAGTATGAAAGACAACTCTCAATAAAACTATTGCTTTGCGTAAATCTGTCCCCAAACACAGGTCATGCAGCTAGTTTCTAAATAAAACAAACTTGATTACAGGGCACCCATAGAATATGTGTTTAATCCATTCCTAGATTGGCATTTTGTAGTGAAAAATCTTACAAAGGTTATTAAATCGGTAAAATCGCATACAACTCATAGTAATTATATAATGAAAACATATTCTGGTAAAAATAATCTAACTTTCATACAAATACTGCACATATTAAAACTTAGTAACAAAGTAGTATGTTAATCTTAGTAAATATAGTTACTAACTGTAACTTAAAAGCTTGCTGTGGAAAACTAGCTTAATAAGTGAAAATGATTGCTGAAACCAGAAACCCCTTGTTAACTATGAGCAGAGTTGGGCTGCTAATTGTTATTTATGGGTCTGAGAAACTACTAATCGTGCTAGCATAAAAACATAAGTGCACTGTGTGTGTTAGTGTTGGGCCGGTATCTAATTTAGTGCCGGATCGGATATCCTTGCGCTTTTTCATTGATTTCCCGGTATCGGTATCCTCGATATTTACCATCTTCGGTATCCTTTGGCAACTAAGAAAGTTTGGTATTATCATTTGGTATATGGTCTTCAGTGTGTGTTTAAGCCTTAAATAGTTTAAATTTTAATGGTTTAAACTTTAAACCATAACTGTCTCGAACAACTTTTATTGTTGTGCAAAAAGTAGCTTGTGCAAAAAACATTCTTTAGTCAGCAGTATATTGTTACGGCAAGCAGACTTCTCGTTTTAGCAAGCCAAAAAAGAGAAGAAATACGGAAATATAAGCTTCACGATTGATGTTTTTATTGTTTATTCTATTGAAAAATTTAGTTATTGATACAAATGTTATGTATAATAGAGAACAGATAGATAATGGCAAGGGGCTCTTTTTGTTAAATATACTGGAACAGTTTTCAGAAATCTTACTATAACATATTGTAATCAGGTAATGTAATCACATAATTATACGCAGTCCAATTAGAGTCCAGTCCGTTAGAGTCTTTCTACATCCTTCCATCTTTGGAGAAGAACTCCCAAACCTTTGAGGCTGGTGGCATTATCAATGTAACATAATATAATAGTAGATACAGTAAGCGTGGAAATTTTCGTTGAATTTGTTCTCAAATGCGTGCTGAGATTAGCATGTTCGTCAAAGAGGCGTTTTAAAAACCTATCCGGATATCCATATAACCATTTACCAATAGGCTTTTACGGATAAATACCAATCATATCAAACCGGCTGCGGATAACTAGCTGTCACCGAAAATGATTGGTTTCCTCGGATACCGAGAATCTCTCGGTATCGGTAAGAGCAGATAACCAAATACCGGCCCAACACTGGTGTGTATGCAGGCCTTTAGGCACGCCAATTTGATAAGAGAACAACAATATACAAAGCTCTAACTCTAAAGGAGGGATAAAAATTGAAAAGTTGTTTTTAGGTTCACAATATTAATAGAGTTTCTAAATTTATGATTACCTAAACAAATCATAAAAGAAATACTTTTATGTTACTCTGTTTGGAGAACTATTTAGAATAAGGTGAAAGGTTATGTTAAACTTTAGCTAAAAAGCTAACATATCACATTTACGGTATTAATTGGTTTGGCAGGAATTAAAATTTGTATAAATTGCCACAAGCAAAGTGATCATCTCTGAAGGGCTTTCTCCAACTGCTCATGATAAATTCTTTGTAATCTGAGCAAATATTTCCAAAGAAATGGTTGATAAACATTGCACTATTTTACCAAAATTTGATAAGCGAAAACGATTGCTAGAACCAGAAAACTCTTGTTAACTGTGCAGCAGAGGTGGGCTGCTAATTGTTCTTTATGTTTCTAAAAAACAACTAAAGCATTTTTTGATTTGATTTTGATTTGATTTTTATTGCGTAATAATAACATGACAATATGAGTAAAAAAATACACAGAGTAGCAATAGGACATGCCAGATAGCCAGAGGCTAGAGTCAAGGCAGCCCCAGCAAGCAGTAGGAAAAGAAACAGAATCAGCGATAAGCGCACACTCCGGAGCACCAGAGTCAGGAAGGACAGTCCCAGGACGCCCATAGGCGCTCTACCAACTTCGCCTTCAGCTGACCCGGAGCAGAGCCCGCACAATCACTCAAAAATTTATTATATAATTTCATTGCACTAAAAAATATCGATCTCTGTCCCTTAGAAGACAAACACTTTTTCAACTTTAATTGATTTTTACTTTTTAAACGGGTATCTTGACAATGATCTATCATAAAATCTTGCAATTCTTCCATGGGGAAAGAATTTGTTAAAAACATTAGCAGGCGATACTGGAATAAAATTTCAATTGGCATTATTTTTAAAATTTTAAAATATTTGGAAACTGTTTGATTTGGTTTAAAATTGAGTATTATTCTGATTGCCTTTTTTTGCATGATTAAAAGTTTGTTTAAATCAGTTTTGTTGCCGTGGCCCCAAAACTCGATTCCATAAATTAAAAGAGAATAGAAAAAACTGTAGTACAAATTGATCATGGTTGATTTGTCTAGGTAGGGGCGAATGAAACGTAATATTAGTAAAGCATTGGTAAAGCGACATGCGTATAAGGCTCAGTTTAAACTACATGCAGCAGGTGTTATGGCACAAGTTATGGCACAATAAGTTAAGCACATAAACTTAAAATTTATGGCACAGTAAGCTGATGGATTGTGAATGTGTGGGCTAAGGGATAACCAAGCTCTATTTTTAGTACTTCCAAGAAAGTAGGCAAAAGTGGTGAGCTGCAACCAGCTGGTAAGTTTAACTTGAATAATGATGAAGAACATTCCGGAATGATGAGCACTGTATTATCGCAGCTGGTGAATTGGGATATGCATAATGAAACTTTGAGGGTTTTGGGGAGCAGGGAATATTGTATTTAGTAAAGTTGATTAAGTTCATAGTTTAGCCTTGGTGGTTTTTACGCATGTTTTAAAAAGTTATTTTAATATGATGCAACATATATTTGTATTGAGTACAGTAACAGACCACATAATCAAGATTGAGTCCCATGCTACGGTGCTTTGTGTGGTGCGGCTAAATTTAGTTCATTATAACTATAATAACTAGTTAGAACCAAATGAACTCTGTCAACATTTTGAAATAGTGTCTATTAGGTTTTGTTTAACTATAGTAAGGAGGCAGCTATGATGAAAACAAAAGATTATAAATAATAATGTAGCTACATTAGTCTAAAGCTCCAATAAAAAGCACACACACAATTCTCATAATTACAGATGTTCTCAAATGTGAATTTATATATCAAATTAAATATTTAATAGATGACTTGTTGAGCTGTATAGACATGAGTTGTCATAGCCTGTTAATCAGTGACAAGCTTGTGGTTTGTGCATTAAGAACTTGACAGATATGAGACTGAAATTACGGTCATACAAATGGGATCAGCTACAACTTGGCTCAAGTGTGCCAATTTATTCATCTATGAAAAGGCTTAACACATTTATCAGGTACATTAATGGTGTCAATAATTATTAACTTTAAGTCATAATTTATATGTTGCCACTCTTTATAAACTGCATCTCAAATTTTAAAGGTTGTATTTAGAGGAATATGATCTGTCTTAAGCATATTACTTCCCAATAAACCAGTACAAGGCACTCTCAAAACACGATTTTAATCCTCTTCAGGGTTGGCATCATATAGAAAAAATTGTATGCTGTTGCTATAAAAACTATAGTAATTATATAATGTGTAAATCCCTTGGTGAAACTCATTTGAATTTTGTACAAGTGCTGTACATATTAAAGATGAGTAACAAAATAATATGTTAACCTTAGTATTCACACTTACCCACAGGAGCTTTAGTATATTCAGTGTATTTATCGGTTACGATCTGCATTAAAATGTATTGTTACAATGTTTTATGTGCAGTACAATGCACCGTACAAAGTGGTTACCTTCAAGACAGATGTAAGCGTAACATAAACTTTGAATTCACTTCAAGTAAGTTTACCTTACTAAACTCACACACTTAAAGCTAAGTTTTAGTATGTATTTGTAACTGTTTTAGAATTTCAACTCTTTATTACTGAACTTTTATCAACTAGTTTCTGTATCAGTTAGTTTATATCTCCGCTTTTACTAGCCGCTTTAGCCAACCTGATTAATACTATTTTCATGCTAACTCCACAAGATGTGGTTTTCAAAAATGCTCTGGTTAATTCTTAATAAGTGGGTTTTTGTTAGCAGCTTAAGAGAAGATGCCTCATCAATGACCTCATGTTTAAATGAGTCACAACTCTAACTTTGCTACTGGTATAAAGGAAAAATATTACCTTTTTTCATTTGAGAATTTCTGAACTAAAAAAATTGATCATTGTGTTTCTTCAGGTAGTTTGAAAATGTTTTTAGCAACTTTTAGACATATCAAATCGCGTTTAATAGGATACTGAAAGGGCACTGTTCCAAATAAGCAAGCACATTGTGTAATGTATGTCATTGAGAAATGTGAAATTTGTCGCTGCTTTTAAATGGGTTTTAAAAAACTGGCTTTGGAAACTATCAACTGAAATGTGACCACAGCTTTCATATTACTGAACAGCCACCAACTAATGACATCCATTGCTGAAGATGTCACCTGACAATAGCCATTGTTAGCCAACTCATTAAATCAGTACAAGTACTGGACATGTTTTAGCAAATTTTTTTGTTGAATGAACTATTTTAGCTTTATTACATTTGCGTAGTTAAGTTAAATTGTGTAAATTTATATTATTAAAATCTCATTTAAATTTTTAATGATTTGCAGTTTTTTGTAGTTATATTAATTGTATTACGTATTAATTATATTTATTGTTTTATTGTATGTAACCTTAGACTTCCCGTGTGACAGTACATTAACGTTGAATGTAGTGAGAGGTTTAGAGCTAGCATTATACAACTGCATGTATAACTTGCATATCATACCATTAAAATTCAAAAAAATCAGGCTAACAAGTGTGGGCTATTCACAAGATTTTTAGGTAAATTAACTCAGCTCATCATTAGAAATTTTTTTACTACTACTCTAGATGAACTTGCAGAAATATTATTTATATTTAACCAGGACCATTTTACCCAGAGTATAAATGAGCCTGCTACCAGCACAAACATAGACCTTGCGTAAAAGCAACATGAAATAATAGAAAGAGTGACATAAGCAACATCCAAGTTTACCTTAAATCATAGAACCATGTTCTAAAAAAACTACTAAAGATTAAAGCATACAAGATACACCCCAAACACATAAAACACTTCATTTAAAAAAGTTGCATAATAATAGATAGGTTGGTAACAAAGTAACTTAGGTGCTCAGTGATATTATTGCAGTTATATGATATGCAATAGTTGACATCACAAATAGATCTTTATGAGTAGCCACTTTTAAGCAAATTTTTTCCTGTTCTGAGCTCCTCGTATATTTTTTGAGAATCACACAAAGGAGCATGGTGAATATGTAAGTTCGCTGACTTTGTTATTCATGTAATATTACTAACTATTATGCTTTGTGGATGGAGCTGTGCACAATCTCTAAATATTATTTGATAACTAAAATTGTAACAGTAATCAGGCACCTCTATAACATATACCTCCAATTACGTAGATAGCACATAACAAATTTATGTAAAGTTTTTGCTTTGTGCAACATAAATAACTCTATATAGCGTAAAGGGTTTAGTTGGTGCAAACTCTCAAGTTTGCTCAGTACAACAAAAATCTCGTAGTTACTGTAACCCTAAGAATATCGATATCTTTCGCTGCACTGGAAAAAGCAAACAGCATACGCATAGGCCGCTATTGTACCCTGGTTATCTAGTTCATATTCAGAGATCGTCAGGTGAGTTGGCAAGGCACAGGAAATAAATAGCAATGCAATTATTTAAAAGCACTTAAAATTGATCTATTTGTGCAGGTGTCTGAGTGCGGATATACCGAGTTTACTGTCACAAGTTTTAGTTTCATCAAAAGCTATTTTACCGTAACGTCAAACCCTCGTGGAGGACTGTAAGAGAAACACCATCTCCACTATGTATAGTTAAGCCATATTTTTGTTTCACTTTAAGACATGTCAAATATTTTACATTATGTTTTTTTCTGCAAAATAGACCTAACTGTCTAAAAAAATGAAAAAAATTGATGAAAATTGCTAGTGAATTGCGCGTTCCTATGACATATTGTAAAATTATCGTTATTATGAACCATAAACTGAGTCAAAATTGAGAAAAGTAAAACCTTGTCAATACAAACCAATAATAATAAAATTACTTTTTAGTCTTTGAACAAAAACAAATTCCTTTACAAATAGTTTTTTTCTGGAAAGGCCCAAAGAAGGGAGTTTTGTAAGATCTTACGACAGGTTACACAATTTACTTGTATTTTACAATTTGTATAACGTAGTTATCTATAAAGTAAATTTTCCAACAGCAAATTATTTTCATTGTGGGAGCATCTACTGTTTTCTGGTGTGTAATTTTACTCATGTTTATGAGCAATTTGCTGAATCAGCTAATCATATCTGTAGCCAAAAATCTAGAACATTTTAATATAAAGTTATTTGCTTGCATCGAAACCAGTTAACTTCTTTAGGTGCTGATTTTTTCATTGATTCTAACCTAAATCATGAAATGATTGAAAAACACAGAATTAGTCGGCCAAAAATCACAGTATTGTCAGAGATTCTAACCTAAATCATGAAATGCGTGAAAAACACAGAATTATTCGGCCAAATATCACAGTATTGTCAGAGCTGTTCATGCACACCGAAATCGTCGGTGAAACGCTTTTCCTTGGCTAAACAAATTATCAGTGCACACGATTTTAGCAGCTTTCACAATTGGTATAGTCCAAGACACACATTATAGCACAAAACAAAAATACTAGTGCAGTTCAACATAGTGCATACGATGCAACTGCTGAGCTTGCGCTATTGGTGGTTTTTTATTGTTCAAAAACTATGGCTAAAAATTGTTTCTTTTTTAATAATAACATTCTTTTTGCATCAAAAGTTCTGTTGTAGAAATAGTTGCTATCTTAAACGCAATCAAGTCAGTTGCATTGTATTTACTATGGCAAAATGCGTTAGCACTTTTCTTGCGTGTCGCGTTAAGCGCCTCAGACTATATAAATTGCAAAATCTTCTAGAATCATGCTCGCTAATAGTTTGCTTAGTCAATTAAAAGGGTTTTGTTGACCATTTTGGTGTACATGCACAGCTCTAATAATTCTGTATACTTTGGCCAAAAAATTATGTCTTTCATTCATTTCGTGATTCTCATTAGAACCAACAAAAAATTGGCATGTGTGGCTGTACCTTTAGTCTGTTTCTAGCATCAATCAGAAAGGACCTGTCTTTAACACTAGTAGTAACAGTGAACACTTCATGTCTTCACTTAAATTGATTCTCCCATCTAACACTGTTTTTATCAGGCATTACATAATTCATCTCTACTGAGTTTCCCGGCTTAAAGGCCTCACAAATGAAAAAATTTGATTTCATGAGTTATGGAGCACTATTTATAAAGTGCCTGTGAGGTCCATAGCAAACTATCAAACCTCTCAGCATATAACCAGTATCTTGAATGCAATTTGTTTACCAAATGTAAGGGTGTGGCCTATACAAGCATAACTCTGATTAAAAGCAAACAAAATGACATTATGCTGTTTCGTTTTCAGTAAGTACCACTCGAACAACGCTTAGCATGCATGTAGTGGCTTTTTACTAACAGTTTGTTTTGTATGGTAGTGATGGCCTATACGTGAAGAAAAGTCACATGTGAAGAGTCATTAATAGGGGATGCTACAGAACTGGTGCATCTAGCCTTTTTTGTCCAGCTTAACTATGACTGCAATCACAGTCACGGTTGGTCAAACGCATGATCGCTAGCATTTTGTGTATGTCACATGCCGTTAGAAAGATTTTACCACAAAAATGTTTGATTCATCCATTACATAGAACTAATGTTTTACACTGTTCTTTAATAATGGTCGACTCCAACACCATCTAGTTTGCTAACAGTAATTTTTCTTTACTGAGCTAATTAAGAGTTTAATAAAGATTAATACTTGACACTGGAGCAAATATTGTCATAACATTTGAACAAAATAGTTCACATAAAATTTTGTAAAATGTATGTTGTAGAATGAGTTAGCATTTTTTGTCCACTTTGAAGTTTGCTAACATGGTCAAAAAGTTGAGTGTGTCTCGACTAACATGAGTTACCGATATTATTGTGACTGTTTAGTAGCCTTTGGCAATAACATTACTGTGATGACATTTGAACCCTAACATCCAGCATTACGCCATCACTTACAGTGTGTCAGAAACTTTTACTGCCACAACAGGCCATTCGCATGACTCTGTTTGTAACTTCTTTTTCCAAGTAGTTGATCAAATTAATTTTTGCACAGGGTGTTAGACCAGACGTTCTCCTTCCATTTTTAACACTTTTCAAAGATTTTTATGTATTTCCTTTATCATAGCAACATTTTAAGAAGGACGATATCACTAACAAATTCGATGTGACATGATTGTTGATATGTCAACAATAATTGTGATGACGATGAAGAATTATATGATACTAAATATAATTTTTTAGATAGTTTTGTGTCATAAAACAAAGATGAACGTATGCTTGTTGAGTACAATATTATTATTAACATTTTTAGTTTTTTCTAAATCTGTAAAAGTTATTACAGTTTGAGCCCGTAGAACTAAGAAACACTTTTTTTCAATTTTTTTGCATTAGTTATGAGTTGCTCAACATTTTACTTGTGCTTTACTAATTGCCATTACATTATGAGCATATTTAGATATGTTAATTTAAAAGTTTCCAAACTTCTCACCGTTGGTCAAATCGCCGAGGGAAAATAGCACACCATGACAAGGACGACCAAGGTTTTAATGATTTAAAAATGAATACTCATGGTCACTACTACTAATGCCCAATAGATACTCATCAGATGTTCATTGATCTACTATTTGTAAAATCTAAATAAATGTAAAGTGTCTAATCATGGCGCAGAAAAAATAGCTTTTAAAAACAAAACTAAGCTCTGTAGGATAAGCCAATATGTTTTCTATTGGCTCAAAGCAAACAGACCATTGTTTCTTTTTGATTAAATCGAGGCACAATAGGCGAACTATAAAACTACTCATCAATATGAAACTTTTAAAACTAAGCCTGTAAATGTCGCTTCTTTTACCTAAATTGTTGCATTGGTAGGTACGCATGACATGTTACGATTTATAGGATTGGCTTACATGTGAATTTCTATAAATTCCCTGATTTCGTATTTCTTTTTTCAAAGTTTGCAAAATCGGCCTATATGCAAGGATATTTGGTAATTGAAGCCATCACAACAACTCGTATTGTAGATTCATACAAATAGTGAGCCAAAACATCAATCAAGTGTTTGTCAAGCTGCAAGAAATCTCATACAATGGAAAGGAGCTAAGGTGAGAAAATACTCAGCTAATTTACTCCATCATTCAATGGTGAAATGAATCATCAACTAGTCTGGTGGCCACAGGGCATTATCGTGTCAACAGGTGGCAGAAGATGGGGTCTATGGTAGCTTGACACTTTTAACATGTTTCTAATTTATACATTATTAATTTAGTTTCCTACCGCTATTTTAGTTGATAAGCTAAGAGTAATTTGCCATTAAATGGTGAGTAGTTATACAAAAATAAATTTTTTCTTACGCCGTGCGCAGTCAGTCGGACCAGCTAATCAGAGCCGTAGACCAAAATTTACGTCATGTTGTAGTACGGGGGTATTAAATTACCCCGATATTAATTAGGTTTGTAGTCAGTTTCCTGTCTCATCGAGCGACCGCCGGCCTTTGGAGTAATGATCGAAAACTTTAATTTACTAATTATTGTGTTGGATCCTGCGACCAACACGTAGAGGCGACTAGGTCGGCTTATTCTACCGGTCTGCATTCACCCTTCACAGGGGCTGTGTGCGGGTTGCCCGTGACCAACACGCGGGGGTGACTAGGTCGACTTACACCACCGGTCAACATCAACCACCTTGCACAAGGGATAGCTCCCAGAGTGGGTTTTGTACCAGGTCGACAAGGTCGACCGGAGGTCGACGGGGTCGACGATGCTTCTATGAATTTATCACCCCAGCACAGCCCATAGACTAGGTCTATGGAGTTAGCTATATGCTTGGTGTGGTTCTGCTATCGCTCAAGGTAACAGAAGAAGTATGGTTCCAAATGCAATGCATATATTTGAACAACTAATAAGAGCCGAGGCCCTGCCTTAAATACATTAGATTATGTAAATGAAGTACAAGGACCAGCCTTCTTTAGGGGCGTGGCTACATAGAGAGCAAAAAGGGAATATAACTCCCACTAAAGTTTATACATAAGGATGGCAACCTAACGTTCCATCACATTATACCGATTTCCAAAGCTAGCTGTCATGGATTACATAATTCAATATAATCAACTACCACATTCTAATAGATAAAAGGTTGTTCAACGCACTAACACGTTCAACACTGCATCTTTATGGCAAGTCTGATTCTACAAGTGAAGCCGACGCCGGATACAGGTTGTGCTCATCAAGGACATCTTATGAAAAAACCTTCCACCAAGAGGGTTCTCTCCGTCGGCATTTAATGAGGGTCAATTACTAAGCAGCAATACAGGAGAGGAAAATTCAACCATTAATGATGCCCCCAGATCCCACAAATCATGTCTGGAATAAAGACGATGATGAGATTTCTGGGCAATGCTTTCCTGATGAGCAAAGAGCTATTCCTAGGCAGCTTGTCCAATGGACCAGTTGCTCATGCAAAAAGAGTTTGTACAAGTCTATGCGGCTGTGTAGAGTGCAGTAATAAAATGACTGACGAGATTGAGGATAGTAATCAATTAGACGGTGATGATGAGCTTTAAGATTATAATTATGTAATAGTTTTATTAAATACTTTGCAATATGCTTTCTAGAATCAATTAACAGTTTTTGATGTATCATGATAAACAGACTATGTACTTTGGTAAACGTGCTATTTAATAATCATACTAGTCTTCATAAGTCTTCATAGTCTTCATACTAGTCATCATAAGTACTAAGATACCCATACAAAGACATGATATTAATTAATCATCCAGAAAGTTGGTTGTCGTCGAACATACTGCACCACACATTCCATCATACTGGTTACATTCAACATTTCAACCATACATGGTTTCAAAATACTGCATGGTTTTAACATGCTACCAGTACCATAAATCTAAAGCTAAGCCAGAGATTTCGCATATTGATGTCAGTTAAATAAAAAAGAAATAATTTTAATAATAATAATTTCATTTTAAAGATTAAGTTTACATTAGATTTGTTAGTTAGTCTGCGTCACAACCAGTGTACCCAATGAGGTATACAGTATAGCCTGTCAATCAGTAGTTGTACAGGTATCAATGTAGCGAGTATGAAGAGGGTTTCTGGCAGATCAGTGGCTAAGGTGATGGCGAGAAATGTTTGTCATATCAAGTCCCTGGCGGTCGACTACAATGTAAAGAATCGCATCCATTAGAGACAATGAGTTCAAAATACAAAATGATCATATAGACATGTAAGAGCTGACATACATTTATGGTGCAATATTTATCGATCATAACCTACTCGAAAAACGATCTATCAAAGCATGTAGCAATAAATTTAAAACTTGAAAATAGGAAGAGCTACAATACTGATTTGAATGAGTACGCAATGTGCATAGCCCTACATAAAAGTAATAGATGTACCCCCTTTAGCTTTAACCACAACAATAAGTAGTTAACTCATACATCGCATACTTCTGTAAGGTAATAATTGATATGTGAGCGCTATGACAATACAATATAATACAATTGATTAAAATACAACAAAATATGTATTAATATATATATAATATCACACAGCATAATGCAACATATCAATCCTATAACACAATTCAAATCAGTTCAATACAACATAATACAGCTATTATAATACAATAGAATTTAGTGTAATAACACAATAATACAGTACTGATAAGTTCTGCATGACACAATATAGTAACTTAAAACTAACCAAACCATCAGTCAAATAACAATCATACATTTGCATAAAGGTACTACACTTTGTGTTGATATTGGTTTGACGTTTCAAAGAGCAATACAGTCTCCAATTTTGTAAATAGGCGAGCTAAGTCTTAATAAAAATCAGCAGAGGCATGCTATATTACAAATAGTCTGGTATTACTGGTTTATTAAAAAAATACCCAATCTAGGTATTCTATTTATGAAGTCCAATAATATAAGTAGCTTATAATGTTATGAAGTGCTACCATTTTAGCCTAAAAATTAAACAAATTGAGTTAAGCTGTTGAGTGTATGAAACAGTGAGTGTCTAAAGACACAGCAACAATACCTACGACAGAGAGTAGTTTATTGTATAGTTTGTAACCAATATGTAAAATCTGGACTAAGAAGTTTGACTTGAGAGTTTGATTCATTATAATCAACACCTATCACTCATTGATCCAACTGACTACAGTACACAGTGAAGGAAACGCAAGATTTTCAATCAAGCAATGCATTTAATCTTTGATTAATTATTCATAAATATTAAGTAAATGAGTTTGCTATCATCTCACCTTATTTTTTTTCAGGGGTTTGAGATTCTTTGCAACTTGAGAAGCTCTTTGTTATTTCAACTCACTAGCAATTTTCCTCAAGCATTCAGTGTGGCATTTACATACGACTAACACTGCGATCTGACTGTTTGTAGAAGGTGCTCTACATCTCATAAAAACTTTGGATTATCGCTTTTTTCCGTTCGTAAAACTTTGTTGGCTTCTTAGCATGTAAAACGTGATTATAATGAATTATGTAACCGATAATAGCTAGCTGTGGTAATCCATTTAAATAGAAGATACTAAATTTGCGCTACTACTAACCGACGTATACGGCAGTTTCTAACACGGAACAGCGGAAACAGACTAAGAGCACAAATGTTATCGGTGAAAGCAAATACGCCCCGTATTAAACAAATGCATAGATTTATGTTTACCTAGCTGATTGGCTGATTTGGCTAATTGCGCATGGCGCAAGGGAAATCTCATTTATGTATTTCTACCCATCTTTTAATGGCAAATAATCACTGCTTGACAAGAATAATTCCGGTAGGTATAGTAAAAAGGTTAGGAGATGTTTTATTCTATCCATTAAACATAAGATGCGTTATACCTCATTGTCGTGCCACCTTGGCAAAAAAACGACACAAAAATGCCCTGTGGCCACCAGACTAAACTACAAAGCAAGTGCATTACTTCAATGAAAATTTGAAGTTCTGTTCACAAATTAGCATTTAAAAGAGGAAAATTATAAATCTAAGTGAAAATTTAGTGTTTTGTTCTCAAAATCATTTCTCTATGTCATCATCATCAAATCAAATTTAAAAAGTTCATTGCTACCCTTCATGTCAAAAGAAATACTTTCGCGTAGTGTATACACAAATTGTTTCTACCACAACTGAAGTCAGTAAGTTGACCTCACAATATTGCATGATATGTATAGAGCAAAACTTAATATTTCGAGAATTTTTTTCTAATGACAAGTTTGGTCAAATTTCTCCCGCTTGAGTGAAGAAAAGTATATAGTTAATTGGTTCGTGTTTCATTCTGATGTTGTACGTCATGTTTTATAACTAAGCTATTAACTTTTTTGTCATTGAATGAAGTTGTAAATGTGAATGTGTTTGCACAACTTTTGTAAGTATGTCCAGGTAAAACAGTCTAATAAACGATATATTTTAAGAAAGAATATGGTTGTATTTTTCAGCAATAACCTTTTCTATAAATGCCATTTGCCAAAAAAACCATTTCAACTACATTTTGCATAAGTCTCCATAATTTCCTATGCAGCCAATGAAGTCCCAAAAATGTTGGCCAACATAATAGTTTATCTAGCTAAACACTGTTGTATGTATCACTGATAAAGATCAAGCCGACATTTTATAAGATAGGAGTGAAATAGCAAGTGCAAAACATAACCATTCAATTAAAATTATTTGTCAAACAGGAGAGGAAACTAGAAATAAACTTGCCCGCTAAAAGGTTAGCAAATAAATATGTAAAAGGCAAAACAGCATTAAACCGTTATCGTCTTATCTATCTAGCCTTCTATTACCTTCAACTTCTTGCAAAAGACCCAGCTACCAAATTAGACTAGAGGTTCATTCCTAAATATTTTTGCACAAGACATGTGACTCACATATTTGACAAAAAAACTCCGAACTAACAGCTACCGCAACAAACTAGTCAGATAAGGCAAATTACTACACCTTTTTATTGCCTAAAAATGCACTTTGAGCATACCTTTTTGCTTAAATCTACTAATAAAGAGCCTTCATCTATAACAGTATAGGATGGTAGCACTAGTAAAACTTTAACTTAATTTTACATTTTTCGAATGAAACTTTCGTCCTACAAAGCCAAACTTTCTTTGAAGCTCTATGCTCGCCTCACGCGATGCTCTGTCTTATCTCAAAGACTACAAAAGCCACCACTGTACTAAGCGGTAATCACACCTCTTATCAAAACAGAAAGACATCGAGCCAGAACCAGCCAGCTAAGGAGCAAAAACAATGAAGCAAGAGTCACAAACAAGAAGCCAGAAGCCAAAAGCCCTCTTCACATAGGTAGCTTTAACAGCATCCATAATGTCTTCATTATGTTGAACTGATGTCACCTAAATTTTTATGATAGTGTGAAGAATTTCAGTTTAGCACCCTACTTGGTCCGCTGCTCAGCCGAATGCCTGCCAGCCTAGTTTATATCTGGCCTAATCGTCCGGCAAAGAGCTGGCTCAGCCCGAACGAGTTGAAAGGAAATGGCCGGGCTGCACTTAGAAAATAGGAGATAGAACTGTCCCAGCGAAGAAAACAATTGGTCTGGCATTAGCAGCGCGAGTGGGTGGCTTTCCCATATACACATATGTACATGTATATAGAGGTAATTAAAGCCAAACAAAGCATAGCACAAAGAAACCGCAATTCAAGCAGTGGTGTATATGTGCAACCTATTATCAATAAATTAGCACAAATATAGTGTTTTGACTCAAAACAAGAAAATATTTTGGAGTTGATCAGTAAAGTGTCACAGCAGATCCATTCGGAGTATCACACCTCAAATTTTCCACAGTTGTCATATTGCAACTAGCATCTGAAGTTTACAAAAAAACCTAACTGCTGTTTGCAATTTGAAATAGCCATCATAACAAGATTTCCTTTTCCAAAAAGAAAATATTTTCTTCCAAAAGTTTAATCCCACAATACATCTGCACAAGACATGCAACTCATGATACCTGAACTCTCTCCTAATGAATACCACCATAAACTAGTCAACTAACACAAAATGTGGCACCTTTTGAAGTATTTATTGTGTTAAGCCTAGCCAATCCATTAAAAGCATAATTCAGCAAGCATAAATTATCACTACAACAAACATAGCTACTGAACAACCACTGGCCAAATCAATACCAACATGCACGCACTCACACACGAGTACCATTCACACCACTCATACCACTCACACCAGTTGTATTACTTGCAGCTTCAAGGAGCATGGCTGAAGGCCAGCTTTGAAAAAAATGTCAAATGTGGGCAAATGGGCGTCCGTTATTGGCATATGTTTAACGCTTAATATTATAATCCTCCAATGGAAATTTGCTTCAGCTCAGGAGAGACAATTATATCTTTAGCAGTTGTGTCTATTGTATCATAGGACCGTTTGAATTGTAACACATATGATCAGTTACATTCGGTAGTTTTAGCGCTTGTGCATTCATCCACTTTTCTACATTTTGCTGAAAGAAAGGAGCTTTGCAAGACCTCCACATGCATAATTGGCTTACATTTTGAAAAAAAATGTGTAAGCTATGATTATAAACTTGTGCTGGCTTTTGGTACAACTGGACTTCATCACCAAACATATTGAAACTTAGAGTTCTCACAGCATTGGCTGAGCAAGAACTCCCTCCTTAATAAATTGCTAACACACTGTCCAATGTTACGGTGAGTGACTATGCTGAGAAAAAAACATATTTCATGGAATGATGAGAAAAAGTTTCTCAAAACCATGTCACTATAAAATCTATAACTAGCAGTCTAACCATTTCCTTATTTAGTAATTCCTACACACATTGCTGCCAAAATGTAGCAAATACTCTAAAATATAAAGCTTTGTAATTGTGAAACATCTTACTATTGCTGCTTGCTACACCCTACATAATATAAACACAACTATAAAAACTTATCCAAGGTCTGTGTAAATCCACCCTTGTACACAGCAGTTTTCTGTAAATGTATGTACAACTTTTGAGCAATGACAAACATAATTGCAAGGAATATCATTAGCAATTCAGTGATATTCCTTGTAGTTATGTTTGATAGGAACACACTCATGTTGGTGTAGGTCGAACTATCCTTCAGATTGTACAAAATCGTAGCAACCAAAGACAAGCTGCAACAGTTGCTACAACATATATTGGTTGCTTTAGCGCGAGTAAATTTCTGACAACTGATCAAATAATGATATGAATGATGATGCATTAAATACCAACCAGTTACTGAAAGCTGACTATCTCATCACTGCTCCTTAGTTTGCCAAGGTGTCGTAAGTATGGTGCCAAGCCAATGAAGCCAAAGGCAAAAGTTGAGCTAACTGTGGCACAGCAGTATGACAACAGAAGTGAAGCTTTCTATCTCGCAAATAGGTCATGTGGTATTATACTATGCTCTGTAGTATTACACTATTTTCATGCAGAAGATATAAATTTAAACACACATAAGTTATTTCACGGACCACTAGTTTGAGTATTAAATGAGAATAATCCTGGTTACTCACCTGAGAGTGACACTTATGAACATTTAAAATGGAAAAATGTCTGAAACTCTATAAGTGGCTGGCAGAAGTTAGTACTGAGTCAATACTTGGCTTGAGATTTGGTAACTAGTCTACTAAGACGAGAAGAAGGGGAGGAGGTCGTAGGATGGGGGAAGAGGTGGGATGAGGTGGAGGTGGAAAAAAGGAGAAGAGGGAGGGATGTGAGAGAAGGGAGGAGGAGATTGGAATGGAGAAGAAGGAAGGAGTGGGAAGGGGAATGAGGGGGTGGAGGAAGGAGAAGAGGGGGAGGAAGGGGAGGAGGGAAAGATGGGGAAGAAGGAAGGAGGGGGAAGGGGGAAGAGGGGAAGGAGAAAGGAGAGAAGGGAGAAGAGGGGGAGGTAGAGGAGGGAAAGAGGGGAGGGAGTGGAGGGGAGGAGGAAATGGTGTGAAAGGACGAAAAGAGGAGAGAGAAAATAGGGGAGAGGCATCTATCTCTTTCTTTGTGAGAGACATTTGGGCAAAGAGCTTCACAGCATTTTTGTTATTTTGACATATTCATCACAATGACTGCCGAAATTAAATTTTCGAAACTTTGGTTTATGAAACTTTGGTTTATGTCATATAGCAAAAACAAATGTTGTATTGCTGGTGAAATACATTAAGTTTAACATCAAATAGCAAATTAACCGTTTATCAGGGAAAATGTAACTCAAGGTGCACTGTACAGCTACAGAAAACTCACTACAGCAAATGGATAGAAGAGGAACAGCTACTGCCAGCAAAAAATTAAAGCAATGAAAAGTCGCATGGTAGTGCGCATGTATTGGAAAAATGATTTGAAGTGAGATGGAACTTCCAGTTGCCAGACATACAGAAGACCAAAGTTGCAGATGATAGTCAGCAGCAATAGTGTTGTTTTATAGCTTAGGCAAAAACTGAAATGAGTGCAGCGCTCCAAATCCTTTGACCTTCATAATGACAGTATCAGTAGTGCCTTGCGCAGAAGCGCCTACAAGAGAAGCCAGTCATAATAAATGGAAAAGTAAACAGCAAGCGATGCGAGCACCGCCATTTAAACAGAAAAAACTGTGCTAAAGCCTTGAATGTAGTGGAAAAGCCAGCCGAGCACCATAACTGATCATATAGACTAACTCATGATACTGTTAGTAATAAGGAGCTACATGTACAAGCTAAAAACCATGAGCTAACACCGTTTACGATGCAGAGACGTTTAACAACAAAGAATTTGGCGAGCTACACTTCAAAAGCTGAGAAAGACCACAGGACTACAGAGAGGCGGAGAAACGCTTTCTTAAATCTTCAAACGAGCTGCTAATCATAATTAATAAAAAAAGTTCTAATGAAGAAAGAAAGCTATATATGCAGAAAAATAAGGAACAGAAAGGGTGAACACTGTTCGGGAAACTTTTATATCAAAATGGATGAGAGAGGAGGCAATCATGAAAGTGCCCTCTAATATCACACAACAGTTGGCTAGAAATTAAACTAACATTACAGAGAGAAGAGAGGCATTAAATACGAAAAGGAGTATACCTTAAAAAGAGGGCTATTTTTACAAGAAAGCAAAATAGCACGGCAGGAAAAGAAAAAGGAATAGTAACTGGGATATGCAAAAGCTACAGAACTGAAGCTAACAAAAGAAGGCAATTCACAATAAAAAATAAGGATAGACAACTTTAAAGTGCAACGTGGCATCTACCACAAGAAAATCTATACAAAAAACCAAAACGGCAAAATTTATGAAAACATTTTGATGAGTATAAAACATAACTAACTCCCCAACAAGAGACCACTGCAAAAATGGTTGCACAGAACATTATATAAAGAGCGAAAGAAAGCAGATAAAAAATGTCGCTTATTCAGAGAACAGTCTGCAATTCAAATTACTAAGTTAAACTTAGTATTATTCGCCAAGCTCAGAGATTGTTTAGACTTTATCCCATTCAGGACTAATTAGTTATTGGTTGACTGCTCCCCCAGCCTAATTAATTTTTCACTAGCCTTACAATTAAAATAGAGCTACATGTACACAAAGTTGAATATAACTAGAGTTCTTTTCAAAATATTCTTGATTTGTTTTTTTGAGCTTAACAAAGACATTCCAGGCTACAATTTGATATAAATTTTTGTGCACGTTTACAAATTTTACTAACCACAATTTTTAATAATTCTGTGAACTTTTTTTTGATCAAATTTGTTTTTTATGTTTCGTAGCAGCTCACAAGCAGTTTTTTGGTAATGAAATTGTTGGACCTATGTTAGATTGATAGCAAACTTTATCAGCAGCAAATAAAAAAAAAGATTTCTCACTTCCGAGCAATAGAACAGGTGTTACTAGCTTCTAACCAACACTACGTCACTGACAGTTTTATCAATTATATAATCAAACAATTTGTTAATTTATATTGAAATGCATTGCAGAGGTTATTATGAATATATTATGCATAAAAAAGATGCTCAAGTTACCAGCTAACAGACAATCAATCACCAGCAAAAAAAAGGTGTAAAAATACAGTAAAATATAATGTAAAAGATACAGTTAAAATGAATATGCATGAAAACGAAACAATATATACATGTATAATATGGGTGTGTTCATAAAAAAATGATGGCACGGTGAGAGTTCTTTGATGCCAACTACACATGCATATTTGCTGCCATTATAAGTTAGTTGATGCAGTATTCATCAGATATTGGTGTTGAAGCCCTAGGCTCATCATCAACGGCATCATCACTCACAAGCCCTTGACTGTCTTCACCTTCATGTAGCAAATATGATCGGTAGTAAGCAACCTATTTGCTTTCAAACTTCTCGTACAGCCTAGAAAAAAATTGTGCTTTAGTAGCTTTTCAGGGTAAATACCTGATAACAAATTGAAGATAATTAGTCTACTGCAGCTAACAATTGGTTATACAAATTGCAAATATTTTTGATACTGTAGATATAAACACAGAAAGTCATGAAGATGATTACTGTGGTAAGTGTCCCCTATCAACCAATATTAGAGCCTAGTGGTTGGGGCTAGTTTATAGTAGATGTTGAGGTTGAGAACTATATGCTTGACTAATTAAGGGTTGAACAATTGGAGATAAATGAAATAAGAAATTTTTATTATCTTGTAGTTCTACAAGGAAATCATAAAACTATTGTTTATTATGGGGTAATAGAGTGATGAGTTCATGGTGCAAAAAGATCTAAATTTTATTGGATTGAAAATGTTATAATCATGTGTATCATGAAAAAATCCATATCTTACACTGTTAGAATAAAGTTTGTTAGAAATTCACAAGAAAAATGTCGGCTTTTTATCGTTTTTTTTTCGGTAAAATTCTATAAATAGCCACATAAAACTTACCTTCTTCCATCAGAAAATTCTCATTTGCTTTTTGAACATTACCTTTGTTGCTATTTTCTTCCCCTGAGCTGATTACCACATCTAATTCACTTAAAAATTTTGCCATCGTTCGGATAAACCTTTTCCAAAATGGCGATCAACAAATTTTCAAAACAGTTGATATCTATCACATAATTTGTTAGTTAAAACTTTCTTGTCCATTCACATATTTGGTATCAAAATGATGCCCAGACTCTTAAATTTCGTTTGGTGAATGAATAAAACCGATGTACCTAAACAGCTAAGCAATAGAGCAAATCAAAGTTTAACCCGAAAACTTCGGGAACGGGCCCTGGAGAGCACAACTCTTCCCGAAGTGATCGGGAACAGTCCTGAATGGGTTATTCCAAGATATGCAATCCTGAAAGAAACTGTCTGCAAGATGAACGCAAAGGCTTTTAGCCAGGCAAAACATTGAATAAGAAACATTCAACCATTTTATGCTTATCTTGTAGAAAGTTCAATGTTGAATAAGATGCATTTCACAGTAAAACGATATCTGTTTTGATTCTCGAGATATTGCTTAAATACAAACAGTATATCGATTTTTCAAAAATCTGTTTGAATTAATTTGAGCAGAATACTCATTTGGCCAGAATTTATGCAGTAGTGAAAGAGTTAATGAAATGCACTTAGAGTCATCAATACACTCAAAGAAGCCTGAATATAAGTAGTGTTTATGTCAGTTAACATAACAACAGTCAGGTATGACATCAGCCCAGTGCCCAGCTATTTTTTTACTAATCTTTATCTAAATTTCAATGTTTGCTTGTCTGTCTTCCTATCTGTCGAGTTATAGCGATAAAGTTTAAGGCTTGAGGAATCTGCTGTAAACTGAATTTGAACTCACAACTTCCATTTCTGCTTATAGGCATTCATCCAATACAGTACACCCTTAGGCTATGGTTACCCTGATATACAATTTTTTCACCTCATCTTACAAATTTTTTTTCATTATACAAGTTCAACAAAATTTTTGCCTGAGTTCAAAATTGGCGGTCATTGTGCTAATTACGTACGTCAAAATAGCAAAGACACTGAAATGCTGTCCACAGACAATATTTTCACACAACCTGATAAAGATGCAATGACCGATTTTTTTCGGTTCAGCGATTCTCGTGTGTAAAACAGTAATATTTTTCTTTCAAAACCGTTGGCAAAGTTGGAGTTGCGAACCTTTAATACAGAAAGTCTAGTTGTTGGGCAATGTCCCTTAACCCGTTAAAAACAACCACTTTATTACGAAAACCCTATCATTTGAGTTTTTCTGCCTAATTAATTTGAAAAGGTTTCAAATAGGTGCACTAAAATTATAGTGAAAACGCAGACCGAAACTCCTGTTAAAAATTTTGTGACAAAGAGTTGAGATTCAGTAAAACACCTAAAAATACAATCTAAAACTTAGCTTTAACTGTGTGTTTAGTAAAGTAAACTTATTTGAAATCAATTCAAAGTTTTGTTATACGTATATGTCTGTCTTGACGGTAAAAACTTTCTATGGTATGTACTACTGCTCATAAACATTGTAGCCTGATATTTTAATGCAGATCATGACCAATAAACTCAGTAAATATAATAAAGTGACTGTAGGCAACTATAGTTACTAAAGTTAACATACTATTGCGTAAGTATTTTCAATATTTACCTAACTTATGTTAAGTTTTGACATCTTTTACCAGGAGATGTTTGCATTATATAATTAGTAGGCCCAATGGTTTTTATACTCAAACAAATGATTTTTCGCCATATGATGCCAAACCTTGAACAGATCAAAATCGTATTCTGACAATCCACTTTACACTGCAATGTCTGAGTGGCTTAACCGAAGATGGAATTGGCATTTAACGTATACTTAGTATACTTGCCAATCGTTGATGGCTTCATGCCCAACACTCGAACTAAAAAATTGGCTAGCCATACCAGAAGAAGGATGCATGCCCGTACGTGAAAAAAATGGTTAAGAAGACATGGCCAACAGGACTATTGCAATCAATTTAAAGCTATCAAAAGCACAGCAACTGGAACAGTATGAATTACACAGACATAAACACAGTACATAAAAATAAACTGAGCATCTTCATTTAAAAGATGAATGATAATTTTTGGAACAAAAATAAATTTTCTTTGCAAAAGCCTTTTTAACTACTCATGTAACGTCAGCCACTCAGTCGTACACTCAGATTTTCAAGTCGACAATGTCTAAAGGCTTGTACACACTTAATTACAGTATGTCGGGGTTGTCTTATAGAGAATTATTCAGAGACTATGTGCAGCAAGTACCGATGACATCATCAAGGTATTAGTAGATACATTGATTGCAGATTGCTCGATCTACATTCTTTTCTATGAGTGTTAGTGCCGCATTAGTATATCATAGCTTTAACAACCTTATTGTATTATAAAATGCAATGCTGCATACCATTTGCTTATTCAAATCCAGTTAGGCTCACTATTGTGTAAACAATGGTTTCGTAGATTATCACTATTTCAGTATATGATTACTTCCTGTATACTGCAATAAAGTTATACTGCTATACATAATAACAAGTGATTATTACAAAGAACAATTTGCTTTTTAGTAAAAGAGAGAACTTCAAAAAGGATTGCACTGAGCAGCATATGGCACATGAGAAAGCACATGAAGAATATTTTGTTTGTTTAAAATTTTAGAATGCGATCATTCTCAATACAATGGAGCATCATTGAAAGCTACGCAAAAAGGCAAGTAGCACCAAATACTACCAGCGAATGTGCAACATGGTAGATCACCCAAACACTTGATGAGACAGTTCTATCAGCGACATCACCCATCAAAGTATGCAACCCTTGAGAAGAAGTTACTTGCATGGATTTGACAACCACAGGAAGTACAAACAAAAGGCAGAAAAATTATGCTGCCACACCCCATAGAAAATAAAGTACTCAGAACATAAGTCGAACCAAAAATTAACATAACCATATCTCCCTCACCAATACAATTGTATAAAAACCTTTAAGACCTCTAAATGCACAAGTGAATATTTGCTATTTTTCCATGACAATCATTATGGAAATAGCAAATATCTCGCCATATTTCGACACTGATGCCACAATACTTCCAATGCCACAATAATAAGGGTAAACATGTTCACACTATCACAAACCTATCAGCGTTTGCCTTAACCAATACTCAGTAGCAGATTGTTCTCATTTTTCTTTTTATTTCTTTTGCAAAGAAAACTTTTTATAGATTACAAAAGTCTTTGTTACTTGCTAAGCTTAAGTGGCAATATTAACTGGCAATGACTTGTTTTAAAAAAATAGTTTTTCGCAAGATGGAATTATAATATTTTGCAATTAGTTAGGTTATATTGAAAATTATAATAAAGTTTTCAGAGAATTAAAATACGAGCTCTGTCCCAAAACTGAAAGCATTGAGTTTGTATGTCAGTGTCTGTCAGTATATGGTGGCATGCAATTAGAGCTAACGCAGCAGTACAAGGCTTTGAAGTGATTTATACTAACCCTAAAGTGAATGAGGATCTAAAGAGACATGGTAATCAGCCTAATTGATTCTACAACCCCTTAACTATTCTATTGGAACAACAATGAGGTGAGATAATTATTCTGGCAAAGAGTAAACACATTATGCAACTATGATAAAATTACTCTAGGTATAATACACTAAGCTAATGATTGAACAGTCAGCAACCACAATTCAACACTTACTGTGAGATGATTAAATAATAGCTAAATCACTGAGATCACCCCATAGTAGTATATGAATGTCACAAACTGAACCATGAGCAATGTTATATTAAAATGTTAGAAGCAGATAACCAAAATGTGGTCTATTACTACTTGCTATAATTTGTCATGGATCATGGAAACAAATACCAATGTTTATAGACGTTATGTTTGCAAATGTTTTGTGTCTTCAAAATATTTTGCACTAATTTTGGCTGATGAAACATCACCAATCCTAAACTTTCTCCATCACAATATAACCTATACAGATCAAAAAACAATTTTCAAGAAAAATTATAAAAAATATTACAAAGATAAAGTGTAATAGCCAAACAAATTGACATGTAGCCAGAAAAACCAGAACCACCAGGAGTTCAACAATACCCTGGTCCCCCTACAAGAATGTCTTGAGATTCCACCATAATTCTTTTTCTAGATGAGATTTTGTCTGTCAAACGACGGTAACTAAAATCAGTTTTTTTCCTATAGAAAATAACTGAACACAAATAATTTAGTTTTACTGTCTAAACAAATCACAATAAAATGTCAAGGTAAAAGAAACATGTTTTCAAGTGGTATAATTTAAGACATATGCACACATAGCAAAAATATCTATGTAATGGTTACAATATACAATAAAATGTAGCTATATTATGACTATTACTGTTCTTACAGATTCCACCTTTAAAACAGGTGGAAGCGGTTTACAACTATGTGAGTCAAGGAAAAGGGTGAGATTATTATACACACATTCAAAACTGAGTTGTAATGGTATTTCATAGTGAACTTAATTTCAAATTGTTTTCCAGTTTCCTTTTTTTACTTATCTTCTGGCTTAGACGCTTTTGCCTCACTACATGACTCACATTTGCTTTTCGTTTTGGCCAGCTTTTTTGAATTATTTTTGATTGGACCAAAAGAACAAAACAATGCTGTTTTCTTGTCAACAGCCTTACGCATCTTCAGCCACTTAGCTGCCACATCAGAAATTGTCTTGCGTAATCATACCTAAAAACTTTCCTTGTACATGTATATCAGGCCCAAAACTTAGTCAGCAGTCTCCTCAAATATCAAATTTCTAGTATGTTAGATCACTTAAATCGCAAACTAATTTGAATTAGATTGGATTCAAGTCAGATCCATGAAGTTAATGAAAGTGTGGGATATTATGTGAAGTTTAGCAGTAACTATTGTGCTTCTTAGAATCTATAATATTATGAAAGCGGTTTTTGTCTGAAACTACGGCAAAAGTGTAGAAATAAAGTGGTCTCACACCAGAATCAAACTCAGGTACTTCTATTTCTCATTTTGCACTTTAGTCTTTGTAACACTAAATTACACAATCAACTTCTGTACTTAAAAATACAACAATTACCTACATGCATTTAGGCAATAAAAACTCTGGCCCAACCGACTGCTGTCCAACCTACTACCTGGCTGCAACTAATTGTTGGCTATGACCTGTCACGCTACACCCAACGCAGCCCAAAATATTTACTAAATACTGTTCTATAGACTTTTGGTAACTTTGAAAGTACAGTAATGGTTTGAGAGTTATCATTCTTATTTTATCAGTAATAATAATGCCATCAACTGTAACAATTTTGATAAATCATACGACCCAGAAATACTCCCAATAGTTTTGGAAACAGCTGAAAAAGTTTTTGTTCTCGTTCTGCAATACGTGTGAGATATTTTTCATAGCATCAGCTGATGCTTAACTTTAAGATGAATAAAATATTATTAAAATATTTGGTATAGAGCATCTGGTCATGCATGAGATCCACTAAAACTACAGAAAAAATGGTGGTGCACTAATCCAGCAGTTACTACCAGCATGGCAAATAACAAACAGAATCAAATATAAATGGCAATGAGTATTTGAAAATTGAAGAATAATCTAGCACAAAAGTCAAGCATAAGAGCTGTCTGACAAACGAAAGATAAAAAACTTTTTAATGGCAGTGAAGCATACACTAACCAGAATAGTGTAAAACAAACAAAACTCAAAAATACATAAAAAAATGACACTTCTAGTGCCGATCTTTTTTGCAAGTCAACTAATGAACCTCAGATATTCGCAAAGCTTAGAAGTTGGCTGACCGAGATGCGAAACAAAGTTTTGAACAGTAAACAGCACGAAAGCTAACTAAAAAAAGATTAATTGGAATAGTATATTTTAATCAAGCTCCACACATGAATATAACAGTATACTTCTGCAGTAATCAGAACAAACATTTTACGAACAATAATTACAATGCAAGAACAATTACTATCACTATCATCAGCGTTGCATGATGCAACGAAATTTACAACTTACTGTACCTTTACAAGAATCAATCTACATAAAATCATAAATCAGCCACAAGGGAGAACAATTTTATAGCATTTTTTCAATATATTTTTGGTATATTTCGAACATACGTACACTTTTCTTAATCAAATTCTTTCATAGAATTTAGCGCTTTTTGAAAATTTGCGAACTTTCTCAAATTTTAGTATATTACAGTCATATTTTTGCTATCAATTATAGGCAGTATTTTGCCATTTAAATATTTTGGTGATGACTGAATAATTGTGATAATGGCTTTTTGATTATATTTTTGCTCAGTAAGTGAGAATGAAGATTAGTCAACTACATTAATATTTTGTACCGCATCATTATTTCGATGTTTACAGTTTTTCACTTATGCATCATGGCCAAAGTAACTTATTTCAAATATAATTTGAAGATAAGAATATTAAGTTAAAAATATTACATCTATTCACCCCGATACTATCATACTTTGATTTTAGGAATAAATTTGTTCCTCGAAGAATTAAAAGCAGCTTTGAACACAAAAACACTCATGCTGCAAGCTTCTAGTTTTAACATTAGGGGAAAGAGGCAATTTCTGGCAAAACACAGAGGTATAAGAAGTAAAATTTATAAGAAGCAAAGTTGGCGGAGGTTCATCTTGTTTTATCGTTTGCGTATCAACATATCACAAACATTGTCAAAGCATAATTAATTTTAAAGAATCATTCGTGCTATTAAGATAACTAGAATGTTGCACGCCTGATCGATTTTAACTTGTATTTGAAATTGTTAGATTATATTAGACAGAATTTAAATCCTTAATGACTGACAAATATTTTATTGACCACAAAGTTAAAACACGATTAGCATACTGTGAACATACATAAGCTAACAGTATAATATATGAAGTAAAAAACCTTTTGTATGGCAAACAGCTCAGAAGCTAACTAAATGAGCATCACTAGCAATGATTAGTACAACACATAAATACAGTAAAATACGCCTGCAGTTGACAGAACAAAAATCTTAGGAACAACAAATACGAAAAAATAATAATTATAACTGTTATCACCAACTTTGTAGGAGCCAGCAAGATTTATAACTTACTTATTTATTATGGCATTCAATTACTGCAAAATCAGCAACCAACCACAAGCAAAAACAATGTTTATAAAATTTGCTACAATATATGTTAGTTACATTTAAAACACTGCTTGATTAACTCTTTTACTATAGTGAGCCCATGTGTCGGCAATCGAGGTGATAGAAGGACAGACCAACAGCTGATGAATCGGCTAATCAAAAGGGTTTAATTTTTCTTTTTATGACAAAGCCTACACATTAGCTAGATCAATCGAAATTTGTCTGCAACAAAACAACCTTGTTGCCAATCACTCGCAACTAATCAAAAATAATTTTGATAAGCAAATTTATTTATAATCATTTTTCAAACCGGGAAAACCAAATCGCTTTTGTCATGGAAATAAGAAGTGCATCGCGTTTGCTCAATGCAAAGGAAACATCAGGAATTTTGTGAGAGTGAGATTTACTAAACAAATTTATGTAACTTTTGTGGAAAAATTCTTTCTGAATGGGATGCATTTTACAATAAAACAACATCTACATTGGGTTCTCAAAATATTGCATGAATACTAGTGGTATATTGATTTTTAGAAAAATTGTTTGAAGTAATTTGGTCAGAATGACAAATTTAGCACATTAGTGATAGAGTTAAGGACATTGTATTGTAAAAATCATAGACTTGCTTGATATACTGATTCATAAACCTAAATGTTGGAACATGACAGGAACCGGCCATACTTAGACAATAGCTTGAGAAAAAAACGCACAAAAGCATTCTTAACAAGCTACAATTTTAAATGCTGGTAAAAACCTTTGCAATACCTTTATATCCGTGGAACAAACATTAATCATTGTTTCATGACTTAAAATAATCTGGAAAGCTATAGGAAGTATCATATAATGCTTTGTTTAAATCACAATCTTCCATAACCTTCCAACAAATTAATTGTAGCATTTTTTTATGTCATTCTAAAAAAAAGGTTATTATAATTAAACACGTAGATTAGGATTATTGAAAATGGTAAAAATGGCAGTGTATGTGCGGGTCAAAAGCCCTGTGCACAAAACACTTAGATTGGTTTAACTGGTTACTTCGAAATATTCGTTATAAAAAGATTCGTGTGAATGCCGGTGTTTTGGTCATTCGAGTTTCTCACGCATCCTATGCGATGCCCAAATATCGGTCGTCAGAGTTTAATAGGTTGAGTAACTGCCTTACAGTAGCATAAATGGCAAAACTTCATCTACTATGCAAGCATATCCATTGGAATATTTATGAAATAAAGAAATCTTGGAAATTTATGCCAATGATTGGCATTGCATATGATACACTTACACAAAGGATATCAAAGTCTAGAGACTATTATTATGTAAAACAACTGGGGGCTTGTAAGTCATTCAAACAATTAATTTAGGCATTAAGACCTCAAAGGAAGAATTATCAATGTCACGACTGTTCAAACTTGAGATATAACCATTTTAAAGTTTACAAACTCTTTTAGAAAGAACCACAACTTATATAAAAGAAACTTTTTAAATTTTAGTAATTAAAGATGTTACCTGTGTATATCACCAACAAAAAGTGGTAGACGTAATTTAGTGTAGCATAACACGGCCTAAGTTAAAACAACTACACATAAATTGATTGTTTTACTTTGGAAATCATTGACAACTCACTACGCATTATGTTTTATTAGGTGATAATGATACAATGTTATAATATTATGATTTAAAAAGCTGTACTGCGGTAGAATGTGAGGTTTCTAGCATCTACATTTCAACCAAACAAAAATGAACAGGTCACAATAATGCAACAACAACTTTTCTGACAGTGTCCTAGAAAAACTGCAATATTTTGTTTTGCATTACTCTGCACGCTTTTGCACACACTTTTATTTTGGCTTATTAGTACAGTTGGGATACTTCCTTTCATTCCCTTTTCCTCTGTCCATTTAATCAAGTTATTAACCCTTTAACCCAATTAAAAATTTAGCTCTCAGCCTACTGCCAGCCATTTTGCTAAAAGATTGCCGATTTTGCTTCATATGTATACAATTTTTATCAACTTCATCCTTTATTTAGATCATTTTTCCAAAATGTTAAAAATAGAGCTATGCAAAAACTCCAATGTTTCTATACGTTGTGCATTGCTAATGCTATGTGAAGTTACGATCACTATAAAGCTAAAATGAACTTTCACAATGTTTCTTTTTTTACAAAACTATTACTTTGATTACCATCAAAGTCAGTGCTGCTACTTCAATTATATGTTTAATCACAAAAAAATTAATCTAAAAAGGCTATCATGTCATCATCATAAGTAATTCACTGTTTTCTAACTTGGGAAGTACTTACAAATCATACACAAAAATGTTCGTTTTTATGTTGGAAATTCCCAAAGTCAAGCGTCGCTATTGACTGTAAGTAATCACGTAACTAGACAATGATCGTTATTGTTTTGTAGCACTTGTACATTGATCATTTTTACAGAGAGCTAGTTTATTTCAAGCTTGAATATATCTGAACCTAAATAATTTTTGTTGAAAGTTTGTCACAGAGGCTAAAGTTGGTGGCCAGAACTATTTAAAAGAAGATCACTCTAGGATTTAAAGAAAAATGACATTGATCATTCTTCTGTTGAGGTCTTCATATATAAACATACAAATGCTGAACATGATATGTTGACGTCATTTCATAGCAAACTTAGAGAAATGTATCAAAAATACATTAAGATGTCATTAAAACATCTTAATTTAAATTTAGATTCGCAAGTTGCTGAAACAAATGAGATGTTGACGTAAAAGTCACTTCATAGTAAATTTAGACACACGCAGCAATAAATACCATTGATCCCAAAAAAAAGATAAATACTACGCTGTAATCCAGACACTGGTTCCAAGTGGTTTTGACTGCAGAACAACTAAGCTGCTGTTTTCAGACTAAACCACTCTTGAACAGTATTTTGAGCTTGACAACAACTAAGGATACATGTGCTGATGATTCCTGCAGCAACTAATGAACCTAAATATTCAGTGAGTCATTCAATGACTCAATCTTCCCCAGACTTTCATATAATAACAAATCTATTTTACACCGACTTTTCATAGTTGATTAAAAACTAGATAGACCGCTGTCATTACATAAAAGTAAATAATATGTGTAAATTACTAAAGAAGAACTGAAAAATTAAACTTACATTCTTGATACGCCTGTTTTATAAAAAGATGAGTAGCAAAAAAACTTCATGATTTGTTTAACAAGTTTAAAAGTCTAGGCATTACTCCCAGCAATGCTGATTAAGCAGTAACTGGCAACAATCACTTTAAGTCATGTTGTACCGCGATAGCTTTGATACTTGGATGTAATTGACTACTGGATTGGCTACACTACTAGCTAGTAGAGCAGAACCTTCCATATAATTTTTTGGCCAAACGTGGCTGTGACAAACCATATTGGTTCTCCAATGCACACTAGCTCAATAGTAAAAAACTTGTCTTAATAGACATTACAAAGCACAATGGACAAACAAACAAGCGTATAAGTTTACACTAAGCATTTAGCTGTTTTATTAATACGGTATTTTTTCACAATCAAATTTATCATATGCTGCAGCTCGTCCTATAGCTTTGAGAGCATTTACTCTATCATATTGCGTTCTTTTTTATTACTAATTTTAGTAGCAATTATTTTGCTGCTGTTAAATTAAGCCATGAGTAAAGTATTTCTTTGTTAATGCGCTGATACAAGCCAAGTTTGTTTTTTTATTTCTCAAAAAATCGTTTTCTCATGTACTCATTTGATCAATTTTAACCCTTTGAAGTTCTATGCTAAGAGAATGACTTTTGGTTTTGAGATTAATACAGATGAGAAAAAAAAAAAATATATTTATGTTAAAGTGTCATGATTGATCAGATAGTGTGACTTTGGGGCATGGCAGCAATGCAGCTTTTGTGTATAAACTATGATAATATTTGTTTGCAAAGAGTGAAATATACATCTCAGGCTGCATATGAGCACCAGTCGGTTGTTGGTTAAACTCCATGGGATGTTGGTTAAAAATCATCTATCCCATGATACAAGCAGTAAAAAACTCACCTGAACACATTCTAAGAGAACCAATTTCTATGAAAGTAATGGACATATTTGCAAAAATATCGAGGATATTCCAAAATGGTAAGCCTATTAATGCCATAACGTATTCAAAATAATGCTTGCCGCATGCGACAGAATCCGAACCTAGCTGTAAAAATTAGCTAAGGTTTGCGCAAATCTCCTCCTGCACACATTTTTTGTCCAATGTATGTATGTACAGTTATTTGGCCATGCCAAAACATGATTGTATGGAAAGTTGTGGGAAGCGTTAAAACTGGTTTTTGAATAATGTGATTCATTAAAAACATCCATGAACATTTAATCACAAAACAGACACATTTTAGTATCAGTTGACCATTTCAACAAATGGCACAGATAGTAACCAAAGACCAACAAGGTGTAACAGTTGCTGCCACAGTTTTTGTCACTTTGATGCTTATAAAAATTTGTGAAACGCTCTAGCAAAACAACATGAGTGATATTGCATTCAATACTAATCAGCTGCTAAATGTTGATTATCCACTCCCTGCCTGTTTACGACTTCAGGTATTTCAAACATGGCGGCTTGTCAAAGAAGCTACAGGAAAATGGTAGGCTAGCTAGCTGATATCCTGCAGTATGAAAACAGGGATAAAGTCTTTTAACCTGCATGTGGATGATATTATATATGTGATATAGAATAAAGATATATATGTCAAATATATATATATATAATAAATATATATATATATATATAATTAAGATATAAAATGATGATTTTTATACACATGAGAAAAAAGTAAAATACTAGTTTGAAAAGAATGGCAGAGTAATAGATGTCATTAGCCTATGGCTACCAAACATTAAAAAGTGCCTTCAGAATTTTAATTATATAATCACATTGGCTTTAATAACTATAAATGTCATGAAGTACTCTATCAACAAGTAGACAATTTGTTGACATTTATATTAATTCATATATAATTGTACATGTATATATAAATAGAAATATATATATACTTATGATACAAAATAGATATACAAGTCACTAGCATAAAATCATACTTTATTATTGGCCACTCCATAATGATTACTGTTGCTGTAATTTAACATTTATATTTCTCAGCGTTGTTATTTAAATTGATGCTCTATCAAATATTTATTTGGGCTTAAAAGACTATTTTTATACATTTCAATGATATGAAATATCTGAAATTAATATAACAAACATGATCAACAAAATCAGAGTCTTCTTTTGTCACAAAATTAAACCATAGATTTTTTTATACTCGAGAATTACAAAAAATTTTCTTTATTCTCACTAACATTATAAGTGATGGAGTAAATTCCTGGCACATATTTATCTATTTTATGATTTACAGTATATTCGGCTGTTAAATGTAGCTATTAACTGAACTTTTTTGTTCTGGTTAACTAAAAAACAAACAAAGACTACAACAAATTAGTGCAACAGATGCTACAAGCATCTCACATGATCAGTTTTTTTCACATGATTGTTCAATATCAATGATCACATGATTGTTCACTATCAATGGTCACATGATTTATTGATAGTGGACATTTCCATGGTGATGCTATACAATGTTATAACACACCAAAGAGTGACTATTTCGACACCAGACATGCACAGGAGTTGTCATGCAAGTATGATATAAAATATATATTTGGAAAATATTTGAAAGGCTACTAAACTTTGAATAATATTAATCATCAGCGCAATAAAAGCAATGCAAAATAAACCTTTCGATAAAGCAGCAACTACAAAGCAGGAATAATGATGACTATAATCAGCATCACAAAAACTAAAACAGTTTGCTACATACTAAACCTTTACAGCAACCCATCTTCACTAGGTCATCAATAACCAATAATAAGAGCAACATTTACCCTCAATAAATTTAAATAGTTTTTTGAATATTGCTTTAGTAAGGATAATACTGTATGAGTCGTTAACCTGGTTGATATAAGTCTTCATAAACATATATGATGTACTTCCATGTATACCTACAACTATAACCCACTCAGGACTGTTCCCGAATACCTCGGGAAGAGTTGTGCTCTCCAGGGCCCATTCCCGAAGTACTCGGGTTAAACTTTGATTTGCTCTATTGCTTAGCTGTTTAGGTACATCGGTTTTATTTATTCACCAAACGAAGTTTAAGAGTCTGGGCATCATTTTGATACCAAATATGTGATTGGACAAGAAAGCTTTAACTAACAAATTATGTGATAGATATCAACTGTTTTGGAAATTTGATGATCGCCATTTTGGAAAAGGTTTATCCGAACGATGGCAAATTTTTTAAGTGAATTAGATGCGGTAATCAGCTCAGGGGAAGAAAATAGCAACAAAAGTAATGTTCAAGAAAAAAATGAGAATTTTCTGATGGAAGAAGGTAAGTTTTATGTGGCTATTTATAGAATTTTACCGAAAAAAAACGATAAAAAGCCGAAATTTTTCTTGTGAATTTCTAACAAACTTTATTCTAACAGTGTAAGATATGGATTTTTTTCATGATACACATGATTATAACATTTTCAATCCAATAAAATTTAGATCTTTTTGCACCATGAACTCATCACTCTATTACCCCATAATAAACAATAGTTTTATGATTTCCTTGTAGAACTACAAGATAATAAAAATTTCTTATTTCATTTATCTCCAATTGTTCAACCCTTAATTAGTCAAGCATATAGTTCTCAACCTCAACATCTACTATAAACTAGCCCCAACCACTAGGCTCTAATATTGGTCGATAGGGGACACTTACCACAGTAATCATCTTCATGACTTTTTGTGTTTATATTTACAGTATCAAAAAATATTTGCAATTTGTATTACCAATTGTTAGCTGCAGTAGACTACTTATTTTCAATTTGTTATCAGGTATTTACCCTGAAAAGCTACTAAAGCACAATTTTTTTAGGCTGTATCATATTTGCTACATGAAGGTGAAGACAGTCAAGGGCTTGTGAGTGATGATGCCATTGATGATGAGCCTAGGGCTTCAACACCAATATCTGATGAATACTGCATCAACTAACTTATAATGGCAGCAAATATGCATGTGTAGTTGGCATCAAATAACTCTCACCGTGTCATAATTTTTTAATGAACACACCCATATTATACATGTATATATTGTTTCGTTTTCATGCATATTCATTTTAACTGTATTTTTTACAATATATTTTACTGTATTTTTACACCCATTTTTTTGCTGGTGATTGATTGTCTGTTTGCTGGTAACTTGAGTATCTTTTTTATGCATAATATATTCATAATAACCTCTGCAATGCATTTCAATATAAATTAACAAATTGTTTGATTATATAATTGATAGAACTGTCAGTGACGTAGTGTTGGTTAGAAGCTAGTAACACCTGTTCTATTGCTCGGAATTGAGAAATCTTTTTTTATTTGCTGCTGATAAAGTTTGCTATCAATCTAACATAGGTCCAACAATGTCAGTATCAAAAAACTGCTTGTGAGCTGCTACGAAACATGAAAAACAATTTAGATAAAAAAAAAGTTCACAGAATTATTAGAAATTGTGGTCAGTAGAATTTGTAAAGGTGCACAAAAATTTATATCACATTGTAGCCTGGAATGTCTTTGTTAAGCTGCAAAAAACAAATCAAGATTATTTTAAAAAAGAACTCTAGTTATACACAATTTTGTGTAGCTCTATTTTAATTGTAAGGCTAGTGAAAAATTAATTAGGCTGGGGGAGCAGTCAACCAATAACTAATTAGTCCTGAATGGGATAAAACACCTATGGATCTTTATTATTCAAAAAAGATTTACTATGGTATTATGATTGTTCATACTCAAGAATTTTATGAAGTTTCAATCACCTTTTTTTAATAGGTTAAATTTTTATGAAGCTTGAAATTTCTCCAACAAAAAAGAAGAGCTTTTACCGAGATCAATTTAAATTTGTTTTTGCAAGCTTCATTTGTTGAACATTTTTATATTTAATTTATAATACTATCTAATTTACCTTACTTATAAACAACCTTTCGTTTGGTTTGACCACCAAACAAAAATAGCTCGCCATATTAAATGTTCCGGTTGATCAAATAAAAACCTTACTATTTAATAGTATGTTTAAACCATTATGACATGGATTTGTATTCAATTAGCATAAAAAATCTGTGGAACAATTCATAAAATAGAAGTCAGCAAAAATATGGGAAACACAAAGCATTGATGAATAAAATACAGAAACATAATAGAAAGCTGAAAGGATGTCATTACATCCACAGAAAGCTTACCATAGACAATAGATTTGAGAGAAAAATTTGTCAATATAATTACAATACGCAACTAAAAAGAAAACCAGACATAATATCGGAGGAGAGGAATCGACAAGGAAACACACTGACCTTAAACACTAAGCCATTCCAATGACAAAAAACATGCGGCAATTACGAACCTAAGAGCCATTGTTTCCTGATTAGGAGTTTGACCACTCGGAAACTGTCTGCACATCTTATCTAATTAAACAAACATTATCCCTACACAAACATAAAGCAAACGCGAAGACTTATAGCCAGACAAGACATGAAAAAAAATAACAAGTTAACTACAAGCATTATAAACGTAGCCACAATTTCACTAGTAATCGAAAAATATTGAAATAGTCCCTCTGCAGACACAGCATTCCACAACTCGGTAAACAACTACAAATTTATCTGTGAAGATTTGAGAAATTGCAATCAGTATTGAGGCAAAAAACTATTGTTATATTTCACTGAAAATGTCTTATCATATGATATAATATTACAGCAAAGAAGCCAAGCACTGATGGAATATATGAAAAAGTTGAAACTGAATTAGCTGAAGAATTTACAGTTACAGAAACAATAAAAAACTCAGTATATCTAGCTAACAGAATGAAACATTGGTTCAATAATGTTGGTAAATACTATGCTGCCATTGCTATCATAAACTTAGAGACTAATTTCTACAATGAATGAAAGCACCCTAAGCCAAGAAATACTGTCACCATGTATTTGTCAAAGGCCTGCAATTGATTTTAACGAGAGGTCTACTAAACAAGTCAAGAGTGCAGACACGCTTCACGCAGTGACTAATATGCTAAAATGACATATGTTTTCAGCGGTATGTGTGCAAAAAAGGAAACACCCCTTCTTCAGAGGACACTCAATTCTAGTAAAACAATGTTGCACATTTCATTGGCGCCAATGTCTAGCCAGAGAGAGCAAACATTGCCATTTTTAAAGGACAAATGACAATAATAGGACAAAAACAGCAATATCGTGAGTCAAGCGCGGCAATACACCTGCAAAAATAAATCAAACGGTACAAGGACACATTTGAGTAACAAATAAAGGCATACATAGAGTTTTAGCTAGCAGAAACAGCCAACAGTTTTCTAGAAGGACCTGAGCTAATGAGCAACTACAAAAACATGATGACTGGTTGCCAGCAAATGAGGCATCTACACTAAAGGCTGAACACAACACAGAGACAAGTGGTGACGGCTGGTACTCTTATCGACCTGGGTAGTTGATCGTGTACTTCATAGTGAATAACAGAACTAGGTGTGCAAGGCAGAACATGCGCAGCTGGAAACTGATATACAATAAAATATAAATAAATATAATCTGTTAGTGAGTAGTTAACTAATTAGCCTATTGTATCTGCAAGGAAACAAAAGGAAATAAGAAACTCTTTGGTTTGGGCTAATAGAAAACATGCTTAAAGCTTTGCAGAAACTTATTTTATTATTTATTCTCCTTCGTAGTGAACATCTGCTGTAGGTGATTTACAGTTATTGAGTCTTCAAAAATTTGTATGTCAACAGGTTTATGAAGATTATCACTTGAGCAATAGAGTTGGTGATGGAAATTATCTCATCCTTAATAATGCTGGAAGTTACAGTTAAAGTAAAAAATTGTCTGACCCGGAGTTTTTTTAAGCTATTACTCACAATTGTAGGATAAGTAGTTGGAAATGTGTCGGAGTTTATTCTGCAGCACATTTTAACCTTGTTTTATGACTTCAGCTGATGTTTATAAATTCTACACTGAATATTTTGCACCAAAATAGTTTTGGTAGACTTTGTAGTTATTTGGTTCATCCTTTCGTTCATATTAAGCACCGATAGGTTTAAAACTGTTGAATTGACTGAATGATATGTCTGTCTAACAAGATAAGAGTAGCACAAAAATCTGGCTTATACCTCATGTTGTTCTAGATATGGTAATGCATTTCATTTGCTCTATGCACTTTACACAAAATATGTCAGAATCAACAACATATGGTTGTGTAAAATAAAAGTGATGGCTTGAATGTTATTATACATTTAAATCGTCCCAGCGTCACTTAGTTTTAAGGCCTACCAGTTTGAAACCTGGTACAGCAAGCAGCAAAGAGAAAATAAACCTTTGCAATATATTATACTAGAAATTCCACTGTCATACAGCCCATGACCAAAGTGATAATGGAAAAAGAAGGGGTACTGCTGGGTGTTGAAAAAGTAGTTGTCAGCAGGAATTGCTGAGTATAGTTTAAAGGAGAGTTGTTAGAGATATAAAATGAATTTGAGAGAGCACTACATCAAAAAGGTGCAACTAACAATTTCAACAAATATAGATTTAAGTTAGATAAGTGTAGTGTTCTGTTGAAGGTCACGCAATCTGGTCTCTTCTCTTTTATGTGGTAGGAATCCACAGGATTGTAGTGGATTTCGTTTATGTTGTATGACGTATTTGCATAATACTTAGTGATTCAGTTGTATCACACCTAATCTACTACTATCTCAAAACTATGTTTTACAACAATAAAAAAAATATTAATTAAAGCTGTAGGCCTAACCTACTGTACTGTATGTAATTTAACAACAGCAATAAGGAAATATGTTCATTATATCTCTGAAATGCAATGTTAGAAGTAGAATGGCAAGCTGCTGTGTAATATACATAGCTTGAAATTTGGTTGTGTTCAATGTAGAATGATTTTGATAGCAATCTGTAACAGAAAGCGAGTATCAGCATTAACGCGTCGGGAAGTTTTCTGCAAACTGGAGCAAAATAAAGAAATTTTCTCGTCGTAAAGGAGTATTGTAGTTCAGCCCTAGCCTGTACTTAAGATGTACAGAATTTTGGCTAACGTTTTAAATAATTTAATGAAACCTTTGGTAATTGGACAAAAAAAAACATAGGCTGATAAACTGTTTACCACAATTTCATACCTGTAAGACGGTCTACGCCACAAACGATTTACGTTTATTACAGAATCCTTTGGAAAAATAAATTTGAATAATTATTTTCATAATTAAATCTCATAATAATTTTATAAAATCGAATAATTATTCTTATAATTAATTATTTTTGCAAAATATTGAAAACTAAAAAATATTAGTAACCTTCAGCAATTGTACAATGCCATAGACTGGTGAAATGTTCACGTTTTTCTCGTGAAATACGAACAACATAATTGTTCTACTCTCGGTCGCATGGCTTTATATGCGTTTTGTTGGCCGGTCTTAATTTTGATTAAAAAAAGCTTGTCAAACTTTTAATAACGATTTTAGGCCAAATTAATCTGTCTATTTATGTATAGGCCTGATCGGATTAGATGGGTTAGTTTTAAGATAGTGCGGTAATCTTTCAAAGACTCGGTAACATATTTCAATAGGTTTATATGTGTTTTGTATCGTTATTATACTTAAACGACTCCATTAAAAAATTATTAAATTTGTTGATGAGATATCGGTACAAGGGTTTGCGACGGCCGTTGATGAAACATTTTTGTGAGTTGTGTGCACATATGCATTTATCATAAATCTCCCAAACAATCACTTCGCTTGTGTTTAGTCGTGGGAAAATTCAAGTAATTTTGTACAGAATACTCCTGCTATGTTTTACCATGAAGCCCTGAGTTTTTTATAGGGTATTATAAAAAAAATTTGCAGTAACTTTTATTTATAAATGACCTTGTGGCTGCTAAATGCCTTTTATATCTTTTCGTTTCAAGGCCCATGCTGCATTAGCTTTTATGTGTTTCAATTTAAGTGTTTTCACTTGTCTCTTATTGAGGTATGGGTTGCTACTGGACATTTTATTAACACTATAGGGGATACTTCAAAGCTACGTTTCAGTTCTAGCTCAGGATTGGTTCGGGTGTGAGTTTAGTTTTTTCAGTGTTAGTATTGAATATCTTCATGCTAAAAGCGCTTTTGCATGACTCACTTGCTCTGTGCAGGAGATTCATGCAAAATCAGTACAACATTCAATCTTCATAGATACTTGGATGTTGTAAGTGATAAAATAGCCATGTAGGTTACGTAATGAAGTCAAACTTTCTTTTTTCAATTTTGTCACCGGTTATCAAATAAGCGACATCATTTAGTTTAATTAAAACTTGAATTTCTGAAATGCTGGCTTAATTCAAAATTTATTGCAACAACTGAAATATTTTCTCAATAATTATACTATTTGTTTAACCATAATTTAGGTATTTATTCTTGACAATGCATAATCTCTATAATAAGTTCTCTTATTTGTTTGTGTTATTTTTTCTAGCTTTTTGTGGAGTTTTTCTTGTGTGTATTTAACTATAGCTGTCTATATTTACACTAGCTATTGTATGTTTTAAAAATATATTATTTTATTTATTTTAAACTTTTTATATGTTTTGAACATATAAAAATAAAGATTGCATCGCTAAAACACCAAAAACTTGTTGCTAAAATCACTCAAATTTTGCATCGCTAAAACATTGAGAAAAAAGATTGCACATTCAAGCAATTGAGCATTTTGATTAGAAGCTGAAATAAATATCATCGCTATACCATAGCGAAGCAATATGGCTGCGTGGAGTAATGGGTTGAATGTGAGTTACGCTTTCTGAACAAATCAGGTTTCCAAGCTCAATAGCATTACCAAGCCAATTTCCCATTCCTAGGTTTTAATTAATGTAACTGGACATCGGATGTGCAAATACAGAGAAAGACAAACACAGAATTTATATATATATATATATAGGGTTTGACTAACTAGCAGTGAATTAGTTTGTTCCTTAGAAGCTTGGGGTAATGCAACTAAAGCAAATCTAAACCAACTCATTGCAATACAAATATTCTCTACTTTGAGTCATTTATTACAAAAAGCAACATTTCCATCAATTCCATAGTTTAAAAAACTTAGAGTTTTAGCATTAATTTGCTTTACAAATTGTTATTTCTACTTTAACCTTCCATTAATTTAAAAGACACTACTCCACTTATTACATAAAACACAGATCAGTCTTTGATGTCTCTATCACTTTCGTCATCTTCCTCAGCATCAATCACTAAATGAAACATGTTTTTTTAAAAAGAAACCTCTTTTTCAACTAACCTCTGACAAACCATCAATTTTAATCATTTTAAATCAAGTCTGAAACTTTATCTCTTTGATTTAATTGAATGGTGGTGATTTTTTTCTATCTTAATTTATTAACTAACTGGTTTGAGTCAGATGAGATGGAACTATTACTATTTCTTATGAAAGTATTATTACTGCTAAAAAATAAACAACCGCTGTAAATAGTACCCTCGCTCAATAGACAATCATCGGAAGTCTATTAATGTACAATTGGTGAAACCTCAATAACTGTAACGGGCTTGTTACGGCTGGTTATTGTGAGGTAGAAATTGCATCAAAAAATAAAGTTTCTGCAAAGTGAAACGAGGCTCAGTATGGACTGCAAAAATACTTCTCATTAACTCAACACAAACGGATAATTATGTCCGTTTGTGTAAGTACTGCTGTGATAGCCAACTAAGCAACTACTCATTAATCTGAAACATATTGTGCAAAGCCTACAACAGCCGTACCAAGCAGCCTTCATGCTTGCTCATACACTGTGTGGCTCTGCACTACACAGCTGGTAGCAGGTAATTATGGCGCCTTACAGTGCCTCGCCTTGCGCGTTCACAACTCGAGTTGTACAACTCGAGTTGCACAACTCGAGTTGCACAACTCGAGTTGTGAACACGCAACGCGACTTTTCAAAAGTAAGGTGCAATATATCGGTATTACGGTAGCATAACCGTAGATCTAGTTATATTAACAATGGTACATCAATAGGCACCCGTTAGCTAATAGAAATTAAACTGTATGTACTGTAAAACTAGAGCTAATAGCGAATTATTAGAATTATACTGTGCCGAGTTTGCAACTCGAGTTGTACAACTCGAGTTGTGCAACTCGAGTTGTACAACTCGAGTTTGTAAATATAACTCGAGTTGTGCAACTCGAGTTGCACAACTCGAGTTGTGTAACTCGAGTTGCAAACTCGGCACAGTATAATTCTAATAATTCGCTATTAGCTGTAGTTTTACAGTACATACAGTTTAATTTCTATTAGCTAACGGGTGCCTATTGATATACCATTGTTAATATAACCAGATCTACGGTTATTCTACCGTAATACCAATATATTGCACCTTACTTTTGAAAAGTCGTGTTGCGCGTTCACAACTCGAGTTGTGCAACTCGAGTTGATCAACTCGAGTTGCGAACACGCAACGCGAGGCACTGTAAGGCGCCATAGGTAATGAATTACTCTCTTATGCAACATCTTGTCATGATAGGTTGGTGCAGCTTGTTATGATTACGTGGCCAGCTCGTATGCAAATTTTTTCCATAAAATTTGCCATCTTGGTGCTGCTTTTCTATGGTCGGCCTATATGCGAGGAAGGCTTTTATTCCAGAATCGGCAGTATTTTCATATTTTGGTCCTTTGATTGTTGGACAAAAAACTAACATGCAATTTTTGTTAGCACTTTTACGTCAGTTTGTACTTGATACTAATTATAGATATATACAGAGATTCTTTCGATTTATTTATATCTATGATCTTGACTTGTTGAAAAACTACTTGATTCAAAAATAGGGTTTTTTCTATTGTTAATTACCTTTCAAATCACTTTATGCAACATGGAATTTTGCTTCAATTTGCTATTTCGTTTACTTCAACCACACACATTGCTCAAATTTCACACATTGCTCTATCTTTATCACTACAATTCAAATAGCTCTCAGAAATTTCTTTCTGTTCTTATGCAAAGATATGTTATGTATTGACGAGTTTTAATGTTGTTTCATTCCTTCACTTATAAAAATTGCAAAAAACCTCCAGCAGCACTCTCCAACCTAGTAGAACAATTCCAACCTTCAATACCTCATCTGTAGATTGCTGCTATAGCTAAACTCTGTTCATTTACCCCTTCATAAAATTTTATGAACTTTTTTTATATGTTGAGAACCCCTTTTTAGGTTAGTTAAAGTGCATTGCATGTTTTATCGCATAGCAAAACAACTCCTTAGGGAAACACAGACTCTAAGGAAACTAATAAGTTTTTATTAGTGTGTATAATTTCTAAAGAAGTAATAAAATGTTCAACAAACGATATCACTCAAGACTATCACTTACAAGCAAAGCGTTTTCGGCAATCAAGGAAAGCATGTTTGAATAACAATATTTCTAAACCATAAAACATGTGTAATTGAACAACATAAAAAAGTTTATGTAGTCATCACATATCATTCTGGAACAACTATACTAAATATGTTATATGTCTACCACTAGATTACTACAGGCTTCATGTGCTTGCATGTTAACATGAGATGACATTATTGCGCAGCGTGAATAAGTTCTGTGACTTCAGGAGAGGCAGTGCTTTACCCTTTCATTTCCTCATCAGCTGGATTAGTAGGTACTTCTTCTTCTTCATACATTTGCTCTAAAGTAGCAAAAGTTCAAGAAAATTTTTACAGTTTATAAATGGTAATGAAGGAAAATATCGACACTAAAAAATCATCAATTTGACTTATAAACTGATTTTAGACCAACCTTAAAGGTGGACTAGCAACAAAATTCACATTACAGTTGATTGGTATCAAAAAGTTCACCACGTCTTACTCTGTTGTGTTGCAGGTGCAAAATATGAAAAATTGTGATTACAAGCTCATAAAAGCTCAAAAACTAACAGTTAATCGCCGCCATCACGAAACCGCCATAGATTGAAGTCAGTTTATTTCTTTGACGTAATCACTACATTTGGTTATTGTTATGTCACGTGATGTTCTATAAAAGGTCAATGAAAGGCTCAATATAAAACTTTTTGTACCACTAGTTTATGACGAACACTTTGGGTTTTACCAAAGACCCCGTATCAAATACAAATGCTCGCTACTTTATGGTTTCGTTTCGGCTTGGTCTAATCGTCTAGTCGTAATCTGATCATGTGACCCATATTTTGCGAATAACTTCTGAAGCATTTTTTGATTATCACAGGTGACCAACAGGCTTGTCATGTTGATTATAGGATGATATGAACTTTTTCAAGCTAAGGTTAAACGATAAGATATCAGTGCTGAAAGTGACAGCATTACAATGACGATAAAATTGACGAGTAAGAACAATAAACATGGTTTTTTGAATGCATGAAGTATATTGGTGAAAAGATTTTGACAAATGAGGTTGCGTGAAAGTGTAAACAGATGCCATCTTATACAACTACGTCCCATTTGAGTCCTTTTGGAAAGAGGTTCTAATCTATGGTGGTCTCAAGATGGCGGCGATTAAATGTTTGTTTTTCAGCTTTAATCACATTTCCACATGTTTTGCACCTACAACACAGCAGAGTAAAACATAGTGAATCTTTTGATATCAATTAACTGTAATGTGAATTTTGTTGCAAGTCAACCTTTAAGGAGTTAAGATAGTTAAAAACCTCTAACATAACAGTACATATCTATAAACTATTAAATACTTTAAAAATTCGATGATTTCTAAAAAACCTAAGGTAAAATACAGATCAGCAAGAAATGACTCTAATGTCACAAAATAAGCCAACCTACTATGAATAAATGACAAAATCCTATGTATCAGCAAATAGCAGCTGATCACACTATATATCTCAGCTAGAAAAATCAAATAATTAGAACTTTCCGCCAATAAAGTTCATAATCTGCATCAACAAAAAGAGTACAGAACTTTCCTAATATGTATGTTTGCTTGAAATTTGCACAACCCCAATCTAGAAGCCTGATTATGCATATACATAAAATATTATATATATTTAGGTTGATTTATACATATATATCTTTACATGTGTTTTTTTGTATATAAAAAGTTAACATATATAAATACATATGTATTTTAAATCTAGAATATTGTGCATATAATTTTGCATATGATCCAGCTACCTCTTGTAGAAGTTGGCTTCTCTATCAGTTCTGCTTTTCCGATGGGAAGTTCAGATGAAGTAGTCACAGGTTTTCTAGAATGTTGCCCTATAAATAAAAGTGCATAAAGTCAATGTTTACCATGTTACATGTATGTTTATTAAAATCTTTGTGCTTAGAATGTAGTAAAAGCACATTTGAGACTATATAGGAATTCATGTTTTTGGGTTAAACTCCTAATGATTAGCCTCTTGAAACTGAAACATTTCCAAGCAACAAATAAGCATTTCTTTTAGGAAAATGATATTTTCAATTAAAATATTTGTGGCAAAATATACAAAAAACTGTTGTTTGATTAAATTCTTAATATTTAGTAATCTATAACTTAGAGCTTCTGTCAATCATTCCATTTTCACTAATTAAAATAATTCATATTGTGTAAGCAGTACCTGTGAAGCTGATGTTGTGTTTTAAAGTTTGGGATGGCTTAATGGCAGTCTAAAATTATATTTTACAAGGAATATTTTTAGCTCCAGATGCAAGACAATATCCAGTGCTTGCACTGGCTTAATGAGGTTTTTTGTTACAGTAATGGTTTTCCATAATGCAAAACTGAGGCAGCATTTTCTTGGTAGTTTCAAACACTATGTTCAAAACATTAATTATAAACCCAACATCAACTTTTGCTCTTTCTTGACTACGTGTACTACAAAATTCACTTGCTGATTTAGGACATGTTTAGTGTACTATCATTTGCTGAAGGTGTAATGCATCACCATCAAAGGAAAATACAATTGGTCAATTGCCACTTTGGTAGTTGCCTATATATATATGTATATATATATATATACACATATATATGTGTATATATATAAATATAAATATATATATATACATTGACTTTCTCAAAGTCTGCGAGGCAACTTAGTTGTTTCATGGCAGGAAGTCAGCTCTCATTGGTAATGGGATCTGTGTCCCTTGCCAAAGCTCTGAGCTGCACTGATGAGGCTTCAATAGCCGATACAGTACGGTCTGTAGCATGAGTATATATATATATATATATATATATATATACATGTATATATATATACATATATGTGACTCCTATTTTGTGTATGTAGAGAAAAAAATGTTTATAAATTTGACATCTAATAATATAATTTGTATAACATTACATGTGTTTATATAAAAATATACCCACAAATTGTTTAGCATTCAGATAGTGTATAAATATACTATATAAACTAGGTATACATGTAGTATATATATAAATAGACAAATATATATATATGTATGTATATTAATGCATACAACATATATATGCATTGTATGTATGTATGCATATGTATATATATATATATATATACACATATACATGTATATGTATATATATATAACTTTCTTAAAGCCTGTGAGGTAACTTAATTTTCTAAGTTGCCTCACAGGCCTATATATTTATATTCTCTATGAATATATATATATATATATATATATATATATATATATATATATACATGTATCTATATATGTATATATATATACATGTATCTATATATGTATATATAAATAAATATATATGTATCTATATATGTATATATATAAATATATATATATAATCTCAATGCTCGACAATGGTCAAGTAAATTTATATATAAACACATGCATATATAGATGTACATATGTAAATATATATATTTATAATTATGTACACGTGCACGGATAAAACTACAGACTTGCGGATCTATATAAATATATCTACATATATAAATATATAATATAACACTTATATATATATTATTATTCTCTCTATGTTCTTCTTATACATATTTTTCTGTATATGATTAGCCACCTTCTGTAGGAGTGTGCTTTTTTGCCAGCACAGTTTCATGAAGTCTGGAACTTCTGGGCAACGTAGAGATAGATTCCCGGGAAGGAGGCTCTAGAAGTAAAGGTGTACAAAGCCAATGTTTACCATCGTATGGTTGTTAAAATACTTTTGCTCCGAATGTAGCTAAAGACATATTTCACAATATTTAGGAATTCAGCTATTTGGTAAAACTCCTAATAATCTACTTTATAAACGGCAAAAAATATGTCTATATATTTGCGTGTGTGTGTGTGTGTGCGTGCGCGCTTGTATTAGTCCACCTTATAGAGCGATTTTTCCTTTTTTCGACTCGATCGAATGAAGGGAACTGAAGTAATAAGAGTAATGAATTTAAATTACCGTATTTTTCAAACTATTAGCCGCTACTTTTTTTGATGTTTTGAGCCATGCAGGCTTATTTAGAGGCTGTGGCTATTCTGTGGCTTTTTCTTCCACCGCTAGCGTGCCTTATATCCAGTTAGTAGGCCTCTAACGATGAAAGAAAAAACGAAACGATCCTTAATGGTACTGTTCCGTTAGGCACTGGGTTAATAAGCATCGGTTATGTAGTATAATATAGGTAATAAAATTTACTACAAAATTTAATACGCTACACTAATTTTTTTCTAGCTATGAGTGCTCTAACTTACTACTACGACACCTTTAAAACAAGGGCTTTTGACTCATGGTAGATTACCTTCACAGCTATGAAGCCGAAGTCGGGGGTTAAAAATGATATTCTGGTTATCGACAGCATCAAGTTTCTTTTGACAGACTATGGAGGTAGCATTTTCTCCATTTTTTGGATGAACCATATTGTATCTATTTCCACCTTCATGATTCTAGATTGAGTAGGGCCAAAGTTTGTTTTGCGTTTTAATGTTTTAAACATGATCAAACAATAACAAAATTATTCCTACATTAAAATATAGTTACACAAACTAATTATGTTGTGGCACTCACTAGTTTTAACTTAGAGAGGCGCGCTTTACCAACGTGTTATCAAACTTACTCATCAGGCAAGCATTAACTGCACCAAATATTTTGGCTGCAATGGCACTAGAAACCGATGAGTCAAATTGCAGCTATTCATTAAGATCCAATGACTCCTAAATAATTATCAAACTTGAATTTTTTATCCCAAGTTTTGTCATGAAATAAGCATCAACTCTTTTCAAGTTTCAACTCTGAGACCAGCGATTTGGTTGTACTTCTGATTTTGAAAGCTATAGCATGACATTCCTTGGCATGTTTCTGTGGGCAGCACACGTTTATCTTAAAACTAATTGATGTCTCTACCATGATTTCTGTTATTTTATTCAGATGCGGACAACGGCACACATAATCTAATAACAACAACACTTTTAGAGGTCACTGAAGCATATGGGAGCCATACAAGAGACGATGCATCTATTATCACTCATATTCGGTCTACAAAATTGTACCCTGTTACCTCATTGCCTCCAGTGAAGGAATCTACAGATAAAATTAGGTTACATAAAATAATTTTGACAGTTTCACTAATTAAAATTTTCCTTTCTCCTAACTGTGTTGAAGCAGCACAATGCCTCTCAAAAAGCCTAATGCCAAAATACAAGAACATATTGATTCCCATAGATAAAGAGACCGAATTCGCAAAGCAGTAGCTAAACAAATAGAAACTGCTGAGCAAGCAAGGCTACGGCTAGAACAGGCCAAAACTGTTACTGCAGCTGCTAGAAGTGCAGAAACTGCAGAGCAAACACAGCTATGCCTACAATGAAACAGAATAGCTACTGCAGCTGCTACAAAAGCAAAAACTGCTGAACAAACACAGGTATATCGAGAGCGGGTAAGAATAGATGCTGCAACTCGGCAAGCTGAATTCCCAGACCAGATGCGACGGCAACAACAACAAGATGCACTAACTACAGCAGCTGCTACCAAGCGCCATGCATGGGCAAAAAACTTTGCACTTGACTACAATCCTGCAACACAGTATAGCGCCGAATTTTGCATAGGATGAATTTCTAAAAAAGGATCCAGATGTAATGCCTTACGTTGAAAAGTCGAGAGGCCACCTAGGTAGTTTATATAGTAGATTTTATCAATAATAACTTTTATCAACACAACCGCATTACTGTTGTACTGTTTGTATATTCTATGTCAAAACACAGGCTATAGACGAGGAACTGGTGAGTCATGATTAGTGTTTTAAGCATGTAAAGTCTTCATTCAATAAATGCTGGCGATAGCTCAGCAGTGCCATAGCAAAATATTTTCTAGAATTTCTTAAAAAATGTAGTTTTCTTCAATAATACCAGTTTGAAGAACTTCAGTTTGCTTGGCAATGTCAATTTCATTGTCTTCTGTACAAAAATAGGACCACTCTGATTTGAGTGGTTTGAGACTGATGCATTGTAGACTAGCTGTAAAACACATTGTAGATTTCCATTTTTTTATCCAGCATAATGACATGGACGACTGCATATGTGTATGCAGTCTGATCATCACATAATTTTCAGTAGATTGCATATTTGGAGTTGTTTTACAGTATAAACGAAAACTCTCAATAAACTTATTGCTTTACGTGAATCAGTTCCCGAACACGGGAAAGCAGCTAGTCTACTATATAAACGGCATTTGTGTGTGTGTTTGTGTGCGTGTGTGTGCGCATGCGTGTGTGCGCGCATGTGCATGCGTGTGTGCGCGTGTGAATGTGTGTGTGTGCGCGCGTGCATGCGTGCGTATTTGCCCACCCTATAGAGCGTTTTTTATTTTTTTTCGATTCGGTCGTAGAAAGCAAACTGAATTTATCTGAGTAGTAAATAAATGAATGAAATTTACTACTCATTAAATAAATTGATTAGTGGTAAATTTAATTAGTAAATTAGTAAAAAAATAATATTTACTGCCAGCGAAAGGTCACATGAGCGTTTATCTTTTTAGCGACCATTACGAAAGCTTCACGAATATTGCTATTGCGTTTTACCTATTAAAGTTCTACTTCAACAAGGCTAGTACTGCGCATTAAATGTTGTATTGTCAATGAATTGCCACATCTCCTCTACTTGAAAACGTTGCATTTGCTACTGTAGGTGATAGTAAACATGTTCACTTTCTTCTGCAGCTGAGTGTCTTTTTTTTCAAGGTACAAGTTTTAAAGAACTACAGCTACTACAGAACTTGCACGGATACTCCGAGCGTTGCGATAGGCGATGGTGAAAACAATGAGAGCAAAGTATATTACGGAAAAGCACACCATTTCATTCACTTTAGAAACACTCCCAATGGAAAATATACCTTAAATAATCTAAAAACCAGAGGTTTTATGAATTAAAACGCTCAGCTATTGAAGCAGTACAATGCCTCCTAAAAGGCCTACTACCAAAATGCAACAACAGATTGATTCCCATAGAGAAAGAGACCGAGTCCGCAAAGCAGAAGCTGGACGAGCAGAAACTGCTGAGCAAACACGGCTACAGCTAAAACAGGCCAGAATGGCTACTGCAGCTGCCAGAAGTGCAGAAACTGCAGAGCAAGCACAGCAATGCCCACAACAAAACAAAATAGCTACCACAGCTGCAAGCAATGTAGAAACTGCAGAGCAAACACAGCTACGCCTACAACGACACAGAATAGCTACTGCAGCTGCTAGAAGTGCCGAAACTGCAGAGCAAAAACAGCTACACCTAGAACAAAACAGAATAGCTGCTGCAGCTGCAAGGAGTGCAGAAACTGCTGAACAACACAGCTATGTCGAGAGCAGGTCAGAATAGATGCTGCAGCTGCTAGAAGTGCATAAACTGCTGAACCAACCCAGGTGTGACTCATATGGCTCAGAGCAGCTGCTACAGCTGCCATACATGCAAAAACCACAGCCGAAACAGTGGCGACGAGAACATGCTGCACTATTTACAGCAGCTGCTTGGCGAGCCGAATTTTTAGAGCAGACGCAACGGCAACAACAGCAAGATGCACTAATTAAATCAGCTGCTCAGTCAGCTGTACGTTGCCTGCTCAAGAGTAGGCACAAGCCAAAAACTGTTTGTTCATACACCCAACGGAAAAACCAAAAAAGTTGTCTATCTACAAGTGTTGCGTTAAATTAACGTTATGTTATTGTTATGTCATGCTACGTTTTTTCATGTTCTGCTATACCTACATATATTCACATGGAGCATTTTCCAACATATATTACCGTAAATATATATTTTCATGCATTCATTTTCCTTATTGTATCTCATAAAAAGGCTATTATGTTGGCGTTGTTTTACTATTGTGAGGTGTTAATACTGTGCTGTATTTGCCTTGACAGCATACTGTCTGTGTTGTTATACTTGGAAATTTTACTGATAAAAAATTTTAACAACACAGCCACATTATTGCAGCACTATTTGTATATACCATGTCAAAACACAGGCTATAGACAAAGAACTGATGAGCCATGATTAGTGTTTTAAGCATGTAGAAGTATCCATTCAATATATGATGGCAATAGCTCAGCAGTGCCATAACAAAATATTTTGTAGAACTTCTTAAAACATGCAAAATTTGAAGAATTTCAGTTTGCCTAGCAATGTCAATTTCATTATCAGTTCTCTGTACAAAAATAGGACAACTTCGGTTTGAGTAGTTTGATACCGATGCATTGTAGAATTGCTGTGATACACATTGCAGATTTCCATTGTTCTTTCCAACACTAATGGCATGTATGACTGTATATGTGTATGCATAGTCTGATCGGCAAAACAATATCAGTAGATTGCATATTTGGAGTTGTTTTACAGTATGAAAAACAACTCTCAAAAAACTTATTGCTTTGCATGAATCTGTTATAGTGGACAGGTAATGCAGCTGGCTAGCCTCTAAAACAGAAACTGTGCAAAACAACATATTTGCTTTGTTTTTTAAAGAGGCGATATTTTCACTAGAAAATTGGTAGAAAATATATGAAAAATGATATATGCTTGAATAAACTTTTTATATTTAAAAATCTATAACATAGAGCTTCTGTGAATCATTTCTGTTTTGTTAATTACCATAACTGCATGTATATAAGCCAAACCTGAAAAGATAATTTTTTTGTGTAAAACTTTTGGGTGTCGCTTATATATGCAGCCTAAAATTATATCTCGAAACTTCTCGCTGCGTTCAGGGAAAAGGTATTTTTTAGTATCCAGAAATGCTTAAAGAAATTTTTCCACAAAAAGACGCAAAGAAATTTTAAGTACTTTTACTGGCATAATGAGGCCACTGTTCTGTGACAACTCCAGCATCTGATTACATTTGTTGAATTGCTTTTCTTTGACTAATTTGCTGAAGACATACTGCTTCACCACCCTTTAAAATAAACCAATTAGTCAATTGCCTCTTTAAGAGTCAAAGCATGCCTGACAAGCATAGACGATAGACTTGGCCAAATGTTTCATGTGGCTGGCTTATTTAAATTAAGCGTGTTAAACCAATAGAAATAGACGAACGCGGCTTTTACACAAGTTGCACCTGTAACTCAACATCAGCTTTCAAGGCTTGGGTTGGAACCTATGCACAGTGATAATTTATCAATGAGGGTTTACGGCAGCTAATGGAATTTGTATACTTTTACTATTTCGCAATACATAGTATACATTGCATTCCAAATATTTTCCAAAGCACAGTAAACAGTATTGGTGCCTCAGCAGTATTACCTACACTGTGCAGCATTGGGTTCAGATTAAGTGTTTTTAGTGCCCATTTCACATTACGCTGTACATACCCATACTGGTTCCAAAGGAAAGTTTTTGGAATTGATATTTCAGACTGTCATGTCTAACCATATCTTCTGGACACAAATCATCTAAAAAAGTGTTCAAAGGCACTGGTTAAAACTTATATGAACCAATCAAAGATTGTTAAATATAGTCAAAAGTACTTTGGCTTCTGATCATAATACACTTCTCAAAGCTGTTTAAAAAGTGATTGGTCCTAAATTCAAAATTATTTCTCCTATTTTTATTACTTTAAATAAGTTTAATCAATTTCACATCTAGAGAAGCACTAGAAATACTATTTTATAATAAAAAAGCGTACGAAAAACAGTAAGTTTTAATTTAATAAAATATTATACATGCTATCTAAAAACCTAAAAATCATTTTGTAGCTAAATGAAATCTAACAGCAACAAAAATTTGTAACCAAAATGTTTACAGAAACCTTTTCCTTGCAAAGGTCAATCAGTATAACAAAGTAACACAGGAAAATACTGCATGACAGTTATTTTCACCAAAACCGAACATGTTTGGAAATTGATGTTCTCAACTACATGTACATTAAAAAATCTTAAAATATTATCATTTTCTGAGATATATTTTTTATATTGACACACACACACAGACCCACACACACCCGATACACACAACCGACACCCACCTTTGACACACACATCAGATACCCAAAAACACACACCACACACCACAAAGTCTGCACAAACACAGACTTCAAACACACATGCACGCATGCATGCGCACACACACTCCACACACATGCACACATATACACACACACTCTACACTTTGCAGACGCCCCACACTCCGCACACACACCAGCCTATGTGACACACACTACAGGACACACACTTCGCGCACATCCTAAACTTTGCATACATCGCACACTCCGCACACATCGCACCTACCCTTCACACCACACACACCGTGCGCACACTCCTGGAACGCACTCCGCGCACACGCCTGCACTCAGACACACACTCCGCATGCACTCACACAAATACACACACACATGCACACACAAACAACTACACATAGAGGCACACACACACCGATGCACACACACACACACACACACACGCACGCACGCACGCATGCACGCACACACACACCGATGCACACACGCATGTACATGCACATACACTTGCAAAAACACATACACAAACTATTTGGCTTTTTGTATTGATATGAGCCTCCTTATCGGCGTATACCTGTATGTATATATTTATATATACATGTATATATATTTATTAATTTATATGTATATATATACTGATATGTTTTACTGATATGAAACAGTAAAACAGACTATAACTTTACATAAAACACTGGATTACTAATAGTTTCATGCCTGGTTAGAGCAATCTTCAGATAAAATCTATGTACCAGTTTGGTTATTTATAGACAGCTAGAACTATTAAAACTACAAAAACTTTGTATCTGGATCATTATGGTTGTTAAATGATTCATAGAAACATCAAGCTTAAAAATTTGACATTAAAATTTATATAGACTGTCTACAAGCGCTGATGAATTCATAATGTTTGTTCAATGAAGCTAGGTGTCGCCCACAGGTGTTCTTTAGTAGGATATCCTTAAAGGCGAGGCGAAGGTGAGGCGAAGGTGAGGCGAAGGTGAGGCGAAGGTGAGGCGAAGGTGAGGCGAAGCCGAGCCATAGGCTAAACGCACATAAAAACAAAAACACAAAAACAACAAAGGTCAACATAGCAAAATGCAAAAATTAAGTTTGCATCTTAATATCTCACCAATCCAATGAGCAGCTCACACAAAAACTTAATCAATCAACATGAACACCAGTCATGTCAAAATATTCCAAGTTTCAAGTCATGTCTCTTACAACTCACCTTATCGTTTCTCAAAACTTGTCCCTAAGTTCTTATTAATTTGAGACTGTCTGATTGATGTTTTCAAAATAGTCGCTGCTGGCCTAACTTACCATCCTGCTTCAATACCTCAGTAACTATCGAGGCATCGCTGAGTGCTCTCGAACTCTCCAATTTCTTCCTAAGCAGGCAAGAACCAATAAAAGTCGGGTTAACACTTATGTAAACAAAACCATGCAAAGTATGCAAATGGCACATGGTTTCATTTACAATAGTGTTAATCTGATTTTGATTGGTTCTCGCATGCTTAAGAGGAAATTGAAATTTTTGGGAGCACTCAGTGATGCCCCGATAGTTACTGAGATGTTGAAGCAGGACGCTAGGCTAGCGGCGACCATTGTAAAAACGGCAATCGGGCAGTCTTAAATTAATAAGGACTTAGGGACAAGTTTTGAGATACTATAAGGTGAGTTGTACGAGACATGATTTGAAACTTAGAATATTTTGACATGACGGGTGTTCATGTTGATTGGTTTAGGTTTTGTGTGTGCTGCTCATCGGATTGGTGAGATATTAAGATGTACACTTTATATATACATTTTGCTATGTTGACCTTTGTTGTTTTTGTGTTTTCGTTTTTGTGTGTGTGTAGCCTACGGCTTGCCTTCGACAATATCCCACTGAAGGACACCGGTGGTGTGGCCTGTATGTGATATAATTTTTTCTCCTGATAACAAGACACAGTTTTTAGAGTCATTAGTTAACATGCCCTCCCGCTAACTAATGGCTCTAAAACTGTGCCTTGTGTCTAAAAGACAAATTTAGTTAATTCCTTGAAATACAACAAGTCTTTGAGATATGATCATATGAGCCAGTTTTCGATGACCCTTACATTGCCAAGTATGCAAACACCTGCTTTGGAAAACAGCATTGCTTGGTGTTCTCATATTAGTTTGAAAAAAATAGGCAAAATTTTTGTGGAACAGAGGTCAAAACTGACAAATGGTAAAATTAAAGAGATAATTCAGTGAATTGAAAAATTATGACATTATTAAAAAGTTTAAATAGTTTCCTTTTGTAAGTTTGCTAATAGCTCAATTGACATTACAACTGAATAAGGAATGAAGACTAACAAAGATGTGAACTCTCCTTCATCCACTCAATTTGATTATAGTGTCTTAGTATATATTTAACCTACTCAAACTAAGAATTTGGAAATTTTTTAGTAATACTCCCTTCAGTCCCATGCTTATTGTAATTCAGACATATGTACATGTTCAGGTTGAGACCTTCAGCCAAAAATCATAGGTGTGCCCTGATAACTACTCCTTGATACCAAGATGTAAAATACATAACATTTGCAGTAAGTTTTTGACTGGATATCTACATCTATATAGCTTTATTAATAATACAGTAGCAGCAGAAAGTGTGTCACATCTATTTATAGCTGTGGCACACTTCCTCTGATTTGATAAAAGTTTACCAGACTTCATAAACTACTTCTAACTTTGTGTGAAAATCTACCGGGATAAAAGACTCATCATTAGTAGTTTCAGAGTCAAACAAAGTCAAGCTACTAAAGATGACAACAAACTAAATTGGAGTTTGATTTTAAACTTGGTAAAACATAAATACTGTCACACCTCAAAATACAGTAAGGAGGTTGTTTAAAAATTTAATGTTACTTTTAAGGCAATGCAGCATAATTGCATCACACGTTTTTACTACTGCACAATTTTGTAGTATACATGCAGTGCTGTAATAACTTTTGCTATTGAACAGTAATTAGTATTGGTGCTATAAGAGTATTGCTAGTGCACATTTCGTGTTAATCTGTACATACAAGAACCGCAATTTTCATGAAAACCCGTCACAGAGTCAAGTATTGATTTTAGCTTCACGCAATCCTTACACAATTGCAAAATCTTAATGCTGCTCAAAGAAAAAAATTTAAGTAGACAAACCACATGAGGCTAAAATTTTTGGCTGATGGTTGATGGTCAATAGATAATTATTGCATGTTTCTGTGTGCAGGATGTGTTGGATTTTAGGTTTCATGGAAGTAAATGCGAGGTAGAAAGCAGTGAATATGTTGAATTAGGAGCACAGTTGCATGATCAGTAAATGCCTACAATGCATTAAAAAAAAATTAACGCACTGTAAATTACTACATTCTGCATAGTAATGATGCAGCACAATGTGGAATAATGTACAATGTACAATGTAGAATAACTTGGTTTGATGGAGTAGATTGAAGTGGCTGATTACTGAACTGAGCTGTACCTCCTGTGGGGTGCTTCTTTAGAAGGTCAAAAAATGTAACGTAAATGCAGGTATGTAGGCTTGGCAAGCTTTTGAGCGCTGATGGATATTCTTCAAAGTTGTTTCCCAACAGAAGCAGTTGTTTCAGATTCTTCAGCATCTCAAAACTACAAATATAAGTTTTATTTACACTTACTGCAGTAAAAATGTAAACTTACTGTATGTTTATTTTTCACTAGCTTATTTAGCTCAACCCTTCTAGCAAATTCTATGCGCTGGTTTAACCAGTAGAACTGGATATCAAAAGACTTGCTATTAGTTCAACTAGCATGCTTATAGCCATATATTATTTATTTGTTGTGCATGTCAATTAAGATTTCTTTTTTCTCATAGGAAAGATTTTTTTTTAATTCAATTTTAACTTTGTCTGTTTACTGTTAACCGCTTACAACAATGCTTAAAAAACTATTTGCTAGATTTGGCCAAATGTTATGAAATAGTAGTGCTAGGTAAACTACATTTTCAATTCATTTGTGAGAATAAATATGCAGTATTTTTATAGAATTAAACAGTATAAATGTTAGTATGATGTTCCTTTTTTCGCACAGTCACTAATTGTGTTTGACATTGAAAAGTGACCCTGGCATATGAAGAGTGTACATGCTAAATTGCAAAATATTTTGCAAAAAACTAAAACCTGTGCATAATATTAGAAAGGAACTTGATTGTTTTAAAAACCAAATGCACAGCCAAGGTTAAAGCAATATAGTCTACAAGAAAACACGTGAGGGAAAAAATCAAATGAAATACGCAAGATTGATATGATCAATTTTTATTTGAAACAAACTACTCTCGTTAAAAGTATTTTCACTTCAGGATAATATATTTGGCTTTGAAAAAATATATTTTTAAAAGATGAACGCTTTATAGCAAATGACTGTGAGTTATATCTATTCAATCCTGTTTTGTTTGTAAAACCTGTTCTTGTTATTTTCAAGAGAAGCCAAATTATATTTAGTTTTTGAAACAATTTTAGCCCTTTACATAACTTTTTGTAGTGTTGAGCAAACAGGCATAAGCAGTTGTATTATAGGGACGAGAAATAGAACTATACTCAGATGGTTTTGCCCGAATGAATATTTTAAGAATATTATTGCAACAAACTGTTTTTTGAGAAAAGGACATTTTTGGTGAAAAATGTCTGCAAATTTTATACTTACTGCAAAAAATGCTTTGCTGTAAGCCTAAAGGCATTGAAAAGAAGTGATTAATATCATGTTTATATATGAGCGATGTAATGTACTCTTATGCATCTTTCTTGAATCTACAAACCAAAGTGACACTCAGAACTAGATTTTTTGTCACTGAGTTATTAAAGTGTGACACTCGACTTGCAAGATCGGTTAATATGCCAAGACCAGCCAGATCTAGGTGAGTAAACAAAATGACTTTCTTCGACAAATTTATATTTCTACTGAGTTATTATGATTTGGTCAACATGGCATTAGAGAAGAAAACAAAGATTTGCTAAAATAACAGTAGATGAACACTTGATATTCTACTTTAAATAAAAAAAATTTCATTCTTGGAAATCAGCAGCAAACCATAAAAAATGTCTGCATTGCATAGCTACCTGTAAATGTTAAAAACAAAAGAAGATGTCCTTCTTTCAACTTTTCATATTACTTAAAGTGGTCTACTTCTGTTTCAATGCAAGCTCAATGAACAAAGTTCCTGCTAACAATAGAACGTCCTAGACAGCTACATTTAATTTAACAGAAAAACTGTCTTTGATGCAACCACATCATTATTTGTACCATTTGGTGGACAATTTTCTACTGATCAATTTCTATTAGGGGCTTGTAAAAACTAAATTCAGTGAATGTCAAAGTGGTTTGTTAGAGGTGGTATTTAATTAAAGGGTGTAATTTATGTTGAATGTTAACCTTATCTGTTTAATTTCAGCCTGCCTTTTAATGCTTTTGGTTTAGCTGCTAATATTTAATTTGCAAAATAGTTTTGTAAATTAAATAGTACATTTATTCATGCATATTAGAACCGTCACAATAACCACATGATCAATTTTTTGAAATAAAATAGGTTTCAAGGCACTACATTTCTATTTGAACATTTTTATATATTTTCCAATTATTATTTAATTATTCCCAGTTCACATAGATGCCTGCAAGAAATTGCAACAATGTTTGGAAAAAACTCAAATGAAGATTATCATAGAATATTTCTTCGTGTTAGCACTGAATATTTAGGCTTTTGATTGTGTACATAGCCTAAAACCTTTATCCGCACTCTATGGCACTGTATTTTCAACCCTTCCACTATCGTGGCATTTTATTAAAGGTGACATTAAACATATAGAATATGCTTAGTTATTGACTAAATTGCCAAATATTTAAAAAGTTAATTTTAATGCTTTTATGGTTAAAGAGATGCTAATTTTACCAATATTTTGCACTATCCATTCAGTGGAGTGACATCAGTGCCATTGGCCTCAGCACTTTTGCTAAACCGTTTTACATTTGTGTGGAAATATCAGACCAAATTAGAAAAAAACTACTTCGGATAAAACATTAGACAGATACAGTTATTAATTATTTAAATTGTGTAGTTTTTAACATTTCAAAAAAGACATGAAACTTTGCGAAGCATAAAACGGAGTTTGATACGCTATAGCAATGGCTAAAGTTATGTCATGCGGTGTTCTTGAACAGTATTCTCGTCATTTACCATAACACTTCAACTTTTTAAATCAGATTGTAAACCACATCACAAACCACATGAATCTGAAGACAATGGATATGATTTAGATTTTGGTGAAGGAATCAGAGTGTAGCTCTGGTTATTGTGGCAATCGATTTTTTCAGGTACATCAACACTAAAACCTTAGCAACCACTACAGCAACAACATAAGAATTAACTGTTATCGATGCATCCACACCCTTATTAGTACCATTTTGTGGACAATTTTCTTCTGATCACTTTCTATTACAAGTTCATGAAAACCAAACATAATGCATGTAGTTAGGGAGTTTTCTGGCCTTTACTTTGGCATGATCTGGGCTGTTACATAATGAAAAGAGAATAAGTATGGTTTCGTTCACTTTTATTAAGGAAGGAAATTTGATTAGTCGAAGAGCGTACGACTATTGCTCTGTACAACTGTGTAGGCACACTTCTTTATATACATTTGTATCACCCGTTCTGGATAATGGAACCGAGTAAAAATTGTATGACAAAAAATATAAATGAAGTCACTAACGCATTGGGATGGCTATAATACACTAACAATTTGCTAGTGATACAATATAAACAAAAGCAAAACACAATAGCACTACTGGGCTAACAAACAAATTAGTGATGATACCATATTATAGAAAGAGCAAACACAACATGCAAGATGTATATATGAGTATTTATAATAATAATAAAATAATATTTATAATAATAAAAATATTTTTTCACAAACAGATTTTTGTGGAGAGAAAACTCAAAAAGATTTGCTTGTATAGGTGGATTTTAATAAACAGGCACCCAAAAGTATTTTACTAAACGAGTATCTCAACGCAAAGTTTTTTGACTGACCTGCTTGGTAATTTAATCAGCTGGCAGCGAGACAAGTCATGGCCTAGCGTCCACCACAATTTCAAAGTGGTGGTCGATTTGTGGTGGTGTTTAAATGAAGGGTGCTGCTGTATCTTTCAAACTTATTCCCATAGCGATGCCCTATTAGATGTAGTGTTTAAATAAAAGTATTATTTCAATACACCTTTTAATGCAAATGTTTTTTAAAACTTTTATTTTATTTTTTGATGTATTTTATATCGTTTTAGAATTAAGCAATGGGATACGCTACAATCCAACAAAAAATTCACCTACTCTAACGGAATGCACTTTTTTGATAGACTAAAAATAAGCAAAAGTTTAAATCATAACAGGCAAATTATTATCACATTATTTTATACTAAAATTTCACTGTTCCAGTAAACTATTTGTATTCAAAACAAAACAAAGCTACCTATAAGCAAAGCGTGAAATACTTGTTTGAACAAATATAAGCTTGCTTCTTGTCCCAAGCAGCAACTCGTTCACCACAGTGGCTCATCATTAAAATCGGTCTCTTGAATGACAGCGTTATTGTTGTAGACTACAACTTGATGAAAATTCAGTTTTGTACCAATAATATAATAACTTAGACCCCCAAAGATTTTTTACTTCTAAAAGCTTTGACAGTTACATTTAATTTTGAGAAAGTAAAATTCATGTAGATTCTAGTAACATGAACATGCTTGTTTCAAAATTCAAAACAAGACACCAACAAAGCATTAACTACCTAAAATGTTAAGCTAATTCTATGAAGATATTATACAATGCAATGCAAATACAATGCAAAAAATTGTTTGTTAAACTATTTCTGGCCACAAGCAGCCTGATGTCTACTACAGAAGCTGGTTCATCAATAAAAAATATTTTTTCACAAACAGATTTTTGTGGAGAGAAAACTCAAAAAGATTTGCTTGTATAGGTGGATTTTAATAAACAGGCACCCAAAAGTATTTTACTAAACGAGTATCTCAACGCAAAGTTTTTTGACTGACCTGCTTGGTAATTTAATCAGCTGGCAGCGAGACAAGTCAAGATACTCTAGTGACTCAAGCTTTACTATTTCATCAAGAGTATCAGGATCTAAAGGATTGTCACACAGGTCTAAGTTCCTCAGCTTGGTCAATGATGACAGTCTGTAACAGAGAGTTACAGCAACTGATTTTCACAACAAATAAATAAGCCTAAATAACAATATATGCAAGCTTTACATCTAGAAACAGTATGCTAGAATATTGTTTGTGTAGTCCAAGAATGTAATAGGCTAACATTGATGTCAACTCTCATCATATTGATGAGTGATGCTAATCTGTTACTAAATATTGTGGCTGACCGCAATGAATTCCACTTTTTATATCAAGTATTATCTATATTCATTAGCAAAGCCTTTGGAAAAAATGATTTTCTATGTCATTAATCTATTCTAAAGATCTACCTTAAAGCATCAGTGTCTAATAAAATAATCAAGTAGCCTAGAGTCAATGTTTAGATAAGAGGAAACAAGTCTTTAACATTGGTAACACTGTTTTGCTAAAGTGGTTTTTAGGAATTTATGAAAAATATTACTGTCAATCATATAAACTCAACAAAGTGTAGTAAAATTGTAATAAAACATTTTCAGTGAATTCGAGTTACATGCATGATCCCATTTAAACAAAAGTAAAAATAATAGATGGCAAAATTACTATTAGAAAACAGAAAAAAAATTGTGGTTGAAATAGCTAACTTTAATAATTTAAGCATGCTTACCTAGATGCCCGCTAAAGGCACACACAGCCATATGCTGATACAAAAGACTAAAATTTGTGAAAATAAACTAGCTCAGCTCAAATGGTTGTTAAAAACAATAAATAGCTTGTGAGTAATACATATATTTGTTTAACAAAGTTCGGAGAGGCTTTGAACATTTACTAATTGTTTGTGTTGACTTCAATGCATTCCTGATTATGATCAAATCATGTAAAGTTTATCTGATTTTTAACCAAGGTTGCCCTAATTTGCTGTTACAATAGAAGTAGAACAAGTCTTTGGAACACAAAGCTCATATCAACAATTTTTACCAGTTTATTTTTAAGTGCATAAAACAATACGCATTGAAACTTTACTAAAGCAATTAATAAGAGCTCCTTACAGAACTACTTCCCCAGATCAAAAATTCAGAGGTTTCCAATATAATCATTTCAATGGTTATACTTTACTTGGAAAAAACTGCTTCAATTTTTCAAATACTATTACAGTTGCTTCATGTTTTTTTTTTCATTCTTTTTCAATACAGTGAGCAAATTTGGCACAATGAATTATAGTATTTTGGTTCCGCCTCCTGCTGCAATGGCTACTTTTTAATGTTATCCTCTGCATACGTTACAGCAAACTGCTTTATAGTCATACCAAAACTACAAGACTACAAAACTAGTAGACTACTAGTCGACTAGTTTTGTAGTAGTTTTCTGGTCGACTTGCAAAACTTGTTTTAAATAAATAAAAATATGTTGCAATGTAAAGAGCTATTACTTGTCTGAGAGTTATTATCAAGCGTTGATTTATCAGTAAGTTTTTTTGATCACTGGTTTTAAGAATAATCTTCTTAATGGCTAACTACTCATTTAATTTCACACTTGGTGACTCAAGAACAAAAATTATCAATGCTGAAAACTCACAATTTTTTACAATAAACCTGCATCATGATACAAGAGCATCAAAAAGTATATTTAGAACTATATAATGAGATGCATTTGTACTATTATCGTTAGGGTGATAGAGAAATAGCACACAAATAGTTAATTATAGTTTGTACTGATTACATTTTATGTTCATTTAAGTTCAGCTCAAATAATTAGCATCAAACCTCGCAAGATTGTTCGATTGAGTTTACGTAGATACTGACTTGAATGGAAGTTTTTTAAGGTCGCAAGAACTCAAGCTGAGCTTTTCTAATGACACCAGCTTTTCCATACCAACAAGTAAATCAGAACGCAGTTTATTCCAACTGATGTTCAACTCTCTTAGACTGGTAAGTGAAGCGAATCTGTAACAAAAAGTTGTAAATATCCACAAAATTGCTGGTATATTCAAAAAGAAGAAAGTATTATATGTTGGTTATATCTTTAGGTGACACCCACTAGTCAGTGTGTAAGGGTAGAAAGAAACAGTTTATTGCAATTGATATTCAACTCTAATATATTGATCAGTGAGTCAAATCTGTAATATAATATGATGTATGTATCACATATGGCTATATCTGCAATTTAAACTTCTGGTAGCAAAAAATAAAAGTGAATCTGCTGATCATAACACCTTTTACATATTTTTAAAACTGTCAGTAGGTCATGCTCATCTTGGTTAAAACATGAAGTATAATGTTGTTGTAATGTTATTTTTACATTGGAAGTCAGCTGTTGGGAATTGCCTGATCAGTTTATATTTATTTTAGATTTTCTGAAATAATAAAATTAAGTTTTTAGTTAAAATAGATAACATAAATTTCAAAATGCATAATTCTATCATAATTCAAACTAATTATGAGCTTTGTGTACTAAAGCATGACACGATTACCTGATTTTATCAACTAAACAAAGTACTTCATTGATGTTACTCAACAAGATATGAAATCAGTTGATTAATAAATAAAAAACAAATAGAAACCGTTAATGAAAGCTGATAAACAAAGTTTTATTACCTTAATAATGCTTTGAAATTTAGTGCATATTGTAAAATATTATGGAAATTTAATTCATCGCTATAGTAACAATGTGCTCATTAGTTGTAACAATGACAATACTTACTTGACTGGGGAAATAGAAAATGTATTATGTAAAAAGTTAATTATGTGAAATTTTATAGGTCAAAGAGCAGACAAACCAACTGATTGAAAATGCGTTTCGCAGTCACGAACTATTTATTTCTACAGCTGCCATAAAAATTTGTTTCTCAGCTCTCATCACCTAAGCATTACTGCTTATCACATATTCAAGTATGACTTGACTCAAAATTTAAGAAATAACCTAACTTGAAAACAGTAGCAGTCAATCATTCATTGACCTTTGTCATATTTCATTTGGAATTCAATTTCTAAAATAGTTTCTGTGAATTAATTACTCATTTAGTTTCACGATTGGTGACTCAAGAACAAAAATTATCAGCGCTATAGACTCACCACTGTTTACAATAAACATCTATCATGACACAAGAGAATCAGAACTGATATCCAGAGGCAACAAAGTAATGACCTTTATTTGTGCTATTATATTCAAGGTAATGGAAGCAATAGCAAACAAATAGTTAATTTTAGCTTGTTACTAATTGTGTCTTATGTTCATTAAACTTTGACTAAAATAATTAGCATAGAACTTTGCCAGGTTAATCTATTGACTGTACATTAATACTGACCTAATTTGAAACTTCTTCAAGAAACAATAACTCAAGTTGAGCTTCTCTAACAACACCAACTTTTCCATATCGACAAGCGAATCAGAGTCCAGTTTATTCCTGCTGATATCCAGTTCTTTCAGATTGGTCAGTGAATCAAAGCTGCAACAAACAGACATAGAGAACCATAATATCTGTAAAAGTAGTCAAACAGGTCATAGTAATACATGTAACTATATGACATTCAACTCTCTTAGATTGGTAAGTGAATCAAATCTGTAACAAACAGTCAAATTCTCATACTAAAGGTCAGCAGATGTTAGCTGTCTCATTAGCTTATATTCAGTTCAGATCTTTTTAAAATAATGTAATTCAAGTTTCAGATAAAATACAAAATATAACCTTTTACATGCGTATTTGTATCATAAACAACATAATTATGTGCTGAGAGCAAGTAAAGCATAAAACAGTTGCATGATTTCATCAGCTAAAATAAGTACTTTATAAATGTTACTCAACAAGCTATGAAGTCAGTTGATTCATGAAAAAGCAAGTAAAAATTGGTTTTGAAAGCTGATATAACAATGTTTCATTACCTTAAAATGCATTAAAAACTTGTATTGTAAATTATTATGGGAATTTAATTCAGTGATATACAATGAATGTTTTGATTAGTTGTAATAATAACGCTTCTTACTTGAAAGAAAGTTTATTATATGAAACGTACTTCATGTTTTGTGCTAAATGTTAAGAATGTCTGCATCTGTTTTTAGTTAACTTCACTTGAGCTAATTAATCATTAACATTAATATATAATACTTGTGATCTGAGACATCACAGAGAGGGTTTACTGGAAAATAAAAAAATTTTTTCTAACAAATAAAAACTTATGTCGCAGCCTCCCGACCTATTTTTAAAAATTGAAATTTATAGATCGAAGAGCTGACCAAATATCTGTAAAAATGCATTTCACAGTCACAATGTGTTTATTAATACAGCTGCAATTAAGTTGTTTCTTACCTTTCATCAACTAAGCATTACTGTTTATAATATAATCAAGTATGACTTCACTCCAAACTCAAGAAATATCTTAACTCGAAAACAGTGACAGTCAATCATTCATAGAAACTTTGTCATATTTCTTTTGAAATTTAATTTGTAAATTAGCTCCTGTGAATTAATTACTCATTTAGTTTTCCACTTGGTGATTAAAGAACCAAAACTATCAGCGCTAAAACTCACCACTATTTATAATAAACATCTATTATGATACCAGAGAATCATAAATTATATTTAAAGGCAGCAATATAATAACTTGTATTTGTACTATTATATTTAGGGTAATAGGAAAATAGCGCACAAGTAGTTAACTTTAGTTTACTACTAAGTGCATTTTATGTTCAATAAAATTTGGCAAAAATATTTTGCATGGAACTTTGCTAGGTTTTTTGATTGAGGGTATATAGTTACTGACCTAAATGGAAGTTTATTCAAGTGACAAGAACTCAAGTCGAGCTTCTCTAATAACACCAGTTTTCCCATACCAACAAGTGAATCAGAATCCAGATCATTCGAGCTAATATCCAGCTCTTTCAGATTAGTCAGTGAATCAAAACTGTAACAAACAGGCAAATGGAACCATAATACCTCTAACAGTAGTCAATCTGGTCAGAGTAATACATGTAACTATCTGACATTCAACTCTTTTAGATTGGTGAGTGAATCCCTGACAAATAGTCGTAAATAACAACAATTTTGCCGGTATTATTCTATAAGAAGAAAGTTTTCTGTTTGTTTATAATTTTAGGCAACATCAACTTGTCAGTGTGTGAAGTGTAGAAGAAGAAATGTCATTGCATCTGATGTTCAACTATGATATATAGGTCAGTGAATCAAATCTGTAACACAATATGACATACTTACCAAATATGGTTATACCTACCATTTACATTTTAGTCATGAAAAACAAAAGCAAAACTGCTGATTATAACACTTTTCAGAAATCTCTAAAAGAGTCAGTAAGTCATACGTATCTTGGTTACAATATGAATTATCATGTTGTTTTCATGTGATTCTCACACTAATGGTCAGCAGTTATGAGCCAACTCATCAGTTTATATTCATTTTAGATTGCTCTGATTGCCTTGTAATTAAAGTGTCAGATAAATAACAACATAAAAACTTCAGATACATATTTTTATCATAAGTAAAAATATTTATGAGCTAAGCTTAACTTAGGTATAACGCAGTTACCTGATTTCATTAACTAGAAGAAGTACTTTATTAACTTTACCCAACAAGCTATGAAATCAGTTCATTCATAAAAAACAAGTAAAAACTGTGAATGAAAGCTGATATAACGAAGTTATATTACCTTAATAATTCAGTGAAGTTATTAACTATTGTAAATTATTATGGAGATCTAATCCAATGCTATATTGTGAATGCTTTCATTAGTTGTAGCAATATCCCTACTTACTTAAAAGATAGTTTATTATGTGAAACATGCTTTTGCGTTTTGTGCTAAATGGTAGGCATGGCTGTATATGTTTTCAGTTAGTTCCACAAGTTCTTTATTATTATTAATACACTACGCTCATGATTTGACACATCAAAGATCAGGTTTTAATGTAAAATAAACAAATTGTTATAAAAAAATAAAATCTCATGACGCAGCCTCAAAACCTTTTTTTTTAAATTAAATTTTATTGATCAAAGAGCTTCCCAATCATCTGTTTAAAAAAGCATTTCACAGTCACAAGCTATTTATTAATGAAGCTGTAACATAATATGACTTATTTATCAATTATGGTTATACCTACCATTTAAACTTTTGGTCACAAAAATAAAAGGGAATCTGCTGATTAAAATACCATTTAAAAATTTCAAAGCGTTCAGTTAGTCATGCTTATCTTGGTTAAAACATAAAATATGATGTTGTTGTTATATTATTTTCACACTGAATGTCAGCAGTTGTGAGCTCTCTCATCAGTTTATATTCATTTTAGATCTTTCAAAAATAATGTCATTTAAGTATCACAAAAAATACAATATATAAACTTCTGAATATTTATTTTTATATTTATAACTAACGATGAGCGTAAGTAGAGCATAACGAAATTACCTGGTTTCATCATTTAGATAAAGTCTTTATTAATGTTACTCGTCAAGCTATGAAATTGGTTGATTCATGAAAGGACAAGTAGAAACTGTTAATGAAAACTGATACAACACAGTTTTGTTACATTAATAATGCATTAAAAGTTAGTAAATATTGTAAATTCTTATGGAAATCCAATTCAGTGCTAAATTGTGAATATTTGCATCAGTTGTAACAGTGATACTACTTACTTGACTTGCGACATAAAAAGTTTATCATGTGAAAATTTCTTTGTTTTGTACTAAATGGTAGGATTGTCTGCATCTGTTTCAGTTAGTTTCATTCGAGCCAATTAAATCTTTATTAGTATTAATATATTATGCTTGTGATTTGAAAAATCAAAGAGCTGCTTTCACTAAGAAAATATACAATTTTTGTTTTAAACATATAAAAATCTTATGGCACAGCCTCCAAACATATTTTTAAATATGAAGTTTTATAGATCAAAGAGCAGGCAAACCATCTGATTAAAAATGCATTCCACAGTCATGAGCTATTTATTAATACAGCTGCCATACAAAAGTTTTCATAAATCCCATCACCTAAGCTTTACTGTTTATCACATGAAATTATTCAAGTATGACTTGATTCAAAACTTAAAAAATATCCTAACTTAAGAAAATGTCCCAGCCAATCATTCATTTGACCTTCGTCAGACTTTTTTTGGGAATTGTGTACCCCTACTGACAACTGATAATACCATGTAGCAGTAAATCAGAGTTTATATGGGACAGGTCAAAGATCTAAAGCTTGGTTATGCTCACTTGTTAAAGTTTAAGGATTTTATTAATGACTTTAATGTCCAAAATTTAATGGTGCCCAAATTTAGAAATTTAAAAAAAATAATATTTCATTCAAAATTAGTTGCATGCATCATCAATCCTAAACAAAGAGAAAAGATTTGAGTATTTAGATAAATTTTTGACCAATAGAAAGCTGAAGAGCATTAATTAATAAGGGAGTCTTTATTTAGCTATGAATGAAAGCTTCAAACTTGATGTTTAATAATTGTTGAGCTGTACCAGGCAGTTGAAGGCAACTAAAAGCAGCTCTAAGTATCCACAATATTGCTACACAACAAGACCAGCATAATTTAAATCAAAAAATATTTACCAAGATGACATACTAAGTCAGTGCTGTGCAACTGGTGGCCCTGGAGTTGCATGTGGTCCCAGAAACTTTTTATGCTGCCCCCAAACACCTTCTTAATCTTTTGTAATATTTAAAATATGCACTGCTGAATCAATGAAGATCACTGTCACAAGATGTCAACACAGTACATGTACCATACATGTCCATATCAAGACTAATAATGTATGCAAGCAATAACAGTATGAACAATTAAAACTGTTTAATCATTACAGGTACATGAAGTTGGGCGTTTGGAATTAGGAAATTGGGAAAGCCCAAAAACTCCAAAGGTTTTAATGATAATTAAAGATGGATGATCAGTTTATCAGATAGATTATCTTTTATTCAAAACTGTTATAGTGTAACAAAATAAATTTTGATTATGGAGACATGTGCAACGGTGTGTGGGTCCTAGTACTTACATATTTTCTACAGACTCTGTAATGTAAACTGAAATACAATCTCTCATTCCGGTGGTACACCATCTAAATAAGGACAAGACGAATTGAAATAAAAACTGAAAATTTATTTGAAACAACTTTAATTGAAAAAATCAAAAGCACGCATTATGCGCAGGTGTTTTTTTTGTGCCTGAATGGACATGGTGCATGGTGAATTTCCAGGAAAAAACTTGTCCATAATTACCCCTAAATTACAGCTCAGAAACTAAGTAAAACCAGTTTCACTAACTTAATAATAAGCCTTTTGTTATGAAAAATTGTACAATGTTTGATAAAGTTATTGTTCAGTTCAGTTCATGGAATAGAAGAGTCACAGAAATGTAATTTCCGGGAAATAAAAATTATTGGAAATTTTAGCCATGCAAAGGAAAGTTGCTGAGGTAATTGATTGCTAAAAGTCAATACTAATGTAAACTTATCCACCACTTGCCGTTATATTATGTTATTACAGTTAATTTACCATTACGTTATTGTACAGCACGTGGCTGGCCGAAGCCACCCCGGGACTTTGTGGGACAGCTCGGATGAGCACTAGGGAAACCGCCACAGGAGACTTGGCACGCATGCAGGCCGCTGGACGTGGACTAGTAGCCTCCATGTACCTCTCTACGCAGCAGGCAACAGAATTCACCCCCGAGCATGTGGAATTGAACAGATTCGAGCTGCAGCAGCTACACCGCATTGGCCCATTCTTCCGGCTGCAGAACGGGGTACTGGAGGCACGTACTGCTCCACACAGCCAGCCAAGGTGGTGCTCGGTCTGCCTCCCACCTCACTCGGTCCGAGAAACTGCCGTTTGGCAGACTCCCACCCTGGCCCACTCTGGGATGAGAAAAACTGTCAGCCGGCTCCGACTGACCTGGTATTGGCCTGGTATGACGGTCATGATGAGAAGAAAGGTCAGGTGCTGTGAGGTCTGCAAGGGGTCTAAGCACAGTAGCAACACAAGGGAGCAGGTAGCCGACAGAGGTTGTACGCAGGTCGCCCCTGGCAAAAGGTGGCAGTGGACCTGGTTAGACCGATGCCGGAGACACCAAGAGGGAACCTGTGGATCCTGGTGCTAACAGACTATTTCACTCGGTGGCAAGACACACTGGCCCTCCCGGATGCCACGGTTCCTGTAGTTGCCAATGTGCTGGACGAGCAAGTATTTTGCTACATGGGCTTGCTGAAGCAAATACATACAGATTAAGGGACACAGTTCAAGAGCCAACTGATGAAAGAACTGTGCCTGATATGGCGAGTAGAAAAAAACGCGCACCACACCGTACTACCCTCAGGCTAACGGCATTGCGGAAACAAACAACCGTCAGCTTGGAGACTCATAATAACTCTGATAACACGAGGACAGGAGGAGTGGGACAGACTGCTGCCCCTGCTGATGCGGGCCAACAAGGGTACGCCACACTCTGTTACGAGCAAAACAGCAAACCTGCTGATGTTCCGCCAAGAGTTATGCCTCCCTGACCTGTTGGAAATCTGCCCGCTTCCGCTCGAAGAGTGGTCTTCCTACCAGTATGTACAGGAGACGCAGAAGAGGTTAGAAGCAGCTCACAAGATATTGAGGGAGGCCCAACGACAGTGAGACAGGAGGACAAAGAAGAGCCACCACTATACGCGCCAGGAGAGTGGGTGTGGCTTCTGAACAAGCGCCGGCGAAAGGGAGAAGACCTTAAATGACTGGCCAAATACGTGGACCCTTTTAAAATCATAAAGGCCTGGGCATTGATTGGGAGACAGGGCCAGTCCTCTATCCAAAATGAGGGCTGGCTTAAACCTTATTATGCCTGCAAGGAAAAGCTAGGCCAAGCACCAGCTACACTCGAGCCGCGACGTGATCAAAACATGAAAGGGGCTGCGCAAAAAGGCAAGAGAGGGACTGCCAGCTCAAACTGGAGCTGGCCAGAAGGCAAGCAGAGGAAATCTTACAGCAAAAAACAATAGGCGGTGAAAAAAAAGCCAGTCAGAGTTGGCTTGGAAGCAGGCAGAGCAGCTACTGTTCTTGGAGGACACAGTCTCCCTGTGGGTGGAAGAGGCTCGACAGCACTGGCTCTGGGCCCAGATATTCTCTTCCTCCGGCGTCGGTAGGATGGCCTCCGTGGCCAGTCCTAAGGAGGAGAGTGTGAAGGAAGAGCATCGCAAGTAGAGCCGGTGCCAGCGTGACAGTCGATTGACAGGCCCGGCCAGGCCTCCCCCTTTTGCCCGAAGGTTAGGCAGGCAATAAGGATAGGATTGATGCGGGTCATGTAGCCACAAAATGCTAGGGCGGGAATCAAAACCGCAAGAGGGCGGAGCCAACAAAGAGCGAAGAAGATAAAAGAAAGGACGATTGGAAAGGCAGGCAGAGCAGCGCAGCTCTCTGCATACGATAGACACTATATTCTCATACTGTTTATTATTTAAGTATGCATGCTGGACCTTGTTGTATTAATACAAATATGTTTATCACGTAAATATACATTGTGTGCTCAGATAACAACTCGGTCTTCGTGATTTACTCGACTTATGGGTAACTGTGAAAGTGGCACGATAAAATCCGCCACGCTATTACATATCTTACAATGTTCTTGCAGAATATTCTCATTGCCCATTATCTTATGTTGAGCTTAGTAGTAATGGTTAGCTATGGTGACCGTAGCGTATTTAGTTTATTTAGTGTTTTATGATCTCCAATAATATGTATCATCATTATATGTAATGTACTAGGTGCAGAGTGTATTGTTGTGAGTTCTTACCTTCAATACACTTATGGTGTTAATATCTACACATCTATTGAACGATTTTATTTTTACCTATAGCGGTTTAAGAATTAAGTACCACAATAAGTATGTAGGCTACCTGGTATCATACGTTATTGCGCCTAATAATATATACCATTTTAAGTAGGCCTTCAAGAAAAACACCACACAAATTTAAAAGATAAATATTATTGAAAATCATAGATTATTGTATTTGGGTAATGGTTGGAAAACAAAAAAATGCAAAGAAACAGTCTGTGGTGTCGTATGTATTCCCGCAAAAAACACGAGCGAAGCATGTGTTAGGGAGCTTGATGAAAAATGCCTCTGTACACACAACTCCCGAAAATTATTTATCTATGGCCGTACCCAAACCCTTGTACCAAAATCTCATCAAAAAATATAACCATTTTTGTGTGGAGTCGTTTAAGTATAATAACGATACAAAACACATATAAACCTGTTTAAATATGTTACCAAGTCTATGAAAAGTGTAGACAATATCCTAAAACTTACTCATCTGATTGGACTATACATAACAAAACAGATAAATTTGGCCTAAAATCGCCATTAAAACCTGACAAATCTTTTTTAAACAAATTTAAGACCCGCCAACAAAACGCCGACAAAGCCGTGCGACAGATAGTAGAGTCATGCGCGCTTCACGAAAAAAACATGCACATTTCAGCAGTTTATGGCATTGTCCAACTGCTGAAGGTTTCTGTAAGTAACTTAAAAGTACTGAAAAGTAATCGTTTCTTTTTTGCCAATTTTAAAGATAACTCTGACGTTTTGAACACTTGTAACGAGTACTTTGATATTCCAACTGATGTCCAAAGCAGTGAAAGTAAAGGAAATGACGATGATATTTTTTAACGATTTTTATAAGATTATTACAATATTTAATTATAAGAATAGTTATTGGATTTTATAAGATTATTATAAAAATTAATTATAAGAATAATCATTCGAATTTATAAGATCGAAGTATATAGTGACAGATGGTGTGCAATATGTTACTGTTATTAGTTTTCTAAGGATATTGTTGATGATACTAGAGCTGTGCTCAATATTGCGGTAGGCCTACTGCTAAGCCATTTTTAATATCTGCAAAATTAAGTAAAAGGCCTACATTTTCTTTTAGATATACAGCTATTTCTATGACAACCAACAAAAATCTGTTTAGATTTTTAACTTCAGCATAATTCTTTAGATATAAATACAAAAATCTAGATAACTATCACAATTTTTTGATAATGGTTGCTATGACATTTTGAAATGTAAACAAAATTGTGCATTGGTTTTCATTTCTCAAACTTTAATGCCAGTTTTCTCAGAACTATGTTTTCGCAGTAATGGTAAACATGCATTCAGTTTATTGAGCATAGAATTTTCTGTAATTAAACTGAAATATTTTTTTTTGCAAAATAACTGAGAATGTTTTACTTCTCATAGTGTAGATTACTCTAAATCTTACACAACCGACTTAACCATGGTTTTTGTGATCATGACCAATTTTTTCACTTCGCTCCAGTTTGCAAAAAACTTCCAGATGCATGTGAATGGTAATGCTTGCTTTCTGTTACAGATCACTGTCAAAACCATTCTACATTCAATACAACCAACTTTCAAACTGTGTATATTACACCAGCTTGCCATTTCACTTCTAATATTGCATTTCTCCTATTGCAGGGGAAAGATAAAAACATATATTATTTTCCTTTCATTATTGCTGTTTGTTGTACATATTAACACCCAGTACATTACAGCTACCATTGCAGCTACCATTGCAGTTTTCCTATTTCACTGCAGTGCCATTTGATTGTTAATATTGAATTTCTCAACCAGCAGTACCCTTTATTTTTTCCATTATCAATTTAGTCATGGGCTGTATGACAGAGAAATTTCTTGTATTACAATATTACTGGGAAAAAAACTGTGAAATATGAAAGGATGCAAAACGCCAAAGCAGTTTAATATATTCCTGTCAATCTGGAGCCATAAAATGTCACATTATGCTGGGCTATCGTACCTGTTCTTGAGCATCTTATGACCACAATGTGGTCATTTTGCCGCATACTATTGCATCTCGGTAAGATATCACAAAAGTGTAAATATATCATGAGGCAATTTGCGTATCTTAAAGTTTTGATGTTTTAGATATATAGAATGTTATATAATAACATACTATAAATTTTGAGCGATGATAAAACTTCCAAAAAAGTTCAACAAATTGTATGCAAGTTTTTCATAAGAAAAAATCTCGCCGATAAGCAAGCAAACATCCATCAGCAAAAAACCCTAACAAGTCGATCAACGGAGGTTATATAGAAACTGACCTATATGGAAGTTCTGGCAAGCCACAAGAGTGCAAGTCCAGCTTTTCTAATGACTTCAGCTTTTCCATACCCACAAGTGAACTAGAATTCAATTTATTTCTGCTGATTTCCAGTTCTTTCAGCTTGGTCAGTGAATCAAAGCTGTAGCAAACAGTCATAGGTAACCATAAAATTGCTATAGTTATTCAATCAGGGCAGGGTAAATCCTGTAAAGATATTTTATTTTACTTCTCCTAACACATTGTTGTAAAGGAAATGGTCATAAAAAATTAAGATAGGTTAGTCAGTCATGCAGGAGTTCGGTACAATTTATTAGCAGCTACTCCTCAGAATATTGATGTAAATATGCAATGTATACATTTGGGTGAGATTTTTATCATTAGAATCATCAAATTTTGTAATGCACTTTTCTATTGGTTACTTTCAATTATGGGTTCATAAAGCTCAGAGAAGTCAAGTAGTAGTGTCGTTAATTTAAGGATGGGACTGTATTTACATGTATTTACCCTCGTCTTAAAGTAGCGAGTTAGTAAAGGTGGCGTTCAGAACAAGGCGACGTTCGCATAAAGGTGGCGTTCAAATAGAGGTTTTACAGTAATTAAAATTCAGGGTAAAATAATCTCCATCAACCGGCTAGTAACTTTTCATTGCAGAAAAGAATAAATGACTTTTTTTCCGTAGCAGTTCTAGACACTTGGAAAATATTTTTATTTCTTTTATATTAACTCTTCCGCTACCGCAAGTCGATGTATCGGCTCGGGTTACCTTCTATTTGTCGCCGGAAGCCGATACATCGCTTTTTAGACAGTGCGTTAGTTTATCTATGACTACTCAGCTTTTGCTTCAGACAGACCAATAAAATTTGGTCTCCATAAAAACAAACTTTTTGCTAACGATATAGACTGATCATTAGGCCTCTCACTAGCGGCTCACTGATTATTAAACAGAAAGGTCTCAACAGAAAAATGACAGGCAAAAAAGAATACCGCTATCGTTTAAGCTGTAGAAGCTTCTAACATTCTTAGCCATTGGCACTTCAGTAACTATATATCAAGTGATTCTGACTCTTCTAGTGCATGTATTTCATGGGAAAATAGTAATGGTAACCAAATATTAAGGCGACAGTCAAAATACGACTATTGAAATTGCTGGCAAAATATTGGTGGTGAAGTTTGTAAAAATTTACCATCTTTAAATGAATTTACTTTAAGATCTTTTTTAGTTTCCTAATCAAGTTTCTGTTTTTTTCAAAACCGGTTCACTAAGCTAAACTGATATCTTCGTTCTTTCTCAAGTTATCACAAAATTAGTGACGTTATGTCAACATTTGTGTGAATAAAAAAAATACGTTCTGGCTAAGCTAAAAATCAATTTGGTAGCAAAAGAGTTAACGTGAAGTTTTAGAATAATAGATTTGGTTATTTCATGATATTAGTAAATTATTATCTATTTTATGTTTGGCAAATGCTGAAAAAGCTTATAAAAAGAAGTTAATGGGATCATCCCTCCTATATAATCTCCAAACTTTCACAATAAAATGGCTTTTGAGAATCAGCCAATTTATATTTCCATAATCAAAAAATATTTCGTGATACCCCTATTATTCGTTCATTTAATCTTACAATGTGAAACCTAATAGTTTGTCGACCCCTTGATGATCCATTTTTTCACCTTAAAATATCAACCAAAATTTCTCCTAAAATTCAAATTTGGCAGTCGGTGTGCTGAATACCTCCGAATGGCAAATAAGTAAATATTTCTAATCAGCTAAATCCCTCCCACAATGCATGAAGGAGATACAATGCCTGCTCTACCTTTTAATTCAGCATTCTTTGCATTTCTTAAATGCTTGATATTGCGTGATTAATGCAAAAATTAGTGAAAAGTCACCAAAAGTGTATTTTACATTTATCGTTTATTATAATATTTACTATGGACTTTAGTTTATGATAAAAAAATGATTAACAATGTAACAAATCGATTGCACCGTGAATTTCAAGCCTTCAACTAACTCTTTTGAGTTTTTGGAACATAACCTTTGATGCGGTTGCACACAATTTTTAATAATAAACGGTAAAAAGTCAAAAACGCTTTAAGAAAAGCATTGTACACGCTTTAACAAAAATTTGCATGATATTCTATGCTGGTGAGGACAGTCTTCAAATAACAGTCAAAAGTGGTAGTATTTTGACATAAAACTGTGAAGAAGAGTTTGAAGTAATGAAAACTAATATCCATATTTTTAAAAGTGAGAAATGAAAACATAATTTGAAAGAAAAAAAATCTTTAATCAATGTTAGCTGTGAAACAAATAATTTGATAAAACTTTCTGCAATAATTTGCATAAGCCAATTGACTGCTTAATGTTTCATTTTCACTGACTGACCTGATTCTTGGGAATTTACATCTTCGTAGTCTGAGCCTCTCTAATGATGTAAGTTTCTCTAAAGCTTTAAAATCACTGCTATCCAATCTGGTATCCTCGATTTTTAATTCTTTAAGATTGGTAAATGACGCAAATCTGTAACAGGCATTTGTGTTTCGATTGTAGTTATTTTCAAAAATAAGATTATAAAACAATTTCTAAATAGTGAATATCTTAAAAAATAGCCTCAAATGTTGCATAAGTTATTGTTGCAAAATTTTCTGCGCATGTGGAGTATTACAACCAACATATTCTCTCTTCATTATTTTTCTATGTTCGCCAAGTTCCTAAATGATGTGGAAAGTTGCTAACAAGATCCAAAAGCTGTGAATAAGGCGATGATGCTGTGTAATCTAATAGCAACAACCATACATCACAAACATTACTTGCCTGAGCTATGACACTAATCTACAGTTGACCAATTACGACTCTGATTTATTAAGATGTGATGATCTTTAAAAAAGAGAGAATTTGACGCAAAGATGAGCTCAGTGCACACAGAAAAGAATAGTTCAGTTCATTAGATATGCAGGTAAATGATGATCTCTAATTTCAACACGGCAATCATCTGTGCTAATTCAGTCCAGGGTAATGGAATCATCTACTGCCATGCTGATATGCATGCAGACATTTGAGTTTTCAGAACAAGTAAATAAAACAAAATTATAATAAGCAGTTTTTATTAAAATAAACTTCTCAAAAATTTCTCACACACAAGGGTATAACAAATATTGTAACAGAAGAAAATTTTATACCGTTTTACTTGCTTTTCATGATTCAGCCTGGAAATAAAGGTTGCTTTGCAACAAAATTCATGTTACATTTATTACTTATCAAAAGGTTTCTCTTGTCTTACTTTGCTGTGTTGTAGGTGCAAAATAGGTAGAAATGTGATTACAAGCTGTTGAAATCTCAAAAACAATCAGATAATCGCAGCTATCACAAAAACACTGTGGCTGAGAATCCCTTTATTTCTATGACGTACTCAACTCGACATGGTTATTGTTTTGATACATGATGTTATCATGTGAAGTGAAAGGTCAATAAAAGGCTCAATATACATGTAAAACATATCGCAGCAATAGTTTATGACAAACACTTCGGTTCTACCGGAAAGCCCTTATCAAATATAAATGCTCGCTACTGTACAGTTTCGTTTCAGCTTGGTCTAATCATCTAGTCGTAATCTGATCATGTGACCCATACTTCCTGCCAAATGGAGCAAATCATTTCTGCAGCATTTTTTATTATCACAGAGGACCAGCAGGCTCCTCATTATTACCAGAGGGTGAAATGCACCCTTTCAAGCTAAGGTTAAAAAATTAAACTTGTTTTTAGGCTAGGTTTTGAGATATCAGTGCACAAAGTAACAACATTTCAATGACGATGAAATATATGTGTAAGGACAATAGACTCGATTTTATTGAATGTGTGAACTATATTTGTGAAAATATTTTGCCGAATGAGGTTGCATGAAAGTGTAAACAGAAGCACGTCGTGTTCAACTACGTCCCATTTGAGCCGTTTTGGAGAGAGATCACCACCTACGGCGTTTTTGTTTTGGCTGCGATTCACGGTTCGTTTTTTGAGCTTTTAAAAGCTTGTAATCACATTTCCACATATTTTGCACCAACAACACAGCAGAGTGAGACACGATGAACTTTTTGATACCAAATAACTGTAATATGACTTTTGTAGCAGGTCTACCTTTAACAATAAATCAGCTTAACATGAAAACCACCTTCTTCCACGTAGTCTTAACATTTTAGTGGGTAATGACAGTCTCAAGAAACATTTTACACCCCGGAGAACGACTATTTGAACACTGTCTTTATTTGAATGTTGCCTAAAGTTGACTGGCACTATAGGAAAAAGTGTTGAAAATTAGAGTGTCACCCTTTACTTAAGCACCACCTTTTTTGACCGGCACTTTGACCTTCTTTGATCATTACAAACCCACAATAGGATGGGATCGGTAAAAGTGTATACAAAATAGTTTGGATAATGACTCGGTTACATCAATAACACCTGATTATTTTGTGGTTGGTTGCTGTTTGTATCAAAGTCTGTTTTTTAACTCAAAAACTTCTGACGTTTTGTTTAATGCTTTGAAACCAATTTCATAAAAATATGTGATAACTGCCTCAGACTAAAAATAGTTCCTTGTTTAATGTGGTCTTGATATTTTGATGTATGAAAAAAGCTGTTTAAAATGACAATGGAAACTGTACCACTAATTTAACTGTAACTTGTGCTGAGTGTTAATTATTATTTTTTCACAAATGTGCTCTAAAAGCGGTGCGTAAAGGTTTCGCTCTGCTAAAAAATTGGTTGAACCCTAATATCGACTAATTTAACAGTGCAAATGAACAGTTGAGGTCAGCAGACACTTTGAAAAGTAATAGGCAGCCAGAATATACAATGATTTTATATGAAATCAACAGTCAGAACACAATCTGTCAAGCAATTGATGCAAATACTTTTGTTTCGAGCGTTAATTGAAAGTGCTAGTTGAACCTGAACAGACAGTTTTGGCTGCAAACTGCTGCAAATATTTTAATGAGTGCAATAAACTTTAATGCCGCATTGTTACATATAGTTATAAAATAAAAACATGTTTTCAAGTTGAGAAATAAATAGATAATTTAAAGCTCCCACAAATTGCAATGCAGGCCATAACATCAACATAAGATGATTGCCTGGAAAAATATCAGCTGAAGGATTTTTTCTCAGCTTCAGAGATCTACAACAATTTTGAGCTAATTTATAGTAGATTTATGGCACCCAGGAGAGTTATTGTCGCTCCTCTCGAAGTTGAGTGTAAAATATAGTCGGCATTTTCTCTGCCCAGAAAAAGGATAAATTTGGCTTACTAATTCTTTGACAAGCTACTTGAAAAGTGCAATGCCACTCTTGAGTTGAACGTCTCCTCTGATAAAACGTTACTAAGAGAAAAGGATTGAGAATAGAGTGCCATTGCGTTAAAAAATTATTTTACTGTTATTTGTTACCTTTTCTTGTTATATCTTAACTCTGCTGCACTTGATATGCTAAGCTTTTCCTCAGAAGTCAGCTCCGTCCCTTCACCTATACAACAATAATTATTTATGCCAAACCTATGCAATGCAACTATATATACAGTGATGTTGTGCACTAAGTATTGTTTTATTGTAAATATGATGTTAAGTCATAAGAGGGTAACAAAACATGATTGCCTATAGCCATAAACTACATTAAAAACTCATAAAGATCACCAAGCTAAAATAGTGAACAAACTGAACAAAATTATTACACGAACGCCACAGAAACAGTAAAGCTGTCTTTGATCGCGGTTCAGTTTAGAAATGTAATTTATTTTGCTCTGCATAAATTTTTAACAGTGTTTATTCATTTACAACAAACTATTTTTTTATAAATAGGTAACACAAATGCTAGTGTTTGACATGAAACTGGGAGCCCTTTGTCTTATATAGTAAGTCAACAGTAGTTTAATAAATCATTTCATTGACGTTCTTATTTTCTTGTCAGGTTTTCTTAATGACTGATTCAACTTATTTATTGTTAACTAAGTATTAAGTTATAAGTTAATGATCATTATAGCAGTCAGCTGCTAGTTAATAGGAGAAGTTGACACAGACGTGTAACACTTCACACAGCTAAGGCACCATTGTGACATAAGTAGTACTTAACCAGCAACAGAACCCGATGTACATAAATGTGTTGAACAAGGAATCTGTTTGAAACTGCAGAATCTGCCCCTCAGTGTATTAAAAGACACACAAAGCACATTGTGATGTTCAAAGCAATCCTTGAAACACCTGACAGTATTTACCACATAACACAGTAATTAACATTTAGAGCAACCTTTGACATGTGGAATGGTACGAAAAATTGGAAAGAAATTTTCTCAAACCAGAATAGAGAGATGATGTTGGATGAAGCTGGATATCAGAGTAGATGTCACCAAAGTCTCTGTCTATTTCATTCAGTGCTTCACTCAGAATAATAGCAATGTAAATGCTTGATCCATACTCTGGTATTTCTACTGTATATTTGCCTACCAGCATAGCGATTGGCATCCAATGACCTTCTTTGTATTGAATGTGTAAGATCTTTCCACAGTCACCTTCTTCAAACCTTTAAATAGAAGTGAAATTTGATATACTAATGTAGTGTAGAGCAGTAAAAAGTGATCTAGTGCCTCATGTGTGCATTAAACCAAGGTTTCCTCTCGAAAAACCTGTTTTCTTGAAGCTGTTATGATTTGTTGGCAACTTATATTTTTAACTACAGAAGGTCGTTAATACCTTTTCTTGTATTTAACCAATCAAAAATATCAACTTATATATTCCAAAAATACATATGAAAATTTTACCAAACTGTTTTCAACAATTCCAGATTTATCTGTGTGTATTTTCATATGAAAAATTACATCTAGCAGGTCCGGATCAATGAGCTAACATTTAAAGAAAATATCAAGGGCAAGCGAGTGTCCTAAATACTAACAGAATAAATACACAAACATGGCTACTGCGATTACCATGCTAATAACTGGATATTTTCAAAGACAAAAAAAAGTTATTTGATTTGAAAGTAATTTTATGTTTATCTAAAAAAATATCAGGTATGGATGTCGAAGATCAAAAGTTTTTGTTGAAGATCATTGCATTAGATATGAAACATTATTGAAAAACTTTTGCATGCATGTTAGTGTTGTGCATTTGTGAAGGACAGCTAATAATTTAGCTCCCAGCTGGGTAAAACTTATTATTAATACTCAATTTTATAACATCAGTTGTTTTGTCACAGCTACTCGTGGGGCCATTTATCTTTTATAGAAAAATAAACAGTGAGGAAAGCAATGTTAAGATTAAATTGGTATGGCGCCTTCGCGGTATACTTTCATTTTCTTCTATAGACTGCCTATCTTCTTAGCTCTATAAATTAATCTCATCAGTTATTGATGATGATCATTATGTCTAATAATAGCAGCTAGTAGTTACAAAAATCCTACTATATAGTTGGTTACTTAGCAACACGATGCTCTGATATATCAGGATTACCGTCTATAGAGTCTACAGAATTTTTACCCTAAGTTGATAGTGGCTAAAAAAACTTATATAAAATGTGTCATAGCTTTGTTTTTCAGCAGAAGTGTTTTTTTGTACAGATCCGCTCACATGTGACTGAATAATAAAGTGGGAAAATTATGAATATGAAGGACATTTTGTGAAACTTTTGGAATACTAAGAACTTTGGGCTTGTCAAGTTTTTTAGTAAGAAAACTGAAGTTTTGCCATTAAAATGTTTGAAAAAGCTGAAGCTGATGGCCAAATTATGAATGTAAAAAATGGAATTTTTTAAACATTAGATTGCTAAGAATTTCATTAAATTTAAAGCCTTTCTTTCATGCAAGTCAAGTGTTACAATTGGTCACTAAATTTCAGAACTAATTGCAGAAACTATTTCAATTTTTCACATTTTTTTCATTATAAGGACCTTTTTGCCGCTATGAACTTGGTACCAAATTGTGAAATGACAATCAATAAACCTAACATTTACATAAATAAATTGATATTCATTTTATGCAAATATCATTTCATCTCCATTCACAGACCTCTGCATTGGGTTGGATCCTGAAGAAGGAATCACAAAGGCAAGGTGAAGCCCCAATACCAAACAGCCATTTCCCATAACATTGGGCGATGGAACAATTCGTCCAACGTGACCTCCAACCATCACTACAGATTGCCTACGAGCGAGAAAATTGATATAGGATTGATTTGGAATAGGCAGTGGCTCCACAGCAGCATTCAGGGCTTGTTTTGGGTTCTGCTCAAACTTCAGAAAAGCAATGTCATTCATATGGGAGTGACTTTGTTCATCACTTTGGATTTCTGTAGTGATTCTGTATTTGACCAATGGAGTAGCCTGGAGTTTGCAAGGTTGAGTCTCATCTTCAACAAAGGTGTAGATGAATTGCTGAGAGGCAGGTTCAACAAAATTTATTGAAACTGGTGGTTGATTGGTTTCATCTATGCCGCTTTGCAGCAGGTGTGCTGGGACAATAGCGTACTTTAGTTCAAGCTGATTTCCATCGGGTAGTTTCTCTTGAGCTGTTGCAATTAGTTCACATTCAGCTTCTTTTTGAACAACACCACTTTGAGAGTCCACAAAAATCTTTCGAAGACGAGCCAGCCATGATACATATGGAATTCCTTGAGAAAGTACAAGGTTTTTTATTCTGATATCAAGTCCGTATCCTGAAAAGACATTTTGAATCTCACAGCGGACTCTTTCGATATCCTCTCCACAGACATAGACGATTTGACCAGGTGCGGAAGAAACAAACATATGTCGGATAGCATGTCGGACCTTTATTCTAAAACAAACCTCCAAGATTTTACATTTTGTCAATATACCATGAAAACTAATTCAATATTCAGTTTCAACCATGAAGAAATAAATCAAACACGGAGTAGATGTTGTCTCCCTACTTCCTATTAAAACAAAATGCACAAAGCTTCAAATCACCGTCATGTATGGTATACAGTTTGTGATACATGTCATTTGCTTTAAACATCCTTCATGAAATTTTGGTTTAATTAGGATTCTTTTTCAAGCAATGGTTATATATTTCAATGTTATTCTAACAGACATGATTAAAATGTTATCAAACAAACTTTAAGTTTTGGTTATAGAGCCTCTTAAACACACTATATTTTTTTTAATCTAGATAATAGCAAGGTAAAACTGTTAAACCAACATCACTGAGCAAAACATACTGTTTCAGATCTTCAAAGCACTGTAAAGGGACCTCTTGGAGTTGAAAACAAAGTTGATCTTCAAAGAGATTTTCATATATTGCTCGTATGATGTTATCTGCAAACAAAAAAGGGAAGTTTTAGCCTGAACCGATATCTCGTTTTCACAATCAGTACTTTGATTGAAATATTCTGCTTCCATTCCACATCACTGACACAACTATATTATTGACACTGTATTGTAAGAGACAGTTTTAAGACAACTACCAAAACATTACTTGCTGCTGTGTTTCTCGTCACATTGATTAATGAACTAATTAGCCAATAAACAACAAATGCGGGGGAATTGTTTTTATTGGCAAATAAAGACATGAGAAATATGAGCTATGGAATATTCTTGCATAAAATATTCTACAAATAAATACAATTACCTATTCCTCACCTTCAACCAAACCAACGTCTTCAAATGTGTTGTTAATGCAAGGTGCAGAAACTCTGTCTTCTACTTGTATATTGCTCACAAGTTTATGTGAACGATATTCTGCAAAATTCACAGTGATGATTAGAAACCGAATTGAGTATTTTAATTAGGATATTTCGTTTTACTGTTAAAAATAAAGCATAGGGCTCTGTAAAGATATGGTAACATCCAATATAGTTAATGAGCATGTATTCATTTAAAATAAATGTGAAATTTGGTAGTGAATTTTTGCAACAGGTTATACCCATAGATATATATACCTAGATTGGCCAATAGGGAAAAAGCCTGTCAGACTTAAATAGCATGACATAATGTCATTGTATTGTACCTCACGCTTGACTGCACTGCTGGTAACAATGAAGCTTATTAGGAGAATTTGACAAAATTACATTTATTTTCACATAAAAACCTTTTTGGATACATAATCCAGTAAACTAAAGCAATTCTGTGATAATATCTGATAACCACCTTAGATTAAAACTATAAAAGATATGAATTGTTGCGAACAAGTCATGAGCCATCAGGGCTTTATTTGCCACCCTCTCCTATCCCCATTCTCTCTTTTCCCCTTCTCCAAAGAAGAAGTGACAAGGGGAAAAGAGAGAAGGGAGAAAAGAGAGGAGGGGCAAATAGCCCACCCACTCAAAGATCCAGACCCTGGCTAGGTGAATAGCCTAATATCATGTTGAACTAAACATGACAAAATATGATGAGCCTGTGAAGTTTTGATCTGATCAGGGAAATGGAACCAACGGCTTTCTTTGCTAGAGCTGGAACAAGACCAAGGAATGCAGGGTCGGACCAGACTCGGGGTCAGCAATGAGGGCCAAGATCGGGTCGGACCGGGTCAGCACGATTTTTTATTCATTTAAGGTTAAGAGATAGTTCTATTACAACCTAATGTTGTTACATCAATAAACTGAGATAGAAGAAACCCTTATCACACCAATCATTATATTTTGTGGCTTGGTTTATAGATGCAATCTACAATTTATGGCTAAACATTGGTGGATCAATGCTATTCAATGGGTGATAGATTAATGGCATGATTTGGCTAGTGTTTTTATTACAAATTTTATTTTCAATTGCTATTATAATCAACAAGAGATTAGTTAAGAAATACTGTACAAATATAAAAATAGATAACCCAGCATAGTGGAAAACCAAAATCCATCACTTCCCTAAAACTTCTGGTATTAGTGAAAGAAACTAAGAATAAAATAAATTTGCTGGATTGAAGGTTCTTAGACGCGCTTTTAAATTCCTCAGGATGCCCTCATTGTAAATGCCTCAATAGTATTGAGGTGGATCGTTCTTTGTAGCTTAAAGGTTGACTTGCAACAAAATTCACGTTACAGTTATTTGGTATCAAAATATTCACCATGTTTTACTCTGTTGTGTTGTAGGTGCCAAATATGTGGAAAGATGATTACAAGAATTTAAAAGCTCAAAAAACGAAAAGCCGCCGTAGATTGCAATCTCTTTATTTCGATGACGTAGACATTACAGTTTGGTTATCGTCTTGTCACGTGATGTTCTCACGTGAATTGAAAAGCCAATAAAAAGCTAACTATAAAACTTATTGTAGCACTAGTTTATGACAAACACTTCGGGTTTTACTGAATACCCTGTATCAAATATAGATGCTCGCTACTTTACTGTTTTGTTTCGGCAATATTAAATCGTCAAGTCGTCATCTGATCGCGTGACCCAATATTTCGAAAATAATTTTTGCAGCATTTTTTGATTATCACAGATGACCTACAGGCTCATCATAGTTATCAGACAATGATATGTACTCCTTCGAGCTAAGGTTAAAAAGTTTAGCGATTTTTTAAAGTATGTTATAAGATATCAGTACTAAAAGTGACAGCATTACAATGACGATAAAACAGACGCGTAAGAACAATAGACATGGTTTTATTGAATGTGTGAAGTGTATTTATAAAAATATTTTGACGAATGAGGTTGCATGAAAGTGTAAACAGAAACCATCGTGTTCAACATCCTATTTGAGCCGTTTTGGAAAGAGAATCCAAACTACGGCGGTCTCGTGTGGCTGCGATTTACTGTTTGTTTTTTAACTTTTAAGAGCTTGTAATCACATTTCCACATATTTGGCACCTACAACACAACAGAGTAAGACATGGTGAATCTTTTGATACCAAATAACTGTAATGTGAATTTTATTGCAAGTCAGTCTTTAAACAATAGCATGATGTTGACCTCAGCAACTTATTCATGGTAGCACTTAGTGCTAGCCTGGGAAAGTTTTTCACCAATCCAGCACTACTAAGCAACACTCTCGTTGCTTTCTCACTGTGGTTGCAAACCTCAATCACTACAGGCGAAGTCAAAGTCAAGCCACCACAATTCTTAACTGTGATTAGGGAATTTGTTGCTTGGTTGACATCATAGTTGGTAACATCTACGATGCTAGTGATACAATCATTACATTTCAGCTTTGGTGACCTAGCCAGCTACATAGCCAGCTGTAAAATAATCATTCTGTCTCATTTTTGACTTAAGACATATTTGCATACTCATCATATTTAGTCATGTTTAGTTCAGCATGATATTAGTCTATTTACCTAGCCAGGGTCTGGCTCTTTGAGTGGGTGGGCTATTTGCCCCCCCCATTTCCTTTCTCCCTTCTCTCTTTCCCCTTCTCTCTTCTTCTTTGGAGAAGGGGAAAGGAGAGAATAGGGATAGGAGAGGGTGGCAAATAAAGCCCTGATGGCTCATGATTTGTGTGCAACAATTCATAGCTTTTATAGTTTTATTCCAAGGCGGTTATCAGATATTATCACATAATTGCTTTAGTTTACTGGATTATGTATCCAAGAAGGTTTTTATGTGAAAATGAATGTAATTTTGTCAAATTCTCCTCATAAAGGTATAAACACACTAGGTGATTTTATCGTGAGCGTTATGAGGAAGGCAGAGATATCGCTGGCGTGATCATAAACACACTAGAGCTATTCACTAGCAAGCTATATAATTGGCACGCCCACAAATTGCCAATAAAATTTCGTACAATTAGTTTCTTCAGAGTTGTTAGTAAATCTAGGTTAGTCAATATGGCGCCGTCTAGGCGACAACGTAAACAACTTACGCAATTGTTATTAAACCTATCTCACTTTCACGGATTGAACACTGCCTACACTACAAGGAGACATAAGAAAAAACGATTATTGTATTTTTAACAGTAATATTTTTTACTATTTTTATACATAGTTTATTTTGTAGTGGTTTTTTAAAATATTTACTGTTCTCAAGATGGTCAACCTGCGCAACGATTGACTCCAAATGATGGTTTTCAAATCGGATTTTTGTAATTTTTTTGTTATGGTGCACAGGACTGGGAGTGCTATTATTAAATTTATGAACAATCCAGTGTTTGTTCTGATGATGTTTCAATTGTAACAAAATAGCAAATTGTCGCTGTTGTACACTGGTGAACAGCGATAAGAAATAATTACCCGCCATAAATTTGCATTCTGGTAAAAGCAAACCAATCGAAATGCATCTCGCTAGCGATAAAGTTGTGTAGAGAAAGTCTAACGTTATTGCTCTGCATGAGCACGCTGAGTGAATTCTAGCGCAGATTAACGCCACGCAGCGTGATATCGCTCTAAATATTGCCTAGTGTGTTTATACCTTAAACCATAACTGTCACGAACAAATTTTATCGTATTTACTAGGTAAATCAGACACGCTAATTCTGATTTTGTACTCAAAATAAAGATTAGTCTATTAACCTTCAAAGTCATTTAGGCTTTTTTAAAGCGTTTCAACATTCGTTTCGAAAACAACACTGTCGGCATTACAAGCTCCGCCCATAAATATGTGACGAAACCTAGCTTTTTCAGGAACGGAAGTTAGGAATGTTTAGTCCGATTTAGAATAATAGAGATGGCTGTCTTAAAACCAATTATTATCTAAATCCAGCCTGTAAAATAATTTCAGTTTTTTATGAAAGATATATATACTATTTAAAATTGCTCGTAGCTTGTTACATGACGTTTAAATGGGCTGGACGCCAAGAAAAGTGAGCTCAAAAAGCGCGGTTTTATCACAAGCTAGCGTTGTTATCACGCCTTTTTAAATATGCAATGTTAAATAGCTCATCTACCTTTCAGAAAAGACTGATATTATTTTTAAGGCTGAATTTAGATATTAATGGATTTTAAAACACCCATCTCTATTATTCTAAATCGGTCTAAACATCCCTACGTAACTGCTCTTTCTAAAAAGCTAGGTTACTGTGGTAGTCCCGGAAGTGTGACGCAGCGCGGGAGACGATTCAAGACGCTCCAGCTTGCTCTCTCTGATCTGCTAGCGACCGAGAAGGACGTGCCTTGACCAACGCTCTGGCTACATTCCAGCTATACTGCTACGCACTACCAGGTATAGTACATGGTGTCAGATAGCGGAAGTCAATACTTACGCGTGTAATAAAAAGGAGGCAGCCGAGGTTTGGTTGAACCTGTGTTTTCGAACAATAGTATTAGCATTTAGGTTAAGGATTAAACAATAATATACACTAGCTAGTGTGGTCCTTTCTCAATTCAGAGAGCACATTATTATTTACGCAGTACTGGGTTGAGTAACTGGCAAAAAAATACATTGTTGTAATTGCAACAAGTTTGATTGTTCTAATACTTATAATCCATTGTTGATCTGCATTTTCTCTGTGGTACGTCAGTGTCCATCTGTTAGGTTGAGTTTGGTTGAACTCCCTGGTCACTGGTGAGCGTTGAACATCCACAATAATGGCCGAAGACAATCACTCTAAGGATGACCGGTTTGTGCAGAGATTGAGATGGGCTGATGGAAATTTAGCAGCAAGCTGGAAGGTTTTCAAGGGACAACTGTCAATTTACATGATTGCAAAGAAATTCAGTACAATGGACGAAGATGAGAAAATTGCCAATGTATTGTTGTTGATGGGTCCGGAGAGCGTTCCTATTTATGATCAGTTTGTGTTTAATGAGGAACAAGAGGCACAGAAGAAGACCTTGACGAATGTGTTACGTTACTTTGATGCGCATTTCGAACCTGTAAAAAACATTATATATGAACGGGTCAAGTTTAACAGTCTGGTTCAAGGAGACTTATCAATACACAAATTTATTACTACGATTCATTCTCAAGCTGATGTATGTGAATACGGCACCATGCGAGAAGAATTAATTCGTGACCGCATCATAGTGGGTGTCAGTGACAACCGTTTGAGAGAATACTTGATCGACCTTGAAAATAATGACTTGCAAAAATGTATCAGTAAAGCTAAACAATATGTCAGTCATCATGAGCAATCAGCTAAGATGAATAGACAGACTGAGGTCAACCTAGATATGATAGGTAAAGGGAAGTCTGAATATCAGCCTAGGGGTCAACAGCAAAGAAAGCATCAAAGAGAAACTGCAAAATGTTTTTACTGCCCAAGAGGAAACCACAAGGCAGAGTTCTGCCCTGCACGTAAATCAGTTTGTAGGGTATGCAAACAGAAGGGACATTGGGCCAATTCACAGGCATGCAGAGGTAAGCAGGGAAAGCAAAGAGCAGCTCATGAAGTTGAAGACATTGATGTAGATGGCTTATATCTCGGATCGGAATCAGATTGACTAGAGGTGATAAACGGGAGCCCCATGACAGAAACTAATAAGGCATGGTTTATTGAGATATTAGTCAACAAACAGCCGATTAGATTTAAGGTAGATACTGGAGCAGCAGTGACCGCAGTCCCAAGTTCATTGTCTAGTATGTTCCCAGAAATGGAGGAGTCGTCCAAAACTTTGAGGGGAGCAGGCAACTACAAGTTGAGCATAGCCGGGAAAACAACGGCCGAGCTTCACCTACGAGATAATCAGGTGATGGAGACAATCTATGTAGTTGAGGGGTTGGTTACACCGTTGTTGGGGAAGCCAGCTATCTCTAAACTAGGGCTGATAAAGTTTCTGCATGAAATACAGGAAGACAGGTCCTGGGTCGAGAAATTTCCAGAGGTCTTCACAGGACTAGGCGCAATGCAAAATGAAGTTGTGGTCACACTTAAAGATGATGTCAAGCCCTTTGCTCAAACAGTTCCCCGAAGAGTGGCAGCTGCAAGGAGAAAACCTCTCAAGCAAGAGTTGCTGCGAATGGAGAAACTCGGGGTAATTCAGCGTATAGAGGAGCCGACAGATTGGTGTGCACCGTGTATTGTTGTACCAAAAAAGAACGGAAAGATCAGGGTATGCATCGATTTCACCCGATTGAATGAGGCAGTAAAAAGGGAGCTTCACCCATTACCCAAAACAGAGGAGACGCTGAGTGAGCTTGGGTCAGCAGTAAAATTTTCAAAGTTGGATGCAAACTGTGGATTCTGGCAAATGAAGCTCAGCCCAGAGAGTCAAAAGCTTACCACCTTTATAACGCCATTCGGCAGATACAAATGCAAACGCTTACCGTTTGGGATTAGTTCTGCACCAGAGATCTTCCAGCGGGAAATGCAGAAAGCATTAGTGGACAGCGAAGGCGTAATCTGTCAAATGGATGATATGCTGGTTTATGGTGCTAGCCAACAAGAGCATGACAAAAGAGTAGAAGCCGTCCTGCAGAAGCTGAAATTAGCTGGAATTACCTTAAACAGTGACAAATGCCAATTTAACACACCAGAGGTGGTCTTTCTGGGCCATGTTATTTCTAAAGAGGGCATTAAAGCAGACCCGGAGAAAACTGAAGCAGTGCGAAGTTTTAAGGCACCTACCAACAAAAAAGAGTTGAGGCGGTTTTTCGGAGTCCTAAATTAGCTTGGAAAATGTTTTCCTACATTGTCTCGAGGAACGCACAATCTACGGCAATTGCTACAAAAAGACAAGGAATGGGTCTGGGAAAGTGCGCAAGCTAATGAGTTTGATCAGTTGCGACAGACGATCTCCAAGGCACCCACGTTAACACCTTTCTGTTTGGAGGCACCAACAAGACTGAGTACAGATGCTTCTTCATATGGGCTTGGAGCCGCTGTCCTACAGCTGGTCAATGGGGAGTGGCGACCGGTGGCATATGCATCGCGCAGTCTCACTGCAGCAGAGCAAAAATATGCTCAAATAGAGAAGGAAGCACTCGCAATCTGTTGGGGATGTGAGAAGTTTCATTACTATTTGGCGGGTCGTGAGTTTGAAGTAGAAACAGATCACAAGCCACTCATATCAATCCTCGGAGACAAGGAACTATCCAAGCTGCCATTACGTGTTCAGAGGTTTAGACTCCGAATGATGGCTTACAGCTACAAAATTATGTATACACCAGGGGCAAAGCTAGTTTTGGCAGATGCCTTGTCTAGGTCTCCATGGAGTGTAGCGGAAGTTGAGGGGGACGCAGATTTGGTCGAATCTCTTGTTGTGTGTGAGTTGGTTGACTCACTGGCTATATCTCCTAATCGACTTGAAAGGATCAAGGCATCTCTTCTGGAGGATGCTGCGGGAATGAGGTTGTTGAAATACATTGCAGAAGGCTGGCCGCAGTACAAGGATGTAGACCCGACTGTGCGCAGCTTTTACACTTTCAAGGATTTCCTTTCAGTAGTACAGGGGATTGTGTTTTACAACAGCAGGGTGTTTATCCCGGAGCTGGAAAGACAATCAGTACTAGCCTCAGTGCACAAGGGCCATCAGGGGGAAACGAAGTGTATACGTCGGGCTGTGGAACTAGTCTGGTGGCCAGGAATGACCACTGAGATCCGGGAACTGGTCAAAACGTGTCCTGAGTGTGCCGAGTTCCGTAGACGGCCCAGAGAACCGCTGATGCGCGCAGAACTGCCTGAGAGACCATGGTGGAGGCTGGCTGTGGACATAATGGAGAAAGAGTCTCGGTCATACTTGGTAGTAGTGGACTACTTCAGCAGATTTATTACAGTGCATGAGTTGGTTGACTCAACCTCGTCAGAAGTCATCGTTAAAATTCTCCAAAAGTTGTTCTGTCTGATTGGAGTACCAAATTCGGTTATGAGTGACAACGGTCCACAGTTTAGTTCTGAGAGTTTCAAAAAGTTCATGAGAAAGTGGGACATACAGCATGTCACAAGTTCACCTAGGTACCCTCAAAGTAACGGTGAGGCTGAGCGGGCGGTACAAACTGTAAAAGCTCTGATGAACAAGAATGTCAGTCTTGATGCGGCACTCTGTTCATATCGAGACACACCATTAGCCAATGGCTACTCCCCTGCACAACTGTTGTTCGGAAGAGGGCTAAATTCGATGGGATTTTTGAATGGCCGCAAGATCGACTATGTGAGGCTACTGGAGACAGAGAAGTTGCAACGGAACTACCAAATATATCAGTATAATCGAAGGTACAGGACTAAGGCACAAGAATCAGTCCCGATTAGACAAGATGTAGCCATACAAGACCCAGGTAAAGAGCCAGTGAGGGCAAGAGTTGTGGCGGCACAGGGGCGTGAAGTTGTAGCCATAGGACAATCACAAAGGCTGTGGAGGCGAAATCGGCACTTAACCAGACCTTGTAGGGATTCAGAAGCATCGGTTCCAGGTGTGGTAGCACCTCGTGGTGAAAACTCAAGTCCACAGTCAGAGTCAGGTGTGGTTGCACCAGCGGTTCAAGCTGAGTTCGGCACAGGGGTGGATGTAGAGGTACCAGCGGTACCCGACTCTAGACAGGTGCCGACAATTGCTGAACCGGAGCCATTGACGGGTCATGACAGTGGTACAACGGAGAGATGGTCAGAAGAGAGTCAACGAAGATTGGAGGTTCAACCCTGTGACTCTCGTACCTCACCAACAGTGACCAGGAGGGTGACAACCAAAAGTGGCCGGGTAAGTAGGGCACCTGAGAGACTAAATATATAACTTTTGTGTGGTTTTTTTTAGCATGAGAAATTTCCTAATTGGCAACTCAATCGTCAGAGACGTTGTCAGCTCACAATGGGAGACCATTTGCTTGCCGGGGGTAGGTTGGCAGGAAGTCATTGACTATGTTTTTGATAGAAGGGAACATTTCCAGAGGTCTTTCATACACATTCATGTAGGACCAGTCCGATTCTCTAGGCTTCATAGGACTCAGAATAGACGGGAGGCTCAACTTATGACAACCTACCTGGGTACGGTGTGGAGCATTTTTGAAAGATGGGATCATAGGCTAGGTAGTCTTAAAATCTTCCCTATATTGTGTACAATTTACCCAATGGACTTTAGGGTGTACAATGATCATCTGGCGGCCAGTGTTCCTGGAGGTCATGGTCGTCAGATTTTAACAGCGGATTACGCTGAAAATTCTCGCGTAATAAGGGGCATGGTGGTGGAAGAAAATAAACATATCACAGCTTTTAATGATTCCAATGGATTGTGCACACCATTCTTGCACCATACCATTTTTAAGAGAAATAGAGGTTATTATCGCTTTTGGCTTAGGTTTTTGAAGGATGGCCTTCACCCAACCCGAGAAATTGTGAGGCAGTGGGTGAGGGAGCTTAGGGAAGTCGTGATGCTGAATAATGCTAAATGGAGTGGTCTCCATTAGATTTTAATTATATCGCTGATAGGACAGCTAACTAGTTAAGTGTACCAGGAAAGACCTTTCGTTTTTCCTTCAATTTCCTGAGAGGGACAGTTCATAAATGATGAAAAAAAAATACATGTATACTAATAATGTAACTCCATGCACTACTCAACTCGTGATACTGCACCCGTGTTTGGATTGTCGGTTTTAGGTGTGGTTGCACCTTCACTAACACTGGATTGGAGGAGAGCTTAAGAGGGAGGTGTGGTAGTCCCGGAAGTGTGACGCAGCGCGGGAGACGATTCAAGACGCTCCAGCTCGCTCTCTCTGATCTGCTAGCAACCGAGAAGGACGTGCCTTGACCGACGCTCTGGCTACATTCCAGCTATACTGCTACGCACTACCAGGTATAGTACAGTTACTTCACATATTTATGGGCGGAGCTTGTTATGCCGATAGTGTCGTTTTCGAGACCGATATTAAAACGCTGTAAAACAACCTTCATTACTCTGAAAGTTAGTGGACTAATCTTTATTTTGATTACAAAATTGGAATCAGCGTGTTTGATTTACCTAGTTAATACGATAAAAGTTGTTTGTGACAGTTATGGTTTAAGATTCATTGTTACCAGCAGTGCAGTCAAGCGTGAGGTACAATACAATGACGTTACGTCATGCTATTTAAGTCTGACAAGGCAACGGGTAGGAATAGCTATTATTGGCCAATCTAGGTTTATATATCTATGGCTATACCACATCACTACGTAATGTAAGCTCAGGCAGTGTCCCGAATAGCTTTGAAACTAAACTTTCTAAAAGTAGCCAGTACCAAACACTACGGCTATAATGTATTTGTGAACTACGTATTGGTTGCAGTAATACTACAATAGTGTCTGAATATTTTAATGTATTTTTGTATCAACTGCTGGTTTTGGTTTAGCAAACCTTTCTAACCACTGTAAAGAATTTTAGTTAGTCATATTTTTATTTTCAATTGCAGTTCCTATCTGTTAACCCTTTGAACCCTAACAACCGGAATACTGGCATTACATTACATGAATTTTTATCCAAAGCTGGTAAATCAAATGAAACCTACGCACTCACTACCTACTGTTGGAATAGATAAAGTTTATAGAATTAAGCAGTCTAAAAGAATTGTTGTAAAATTTATGCAAACCAGTCAGAGGAATGATTTTTTTCATCTCTATCGTAAGAACATTCAGCCTTTGTCAGCACTAGGATTTAAGGAATCTGGAAAGATTTATGTCAATGAAGTACTAAGTCATCAACAAAGTGAGCTTTTTTGGAAAACTTGTAAGTTCAAGGCTGATAATGACTATAAGTTTGTATGGACACACAATCAACACATTTATCTGCAAAAAAACATCTGACGCTGATGCAGTAATGATTAGGGCAGAGGAAGATTTGAACACTCTTCTAGCTGCTTAAGCTCTTAGATTGATTTAATGTATTCATAAGCAGATGTTATATGATGGCTGAGATTTTTGTTAATTGTCAGGATTACAGTTGTGACAACCTACCTCTTGATTATAATCTTGACATTCTTTTTCTATTCTTAATGTTAATTTTAAAAGTTTACGTAATAGGTTTTCACAATTTGAACAGTTTCTTTTTTGTTGTGTTATAAAGTTTGATATAACTGTTGTTACCGAAACATGGTTCAATAATGATGAAATTCAATTTTTTAAACTTGCTAATTACTCTTTTTTAGGTTCTCAACGTTCTACAAAAGGAGGTGGTGCTGGGGTGTATGTGCGGAATGGCCTAAACTTTGAGGTACTCCCGGTGGTGGTGTTGGCTGGAGGCGGTGTTCGTTGTGTGGAGCTGCGTTGTGGAGTCTCTTCTTCTCCTATTAGACTTACCGCTGTTAACTGACAAGCCAGTGCAGACATCACTATGTTCTTGGAAAATTTTGAGTAATTTATGTCTACCTCACACGCAAATAGCCACATCATAGCTGGTGACATTAACATTGATACTTATGATTTTCCTAATGATGATTATCTCAATTTGCTCGCAACATACTGTTTCACAAATGCAATTACTATTCCTACTCATCATTTGATTTCAACTAACAAATGAACTTGTCTAGACCATATGAAATGAATCTAACTGACTTGAGCATTTCATCTAGAACTACTCACTCAGATTTAAGCGATCATCCACCAACCTTTATGGTGATACATAACTTTTAAAATGTAGCTGACGCTAATATGACTAAGACTTCTAATTATTCACCTCCTATAAACTATATAAACCTTCGGAATCATCTCCAGAATGTTAATTGGGATTCCTTGTTCATCGCTGATAATAGTTCTTGTTTTTACGATGTTTTTATGGAAAAGTTAAATGAATGTTTAAAAGATTATACAATCGAAGGTAACATAAATTCCAGCAAACATACAAAGCCTAATAAACCATGGATAACTAGGGATCTTTCTTAGATGATTAAAAAGAAATATCAAGCTTATAGAAGATTACGAAATGCTCCACTAAACCCTGATTTGAGAAGGAAGCATACCATGCTTAGAAATGTTTTAAGCACAAAATTGAAGATTGCAAAGTTTAGCTATTTTTCACAAGCTTTTGATCAATGTAGTAATTCTAAGCAGATTTGGAATGTTATAAACAACAAGCTTTTAAATAAACCAAGTTGTGCAAAATGTAAGCTACCAAAAAAATTGATTAGCTTTCAACATCCTTCTTGTATAGCTTAAAGTGATTATGAAATAGCTAATGAAGTTAACTTATATTTCTGTAGCATTGAGAAGCGTTTGGCTTCTAAACTTAATAGCATTGCTATGCAGCTTGAAAGCAGTCCCGAAGCTGAGGTCAATAATGATTCCTTAGTTTTCCAATTTAAACATACAGATAAAAACGAAGTTCTAAAACAGATATCAAATATGAATTCAAACAAATTTTCTGGACTCGATAATATTTCTGCTAAATTTACTAAAGCTATATCTTATGCTATAGCCGAGCCGCTATCTAAAATAATAAACTTTTCATTTGAATCTGGGAAAGTTCCTGCACAAGTAAAAACTGTGAAAGTTATTCCATTACATAAGAAAAGATCTTGTGACGAATGCGCTAATTATCGTCCCATCTCTATCTTACCTATTTTTAGTAAGATAATGGAAAAACTTGTAAATCAGCAAATTCTTGATTTCTTAGAATCCAACAACTTTCTCAATCAAAGTCAATTTGGCTTTAGGCGGGGAAGAGGCACATCGGATGCAATTTTATCTTTTACTGATCAAATTCTAGAGTCTTTTATTAAAAGAGAATGTGTAATTAGTATTTTCATAGATTTTAGTAAGGCATTTGACACCATTGATCATAATATTTTACTTAACAAGTTTAATAATTATAATTTTAATCCATTGACTATTAATTGGATTCATAGTTATCTGTCGAATAGAACTCAAGTCACACAAATAAATGATTCATATTCTAATTCCTGCAACATAACATGCAGTGTGCCTCAGGGTTCTGTGTTAGGGCCAACTCTGTTTTTACTATATTTGAATGATCTGTGTCAATCTCTGCAGTATCTAACTCCAAATTTATATGCTGGCGACACAAATTTGTTCTTTCTTTTTCTGATTTGAATGAATCTTACACAAAAATTAATTCTGATCTTCAAAGACTGAGCTACTGGTGTCAAGTAAATAAACTAACAATTAATTGTAAAAAAACAGCTTACATTGTTTTCAAAAACCACCAGAACACTTATTAACTTTAAATGATAAAAATATAGTTGAAGTTGATGAAATTAAGTTTTTAGGCACTACAATTGATAAGAATTTGAGTTGGTACTCACACACACGCAGTTTACTGATTGACTTAAGACCTATTTCAGGACTGTTTTTTGGATTAAGCACTACTGTTCCAAGAAAGATTCTGATAATGCTTTACTACTCTTTTATTCACTCTAAATTGTGCTACTCGATAGAAACATGGGGAAATGCTTCTTGGGTTTACCTTGACAAACTAATTAAGTTTCAAAAGGAAATATTGTGTATTATATATAAAAAGCCTTTTGGTTACCCAACTTTTGATTTATTTCACGGCTCTAAGATTTTGACTGCTGATAGGATGTATCATTACAAATCACTTATTAGTGCACACAAACTGTATCGTTCACAAACATTTCAAAGACCTTCACATTATAACACCTGATTTAATTCATCCTCATTTCCTACTCCTTTTTGTTCTTTATCTGCTGGTCAACGAACATCTAACTTTGTGATGTCTGCACTGTGGAATAAATTTCCAGCGTCATTGAAACTGATAAAACCTATTGGTTAATTTAAAACGGAGATAAGGCTCCACCTTACCTCGGCTTGGTGAGTATTAGTGTCTACGCCTTATGCTGTCGACTCGAGCCTGCGACCGGTTAGCTCTGCTATTTCGCACTGGCCCCATCATCTCTACTTTTGTTTGATTCTTGATATACAAGTGTTTGAAACTTTTATTTGTTTTCTTGTTCGTATGTTTGCAATTGTATGTACTATATATTCAATGAAATAAATCACTCACACACACGCACGCACGCACGCACAAACACACACACACACATAGGGTGTGTCAGAAGCTCTGAAAGCTGGAATGCCAACATTCACATGGCTCTGCTTACAATTGCTGTTTCTAAGTAATAGTGTAAACCAATGAAATTAATTCTTGCACAGTGTGTTAGACCAGAAATTTCACTTACATTCGTAACAGTTTTTTTAATATTTTAAGCTACTTCCGTCGTTATAATAACAATTTTAACAGAATGATATTGCAAAAAAAATTGATCCGACTCGTTTGTTAGTAGGTCATAGATAGTTGTGATGCAAATGAACAATTATATGATACTAACTTAATTTTTCACTTCCTTTTGAATCATGAAGCGGCGATGAACATGCGCTTGATGGATATGATGCTACTGTAGATATTGTTAAAGTTTTTAAAATTATACGAATGTTTATGGTTTTAGTCTGAACAACGGTGGAACACTTTGTTTTCTATTTGGTGACATTTGCTGTAGGTTGCCGAGCTTTTTAATTATGTTTTGCCAAATACCGTTGTTCTATGACTATATCTAGATATCTTCAATAAAACTTTAAAAAGTTTCAATTTGTCACACTACCAATTGTCTAGAGTTACTGACACACATTGACATGGCCGGCCAGAGTTCATAAGGTTAATTAATGGTCAGTAAGTGCTATAACTCATATTTGGAATCCCTAATATCTGCTGCATCAACTATATCAGTCAGCATCTGCCATGTTTATGATACATAAAAAGCCCCAATTTTAGAGTAGGACAGAATCAGAAGTGCAGTGTGTCAAAGATTAAGATCTGGTACATATATAACTATATCGCTGTACGCCATGATTTAGAGACAATTTTATATTATAACATCAATAAATGGATTTGTGCAAGTGTAAAGTTGTATAGAAGAAGTCAAGCACTGCCATCTTGAATATAGATATAAACAAGTGCCAGTAACTTTTTACTATACTACATTTACATTCATGAAAGTATTCATCACAAAATAACAGTGACAATGACGAACATTGAATGACAAAATTGAAATCAAAGACAAATTGCCCTTTTGTGACCAATGGTCATTTTACCTTTAATAGCGCTTTCGTGCAATCTTACTGAAGCCTTTACCAATGGGTTGTCCTCTCCACAAGTTGTGCATGTGTGTAAAGTTGTCATAGCTTGGCATGCTGAGAGAAAACAAAATGATGTTTGCATTATTAAGCAGATTAAATGAGAGTAGTTAAACTCTGACGGTATGCGTTTGATTAAACTTTAAAGAGATTATGTTCTAGTATGAAACAAAATAGAGTAAATTTTAATTTTACGTACACAAATTGGAGTGTTTAATATCAACACATTTAAGCATCACAGATGCGATAAGGCAATTATAATTTGAATCTTTCATGCAAACTTCTATTTTTGCTTGCTTGATTATTGTCCAAATCGAGTTTTGATTCACTTCTTTTAGCTCACTGGTATGTGATAGTTTGTTCAAATGTTACCGACTGAAAACTTAGGTTTATTGTAAATCATGCTTTGTATCATCGAGGAGTAAATATTTTACAAATGATCAGTTTTTATCAGAGAAGCTGTATAATAGCTGCTTCTGCATTTGCTAGGTTTGTAAAATCTAATCAAAAAGCTAAGAAATAGTATAGCTCGTATAGTAGCTAGACCTAAGCAAGAAATAGTAAGCAGTGCAATTTTTATATAATTTGTGCTCCACTTCTAACAGCAGAATAATAATGCTTACATTGATTCACCGCTGACTGTACAGAAGACTGGAATGCTATACTTTAGCATTTATAAAGATAGGTTTTTTAGAATTTTGCATATAACTAATCTATCCACCAGCATTCAAATGTTTCCATTATTCGGCACAAATCTATATGCACGAGCATGCTAACCTATCATAATGATTCTCATGAAGAACTGACATTCAAGGAAAACGAGGTAGTAATTTTAATAAAAACCACAAAATTTGCTACTGTCACTTGTTGTTTCATAAGCCGTAACGTTTTGGATTAAAATTTTGAGAAGCTAGAATTACTTCCCTGAACAGATGGCTTGGTATTTATCATTAAATATGCATTTTCTTAAATAGAAGATATTTCCAATTTGGTGAATTGTCTTATTATAATGCTGAAGCATAATTTATGAATGCTTCTAGTTTAACAAAGAATTCTACCTTACAATCTTGCTGTCAAATACCTGGTCACGCATTTGACGAAATTGCCATATAATATTTAAATCTTATGGCTTAAAAGGGTTTAGTCAAATTTTCAAGATGAGCAGTTTCCTACTTCGCAAAAATCTATCTCAAACTTCAAAACATACAAGAAAATATTACAAAGTTATAAGTTACTGTGACTTTTCTTGATTTGTAAAAATCAAACAATATCTTTAAGTAGCTGTCAAATAGAGGTTGCATTCCGTAGCAGGCGTGACATTGTATCATTCAACTCTTATCCTAGAGTGCCATTTTATTAAAATGGGTATTAAAATCAAGGTAGAGTTCAAATAGAAATTTTACAGTAAGTATAATAGAGTTAGCCCCTTAATAATGTTATAGCCTTTATGACAGCTAGGTAATCTAATCGTTACACTGATGCAGACTACCCACAGTGGCTAAACATTGCTACTTGCTTTCAGGCTGAGCCTCTTGTGAAGGTTCATGTTTCTCATTCTTGCTTCTATTTATAGAGTGTGTCAGCTGAAGATTAGCTGTAAAAAGATGTCCAATAAATTAAATAAGTAGATAATACATTAAAGTTTACACATGCAAAAATATAGTTTTAAAAATTGTTTTCTTATGGTTTTCTTTTAAGTGTAGATCTTATACTGAGTCTTAAATGAGGCTTGACATTAAAATTCATCAAATTGCTAACTTATCAACTCCTAAAAACAGGAAAGAACCACAGTGTTGATTATTAATTATGTATGGCTACAGTCTGATTTTTTTGTTTGGAGTGTTTTGCATCAGATTTGTCTGGACGCAAACTCAGTTTCACAGTTTTTTGTTGATATATTTAGATACAAAGATGTTTTAAATCAAAAGCAAAAATGCTATAAAACAGATCATACCTAACAAATTCTCCCGGGTGTTCTCAGAATCATCAGATGAGTCTGAGTCAGGTACTTTGCTTGCCATAGCTAGAACAAATTTTACAAATAATGCATGCCATATAAATGACATGCAAACATATTGAGCAATCTATTTTAGGCCAACAGTTCAAATGCAAACAATGGTTAAGTGTAAAGTTTGCAGCAAAAATAATTTGGTGTGCATTGTTTTTATTTCATTAAACTGTACGATGCAAACTATTCATAGCAAAAGATTTGGGTTTATAGACGTTTCAATTGTAAAATAAAACTTCATTGTAAACCAGCTGAATTAATTAGCTTTAGTTATGGGTTGAAAATGCTCAAATGTAACAGCAATTTACATTCTTTCAGAATTAGTACTACAACACGCGGGTATTGAAATACTCCATTGTGTTTCATGAACGTTATTATTTCATGACATTGCAATAACCTGTTTACTATCACACATGCATTGTCTCACCATGAGGTGATGAACAGGTGAGATATGCGTGTAAAGGGCGGTATCTTGCTGCAATCATTATAAACGTATTATGCTAAAAACTGGAATGAGTAGGCAACCAAAAAGCTTTTTTGTCATACAACCTAGAACTCTGCTAATAAAGTATAACACTGAATGGCAAAAACTAGAGCTGCACAATGATCGTTAATTAAACGATTAACGCTGTCTATACAAATAAACGATTAACTGAGTTGGGCCCATTAATCTTCAATTAAAATGCAACCGCGATGATGATCTTGATGTGGTTCCTTTCCTTTGTACTATTTAGTACCATACCGTTATCGTAGCAGGTTACTAGCATTTAATTTACTAACAAATAAATATTATGACAAGCAACCCCTTCTTACCAATAAATTAAACCACAATTATTTTGCACTCAACTATGAAAACACATTGAGTCGCTAACATTAAACTTGTTTATACAATACAATGCACCAGCGCTGTGCCGATCTAGCCGTAAGCAGCCATGTTGTTAGTTGTTTGAACATGTTTCTATGTAATAGCAACAAAAGTAATTTCAGTATTATTTAATACGTATCTTACAGTTTATTTATGTTTATTTTTAAAAACTTTTTTAAAAGTAAGTTATAAATGTTTTTTAATTTTTCAAAAAAATCACAATTTTATTTCAGCTTCAGAATAATAGTAATATAAGATTGACACTTTATTGGAACACGAAAGCAGAAAAATGTCTTCCACCCTAGGTTGCGCATTCCTATAAGTTGTTGGAAGCGTAAACAAGAGAGTGAATTGCAGTATATGCCGGAAATAATTTGCTTACCACCACAGCACATCATCATTAGGATATATTTTAACTAATTCTCCTCCTACCGTGCAGAAATCATCACCAGCTGTCGCAGACAGAAACTAATACTACTGACTACCGGCACTACTGTCGCCTGTGAGCGGCTATTCTCTAAAGCTGGCAATATTGTATGTAGGAAGAGGGCATCTCTTTATTCAGATAATGTGAATAAACTGTGCTGCCTCAACTCTTGGCTGACTTAATTATAGACTTTCATAGACAGTTTTCATACTCAGAATAATTATTACATTGTAACTTATGTACATTGTACACAACATGTACTACTGCCAACAATTGTCTAAAATATAATTAATCTATATGTAGCTGTATTATCTGTTTTTGAATATGCAGGTTTTTGCTAGATTAATTCTAAGATTAATCGAAGATTAACTGGTTCAGTCCAGTTATTAGCCGCGATTAATTTTTATAATCATTGTGCAGCTCTAGCAAAAACACAGGGTTGATTTTATCGCAGGCCTCATGAGAACGGCAGAGATATGGCTGCACTTTCTAGCGTGTGCCCAAACGCAATTAGGCGGTTCACCAGCAATCTTTAATGCAAGCAAGCTTGTAAATAGCCCAAAACATAATGTATAACAAACTTCTCCGGAGTTAACAACAAAATTATTGGCAAATGTTGCACCTTCCAGGCAACGATTTAAACATCTCATGGTTTTGCTCAACACTATCAATTTCACAAATTTCACACTAAAAGAAGACATGAAAACAATTGTGGCTTTTAGCATTAAATCTTTTTGAATGCATACAAAGTGGCTACAATTTTGTTTTTAAACTTGATAGCTTTTTTATTCGAGTGTGCTTTGTAGTACAGGACTAGGTGTGCCCTTATGAAATCTATGAACTGTTCAGTGCTTATTTAATAATGTATTGCTGTGAAAAATAGTAAAATTCTGTTGTTGAAAATTGTTGATCGTCAACATGAGAAAATTAGATGTCAGAAAGTTAATTATGGGCTAAAACAACCAATCGAAATAAACATTGTGTGGGATAAATCTCAGATTGAGCAAGTCTAGCATTATTGCTACGCATCAACTCGATCATTGCACAATATCATACTACTTAAGCCTAGTGTGTTTGCTCCTTACCAAATTTGGCTTTCTGCAATAAAGAACAGTAACTGTTTCGAGGTAGATTTATATCGTGAAGTTCAGCAACTACTCGTAATAACCTAACCCTGACACGATAGTATAGATTACTTAGAAACAGTTTATCCGTGGTTGAGATCCATATTTGAGTATACTTGTTAACACTCCTTTCTTGGTTTCTGTTCTACCAGTTTACTGTAATCACCATCAATAATTGAGAACACTAGCGTTCAATACAACCAAACACCTCTTAACAAAACCTCAACAAAAACTTTATGAAGAAAATGCATCACAGATTTTATTCTCTGTTTATAACAAGGTGTGACACATTGTTATATAGCATGTTATGTTCAGATGTTTTACACATATTTTATACACTGATTTTATAATCTAGACTATACAAAAATTGTGCTATTGCACAAAATATTGTATCCCACTTCCGTAGCATTCCTAGCAACCTAAAAAATACTAGAAAATCTATTTGAACGTCATAGCGCTGTATTTTTTCAGCCGTACACTGTACTGGTGATTTGTTAGAGACAACATTCAATAGAAGTTTGCTCTCCATTTTTTGAATAAGCTATAGGATTTTATAAAGATTAATTTATTCCTGGTGAAGGCTGAGTGATACTAATTTCACCTTTATATTGGGCTCTCCTCCAGGCGGAGAGACCTGTCGTAGGCCTCAGAGTCTTTGATCAGCCATTTTTTGTACACCATAGTGTCTTACCGATCTAAACAAAGAACTATTTTGAGTACAAAACGTGTTAGCTAATTATCAATATTAACCATGTTGATGGTAACCTTTTTAAAGTTTTAAAGAAAAGACCATGAAACTGTGGCAGTAGAAAAGAAGTTTTTTATGCCATTACATTGGCTGCTATAACATTGTATGCTTCTCCCAATAAATATGAACATCGCTCATCATAATGCTTTAAGGTTTTCAGTTAAGATTGTAAATCTTATTATAAACAAATTTGAAGACAATGAGCTAGAATTCGACCTTATTGACTTCAAATCAAAGTTCAGTTTTGTGGATTGGGATGACCTTTCTTATTGAGCACACCATAACTGAACCTATGGCAACCGAGACAACAAAAACAAAAACAATTTCTATTGTCATAACTGAGTAGCTTTTACTACCAAATTATGAACCTTTCTACTTATCACTTGCTATTCTGGGTTTTTCAAGATTTAATAATGTCAATGCAGAGATTATCTAAAAGTAACATTTGATTATATGGTGGCGGTCTATGCATCAACACTTCTATTTTAGTGTCATTTTATAAGTTGTGGCGTTCAGATAAAAGTTGCTATTAAATAAAAGTGATGTCTAAATAGAGCTTCTACAGTAAGCATTACATGTTATACACTAACAACTATTCTTCAACTTTTTCAACCTTAATTGATGGTAACCTTAATTAAACCTTAACCTTAATAACCTAAACAACAAGAATACTGATTTCCATATGAGTCTGTTTCCAAATGGTGTTTTTTAGTAACAGTGTAAGTCTATGAAACTAATTCTTGAACAGAGCTTTAGACCAGAATATTCAGTTCCAGTTTAAACTGTTTTCAATTATCTTCATCTACTTTCTTAGGTATAATAACAAATTTTAGTGGAAGAACATCTTTGAAAAATCAATACGGCTCATTTGTTGGTAGGTCTGGGATGGTTGTGAAGGGCATGAAGAACTTTGTAATACTTTCTATAACTTTCCAGATTATTTTGAGTCATGAAATGATGATGAATGTGTGATTTATGGATATGATACTAGTGTAATTAGCTTTACAAGTTTTGAAACTCCTATGGATTTTTGTTATTATACCAATTACATTATGTCAATAGAAGTTACAGTACGCCTTTGGGTTACGATGTCCCTGTTGGATGGATTTCCTGCCTTGCAATATAGAACACAAGGTTTATTTGTTCCCACTATAGGAGGTTTCTTCGGCCTCACCATAAGACATTTCTCAGCCAGAGAACATCAATAGAAATTTCTCTTTAAATTAAAAAGTAACATTTGGTGTGCTGAATTTGTACAAACAACAAAAACGTCAGCATGATACTTTCAAAAATTCATATCACGATTCCTGAAAAAGATACAGTGCCAGCTCTCTCAGTGCAGCATCTTTTGTTGCAAATTAGAGTAAAAAAGGAATTGGTGACAGATAGGTGATAAGATTTGAGACAATGACAAAGTTGAAGTTTAGTTTAGTAAGCTACATACTGAAACTCAGCTTTAAGGATGTGTTTTGTGAGCTAAAAACAATGATTTTAAATTTAATGTTCATGTTATACTTCTGTTCCAAAGGTAAGAACTCCCTATGGTACATACTGCACATAGTATATTGTTTAGCTTCTAAATACCCTAAAGTTACTGTTGGTAACCATAGTTAGTAAAGTTTCCATTATTTTTTGTTACCTATTTTCAATATGTACCTTATATATATAGAAATTGGACATGTTTTACCAGAGGGGGTTTCGATTAAATACTTACTAAGGGTTTCTATACCTTTCTTTTTATTATTTTTGATCCAAAATTCCAACACTAAAACAAATTAAAATCATCTAGCGAGGATCAAATACAACAGCAAATGGAATCTGGAGCACAGACTTAAATGATCATCACACCTTGTGAAAAATAGATCCGCAAATGTATTCCCTTAGGAATAGATTCTGCACCAGAATTTTTGCAGAAGGAAATTCAAATTATATTGTCAGGCAGATTGTGCATACCTTGACTGATTGCTAACACATGTATTTTGAGAAACAGATTCTTTGGGTTCTAATTTCAAAAAAATGGTACAGTTGCTTCAATGTCTAGACGAAGCTTGAATCACATTTAACAAGGAGAGGTGTACATTTAACAAAAAGAAGGAACATTTCTCAGTCATCGGATCAGCAAGAACACAATTCATGCTAAACAAAACTGCTCTCAGAGAAGCCAAATGATGTATTCGATTCTGCCAAGCAAATGCCTAAGCTGACCCGAGAGATAGAAAGCCAACTTTATTTTTAGTACACAAATCCTTGTGAGAATAAATAATAATGAGACAGGTCCGAGGCTGTCACTATTATAGCATTACAAGCTGGATTGGCCTCTACTTGGTTTGAGTAAATTAATCTTTTTAGCCATGGGATGGCGTAGAGCAATTATTAGGTACAATAAAAAAGATAGTAGCCCAATTAACTTCAAAGCAACCATTTTTACTATCACGAGTCTAGCTAATCATAACAAGCCAAGATAAAAAGTTGTGCAGGATTAATTTCATATCCTAGGTAACTTCTGTATTTATGTGACAAGCACTGATAGCACCCCTAATCAATCAAGTGTAACTTTGAATATTTGCTAGTCACATTCCTTAACAAATTAGCACAAGGAATTGGTTCGCACATAAACAGTGTAGGGTATACATGTATATGAATGCCGACTTGAGAAAATAACAATAAACCAACTACCTTGCCTGGCTGACCTTGGGAAAAGAGTCAATTCTATATCACTGCTCATGAGTTTTATGTACACAATCTGCAAGTATATTAAACCAATTTTGTACTTATTGTGCATGTGACTATACTCACCTTTGCCTATATACTTGGCTAATCAAAGTAAGCTTGATGTAAGATTTTTGTTGGCTAGATGGAGTGATCTAAAAACACATAGTTTATCAAACTTAGCATAGTTACAGTATTTAAATTGCTATAGGAAATATTGAAAACAAAGAGCCATTATTTTTAGATAAAACAAACAAGAGCACAGGCCACCCACAGAATATGTGTTTAATCCATTTCTAGGTTGGCATCGTGTAGTAAAAAAATCTTCCAAAGGTCGTTAAATCGGTGAAATCGTATAGAAACCATAGTAATTATATAATGAGAACATATCCTGGTAAAAATAATCTAACTTTCATACAAATACTGCACATATTAAAACTTAGTAACCAAGTAGTATGTTAATATTAATAAATATAGTTACCTACAGTAACTTAAAAGCTTGCTGTGGACATTTAACATAATATGTGAAAATGATTGCTGAAACCAGAAAATCCTTGTTAACTATGAGCAGAGTTGGGCTGCTAATTGTTATTTATGGGTCTGAGAAACTACTAATGGTGCAATCATGAAAAGATGAGTGCGCCGTTTGATGCAGGCCTTTAGGTACACAAATTTGGTACACTATTTTACATCAATTAGTAAGTGAAAATGATTGCTGAAACCAGAAACCCCATGTTAACTATGCAGCAGAGGTGGGCTGCTAATTGTTATTTATGTTTCTAAGAAACTACTAAAGCATCGGTAAAGCAACATACTTATAAGGCTCAGTTTAAACTACACGTAGCAGGTGCAAGTAAAAGTTATGGCACCATAAGCTGATGAATTGTGAATGTGTGGGCTAAGGGATAACCAAGCTCTATTTTTAGTATTTCCAAGAAAGTAGGCAAAAGTGGTGAGCTGCAACCAGCTGGTAAGTTTAACTTGAATAATGATGAAGAAGATTCCGGAATAATGAGCACTGTAATAGCGGCAGCTGGTTAATTGGAATATGCATAATGAAACCTCGAGGGTTTTGGGGAATAGGGCATATTTTATTTAGTAAAGTTGATTAAGTTCACAGTTTAGCCTTGGTTGTTTTTACGCATGTTTTAAAAAGTTCTTTTAATATGATGCAAGATCTATTTTTATTGAGTACCGGAACAGACCACAGAATCAATATTGATTCCTATGTTACGGTGCACTGTGTGGTGCGGCTAAATTTAGTTCATTATAACTATGATAATTAGTTAGAACTAAATGAACTCTGTCAGCATTTTAGACAAATACCATTTATTTGGTTTTGTTTAACTATAGTAAGAGGGTAGCTATGATGAAAACAAAAGACTATAAATAATAATGTAGCTACATTAGTCAAAAGTTTGCGTACAAAGCACACTCACAATTTTCATAATTACAGATGTTCTCAAATGTGAATTTGAATATCAAATTAAATGTTTAATATGTGACTTGTTGAGCTGTATATACAGGAGCTGTCATAGCCAATTAAAGCCTGGTTTCCATATGACAGCGCTATGATAGGGCGCGGTCCAGTGATCGTACGCAATGCATTTCTTGCGCTGCGATGCAGTGTTTCCATATCACGCGTAGGTGCCATGATTGCATTGGACAGGGTAGGTAATTTCCTTACTTTTTCGAAGGAGAGACCGAATTCTTCAGAAAAACCAGTCCTCCGTTGCGATATTGCGCTGTCATATGAAAACCGGGCTTACTCTTTCAAACGGGAGACCAATTTTTTCGGAAAACAGCCCTCGGTTTGAATTGTGGGATAGGTTGAAAAGGTCGAGCGATGTATTGTGGGATATATCATTGGGCGCATTCGTCGCAAGGATCTATTCTGTTGGATCCTTGCGATCAGCGTACGCGCATCGCGCGATCGTCGTGCGTTGACGTTTCCATATCACAGCCGGCCTATGCACGACGCTGTGCGCCTTGTTGCGCGCCTTGCACTGTCATTTGGAAACCAGGCGTAATCAGTCACAAGCTTGTGGTTTGTGCATTAGGAACTTGACGAAGCTGAGACTGACATTACGGTCATACAAATAGGATCAGCTACAACTTGTCTCAAGTGTGCCAACTTATTCAGCCGTGAAAAGGCTTAAAGATGTAGTTGCGTCAAAAAAGTCAATTAGGACCCATAAAAGGCTAAAACATCAGCTACAATTTGATGCCATTTTTGTCTTTGTAGACCAACCCTGTCCAGAGATATATGCGTTTGAATGAGGCCCTCTTTTAAAAAGCTCACGTTCCAGCAGGTGCCTATTTCGTGACGTCACAAGCAAGGTATCTGAAACAAAACCACGAGCAATAAATATGAGGTCGATCCGTTAGCCAATCATGCGTGCGAAATTTTTTTATAGGCCGTAATAAATGTTATCACTCGTAAAACGCGTTGTCTGTGATCTCAAAGATTCTCCTAATTAGAGAATTCATTCTCATTATGCGTTACAGATTCAACGCATTTCAACAATTACTAAGCTATACATAGTTTTAAAATGGCTTCAAGTTCGAGCGACCGCTACTCAGAGTTATCTGAGCAACTTTTAGTAAAAGATTAGAGTAGACAGCCTATGGCCAAAGCTGACAGGCGTCAGCAGCGTTTTGCTTCAGAAGAAGACAGAATGGAGGTAAATTAACTTAGAGTCTTCTATACTTTAGTAAATGTAATATTTTTTATAGTCATAAATACATATACTAATTAATAAAATGATAATTCTTTGCTATCTCCAATCATCGTTTCATAGCTTATCTGCCGTTTTACCTAGCTATAATATTTTTTTCGAATTTTCTTTGGTAAATTAGAGTCATGATTACAAATTATTTTCACTCGTAGGAAGTGGGTAAAATCGATTGATCATTGCAAATCTTTAATTTCTAGAACCAAAGCTTCGAATCGTTGGCTTGGCGTACTTGTGCCTTTATTAAATGTTTATTCGTTTTTAAAATTACACTCGCAATCTATTTAACTCCCAATTTGGAAGCTGTCAATAGATACGCTTTAGAATGACATATCTATGAATGACATATTTATTGCATCTACTTTGTTTACATTTACTTGTTTTACTGATTACAGAATGTTTATGTCGTCCCACCAGCCGAAGAAGCTTTGTCAGTGTGGAAACTGCCATAAAGGAGAAAGCGAAACTTGAATGTGTGCTGGATAAGCCATGATGTTTTGTTTGAGTTTGTTGCAGTAGATGAATTTGTCTTATTGTATCAGCTAATACTATGTGAGTGGCCACGACTTGATGAATATTTTTAATAAAAGCTTTATGCCGAGGTGAAAATATTTTTGCTTGTAAAAATTATATAATAAAATAATATTGTTGAAGATAATGCAAAACATGATTTGCAGAATATTGTAGTGAATCGGATATGGTATATGGGTGTCCGCAGAACTGGAGAATGTGAGTTCAAATCCAGTTTGCAGCAGACTTCTCATCCTTAAAACTCTATCCCTGTCTATATTCTTTTCAAAGAGGTGGCTTGCTTATTTCACTAATTTAGTATTCGGTAAGAATACTACTAGCAATGATATACAGCAATGTATACAGCTGTATATCATTGCTACTAGTAAGAAACTAGTACGTAGGCAATAGGTAATAGGCGACATAATGTGGGCGGGGCTTATGGGAGGCTGTATATCGTTTGTATGGGTAGCTGCAGAACTGTGCTGATACAAAGACCGCGTTCTACAAAAGTGACTTGACAGAATTACCGTAGACCGGTAGAATTGGTAGTCGGTACCCAAATGTTTACACAAAATTTGGAGAAAGTGAGTAGAACAAATTTTCAATTTTCGTTATTTGAGGCCTTTGAAACATTCATAATAATGCATCTGTAGCAGGATTTAAAATTTTATTCTAGCCAACATGAGCAAATACAAAATAAGATATATGCCAATAGAGCCGCGTAAGACTAGACTTTTATCGCAAATACCCGATGTGAATACGAGAGATAGAGACAGGTTGCCAAACGCGTGACATCATTTTGGGCAAGTCTGGGCACGTTTTGGTGGCCTGAGCGTTTTTACGGCGATCAGATTTTTTCGGTTTTAATCTTCAAGTATCTTGGCAATGCGATCGCGTAACACAACAAACAACATATCAACTGATAGAGAAAAAAAAATGCTTACTTTTAAGATCAACTTAAATTTGACGCAACTACATCTTTAACACATTCATCAGGTACAACGAGGCAGTCAATAGTTATTAACTTTAGGTCATAATTTATATGCTGCCACTATTTATAAACTGCATCTCAAATTTTAAAGGTTTTTTAGGGGAATATTTTAAATCTTGAGCATATTACTCCCCAATAAACCAATACAGTGCACTTTCATAGCACGATTATAATCCTCTCCCGGGTTGGCATCATATGGAAAAAATTGTATGCAGTTGTTATAAAAACTATTGTAATTATATAATGCTTAATCCCTTGGTAAAACTTTTCTAAATTTTATATAAGTGATGTACATATTAAAAATGAGTAACAAAATAGTATGTTAACCTTAGTAACTATAGTTACCCACAGGAATTTTAGTATATTCAGTGTATTTATTGGTTATGATCAGCATTAAAATGTATTGTTCCAATGTGTTATGTGCATTACAATGCACTGTATAGAGTTGTTACATTCAAGACAGCCGTAAGCATAACATAAACTTCAAATTCATTTCAAATAAGTTTAGCTTATAGTACTAAGCTCACGCACTTAAAGCTAAGTTTTAGTATGTATTTTGAACTATTTTAGAATTTCAATTTTTTATGACGGAACTTTTATCAACTAATTTCTGTGTCAATTATTGTATATCTTCGTTTTTACTAGCCGTTTTAACCAACCTGATTAAAGTTTTTAATGCTAATTCCACAAGATGTTGTTTTCAAAAATGCTCTGGTTAATTCTTAATAGGTGGGTTTTTGTTAGCAGGTTAAGAAAAGATGCCTCATCACTGACGTCCTGTTTGAAGGAAACACAACTCTAACTTTACTACTGGTTTAAAGGAAAAATATTACTGTTTTTTACCTGAGAATAGCCATCGTTAGCCAACTTGTTAAATCAGTAGAAGTACTAAATATGTTTTAGCAAATTTTTGTTGAATGAACTATTTTAGCATTGTTACAGTTTCATAGTTAATTTGAATTGTGTTCATTTTATTATTCAAATTTTATTCAAATTTATTAATAATTTGCATTATTCTTTTATGGTTATATTTATATTTTTTATTATACATGTATGTAACCCCAAACTTCCCATGTGACAGTACATTAACGTTGGACGTAGTGAGTAGTTTAGAGCTAGCAATTTGCAACTGCATGTATAAGTTGCATATCAAACAATTGAAAATTCAAAAAACTCAGGCTAACAACAGGTGCGGCTTATAAACAAGAGTTTTAGGTAAACTAACTCAGCTCACAATTAGAACTTCTTACTACCACTACTCTAAATGAACTTGCAATGATATTATTTATAATCCACCATGCCAATTTCATCCAGAGTGTAAAAGAGCCCTGCTATCAGCACAAACACAGACTTTGCGTTAGAACAACATGAAGAAATAGAAAATATGACATAAACAACATCCAAGTTCACCTTAAATCATAGAACCATGTTCTTAAAAAACTAATAAAAATTAAGGCATATGGGATACACCCCAAACAAGTAAATACACTTCATTTAAAAAGTTGCATATTAATAGATAGGTTGGTAACGTAGTAACTTAGGTGCTCAGTGAATTTATTGCAGTTATACAAGACACAATGGTTGACATCGGAAATTGGTCTTAATGAGTAGCCACTTTTAAACAAAATTTTCCTCTACTGAGCTCCTCGTATATTTTTTAAGAACCACACAAATGGGTATTGCGAATATGTAAGTTCGTTTACTTCAGTATTGATGTAGCATTACTAACTACTACGCTGACCTTTCAACACAGACTACTCAGAATTCTTTTAGTTGGCCATGCCAGTTTGTCCAATCAAATGTCTGCAGGCAGGACAGAACTTCACACTTAGCTTTGTGGATTGAACAATTACTGTGCACAATCTCTAAATATTGTTTGATAACTAAAACTATTGCAGTAGGCACTTATATAACGTATACCTCTAATTACGTGAATTTCACATACCATAACAAATTTATGTAAAGTTTTTGCTCTGTGCAACATAAAGAACTATATATACCGTAAAGTTTTTAATTGGTGCAAATTCTCAAATTCGATCAGAACAACGAGAGTATTGGAGTTAACCCTAAGAATATCGATAGCTTTTGCTGCAATAGAAAAAAAAACAGCATGCGCATAAGACGATATTGTACCCTGGCAATCTAGTTAGTCATTAGAGATCATCAGGTAAATTGACCAGGCACAGAAAATAAATAGCCGTGCAATTATTTAAAAGCACTTAAAAGTGATATATTTGTGCAGGTGTCTTAGAGTTGATATACCAAGTTAAGGTCAACAGTTTTAGTTTCATCAAAAGCTATTTTACCGTAACGTCAAACCCTGGTGAAGGACAGAGAAACACCATTTCTAATATGTATAGTGAAGCCATTTTTTTATTTTACTTTAAGAATTGCCAAAGGTTTTACATAATGTCTTTTCTGCAAAATAGAACAAACTGTCTAGAAAAGTAAAAAGAACCAATGCAAAATGCTATTGAATGTGCGTGTTCCTATGACGTTTTGTAAAATTGCAGTTATTATGAACCATAAACTGAATAAAATTGAGAAAAGTAAAACTTTGTCAATGCAAACCATTAATAATAAAGTTACTTTTTAATCTTCAAATAAAAAAATTTCTTATACAAGTTTTTTTTTCTGGGAAGGCCTAAAGGAGCGAGTTTTGCAAGATCTTAGAACAGGTTACACAATTTACCTGTATTTTACAATTAGTATCACGTAATCCCCTATAAAGTAAATTTTCTAACAGCAGATTATTTTTGTTGAAGGAGCATCTACTGTTTTTTGGGTTTCACACATCATCATTGTGTGAAAAAGTGGTAAAAAAATTATATGATAGCTTACACCTTTTAGCACCTGTTTAGCCCAGTAATTTATATTCCAGTGGCCTATCGCCTTTTAGCAGATAAGGAATAAATAGCAAAGTAATCATGAGTAGAAATACACCAAGTTTTAACTATTTTATGAGCAATTTGGTGAATCAGCTAATCATATCTGTAGTCACAAATCTTGAACATTTTAATATAAAGTTATTTGCTTGCATCAAAACTAGTTAACTCCTTTAGGTGCTGATTTTTTCATTGGTTCTAACCGAAATCTCAAAATGAGTGAAAAACACAGAATTGTTTCGCCGAAAATCACAAAATTGTCAGAGCTGTTTGTGCAAACCAAAATCGTTGATGAAACACTTTTAATTGGCTTTAAAAATTATCAGTTAACACGATTTTAGCAGCTTTCACAATTGGTATAGTCCAAGACACGTACTATGACGCACAATGGAAATACTAGTACAGTTCAACATAGTGCATACGATGCAACTGCTTAAATTGCGCTGTTGTTGGTTTTTTATTGTTTGGACACTATGGCTAAAGTCATTTCTCTTTTAATAATAGCATTTTTGCAGTAAGAGTTTTGTTGTAAAAATATTTGCTATCTTAAGCGCAATAAAGTCTGTTGCATCGTATTTACTATGGTGAAATGTGTTAGTATTTTTCTTGTCTGACGCGTTATGTGCATCATATTATATACATTGCAGAATCTGCTAGAATCGTGCTCGCTGATGGTTTGTTTGGAAAATTAAAAGCTTTTTTTCAATGATTTTGGTGTACATGCACGGCTTTACCAATTTTGTGAATTTTGGTCAAAGAATTCTGTTTTTCGTTCTGTTTGCGATTTCCGTTAGAACCAACAAAAAAGTCGGCATGTGTGGCCGTACCTTTAGTCTGTTTCCAACATCAATCAGAAAGGGTCTGCTTTCAACACGAGTAGTGGCAGTGAACACTTCATGTCTCTACTTAAATTGTCATCATCTAACAAGGTTGTTATCACACATTACATGATTCATCACAATTGATTTTCACATCTTATAAGCCTTACAAATGAAAAGAAATTGTTTTCATGAGTTATAGAGCACTAGTTATAAAGAGACTGTGAGGTCCATAGGAAACTTTCAAACCTCCCAGCTTATAACCCATATTTTGAATGTAATTTTTTACCAAACGTAAAGGTTGGACTTATACAAGCGTAACTTTGATTGAAAGCAAACACAATGACATTATGCTGTCTTATTTCCAGTGAGTACAACTTAAACAACGCTCAGCATGGATGTGATAGCTTTTTACTGGCACTTTGTTTTTTGCAGTAGTGAACGCCTATACGTGAAGAATCATTAAAAGGGGATGCTACAGAACTGATGCATGTAGCCTTTTTTGTCCAGCTTAACTATGACTGCAATCACAATCAGGGTTGAGCAAACACATGATCGCTAGAGTTTTATGTACATCACATGCCATGAGAAAGATTTTACCACAGAAATGTTTGATTTATCCATTAAATAGAACTAATGTTTTACACTGATTCTTTAATAATAGGCAACTCCAACACCAACTAGTTTGCTAACAGTATTTTTTTAATGAAACAATCAAGTATTTGAGTAAGATTAACATTTGACACTGGAGAAAACATTGTCATAACATTTGAACGAATTATTTCGCACAAAATTGTATTGCATTTGATATAATAAAAAGGCCACGAATACATGTGTGTTACAGTATGAGTTTTAAGCACTTTTTGGCTCAGGTTGTAAAGTACTAACATGGTAAAAAGGTTGAGCATGTTTTGACTAACATGAGTTAGTAATATTATTGTAGCCGTTTAATAGCCTTTTAGCATTAGCATTACATTAGAAACCTAACATTCAGCATTACCTCATCACTTAAGGTGTGTCAAAAACCTTTACAGCCGCAATACACCATTCACTTTATAACATTTTTTCTAAGTAGTTGATCAAATTAAATAATGCACAGGGTGTTAGACCAGACATTGTACTTACATTTTGAACTGTTTTCAAAGATCTTTATGTACTTCCTTTGTCATAGCAACATTTTATGTAGGGCGATATCGCTAACTAATTCGATTTGACACATTTTTATATGTCATGGATAATTGTGATGACGATGAAAAATTATATTATAGTAACTATAATTTTTCAGATACTTTTGTCTCATAAAACGAAAATGAACGTATGTTGATTACGATACTAATTTTAAGATTTTTAGTTGTCTCTAAAACCGTACTAATTATTATAGTTTGAGGCCGTCGAACAAAAAAACACTTTTTTCCCATTTGTTGAGAGTTGCTCGACATTTTGCTGGTGCTTTACTAATTACCATTACAATATGAGCATATTTAAATATGTTAAGTAAACTGCAAACTTCTCATCAATGGTCAAATAGCCAAAAGATACTAGCACACCATGGCAAGGACACCCAGGGTGTAAATGATTAAACATAAATACTCATGGCCACTACTGCTAATGCCCGATAGATACTCATCAGATGTTCATTGATCTACTATTTGTAAAATCTAAATAACTGTAACGTGTCTGATCATGGCGCAGAAAAAATAACTTTTACAAAACAAAACGGAGCTCTGTAGGAAAAGCCAACATGTTCTCTATTGGCTCAATGCAAACAGACCATTGTTTCTTTGAGATTAAATGGAGGCACAATAGGCGAACTATAAAACTACTCATCAATATGAAACTTTTAAAGCTAAGCCTGTAAATGTTGCTTCTGCTACCTAAATTTTTGCATTGGTAGGTACGTACGACACGTTACGATTTATAGGGTTGGCTTATATGTGAATTTCTATAAATTCCCTGATTTCGTACTTCTTTTTTCAATGTTGGAAAAATCGGCTTATATGCAAGGGTATTTGGTAATTGAAGTCATCACAACAACTCTTATTGTTGATTCATACAAATAGTGAGCCAACACATCAATCAAGTGTTTCTCAAGCTACAAGATATAGCATATCATGTAAAGAAACTAAGGTGAGAAAATATTAAGCTCACTTACTCCATGGTTCAATGGTGAATTGAATGAATCATCAATCACAAAGCAAATGCAGTTCTTCAATAAAAATTTGAGATTTTGTTAACAAATTAGCAGTTAAAAAAGGAAAATTCTAAATCTAAATAAAAATTTAGTATTTTGTTTACAAAATCATGTATCTGCCAATGTCATGTATATTATTGTTGGAGTTTTGTTAGTGGGAGTGTCCAGTAGTCAACGGTATGATTTTAATCTTATCACTGCAAGCAGGTTGCTCAGTTAGGAAATGATTCAGCCATTGTAAAACTGCTGCAAAAGATCTGCATAGAAAATAAGTTCACTGCTACCCTTCATGTAGAGAGAAATACTTTTGCATAGTGTATACACAAATTGTTTCTACCACAACCGAAATCAGTAAGTTGAGCTCAAAATTTTGTATGAGTTGTATAGAGCAAAATTTAATATTTCGAGAACTTTTTTCCTATGACAAGTTTGGTCAAATTTCTTGCGCTTGACTGAAGAAAAATATATAGATAATTTGTTTATGTTTCATTCTGATGTGGTAGGTAAAACTTATAACTAAAGTATTAACTTTTTAATGACTGTGTGTAGTTGCAATTGTGAATGTATTTGAGCAACTGTTGTAGGTTTATCTGGGTGAAGCAGTATCATAAACAATATATTTTAACAAAAAATATGGTTGTCTTCTTCAGTCATAATCTTTTCTCTAAATTCCATTTACCAAAAAAACAAACTTTAACTACATGTTACATAAGTCTGCTTAATTTCCTATTCAGCCAATGGAGTCCCAACAATTTTGGCCAACATAATAGGTTATCTAGCTAAATACTTTTATATGTATTGCTGATAAAGATCAAGCCGACATTTTTTAAGTTAGGAATGAAATAGCAATCACAAAACATAATCATTTCATTGAAAAAATTTCGCACACGAGAGAGGAAACTAAAAATAAACTTGCCCACTAAAGGGTTAGCGTATAAATATCTAAAAGGGAAAAACAGGACGCCAAACAGCTTGTAATTTGGTTTCAACTGTTGCAGTAACAGTGCTGGCATTAGAAGCTATTCACTTCAACTTTACCACTATCCTATTTACTTTATTTATACTATTTACCACTACCACTTTACTATTTTATCTACAGTACATCGATATCATCTTATCTCTCTACTCTTCTATTACCTTCATCTTCTTGCAAAAGAGCGCAGCTACCAAAAAAGACTGAAGGTTCATTCTTAAATATTTCAGCACAAGACATGCAACTCACATATTTAACAACAATAACTCAGAACTAACAGCTACTGCCACAAACTAGTCAGATAAGGCAAATTACTACACCTTTTTATTGCCTAAAAATGCACTTTGAGCATACCTTATTGCTGAAATCCACCCATAAAGAGCCTTCATCTATAACAGTATAGGATGGTAGCACTAGTAAAACTTTAACTTAATTTTACTATTTCCAAATGAAACTTTTTTCTACAAAGTCAAAGTCTCCTCAAAGCTCTACTCATTTCACACGATACTCTGTCTTATCTCAAAGACTACAAAAACCGCTACTGTACTAAGAGGTAATCACCCCTTTTCTCAATACAGAATGGCAGCGAGCCAGAGCCAGTCAGCCAAGTAGCTAAAACCAAAAAGTGAGAGTTGGTCTCCAACAACACTCTGCACATAGATAATTTTAAGAGCATCCATGGTGTTTTCACGTTGTTGAACTGTTGTCTCCTAAATTTTCATGATATTGTAAAGAACTTGCCTTTTGCACCCAGGTTGGTCCCATGCTTAGCTGAATGCCTGCCAGCCTAGTTCATTTCCGGCAAGGGGCCGGCTTAGCACCAATGAGTTGAAAGGAAATTGCTAGGCTAAACTTAAGAAAGAGGAAATGAAACTGGCCCAGCCAAGAAAAAAACTGGTCTAGCATTAGCAGCTCTGAGAAGAGCAACCAGCCACAGGGAGAATGGACAACTTTCCCATATATATTGATGCCATTAAAGCCAAACAAAGCAGAGCACAAGGGAACCGCAATGCAAACAGTTGTGTATATGTGCCAACTGTTCTCAATAAGTTAGCACAAATATAGTATTTTGTCTCGAAACAAGAAAATGTTTTGGAGTTGATCAGTAAATATCACACAGAACCATTTGGAATATCACACTTCAAATTTTCCATAGTTGTCAAATTGCAACTACTGTAGCATCTGAATTTCACCCCAAAAAAACTTACTGTTCTTTGCAATTTAAGATAGCCATCATATTAATGTTTTCTTTTCCGATAAGAAAATCCCTTTTTTCAAAAGTTTAATTTCAAAATACATCTGTACAAGACATGCAGCTAATAATATCTAAACTCTCTCTCTCTCTTAATACCACCATAAACTAGTCAACTAACAGTAAATTTGGCACCTTTTCAAGTAGATGCTGTGTTAAGCCGAGCAATGCACCGAAAGCATAATTCAGCAAGCATAATTCATCACTACAACAAACATAGCCACTGAACAACAGATGGGCAAATCAATACAAACATGCACACACCCACACATGAGTACCATTCACACCACTCATACCACTTGCACCAGTTGTACTACTTGAATCTTGAAGTAGCGTGGTTGATAGCCAGCTTTAAAAAGTTTGTCAATTGCGGCGAATGGCTTTCAGTTATAGGCATTTTTTGAACGCTTAATAATGTATTACGCTGACAAATATATTGACCAATGAAAATTAGCCTCAGCTCAGTAAAGACCATTACATTCTTAGCGGCTTTGTCTATTGTATCAAAGGACCATTTGAATCGTAACACATATGATCAGTTATATGTGGTAGCTTTAGCACTTGTACATTCAATTGCTTTTCTACATTTTGCTGAAAGAAAGGAGCTTTACCAGATCCCCGCGTACATAAATGGCCTACATTTTGAGAGAAATTTTGAAAGCAATGATTTAAAACTGGTGCTGATTTTTGGTACACCTGGACTTCATCACCAAATATATTAAAACTGAGAGTAGTCAGTGTACTGCCTGAGCAAGGACTTCTTCCTTAAGAAATTGTTAACACGGTGCCCAATGCTACGTTGAGTGACTATGCTGAGAGAGAATATTTTGAGAGAATAATTTTCAAAACCCCTATAAAATATATAACTACTAACCTAGCCATTTCCTGATGGGAACAAATTTGGGAAACTTACACACATTGTTGGGTTTTACACCATCTTCAGATGGTGTAAAACCGTAGCAACCAAAAACAAACTGCAATAGTTGCTACAACATCTATTGGTTGCTTTAGCGCGAGTAAATTTCTGACAAGTGATCAAAGAATGATATGAATGAACTCGCATTAAATATCAATCAGATACTGAAATTTGACCATCTACTCACTGCTCCTTAGTTTGCCCAGATGTCGTAAGTATGGCGACACGCCGATGAAGCCAAAGACAAAAGTTGAGCTAACTGTGGCACAGCTGTATGACCACAGAGCTGAAGCTTTCTACCTTGCAAGTAGGTCATGTGGTAGTATACTACGCTCTGTAGTATTATGCTATTTTCATGCAGAAGATATAAATTTATAGACAAATAAACATAAGTTATGTCACGGACCACTAGTTTGAGGATTAAATGAGAATAATCCTGGTTATTCACCTGATAGTGACACTGATGAAGATTTAAAATGGAAAAACATGTGAAACTCTTTAAGGGGTTGGCAGAAATTAGTATTGAGTCAGTACTTGACTTGAGTATTGGTGATCAGTCTATCAAGGCAGGAAGAAGGGGAGGAGGTAGTAGGATGGGGAAGGTGGCAGGATGAGGGGGAGGTGAAAGGAAGGAGAGGAGGAGAGAGGACGAGTGGGAGGGAGGGAGAAGAGGGAAGAAGTTGGGAGGGGAAAGAGGGGGCAGAGGAAGGGGAGGAGGGAAGGATGAGGAGTAGGGGAAGGAGGGGGAAGGGGGGAGGGGAAATATAGGAAAGGAAAGGTAGAATAGGGGGAGAATGGAGAGGAAAAGAGGAGAGGGAGTGGAGGGGAGGAGGAGATGGTGTTAGAAGGGAAAAAGAAGAGAGAGGGAGAATTCGGGGAGAGGCATCAATCTCTCTCTTCGTGGGAGACCTTTTGACAAAAGGCAACTCCGCTTCATTGTTACTTTGAGGTATTCATCACAATGACTGCCAAAATTAAAGTTTGAGAGAAACTTTGGTTGATGTCCTATAGCAACAAAAAATGTTGTATTGCTGGTGAAAAACATTAAGTTCAACATCATAAGGCAAATAAATTGTATATCAGGAGAAATGTAAGTCGGGGTGCACTGTACAGCTACAGAAAACTCACCCCAGCAAATAGAAGGAAAAGAAACAGCTCTAGCCAGCAAAAAAATAATGCATTGCAAAGTTGCATGGTAGTGCACATGTATTGGAAAAAGGAATCGAAGCAGGATGAAACTTTCCAGCTGCCAGACATATAGAAGACCAAAGTTGCAGATGATTGTCAGCTGCAATAGTGTTGTTTTATAGCTGAGGCAAAAACTGAAATAAGTGCATCGCTCCAAATCCTTTGACCTTCATAATGACAGTATCAGTAGTGCCTTGCGCAAAAGCGCCTACAAGAGAAGCCAGCCATAATGATGGGCAATGTAGAGAAAAAGCGATTCGAGCACAGCCATCCAAACAGGGAAATTGCACTGAAGCCTTAAATGCAGCAGAGAAGCCAGCTTAGCACCATAACTGATCATATAGACTAACTCGTAATACTATTAATATTAAGGAGCTACAAGCTAAAAACCTTGAGCTAACACTGTTTACAATGCAGAGACAGTTAACCACAACAAAATTGGCCAGCTACACTGAAAAAACTGAGAAAGACCACAGTACTACAGAGAGGCGGAGAAACATTTTCTTAAATCTTCAAATGAGCAGCTAATCATAATTAATGAAAAAAGTTATGATGTAGAAAGAGAGTTATATATGCAGAAGGATAAAGGACAGCAAGGGTGAACACTGTACGAGAAATTTTTACCTCAAAATAGATGAGACAGAGGAAACAATCATGAAAGTGCCTTCTAGTATCACAGATGGCTATAAATTAAACTAACATTACAGAGAGAAGAGAGACATTAAATATGAAAAGTAATATACTTTACTAAAAAGGGCTATTTTTAAAGGAAACTAAAATAACACAGCAGGAAAAAAAATGGAATAGTAACTGGGATATGCAAAGCCTACTGATCTGAAGCTAAGAAAAGAAGGCGATATACAAAGAAAAATAAGGATAGGCAACTTCAAAGGGCAAAGCGGTATCTACCACAAGAAAATCTATACAAATAACCAAAACGCCAAAATTTATGAAAACTTTATGATGAGTATCAAACATAACAAACTCCCCAGCAAGAAACCACTGCAAAAATGAGAAAGAAAGAGCGTTAAGAAAACATTACAGATCAAACAAGAAATCTTAAATTCCTACTGACCAACAAATAACCTATTAACCGACAAGCTCGGAACACAGTTACCAAAATCTGATCATACATGAGATCCACTAACACTACAGAGAAAATGGTGGTGCACTAATGCAGCAGTTACTACCAGCATGGCAAATAACCAGCAAAATGAAATATAAATGACCATGAAAATTAGAAAATCGAGGAAAAAATCTAGCACATAAATCAAGCATTGGAGTTGTCTGACAAACGTAAGATAAAAAACTTTCTATAGACAATGAAGCAGACAATACACAGCATAGCTTAACCCAATTACTGACTATAAAAAATTCTCAAATGTCTGTCTATTTCAGGGATAATGGAGGCAAATGGCTAATCCCCAATTAATCAAAAAGTTATCAACTAAACCTGAACAATCTATACATTTTCTGAAAGCTAACAAAGTGAACAATCTACATACATTATAGTGTAGGTTGTAAATGCTCATTACATACACTATCTCCGACGATGCATAATGGGGAGACAATTTCATAATTTTTTTCTAATATTTTAGGAGTTGTATGAAAAGGTAGTGTCCTTCTTTTGAAGATGTTTTCACAGAATCCAGCAACATTAAGTTCGAAGAACATCTGCACAAAAATTCTAAAATCATCTTTATTGTTATTCATTTTATTGCAGTTTTATCCTAAACCGACAAAGTTCAAAATAAGGAGAGAAAACAAATTCTATAATACTTGAGTGTACAGGCTGCATCAGATGAACGCGAACAGAGAATTACAGTAAATTAATTATATTATTAATATATTGATAATATAATAATATACTATATAATATAATTTTATAATATAAAAATATAATAATATATTAATAAAATACTAATACTATAAAAAAACGATTAAAGTAATCACAGCTTATGAGTAAAGATCTCATAGCAGCCTAAATGACAGCCCATTTGGCATGCCACACACCAGGTACGGATTTGCTTGACGGGATTTGGCAGAGTGATCGGAACAGACAATGCAATCTAGTTCCCATATTCCGGAAACATGAGTTGATTGATGGCCATCAGCAGTTGCCTCTTCTTTATCAACAATGGCCTCACTAACTGCATAACTATTTCAGACACAAATTCGGTGATGTCCATCTTAGTGTTAAGGTTTTTCAGCTTGAAAAGTTCATGGTAGATATGAAGTGTAATGTCTATCAAGTTCCAGGCAACTTTTACCCAATACCTATGTGTTGCACGCTTAGATGCAATTTTATAAACCTTGTTGTCCCTTAGGTTTACCTTGCCTATACATACATGTATATTCTATAGCAAAACCATGATAAATTTTTTTTGCTTACGAGCCCTGCGAGAAGTACAATCGGTGACAGTATTTTTGCCAGCAGAGAGCAGAAACACAAGCTTGCGCTGGAATAGCTTATCACAATAAGCACAAGCTAAGATAGTGCCAGAGCCACTCTTTATGTCTTTTGACTCCTGGACTTGTAGGCAGGCATTACCTTATGACTTTGGGTAGCCTCGAGAGTCTAACCGTACCATGCCAGTAAGCATAGTACAATGAGCAAACAGATTTTCTGCGAGTGAAGGTGTTGTGTAGTAATTATCAGTTACCATGATAGCCTTTATTATACATATTGGAAATATTCATTAGGTGTTTGACAACTTTAATCGCTTGTCCCTCTTCAGATCGAATGTCAAAGTCTAATGAACAATGAAACCTTGAATGAGCCATGACACATTTTGGATACCAAATCTGCTTCAACCTGTGCTGTTGGCAGCACAGGTTGAAGCAGGTTTTAGATCAAGTATCAAATAGCTGTGAATACACCTTGTTCCTCTTTAGATGCAACATGTGACTCTTACTAAGTTCTACTGCAAAATGAAAAAACTGTTAGGACCAACATTGGCTCTGTGTGAAACTACTCTCAATGTCGCTTTTTTAAAAGGTCTATGAAATTTTATGTTTTAATTCTGTGTATCTACAGATCAAAAACATTGTAAAAGAACAATAAATTATTATTCCAAAAGATTATTAGCGCTATGGAGATACTGGATTGTTAGGAGCCTGAATGACTTTTCCCGAAAAATGAAACTGTTTCGGATTATGTTTGACAGGTTTTAAACTCTATATCCGACTTATATCTCATCGACCATGACGGTAACAACCAGATTAGCATACGATGGTTAGTCTATCAGTTCTACACTGTCTAGCAGTTCAATATAAAAATAACGAATATAAGATACATAGTTCTGTATGACAAACAGCCCAACTAACTTAATGATGATTACTAGCAATCATCCTTACTGCAGGTGAATAGAACAACGTAAGTCTGGAGCCATCAAAACAAAACTGTTAATAACATCAAGTACCAAAGAAGAATAACTTATGACCAGTATGGTCGAAACTGCAGGAGCCAGCAAGATTTATAACTTACTGAACCGTTACAGCATTCAATCTATATATTGTATAAGCCTCATCATCACTTGCTTTGTATTGGTATATCTATTTTTTATTATTAGAAATTAAATATACACTCTAATGTTGCCAACCATGTGATGGGTATATTGCTTTATTCTTTTGTTCTATTTTGCTATTGATGAAACAAACAAACATATAGAATTATCAATCAACCACAAGCAAGGACAATGTTTATAACATTTGATTCATTTATGTTGACTACGTTTAAAGCATTACTTTGTTGGTAACATTGTATTGTACAGATCATAAAATTGTTTGAAATATTTTTTTCATTGAACCTACATGTTGAAAGATGATATGAACATACTTAAGCAATAGCTTGACAACAACATGTGCAAAAATATTTCTAACAAGTTATGTATGTAGTTGGTAAAGCCATAAGCCATGGAGCATAGTAAAATACTTTTTATAACGCACGCACTAATAGTATTTAGCTCTCTGAATTGTGGCTGTCCTTTTCAATGTGTGTCAGTATCACTGGGCTGTTGGCCCAGCAGGGAAAAGTTTCCAAACTGGTATTAAACATATCTAAATATGCTGATAATAACATAATATTTGGCATAGCACTAGTAAAAGATTTTGACAACATACAGCAAATTTTACTAAACAGAAAAAAGTGCGTTTAACAGTTCTTCAGGCTGAAACTATAAAAGATTTTTACAGCTTTAAAAACTTGCAAAAATCTTTACAATAGCATCATATCTAGCAAGCATGTGTTCATCATCATTTCATGACAGAAAATTATAGTTGGTATTTTATAATTCTTCATTTGCATCACAAACATCCATGGCCTACCAATTTACAGACGAGTGGTTTTAATCATTTTCACTATATTGTTCCGATAAAAAAGGTTTTAACAACTGATATCAGACTGCAAGCAGTTTCATCAGAAGACATCAAGAGTTTTAAAACAAAATTTCTATGGGTTTTGCTGTAAAATGTTAAAATCTAGTCAGTGCTAGTTGGCATTGAAAAATGGACAGCTATTAAAACAGGAACAATTGAAAACGCTGAAAAATGCACTTGCAACAGAACAGCAGATGCCAATCAAAGCAGCAACATAAAAGAAACTCAAGTCGCTAGTGACACCAACAACCTGCAAACGTTTAAAAGAGCAGAACATTCAGCAAGGAACCTAGGGAAAATTCGATCACTAGAAAAGGTAGCAAGAAACGAAGACGTAGAGCCTTAAAGGATGACAGTACAAAACAACTCTTAGACTCATTAAATAGCCTGTCACTATGACCAATACAGCGTCAGTAGACAACTGCCCACAGAAATTAACCACAAATGGGAAACCGTAACCAAAAAAGGTAACTAAGTATACCAATGGTACTGTCATCTTTGCTTGAGCTATTGAAAAAAACATACCAAATAGTTATATTGGACTCCTTACTAATAAATAGTATCATAGATACTTTGAGAGGTTGAAGCTTGATACTGTTATAAGATCGCTATTCCTGAAGTATTATTGGCCTACCACTAAAACCTTTCTGTCCCAGCCTCTGTCACTCAAACTTACTTCTGATCAGTAGCACTATACCGATATACTGTTGCAAACACGGGTTGCTTCACTGCTCCAACTTGGTTTTGCAACAAATCTTATACCGGCATGTTGTTCTATTGATGCTAATGATTGGTGTTGTATATTCCATGCTTACACAAAAGATGTCAAATCTCCAAAATATGGTTATGAAACATAATCAGTAGCTTGTATGTCATTAAAATACCTAACTTAAATATATAAACATACATGTTGCTAAAACGAATGAGATGTTCCCGTAAGAGTTACTTCATAGTAAATAAAGAGACAAGTAGCAATAAACACCATCGTTGCTGCAATAAAAGGATTAAAAACACACTAAATTCTAGATACTGCCTTCAAGTGGTTGATTGCAAAACAACGAAGCTTCTGTTTTTAAACTAAGCCACTTATGAACAGTACTTCAAATTGAATTTACAATCAAAGGTAGATGTGCTGACCAGTCTTGCAATCAGTAAGAAGCCCAAATATTCAATGAATTATTTAATGACTCGATCTTACACAGACTTATCTATAATAACGACCTGATCCTAGAAGGATTTTATGATATTTTATGGATAACTAGATAAAGTGTGTTTCCTAAACTTAGAGTAATAAAATATTACTTTATTACTAGAAAAGCTGACTTACATTCTTGCTATGCCTCTTCATATGAAGATCGGTAACAAACCAACTCCATACTATTTTTAACACATGTGGAAGTCTAGGCTGTACTCCCAGCATTGCTGATTGCAACAGACCACAATTACTCAACGTTGTGTCACTCCACGATAGCGTTTGTATTTGAATGTGATCGACTGTTTCACCATGGCTAAATGTACAGTACTAAGACCACCCATACGGTTTATTGACCAAACACAGCTGAGATAAACTGTTGGTTATCCCATACATAGCGTAATAGTAAACAACCTTTAGTTTGATTAAGCATTATCTAGTACAATGAACTAACAAACAGGCAGTATATATTTACAGTAATAATTTAGCTAGATAATCACAATGGTATTAGTTCTTAATCAAATATATTTGTTGCTACAGCTAATCCTAAAGCTTTGAGAGTAGTTAGTCTATTAATTTGCATGTTATATTATTAATTTCAGTAGCAATTACTTTGCTGCTTCTAAGAGGCCAAGTGTAAAATATGTCTTCGTTTATGAGAAGATCCCAGCAAAGTTTGTTTTCAAATTCTTTTACAAATGTTTCATCATTTGCCCATTTAACCAATTTCATCTCTTCGTAATGTTATGTTGGAAGCAAAAATTTTCGTTTTTATTACATATAAGATGAATAGAAGATAACTGTTCATGTTGAAATGTATCAATTGATCACGGATGTTTGGCCATGAGGATTGGCAGCAGTGGAGCATTTGTGTATAAACTATGACAACTATTTGCATACAAAACAGAGAATATACAATTTAAATGCATTGTCAATTGACTGAAAATTAAAGTCATTAATTTTTAGACTTAATAACTTGTGGCTAATAGTGTTTTCTGGGTAAGATTATCAAATGTTATTTCATATTAAAAAACTAGTGATATTATTATCGACAATTAATAATAATAACTTTAATTACTTAATAGCTATTAAAAGTTATAAGCAATTAATCACACAAAGGATCAACCAATTAATACAAAGACACTAATCTGAAATCAATCATTCAGTCGTTAACATTTTGAGTGCGACTGGTTGATGCATATTTAAATATCTCCATTTGTATAACTGAATGATGATAATGATAATGATGATGATAACAGCTGGTGATAAATGAATTATAATGGAAATGGCTCATTTAGGAATACTTTATTTGCATAAAAAGTAACATGAAATTTAGAAAACACCTTTAATAATCATTTTTTTATCACAGCATTAATTTAGATATTCACTATTTTTGTCAATAATGTGTTTCTGCCAATGTCACTTTATTTTAAGAACAAAATGTGTAATTTAGAATATGGTACAATATTGGAAAAGGTTACTTGATTAAGTAATGATTCGAGAACACAAAAATGTGTTTGCTGCTGAACAACAGACGATCAGAAAAAGAGCAATCAAAACATAACTCAAACAGCCAAGAACACCCACAAGCTTCAACTCACTGTAAAAGCTGAAAATTTAGCAAAGAGTCTAGAGCCCACTCATTTCACTGAAAGAGGTGGCATGTCACAAGATTAAAGCTTTAAAAAAAAGAGAATCAACAACTTTTTGCCAAATTGAAAGGCCTGTCACTATGGCCATCGCAGCACCAGTGGACATTTACATATAAAAATTAAAATTGAAACTAAAGGCCATAAAAGCATAGAGCTAGGTACACAAAGGATTTTGTAATCTTCTCTTGAGCTATTATAAATCATATAAAAGGATTGTAACTTTTGACTCCCTCTCAATAAATTAAGTTATAAATACTCTGATAAGTCAGGGTTTGGTACTATAAAAGGATTCTCTCTAAATGTGCTTTTCGTAAACTCACAACTCAAAAACGTCCATGTGGAAAACTTATATTTTGGACTTACTGCCGAACAGTAAAATCATAACACAAAAAATTATGCAACTATGATAGATTGAAATTTTTGACAATACTGCGGAAACAGTTATTGCATCACTGCCTCAACTTGGTTTAGCTAAAAATATAATTTTTCTGCTGAACTGTGCCCCTTTGACCGACATAAAAATTTGTCTTGAGAGAAATTATGTAAAAGTCCAAAGGTTTGATGTAAAATCAAATGCCCTAAAAAGTGTTCGATTTTACTAATCATAGTGATCTTAAATCTGCAAAACTTCTTTAATCATGAAGTAACGCTTTATTATATCCTTAGAAAAGCTTGCAATGATAAAAGCTAGAAAATCAACAATGATAAATATTAAGCAACTTTCATGTTCAACTCATTACTTGTCTTGTTTCTCTTCAATACAGAGCTCAAAGCAGCTTTCGGACAATGAAATATGGCAAAAGTTTAAAAAAATTGTTTTATAATTTTTACTATAAAAATGTGTGTATGAAATATACTCATGTTTGAATAGGTCATGTTGCTGTACGAATATTATAAATTTATTCATTCTTTTCTATTCAAAATAAAATAACTGGTTGCTTGAATGTCGTTAAAACATCTAATTTACCTATAGATACATATTTTGCTAAAAAATGCCATGTGTTTGTAAGTGTCACTCCATAGTAAACTTGCACACAAGTAGCAATAAATATCATTGTTGCCCAAAAAAATTTTTTTAACAACATACCGAGATCCAGATACTGCCTACCAGTGTTTGATTGCAGAACAACAGATTTGTTGTATTCAAACTAAGCCACTTCTAAACTGTACTTGAAACTTGATGACATTCAGAGGTAGGCATACTGATGTGTCCTACAAGTTGTGAGCTTTAAAATTTTGTCAGTCATTCAATGGCTTCATCTGCAACAGACTTTTTTATATTATTGTATTAATCATACACATAATTTCATAACTGATTGAATATTAGATACATCATAGCTGCTAATTAAAAGTACATTAAACAGGTCACATGGACTTTTTCTATGCATTTAGCCTTGCTATCAAAATTGTTCTTGTTGACAATTCATTATATTTCTTATAGCCTTTTAATAGCTTTGAGTGTTTTTACTTTATGATTTAGCAAGTTTTTGGTTAAGAAGCTTAGTGTAGATATTTTGCTGTTGCCTGCATAGCAAATTTTACAGCGCACATTCAGGACACAATTCGATGATATTCGATTTTATCCCCTTACACAATGGAACATTATGATGTTTTTTATCTCAACATATGAATCTTATTTCACATTATAAATTCAGCAAAATTTTTGATTATGTTCAATTTTGACAGTCGGTGTTATTATTGTGCACATCAAAATAAGAAAGACCTTGAAATTCTGTACGCTAAAAAATACTTTCACATTGCCTGAAAAAGACACGAAGATTGATTTATCTCAGCTCTACAATTCTCGCATGAGTAACAGTGGTTTTTTCCTGAGAAACCAGTAGAAAAACTTGTGTTGTGATTCCTTCAAACAAATCGACGGTCAAACAACTTCTTTTAGCCTGCTAACAAAAATTCAATTCATTACGAAACAGCATCAATCAGGCTTTTTGCCAAAATAGTTTTAAAAAAGTTGTAATAAGATTGACTTAAATTATATTGATAACAAAGCCAGATACTAGGAAGTGATAAAATTTTAGTAATTAAAAGTTTAAAGTCAATAAAGTATTTAAAAAATACAAATTAAAACTTAGCTTTAAGTGTTTGCTTAGTAAGCTAATCTTATTTTAAGTGAACTGGAAGTTTATGTTATATCTACACCTGTCTTGAAGATAATAACACTGTGCGGTACATACTGCACATAGCAATATTAAAATTTAATGCAGATCATAACAAATAAATACACCAAAAATATTAAAGTTATTGTAGGTAACTAAAGTTTTTAAAGTTAACATACTATTTTATTACTAACTTTTAATATGTGCACTACTTGTGAAAAATTGTAACGTTTTTTTGTGATTGTGACGAATGTAATTGCATATTTATGTGTGTACATACATACAAATATAATTAAATATGTACATACATGTGTACCTACCTATATAAATATTTGCATATACACCTAAACATATACAAATACACACACACGTGCATATATTCATACTTGCACACCTGCGGGAATTTACGCATACTTGCATACTTACATACATTGGATATATGTTTGTAGTAGAGGAGGGTGAATTAAGTTGAACATATGTTCAAGTTGAACCACCATAAGATTTGCCTTTTTCTGGATAGCTTGGACCTAATTTAGAGGTCACATCACTAGCACACTGTGATTACGTCATTTCCTTTGAATAGCCAATCAATACAGCATGGCAATACAAGCTAAAATTATACATAATTCAATTTTACTGCCTAAAAGTAAATATGATGACATAATAGTTTTTGAAGCTGAAAGGTAAAAATTAATCTTGGCTCCTGCAATTTTTTATTTGTATATGTCTATTGCATAGAAAACAATTATTGAATATTGTTATTTCAATTGAACACAAATGTTTACTTTCATTTAATGAATCATTCTTGTTCTTTTTATAGGGCAAGTTGAACAAAGGTTGATAAGTATCGGTATGAAAAGTGATGGATTTTGCTCTACTTGATGTTTCTATGGAAACTTCAACTAGGAAAGTGGCTTTAACACATGACATAGATCAAGTTGCCCTAACACAGTACAAATTAAAAAAAGAAAAGAATGACCCAACTGTGATCAGCTACTTTCGCACGAAGATAGCACAAGTGGTCTTCACCAATAAAATGGAAAAATAATTAGCCTCTCACATGAATGAGCTGACCAATTCTTTCTATGGGTTGTGCAAGGAAAAAACTTTGGAGCTGGCTTATGAATTTTCAATAAAGGTTCAGTTAAAAGTATCAAAATCCTGGATAGCCAATAAGCAAGCAGGTAAAGTTAAGTATGATAATTTGTTGTAGACATTATAATAAAATATCTGGTTTAAAGTAACGAAAAAATTGGGGCAGAGAAAGAGAGATGAAAAAGTCGGCTATAATTAAAGACACGCCGGTCAAAGAGACTATTGAGATTGAAAAATTAAAGCAGTCATAGCCTAAAGTCCTAAAGTCAATGAATTGTTAAGCACACTGTGGTCAATAAGTTGACACCAGCAAGGATGAGCCAGAACCTGGCTATCCGAACACTTGTATGACAATGCAATCACAGAAGGAAAAAAAATTCAAGCAAATGACATTTGTGCAGGAACTTCGATGACTGATGAATATAAAGGAAAAAACCAAATGGGTCTACAATGCTTAGATTGAAGCCATATCTGGTCAAGAGAATGAGATTGATTGCCTAAAAAGAGTTGAGCACTTCAATCAGGTTATCAAGCTCGCCATCAATGATTCTTGCGCTAATGGAATTGGCAAAATAGTAAAAATATTAAAACCAATCTCAGAAGGAATTAAGAGTCATGAAATTGGTGGTTTAGCCTTTTAAATTGACAAGAAAAACAACATTATACGCTAGATGTAACTTATATTGTCATAATTTGCTGCACAATATATTATTCCTACTTGAAACTTAATTTGCTATATCATTACTATCATATGTTCAACTTGCCCCAGTAGGTGGTTCAACTTGAAATAGGGTCTGGGAAAGATGAACCGGCTAACAACGGTTTTTAAATAACCAGCCATGAACTAAATTTTATGGCTGTTCACTTGTAATGATGATGTTACATTGAAAACAGTTCTTTGTTTCCACCAAAAAAGTTAAATAAAGCAAATATCAATATTTAGTGATATAATCTGCCTTTTTGTAAAAATGGATGCAACTTACCCCGCCCTCCCCTGCCTATACTTACGTGCATACTTACCCATACACAACTACATACATACATGTATCTAGGTGAACTTATCTAGTCAACAAAAGAAACACATATTTGAAGCAAAAGCATTGAATTTCTCAATTATTAAAGTTTAAAAAATTGCTTATATATATGTTTAAAAAGTTAGTAAGATTAGTGCTGGTTTCAAATATTTCAACACTGTTTTGAAATCAATAGTACGCTTTTGTAGGTATTGGCCAGGTTGTGAATGTTACTGAAATCGTAAATGCGCATCAATAAGTATGCACTGATGCTTAAATGTTAAATTCAATAGTGTTGTAGTTATGCTGTTTTGAGAATTTTTATCAAGTGGCATTAACAGTGGTGAGGCAGCAGTAAGAATTTCACAGCCATGCAAAACGTAATATGATTATTTGAGGGTTTTCTTGCTTCCACATTGCATTCGAGCGCGGCATATTTTCGTGAACACCAATCACAGAGCAATGATAATTATAAAACCAACAGGATAGCCGATGGCTGTGATAATGGGTTTTAATAATCGAGCTCTGTTTGGAATGTGCTAGCCTGGGTTTTGAATCTAACACAGTTCTCGCGGGGTAGTCGCGGGGCCTTGTTAGGTTTTGGAAAAAACGATTTCCTTTTATCGTGTCATTAGCTTATTCAGTTAGTAGACCACCGTGGTTCACCATAGCAAACCTTGAATTTATAAAGTGTAGGAGTAATTTCGGACAAAAGTGCATCCATAGAAAGCAAAACATTTCAACCTACCCATTTTTACCAATTTTGTGATTGGTAGGGGTCGCGATATATGCTTAAATTTAGATAAAATTTACCCTGAACCTCCCTAACAAGTCCTCTATTCCCTAGTTTTTGATTAATATTTTGTCACTTCTAATATAAAATGACAAAGTATTTCATTGTTGTCACATTTTTTGACCTAAAAAACAAGATGGGACAGCAGGCAAAGCTGTGCAGTGTAGTTTTCATACTCAAAATCTAAATATAAATCCTAATTAGGGCCATTTCACAACAACAACTATTAATATCACAAATGCTTGTGAATAGCAATTGGCTGATCATAAATGTGACAATGATGTTGGCCACTATATTTATTTGAAAACAAAATGAAACCAACAGATCAGTAAAATAATTATTACTCACTATAACAAGTACATATGAGAGTTGAAGCGCAAGGTCATGAGCTTGCTAAACATAGCTTCTTAAAATTTAATGTATTGCTGTGCAGAGGTTTAAAAAGTTAGCAGTATCAGCTAATCTATGGTGTAAACAGATACTATTGCACTATTATTTATTGCACTATTGTTATTACACTATTGCTGGGTTATACCTAGTGTATTGAGGATTTGAAGACATAGTGCAGAAGGAGCTGATTTTCAGCAAATGCCTACCATACAATAGAAATTTGAAAACAGCCGGAAAATTACAGTTTGCTGTAATCTTGCAGTAAAGATGTAATGCAGTGCCTCACAACACTTGTGTTACACAAGTACGCATATACAATACATTAAAATACAACACATTCTAAATAACATCAATGAGTATCATCATCATCGAATTGTAATATTGAATGATAATAGAAATTGATTTAGTGTCGTGGATGCAGTGGATGAGCCTGAAGATGAGAAAAAAACTGAAACATAGAAATAAGATGGCAAAAGAAATAATGACCTTCACCAATGTGGAATGCATGTCTAAACACACCAAGGAGACACTCGCTACATCTTATGTTGGCTCTAAACAATGAAAAAGCTTATAGTGAAGATCATCAAAAATAACTTAGCTGCCATTTACCATAAGAGCAGGGAACCATTTTGTAAAGAGTCACAGTGACAAAGTCCTGGCTATCTCCCAAACATTTAGTTATATTTATTGGTAATTTATAAAATACATATTAAAAGTAATGTGTAAATAATGGTGTGTTCTCTAGTTCCGTCATTGATATAATCCCTTTCCAAAGAATATTGAGAGTCTAAATATCTTCAATTTTAAAGTCTAGAATGGGAAAACTCTTGAGCGACCACAGGATCTGTCAATTCATATAAAACGGGTACCGGGTCCTCCTCAATCACTCGTATACGCGATTATGCAACGATTAGACCTCTTTGTACTCTTATCGCTAGAGTTAATTGAAAAATTGAACAGAACATGTTTGATCCAAAATTTCTGCACAAATTATGCATTTTATTTTAGGCCGTAAAAACAAACTAAATCAAATTTTAACATATTTCTCCCAAATCTAAAATCTACATCCAATTGCATCCATGTTGAATAATCTGCATAAGCAGATTACTTTTCACTTGCTTATATGTCATTTGTCTTGTCAAACCTTGTTGTTCTAACATACTAATTATTCAGTGCTGAAACCAGTCATAAAATCAAGGCTGCACTATTTTGCCAAACAAATTTAGCTCATGTTTAAGCATTTGATTTTATCCACTCAATTTGTAAATGACAGCATATTAGAGTACAAAAGGTACATTTGAGATTGTGATTTAAGTTTACAATTTTTATCATTATATATAAATCACAAGTACATGTGTCTACTAATCGGTATGTCTAGCTATAGCTAATAAGATCTTGAAATAAAAGCTTGCTTCGTGTTTGACATGGACTTACAGAGATAGCAACCACAAGTTTCTACACATACATTTTACTACTGAGCTACACAGTGCTTCAAATTATGTTGCTCTTATCAAACACCATATACCATTTTCTCAATGTCCCGGGTTAAATGACGTATGAATGGATACACTGCACCCTTGAGTCCTGATGCCCTGCTATACAACATGTGTTCTCTTAAGTCTATGAAACTTACTGCTTCTTTGTCTTCATTACACTAAAGTAGATTTGTTTTGGTCATATGATGTCAACAATAATTTCTCCGAAAGAAAAACTTTGGAGATTGTTGTACTGATTATGAAAAAATAACGCGCAGCTTTAACTATAACATCTTTATCTGATATGGAAAATCAGCTTTACAAATGGCAAATTTTTATAGTTATATTTCATTTTTATGCTATATTTTTATTGCATATTGTTTATTGTTCATTGTTCAAGTGAACAATAAAAAATAATTATTATTACTCACTGAAAAGGAATAATGAAAATATTATTCATTTATGGTGAATAATATTCCATTCTTGCTACTTGTTTACGAAAGAACTTTGTAATCAATATTAATGACACATTATTAATAATGAACTTGCAAGAAGTTTTGGTAGCTTTTATGAGAGAGTATTAAGACTTTCTTATCTTTTTGATTATGTCTGATGCTTGAGGTGATTTTATAGCCAAAATGCTGAAAAACTCAAATTAAAAAAAGTTGATTGTAGTTCAAAGCCTCAGATCAAACGAAAACATGATTATGACGTTTATAGTCCCGAGGAGACTTGAACGCAACATCAAATATCAACATAGCAATGATAGCATCAGTGACGCCGTTTTACATGCATTTTCATTCTGAGCATTTCAACCACCATCGATCTTTGTCAATTTCGATCCTAATCTATTTTGGCAGTCAGATTGCATCAAACATCACAAACAATTGAAAATAAATTTTGAATGAATTTCACAATTAAATTTAAAATACAGAATAGGTCAAGAATTACTCTCCACAACAGTTTCTCATCTTAAGCTCAAATAAAGTCAGCATGAAATGAGCTGTTGGTTAGCGAAGCTGCTGATCTGTGCAAAATCACTAGACTAAAACTAACGATGGAATAAATATTTTAAGTTATGAATGACCAGGCGGCTGAGGTAAATTGTGTAATTACACAGCTTGGCTCGGCAGAGCCAAGAGAGATTTGAGCCTACCGTACAAGACCAAGCTTGGAAAAGACCAGATCAGCAAAAACTATGACCTGTTGGCTGCTAAACAATAAAGATTGTTAGTTATTGAACACAGAGTAGGAACTTAGGCAACGGACCACCTGCTGGGCTGGCAGAAGACTGCTATTTAAACGCCTACATATGAATGCAGAGCTAAAGCTTTTCTTATAATATACAATAGGCAAGATGATCGATGACGGAACTGGGCGAGGGAAATACCATATGCAGTTTAATTTATCTATAAACATTAATTGTGTTTTCATGTATTTGTTTATGTAAGTATATCTACATCTGTCTACTCAATTTAAAGGTTGGCTCATTGTGGAGCAGTAAAGGGTTCACATTGGAACCTTTACATTTTTTTCCGAGACTTTGTAAACTCAAGTTAAACCACTATGCAAAGTGCCTTGACACTATATTTAGTAGGTCACGTTAGACTCATTTTTACATGGAAGAGATTGTTACAACTCATTATGCTTTTATAATTTTATGATCGTCAATCAATTGTGGAGTAGTGGGATAGTAGGGTAATGTTTGTTGGTTTACAGTTACCAAATTTTCTATTTTTACAAGTGTACACAAAAGTCTAAATGCAAGCATAAAACCATTAAAATTGTTAAAGGTTGACTTGCAACAAAATCCACATTACAGTTTTTTGATATCAAAAGATTCACCATGTCTTGCTCTGTTGTGTTGTAGGCTCATAATATGTGGAAATGTTATTACAAGCTCTTAAAAGCTGAAAAAACGAACAGTCGATCGCAGCCACAAAGACCGCCGTAGTTTGGATTCTCTTTCTGAAATGGTTCAAATGTGACGTAGTTGCGGTAAATGGTTTTTGTTTACACTTTCATGCAACCTTATTCGTCAAAATGTTTTTACAAAAATATTTCATGCATTCAATAAAACCATCTCTATTATTCTTATATGTTCATTTTGACGTCATTGTAATGCTGTCACTTTTAGCAGTGGTAACTTATAACTTACCGTAAAAATTCATTTAATTTTTTAACCTTATCTCGAAGAAGTACATATCATTGTCTAATAATCAAGACGAGCCTGTTGGTCACCTGTGATAATCGAAAGTGCTGCAAAAATTATTTGCGATGTATTGGGTCACATGATCAGATTACGACTCGACAATTAGATCAAACCGAAACAAAACTGTAAAGTAGCGAGCATCTATATTTGATACGGGGTCTTTGGTACAACCCAAAGTGTTTGTCATAAACTAGAGCTACGATAAGTTTTATATTGAGCTTTTTATTGTCCTTTCAATTCGCGTGAGAACATTGCTGACAAGAAAATAACCAAACTGTAATGACTACGTCAGAGAAATAAACACATTCCAATATACAGGGCTGTTCGTTTTTGAGCTTTCAAGAGCTTGTAATCACATTTCCACATATTTGGCACCTACATCGCAACAGAGTAAGACATGGTAAATCTTTTGATACCAAATAACTGAAAGTTGAATTTTGTTGAAAGTCAACCTTTAAAGTTTAAAAACCATGGGTTTTGAACATGATCGCTTGTTCATTTTCAATTTCCCATTGTCAACATTATTATTGTATACTTCAAGTCTTTAACTAAAGCAAAAGCTAACATATTTCTCTTAACTTGTACAGAGTAGAATCTGACCGTTTCACATTTGCACCAATTCATACTTGTTATTAGAGCAAGGAGTTACTTCACCTTTTGTGAGAGAGAGAATCCTAATGAGTGCAAACTTGTTAGGAACTTCCGTTGCAGCACGCTGAAGGGTTTTGATGCAAGCTTCAAAACCCTTCTTTGATTGAGAATTATAATTGTCATTATTTGCTGGCTGTGAACAACTTCGGACAATCTGTAGTCTACAGCCCATCATAAATTTCAAACTACCTCTCATTGTACTTGAAAAAGCTTTGGCATGCTCAGATTAGTAAGCTTTTGTCTATAACAGAGCTATACTGATTACCTCGAATGCGTAACCAGTATATTGTTTACATTTCAAACTCCAAGTAAAGACTAAGTCAATATAGTTATTGTTTAAAAAGCCAAGTGTTGAATTTTCACCATTCACATTTTCACCATTTATTTCGATTTCACTGATGCCGAAACAACAAACGAAAATGTCCTCCTCTATGCTTGTGGTTTGGTAAATTAAGGCTAAATCTCCCACTTATTATCTAATGTAAGCCCAGTATTTTATCAAAGGGCAACTTAACTCAATTCACTTAAAACATTTGGTTGGAAATTTTCAGGGCCTTTTTTCATTGTTTTATTATTGGCATTAGATTCTACCACTGAAATATTAGAATTTTTGCATAATATTTTATAACTATGTAGTTTTTTTGCAGGTAATCACATCAGATAATATTTAAGAGATAACCTTTGCCACCAATCACAGTACTAATCATGCAAAATGTTACCATCCATAAAAATATACATATTAAGAGTGTCACTATGCAAATCAGCAATGAATACAAATGATTATGTAAAAAGAAAGCACCAATCCAAAAATGAGCAAACAACAAACCCAATAAATTAAAATATCTTCTTTCATTGTAATTTTTCAACAATCATCTTTTAGTGGCAAAATTTTATTGTCCAAAGAAAATATTATTTTTAACATTCCTATTGATTTTACCTTTAATGGTCATACTTCCTTGTCATAACTCGCAAGCAACAGCCGTAACAACAGCCGTAAAAAAATAAAAACAGTGTAATGTACAATTTGCTGTCTTTTAAAACAAATAGATCTAATTTATTTTTGATAATCTTTGATTTGAAAAAAACATCTTAAATAAACAAAAATGTTTAAATCTCAAGACCCATACACTTACTCTCTCACAGAAATATCAGACTTTAAAAGATTGACAAGTTTTTATTTATAATAATTTATTATAAATAATTGTGTTTATTATAAATAATTAAAACAATTAAGCCCAAGTAAACGTTTTTGTCAACGGCCTTTATAAAACAGTACTTTTCATTATTTTATTAGCAGTCAAAGTGAGTTGAGGAATTGAGGTGGTTAGCCATTAGCAACGATTAGAAACCTTTTAATTCATTTATATCAATTGTAGAATATAAATGAACCCATGAGTGCAAATTATAGGCAATATTCAATTTGCCAATGAAATGGTTAAATTTGTCTTCTCGATATTCTGTCAAAGTGTTTGCAAATTACGACACAACCATTTAATTGAAGGCGGCCTCTAATAAAGATTTGCTCTAAGAAAAGAGTCATAAAATAGAGCGCCATAGCCTTCAAATCAATGATATTTTGTATGTAGACAAAGTTTATGAAAAAGTATGTCCTATAATAGCTTTACCTCTACAAATAACTGTGTTTATCAACTATTATGGCTGTTGATTAACTAATCAGGCTGTTTGAAGATAGAGTCGAATGGTCCAGACTGCCATTCTTTCTTGGCTGAAAGGCAACTCCTCACCTTTTTATCTTCTCACCTTCTGACCTTTCGAGAAGTTGGTGAGAAGGTGAGAATGTAAACTATGCATATTTTTTCATAAAGTTAAAGTTTGCTAGTGTTCAGAAGTATAAGATTTTGAGAGTTTGAACTACATGAGTGCAATTTTCACCTACTACCGTAACCTTTACTTTGTCTTATATCGAGCTAAAGAGCTCCTCTTTTTGTGATTGGTCTCTTCTAAAGTTACCATCTTTCCTACAATATTTATGAATAATGTAATCTGTGAAAATGTCTATTTTCTTTAAATTTAGGATAAATTGTGTAAGGCTTCAGAGTTGGTGGTGTCAATGCCAATATTGTCCCAAAATGTGAATTCTTTCAAATGATAATAACAGAAAACAAGTTTTAAAATTGCAATAAGAATTACTAAAAAAACATAATCATTCACTTTAAATTTCCATATAAATAGTTTGAATTGAAACTGTTTTAGTAACAAATGACAAAGATTTTTTCAAGATTATAATGTGAAAATATCAAATTTAGGGACTTAATGTGATTAGGTTTTCTGGTTCTTCTTATATAAATTCCATTGTTTTGAATTTGGTTAAGTTTTTTAAAACATTTTGTTAGCTTTGACCATTTTTACAGGTTTATATTTAGTTTACAAAATCTTTCAAATTTGCAATTTTGTACTCAAAATTCACTATATGTGAGTCACTTGTCAACATTTTACAGCGACAATCAGGTTGTACAAGTCGCTAGTTGATTGGCCTATAACAGTTGCAGTGAGCAAAAAACATTTTACCAACCTCCATTCTATTGAAATTCATGAAAAATTAGCCCAAATACAATTCAAATTTCAACAGTCATTTTGAAAATTGTGCTTTCTAGGTGGTCTCCAGAAAGCGCCTAAAACACACCTGAAAATATTGGTTCTTTCCTTGCACTTTTATTTTGACTAAAAAAGCGCAAATGAATTTGATAAAAACTAATACTAGCCATTAAGATCAAATTCAAAATTAGACAGAAAACAATTTGTTAAATGATTAATAGTTCTGATGTAAAAAAATCTAATCGAACCAGCAAGGGAATGCATATCAGGGCTACCGTAAGTATGAATAAAACATCCACTAAAATTTTTGAGGAAAATCCAATTGTTAAATAACTTTATTTTAGAAGAAAACAGTTTGAAAAGCCTTATTCAGTACTCAGGAGCTTGCTAAGACATACTTATAATGACTTCCATTATGTCTGTTTTTTTATACTGCGCTTTATCAGAGGTACTGCTTACATTACTTATTTGCTGTCTGTTAGTTCTAGCTACTCCATCCAAAAAGAAAAGCAAGATGGAACACCTTGAAAAAAAACAATATTTACTGAAACCTTTTCTAGTTCCTAGTCTGTATGATTTAGAAATATGTTAAAGGTTGACTTGCTACTGAATCAACATTAAAGGATTTAGGACCAGAGAGTTCACCAGGTTTTACTCTGTTGTGTAATAGATGAAACTATGTGTCAGTATGATTACAAGTTTTTAAAATCTTAAAAATGAAAAGCTATTCACAGCCATCAGAAAACGCCGTAAATTGGAATCTCTTTAAAAACAGCTCAAATGGGAGGTAGTCGAACGGGATGGATTCTGTTTACACTTTCATGCTACCTCATTTTTTAAAATATTTTCACAAATGTACTTGATATATTCAGTAAAACTATCTATATTGTCCTTACGCGTCTATTTCATCCGCATTTTAATGTTGTCACTCTGAGCAGTGATATCTCCAAACTTACCTTAAACATTGGTTCAAACTTTTAACCTTAGCTCGAAAGAGTGCATATCATCATCTATAAACTTGAGAAGCTTGGTGGTCACCTGTGATAGTCAAAAAATGCTGAAGAAATTGTTCGCCCCATTTGGCAGGCAGTATGGATCACATGATCAAGTTATGACTAAATGATGAGACCAGGTTGAAATGAAACTGTAAAGTAGCGAGCATCTACATGTATATTTGATACAAGCTTTTCGGTGGAACACAAAACGTTTGTCATAAACTAGTGCTACGAGACGTTTTACATAGAGTCTTTTGTTGGCTTTTTATTTCACATAATAAAATCATCTGTCCAAACCATAACCACAATGTTTGAGTACGTCATCAAAATACAGAGATTCCAAGCTACGGCATGTTTTTGTGTGATGGTTGCGAGAACTGTTCGTTTTTAAGCTTTTAAAACATTTCACATATTTTGCACCTACAACACAGCAGATTAAGGTATGGTGTACCTTTTAATATAAAACAAATATAATGTGCATTCTTTTGCAAGTAAACCTTTAGGATAATATAGACTAATTGAGTAGGTGAATAATGTATGATGAATTCTAGTAAAGCACTAGGGGAAAAGACCGGAAACCAATAGAGTCACTAAACAAAAAAAAATAGTTTCGCAGTTCTTTGGGTTAGAATCATAAAAGTTTGTATGATTTGAAAACTTCTTAAAAACCTTTAAAGTAGCATCATATTTATTGAGCACACACTCATCATTGTTTCATGACTCAAAATGAGATGAAAATTAAATTTAGTATTATATAAGTTTTCATTTGCATCATACTCAACTATGACCTCCCAAAATTGTACTACACTAATTTTTTGTGTGATTTCATTCCACTAAAAATTGTTATTATAGTCAAGTAAACACTTATTTGAAAATAGTTAAGAGTGGAAGTAAAATTTCTGGTCTAATATCCAGTGTCAAAACTAATTTAAATGCTTCACACCGTTACTTAAAAAAGTGGAATATAAGCAGAGTCATACAAATTTTGTTACTTGGCTGATAGGGTTTTTGATACACCCTAAGCATGAGCAATGCCGGAAAACCGCCATTAGTGTTCAGTAGGTTGAAGAAAACTTTAGTTTAGCTTATGTCGATCACTACAAAAAAATTATTACAGTCCTTTAATCCTTTCACTGCCATAAACACATTTATACGTATTTAATGTTTGATGCAACTTTCTCAGCAGTTATGTAGCGCAGTGTAACTTAATTTTATTATTCGTTGATAACATAACCGAAGATCTTCAGGAGTTTTATGATATTGACAATAGTTTTGCAAGAGTAAGGAGCATTGTAGAGGATTGTTTTAACTTTGTAGCGATCATAGCTTAACATACCTTTAGCAATGCGCAACATATAGATTAATTGGAATTTCCGCTTAGCACTATTGGTTAATATGTTGGCCAAAAAAATATAGCAAAATTGCTCTAGATAAAGGTTTAAGTTCGAAAAATGGTATACATATCAAAAAACGAATTGGCAGTTTTCGTCAAAATGGCTGGCAGTAGGCCAATAGCTAAATTGGTACATACATGTAAGTGGCATGTGAAAGTATTAACTTTCAATAACATAAACTAAAATACCAAAAATTCAAAAAAATAAGGATTATTTATTTAACAACTCCTACTCTGAGAAGCTAAAAGTTACGTACTGAATGCGTTAAATAGAAGTTGTGCCTGGCCATCAAATTAAAAGGTATTAATAAAAAAGAAGTATTTATCAATTTTAAAAGATTCTGGAAAGCTTCAACTTGAATACTGTCATGTATGTAGTAAGGGTTCTTAAGAATTTAAGCCGATCATTTCACCGACTTTAAAGCCAACTTTGTAAGTAGTTTATTATTAAAGCTTTTATTGGTGCATACGTTTCAATAATTACATCTATTTGTTTTGTTAAAAGTTCAAAAAGCATTGATGTTTACTGGCAAAGTTGTTTGGTTCTCTCAAAATATTCATTTTTTGAAAAATGACAGTTGATTTTTTGCTTGTAATATCTCTTAGTTATTTATATTAGGTGAACAACATATTATTGTTAGTTCAGGTTTCTGTCAGTTTTCAGTCACATGTCAGAGTCACATGACTTCCACACTCAGTACAGAAAATCTCTTTTCATAATAAATTCTTAACTGGGCTTTAGGTTTATGTTAAAATAAGATAGAATGTATGTGTACTGCTACTCCACCTGTTCCTCTACAAAAGTTACATCATCTAGCCATAGCTACAGCCTTCCATTTGTCCTCATTTTTGTCCGAGTTTCAATTTTGTTAGGTAGCCTTATTTAGCATGTAGAATACTTTCTGTAGCTTTAAAGTTATGTTAGTTTATTTGCTGTGAAATAGATTTATTTTGTGATTGTTTTCTGTATTAATAATCATAAAAGTAAATAATATGTCATTTGAAAGAGTATAAGTGAAAAATATAATTCTGATATTAATAGCAATAAAAAATACTATGCAGCTTTGGAGCAATAACATTCAGTTACTGAAGAAAAGACAGTTATACTTTATATAGTTTTTATACTGATACTTATATGTTTATTTTGTCAAAAATATTGTCTTTAGGTGGCTTAGAGAATAATACACAAAATAGGTGAATTACTTAGCCAAAACAATTATTGGTACATTGGTGACAAAAACGTAAACATTTATGCAGTAAAGCCTCGTTTTTCAGCAGAAATCTGTTTGGTGGTTCGACAAGGGAGTTTTACTGAAATTGACAAAATATTTTTCGTCGTAGTAATATAATTAATTTTTTTTTAATCCATAAAAAATTTTTAACAGATTATTTCTGGACCTTTTATGCCATAAACGTGTACACATATTATAAGAGACCATTAGAGTTCAAAATGCAATGAATGTTTATTAAAAAGAACATTAATAGACTAGGTTGGGGAATTTTCTATAGGGCTGTATCTAAAGCAAATTGTAGGTCAACATAGCAACTAAAACTCCAACCTCGTTTACTCAGTCTTGTATTTCGCATACCAAAGTGTTGAGCTGTAGAAAACTATTTCTTTCATTATATATAAGGTATACAAATACAGTATATAAATGTATATAATTTTATGTTTTTAATACAAATGTAAGTATATACTATATATATATATATTTAGTATACATACATATATATAAACCAAAATATATTAGGAATAAGTAAATTCTCAGCAAACACGCTACAAATTTGTTTCGTGCAATGCACTTCTCAGACGCTGTGCCAAAATGTTAAAAATAGGCAAATTTAGAATTATTGTAGAAATCAAACTTAAGAATTTAGAGTTCTTAGAAACCGCGCATGACAATACAAGTGGGTTTGTGTGGCGCAATTGGTTAGGCATTGAACTGTGAAACACAATATCTGGAATGTATTCTCCCAATGTGAAAAGCCTTTTTCCAACTTTTCTATCACATAAATTTAAAAATTTGAACGTTTACCCAGGCAACAGTTTCACTTATAAAAATTTTGAACAATAAAAATGTGGTTGATTTATTAATCATTACAAAAAGTTATTTTGTATATTACAGTTTATCTACAGAAAAGAAGCTTTTATTTCTGTGTAATATTACTCTATCATCTATTCCTGTAAGGTTTATATTGTGCTGTCGCGTGTGTGTTTTAGTCTGCATCATAAAATTTATTTCCAAATTCTTGTATTAATTTCATTCAAACTTCACTACATAGAAGTTGTTCCTCAAGCTGTCCGTGAACTGAGTTAAATTGATAAATCATACATTCTCTCATGAAACCGGAGAAAACTATCTCAGAGGTATTTTTTATGTATGGGCATACTCACTTTACAAGTTAATTACAGACAACTGTCTGTACTGTCTCCTTTGTTTTTTAACCCGTGATATTATTTATAATATCCGCTATTTAAGATATTATTTATAATATCACATCCTAAATAGCGGATTGAAAAATTCACATTGTTTTTATTACTATGTATTATTATTACAGTAAATAATACAACAGACATCAGTGAAACTTAATGAGTATTCCAGTTTATTTATACTTTACCGAAATAAAAATTTCAACAAAAAACAATTACAAGTTTTTGGTAGCGTTACAGCAAACAGTTCATATTAATAAGGCTTTTACTGTGTTACTTTGCAAGATATGATAACTTAACATTTCAGCTATGTGTTTAGCCTTAAGTGTTTCTTGGTGATGGTGATGATAATTAAAAGTGGATGGAAAGAAATTGGCGTGTTTAGTTCAGACAGGCAACTTTCTAGAAGCTGGATCGTAGCACTTGAAAATATTTATACATTGCTGTAGTGTCTGTATCAGGTACTTCATCTTTAAAAATTAACAACATTTTATAGTCGGGTTAAAATAAATCTTTATACCATGTTCTAATCCTGGCTTTGAAAAACCAGACAAACTGTCTGACACAGCTGTTATATTAGTAATTTTTTTTTAACTTCATTAAAGAAACATTAAAATATTTTTGATCATGACTTTTTATCATCACTTATCTGGTTAGAAAAAGAAATTACAATATATATTTAACGAGTACGTTCTTCTTAACCTAATTTTTTATTAATGTAATCGCTAATCCCAAACCAGATGGAAGTGATGAAGAAACAAAAAGTTGTTGCAACAAAACCAATAGTACCTCAGTTACTCTAAAGTCATTAACCCTTTCACTGCTATCGAAGTATAGAATTGGCTATTGGCCTATTGCCAGCCATTTGACTAAATATTGGCAATTTTGCTACAAGAAATGTATACACCATTTTTAACTTGCAAAAGATGTCAATGTATGTATTCCTATAATTTATTTTATACATACTGTAAAATCAGCAGTAAACCTTTACTGATGCACCCGGAATCAACTATACTTTGTTGTATTTCACAACAATATACTTGAATAAATATAATTATTATTAACAGTTCAAAGCATGCTCGTATACACCACTGTTCTGCTTGAGGATTCTTCCATAGTCTTACCGCTTTAAATTAGTTGCATATTTTATATGTGTTAGCTCCACCTCATTTGAAGACATTGCCGGTAATTACATCACAAGCTATTTATTTTATATGTTCAACAAATAAAATATCATTGCAAGTTAATGTTGATGAATTAGAATAAAAAATTATATTGACTAAACTTTGAATTTCATAAAATAAACTTACCACTTTACCTACCGACTGTATTTAGCATCGAACTGCAACTATTTAGTATTTATTTAGCAGAAACAAATTTAGACCATAGAGACCATGCCAGTATATATTATTTTACTTGCATTAGTTTCTCCTACATCCTTGATTTTTCATCAAAATATTTCTGTTAACAATTATCTCTTGTAACAAAGCGATTTTTGGAGCAGTTTTAGTTTAGCTATAAATTTCTAATTTTAATTCTGACAGTAGATATTTGAATGTTTAAATTTTTGAATTTTTTTCGTAAGTATTTCTTTTCTTTAGTTTATTCCACTGATGTACTTTTCTCTTATTTTCATCATTTTTATATGCCCAGTTCCAAACTGATAGTCATATTTTTGGTCGGGATAAGGTCAAGCTTGGGTTATCGCTACTAATTGTTAATTATCTACATTACAATAAAGAGAAACTATTTAATCGTTGTTCAGAAATTGATAATTTTGGTTACCCAAATTGCAAGCTACAAGTTTACAAAATCTTGCCGCAAAAACAGAAATAGACAGTTATTCATTCTGACAAATTGGTTTTTTTCTGGTTGTTAACTATGCAAAAAAAATTTAATCCAACACAAAATGATTGACATGTAAAGGAAAACGAAATTTGTCTAATTATTAGCCACAGATATAAAAACTTGCAGCCTGAAATTAAGCGTAACATTTCAAAGGTAGCAATGCTCAATGATTAATTTTTAGAAGTTTTTTAATCAACTTTACTGTCAAAAGTTTAACGGCGCCCTACTTCAGCAATCAACGAAAGTTGTTTCAGTAAACATGTATGCTATACATTATTACATTGAAACAATTAAATTAAGGCGAAGCACTAGAACCTTTAGATTGCAATTTGATAATATTTAATGCAAAACGGCACAAAATGGTTAAAGTAGCAAAAGTTAATTAGTCAAGAATGATTAAGCTTGACCAGATGCCTGTTGAACTGGATCTCGCTTAACTGGATGCACGTTTTACTAAATGCACATTATTTACCTATAATCTATATATTAAAAAATTTAAAACTTTTATAAGCTTTTACTAAAAGTTTATATTGACACTTGATGCATCATGATTATAGCAAAAATTTGTTTTGCTGACGTAATTTCTAACCGAGCACCGTCTAAAAATAACTAGAGCTGTCTAAAAATATGATTAAAACAGAGCAAGCTCTTAGACAGTGTCAAACTTGTCAACGAGTCTTGCGACAAAACATTTTGAATGCATATGACATCAAAGATGTGGTTGCGTCAAAAAGGTCGATTTAACGAAATTAAGTCCAATAAAATGCTAAAACATCAGCTACGTTTTGATGTAATCTTTGTCTTCGTAGACTAACCCTGTCCAGAAATATATGCATTTGAATTAGGTCATCTTTCAGAAATCTCAGATTCCAGTGGGTGCTTCATTTGGGACGTAACAAGTGATACATGTGGAAAGAGACCACAAGCGATAAATATAAGATATCTTCTTTAGCCAATCATCAGAACAAAATTTTTATTTAGGTCATATTAAATGTTATCGCTCATAAAACGAGTTGCGTGTGATGTCCAAGATTCTTGTTGTTAGGGAGATTCCTCTATTACTAGTTAGTTACATGCATAGACTACTGGTAGATTCTTGTAGCTACATGCATCGACATATTTATTTAACTAAAATAATCAGACATGCAGACGGGTTATGGTTAGAGCTGAGAGGCATCAGCAGCGTTCTGCTGCAGAAGAAGATAGGAAAATGGAGTTAAATTTATCTTCAACTTTGAGTATCCTATACATATATTCTGAGCTAACGCTAATATTTTTAGTACCCCTAAACACATCTAATAATAAGTAAAATTACAACTTTTTGCTATCACGAATTATCGCTGCATAACTTTTTAATCGTTTCACCACTTTTTATCGTTTCCCTTAGCTATAGCATTTGCTTTGGCATTTTTAGCTAGTAAACTAGATTCATGATTATAGTTTATGTTCAGTATGTAGAAAGTGAGAAAAATGGATTGATCAATGCTTATCTTCAACTCTCATAAACAAAGCTTTGAATTGTTGGCTTTTTTATTTATGCTTTTGTTAAACATTTATTCGTTTTGAAAATTACACTCACAGTCTATCTAAATCTCAAATTGAAAGCTTTCAGTAGACACGCGTAAGAACGATATATATATATATCTATATACAATATATATATATATATTTTTTTATATATACAGATATATATATATATATATATGTATGTATATATATTTGAATGACATTTATTACATTTGTTTTAATGCTGCAGGATGCTTATAGGTTCTTTAGCTGAGCAGTCGTGTCGGTCTGGCAACTGCCATAAATGGGAAAGATAGACACAAATGTGTGCTGCACGAACCATAAGGTGATATGTTAGTGTTTGCTGCAGTATATTAACTTGTCCTATTATATGAACTGAAACTATGCGAATGACCACAACTTAGATGGATGTTTTTAATAGAAACTTTGTGCTCCGATGTAATTTTTTTGGATTATAAAATTAAATATTAGTATAATATTGTTGAAGGCACTGCAAAACATGATTTGCAGAACATATTGAATAAGTTATAGCCCTGTTATCATCTGTGCTGAAATCTTCTCTTATAGGTGGATTCATGAGGTGTAATAAGAGCTTTATTGACAGGTTTTTTTGAATAGCTTGACTCAATTCCAACGATCAAATATTAAGTTCAAAAAATCGTGTGCTTCACCCTACTAATTGAAAACAGCTGAGTCCACAAACCTCCAACTAGGTGCAAAAATGGTTTAATTACCCCTTTGCCAAAATTGGTGCGGTAATTCATTTCAATGAACTTGGCGTTTTTTTGTGTTCACTAATTTGGTCTAGTCATAAAACCATTTGTTTTGTACTTGAATTAGCTATTCGAATGGGACCAGTAAATTTTTTTACAAATTGATACTAATTATGACTAGATAACGTAGACTATACATGACTTTTTGGGATGCAGCTGGTTTCGCCATATATTCGTACATATTATTTCCAAAAATAGCGGCGTGCTTGTTTTATTTAGTAGCTAGTTTCCGGTGTGTGTGTAGCTACTGAGAACTTAGCTGATACAAAAGCTATGATGAAATAATCTGACTCGACAACCTAATTGCCGTAGACCGGTAGAATTGGTAGTCAGTACTCAAATGTTTACACGACTTTTAGAGGAAGTTAATATGACAAGTTTCCATTTCCCTTATTGGAGATGTTGGAAACATTCATAATAATGTGTTAGTAGCTGAATTAAAAATTTTACTATAACCAACATTAGCAAATACTAAATAAAATATATTTCAATTGAGCCAATATTAATAGGAGAGATAGAGACCAGTTGTATCACGCGTTACATCATTCTGAGCAAGTCTGGGCATGTTTTTTTTGGCGTGAGCGTTTTTATGGGATCAATTTTTTTCAATTTTAATCTTCAAATATCTTAAAAATGAGATTACATAACACAACAAAAACCTTATCAACTGATAGACAAAGAGTAGCTTTCTTTTAAAATTAACTCAAATTTGACGCAATCAAATCTTTAAGCATAGATGTATTTTTCAACCATCACATCTGATGGTTGAGAAATGTAATATTAGCAGTCAAATGGCACTGCAATGCAATAGAATAACTGCAAAGGTAGCTGTAATGTACTGGGTGTGGGAGTTATTATATACAACAATCAGCAACAATGAAAGGAAAATATTATATGTTTATATCTCTCGCCCTGCAATAGGAGAAATTCAATATTGGCCAATACTAGAAGTAAAATGCACGAATATTATTAGTATAACCAATATTATTAACATAGTAATAATAGAAAACCAATGCACAATTTTGTTTACACTTCAAAACTTCATATCTAGCAATATCAAGAAGTTGTGATATTTACATGTATATAGGTTTTTAGAAAATCTATTTAAAAAAGGGTTTGGTCATGACAAACAGCAATAATGAAAGGAAAATATTATTGGTTTATATATCTCTCCTTGCAATAGGAGAAATGCAATATTATAAGTAAAATGCACTGATATTATAAGAATAACCAATAATATTAATATAGTAATACAGTAATAATAGAAAACCAATGCACAATTTTGTTTACAATTCAAAACGCCATAGCAACCAATATCAAGAGGTTGTGATGTTTATATACACAACTTCAGTAGATGTTTAAAAAATCTATTTGACAAAACTATTTAAATAAATAATAACAGTAACATATTGCCCATCATCGATGTTGTTAGTGTGACTATAACACTTCAATTGTCATCCAAACTTATAATTAAATATTGTAATAATCTCATAAGAATCGTTAGAAGAAATGTCATCGTCATTTTATTTACTTTCATTGCTTTAGACATCAGTTAGAATACCAAAGTACTCAAAAGTTTCCAAAATGTCAGTTACTTTGAAATCAGCAAAAAAGAAATGATATCATTACTTCTACGCCAATTACAGAAACCTTCGGCAATTCGCCAATGCTATAGACTGGGGAAATGTGCACATTATTCTTTCGTGAAATGCGCACGACTTAATGGTTCTATTCTATGTTGCTCGGCGGATCGTTTGCCAGTTCTAATTTTGATAAAAGCAACGCTTGACAAGTTTTCAAAACGGTTTTTGGCCAAATTAATCTGTCCATTTGTCAATATTCCGATCAGATGTGTAAAGTTTAGGAATATATCAACCATTTTCGAAGACTTGCCGACATATTTAAATATGTTTTATGTGTTTTGTAACATTATTATACTTGAACAAATCTACACAAAAATAGTTAAATTTGTTGATGAGATTTCGGTACAAGGGTTAGCGACGTTGTTGATGAATAATTTTCGTGAGTTGTGTGCACCTGCATTTATCGTAAAACTCTCAAACATTTGCTTCGCTCGTTTGGTCGTACACTTTTCATTGTATACTTTAAAGCTTTTGACAAACTATGTTTTTTTTCAACATGCTTGAAAATTTAATAAAACCTTTTGACTGTTAACCTAATTAACTGTCAAAATCTGCTTCAACTTTAAACACAATATAAGTTTCTATTTGAAAAGTTATTTGTGGAAACTAGAATAGTAATAAATATTTTATGATTGACATGTAAATGAAAGCACAATTTTTATTCATTAGCTGTGACAGATAAGCAAAACTTGCGGGTTAAATCCAAGCTTATGTGAGAGATAATCCAAAAGTCAAACCTCATAAGTTATTATGCTAAGGTTTCTAGTAAGGTCATTTTTGTTTTTCATGAAGTGAAAAATCTATTGACGACCAAGTGTAGTGAAGTATTTAAGAAAATAAATCTTCGACAAACAAGTTGCCTGCATTGTGAAATTTATACGGTGATGAAAGATTAGAAACTTCATAATGATACTTGATAACTATAAAACTGAGCAAGGAGAAGTTTAGTAAGAGTAGTTTTCCATAATGATCGCAGATTGAGTAAGCTTACCTGAACACACCAAAAAGCCACATCCGGCAATTAGTGGATGTAGAAAAATTATTTTTGCGATTTTTAAAATTGTAACTGTCAAGTTTTTTTTGTATCGCTTCTAGAAAATAAAATGATTTCGTAAGTAATACATTATATGAGGCAACACAAATGGAACTGTACACTAAATGGGTCCATTCATCTGAGTATAAACCATTATAAAACTATTTGTGAAGAGATGTACAGTCTTTCCTGGAAAAAGTAAATGTTATCAAGAATTTAAGATTGAAGAGAATTCATTGTCGTACACTTGTTGGGCTTCAGATTTTGCAACAATATCAAGGTTGAGTTTTTGTACAAACTTGAAAGGAAGTTTCTTTAGGTCCCAATGTCTCTGGTTGAGCTTATCTAGTGAGACCAGCTTTTCAATGCTCGTAAGAGAACCCGGCGCGAGCTGATCACCATTTACATCCAAGTTTTTTAATGAGAAGAGTGAATCTAATCTGTAAAAAATATTCTAGGTTCCCAAAGTTTTGCTACTATTATTTTAGCAGCCATAGCAATTAATGATGCTGATCCATTTTAAATAAGAGCTACTAACCCTTTAAATCTGGGCCGTTGTTGTCAATGTACATCCGTAACTCTGGGCCAATTGTCCAACGATTCAAAGTTCTTAAGCTTTGTTAAAAATATCTAAACAAGCTCATAAGATAACGATATTTGGTAAAACATCAATAAAAAGTATTGCAACCTAGACAGCAAATGCCGTCATAGAAAAAAACAACAGTATTTCCACCTACCATTATTTGGTCTAGAACTATAAAAAATTGAGCGATTTTAAAAACTCGTAAAAAATATTTTTAGTGGTATCATATCATATTCATTGTGCACACGGTTATCATAAATTCATGAGTCACAATAAACTAAAAAATATTAGTTGATATTACGAAATTCTTCATTCACATTGCAATCATCCATGACCTACCAAAGAACCAGATAAATCAGTTTTTTTGCGATGTCGTTCCAATGAAATTTGCTTTTATAAAGAAAGAAGTCGATAAAGATAATTAAAACCGTTACAAACGGAAGTCAAATTTCTTGTGTAACATATTGTGCAAGAATTAATCGAATTGATTTAAACTGTTACTTAGAAATAGCTTTAGTAGACAGATTCATGTAATGCCATTCTGACCCACTTTACGCAATTTCGGAATACCTGTTGACAGGGTTCAAATAGTGAATACCAAAAAAAAATCAAGGGTCTGTTCATAACTACTTACTCCAAATATTTTTGATTTTATGACACTCAATTGCACTGATTCTAGAGCTATGAATAGTTTAGATAATAATAGTATTTTCAATTTAATAATTTGAAAATATGAATAAACAATTTAAAAGCCAGTATGAATAAACATAAATAAAACTGAAAATCAACATTAGTCCATCAATTCACTCAAAAATGTTACAAAATAAAATAGACAAAATAAAGAGTCATTCTGAAAAAAGGTGTTCTACAGTGTTCAAGATTAGGTGAGTTTATCATGATACACTTATTCTGCTCTAGAGCTCGCGATTCGTCATTTAGGTTAAGTTTTTCCTGTCACCACTCAAAAGTAAAAAGCTTTTTAAAACATTTTATGTTGTATTTTTAATTAACCCGAATTGTTAGGAAAATAATTTGTAACTATACCCACAGCATCGATGTAACCAAGCAATAAATACATATATAAACAAGTTGGCCTCAGCTAAAACCATGTCATTTTTTGTACAGTGAGTTTCTATTTAGACCAGAATCGGAGTTTAGTTAGGCCACAATATGTAACTAAGTTTGAGCTTCACTAGAGAAACTAGTTTATCGGTGAAAGCAAGAACATTATGATCCAGTTTATCACCACTGACACCCAACTTTTTCAGATTGGTCAACAAATCTATTCTGGAAAAATAATTATAATTAAACACAAAATTAGTATAATAATTGGTATTACAATGATGTTTGCTTTATATTAATAACTTGCACTATATTATTGATTTAAAAGTGACAAGTTCCATTCATCTAGTAACCTATTAGGCAATTTTTTTCGACTTTGTATCAAGAAAGATTAATGATAATATTTAAAAAGATTATGCTTGTAACACACATAATTTTTTTAAATATCGTGTTATGTGCCATGGTGTGTAATTTTACGCTTCAACGTAAAATAACCCCTATGACTTCTAAAATTTTTACTTGCCTCTCAATTTTAGGCTGGGTCTAAAAATTGTTTCTTGGAAATTTAATTAAGACAAGTAGTAAGATTTTAGACATTTCATGTCCATAAAATGTCAGTTATATAAATTGCTAACTGAATAACGCATACGGCACAGATAATAAAAATATTTTAGCACAGAAAATTCCTTTTTATTTAACTTACCACATTTATCATTCTGGAATTCAAATGAAAGCATTAGCATTTATTTAATGGTTTTTGTTTTCTGTCTTTCATTGTTTCCAGTAAAAAAAAATAAAAACTGCCAATGAAAAATCCACTTTGTATTGAGATTAACTCTAGAACTATTTGATCTGCAGACAGATATTTATCAAATACATTACACAGTTATAGTAACCTTACTATAAAATAAATTGTTCAAAAACTCATTACATATTTAGTATTTTTGTAGATTCAGTCTAAATATTTCAGGAAGAATGGTTGGCCAGATGAAAAATGCTTAAACTCACATGGCCCACAAAATTATTGCAATCAGTATAAAGCTGTAGCAGTCAATACAGCTCTCAAGTATGAATTGCACAGGAATGAACGCAGTACAGAAACTATACACATTACATGCAACTAATCTGATACCTTCATTTGAAAGTTACATTGGTGGAAATGGTATAGAATGATCAAAAGTGAATTTTCCCTGCAAAATTGTTTTATGAGCATTCAACTACTTTATTTGTATATTTGATCATTTTTAAATTTGGCCAATGTTCTTGAGTTGACTGACACCTGCTTTTGTAATTTCCACACCACTAGGAAGTAGACAAATAAATCATTGCACATTTTAAGGTGGCGGGACCATCAATAGGCACATCAACCCCCAAACTTGATACAGCTGGTAATGTCTAAAGATTTTGATAATCACACATAAAGTTTACTACATTAAAATAATAATAAATAATTTTTAAAATTTGATTTTATAAGAAAAGTGAATTGGGCGGTTCAAAGACTCAAAAACATAAATAAAATGCTACTAAAGTTGTTTTCATGTGAAATAAGTATTAAGTAATGGGCAGAGAAAGTCTGTGCTAGTACCATGATTGTAATAAAAATATTATATACTGATACAATTAACACAAGCTAAGAAAAACAAGTAAAAATCATGAATATGTTGTTTAATTATTTACAGTAAGTGTATAGGAGTGTCGGTATAAAAAATTCCTATTGTTGTAGAAATTATCCATTAAAACTTTAAATGCAGCAATACCGGTGCAATTGTTATAATGACATACCATAATTAAAAATATGAATCAAGCACACATGAAACTTGCAGAAAAAATGGTAATATAAAATGAAAAGTAAATACTGTAATGTGATTTTGGGATGAACGGTCATAATGAACTCAACACATAGATGAAAGGAAATTATCCCGGTTAATGTAGTATAACGATATAACATGCAATAAAATGCATAAGAATTATGATATGCATAGAAAAGCTGCATTTAAAAAAATTGATAAAAATGGTGGTAAAAAACTTAGCATGAATTAAAACCAATAAAAAATAATGAAAAATGTAAATCAATAAAATTGGTAAGGCTTTGTTTGTATTCAATCTAGCATGCAAGCTGCTCAGCACATAATCCAACGGTGAAAAAACCTTGTTTAAAACCAAATGCAGCGCACAGAAAAAATTTTGCTCAAAAAAACTCGACTATTGCATTGTTAAAATTGGAGGAATATTTTACATCTCAACAATCGAACTAGGTGCATTCAGATGCATGTATGCAAAGTTACGCCCAATTTACTTGGTAGATGCATTAAGTATAGATTCTACGAAACAGTAGGGCATCATAGCAACACAGAGTAGTTTATTGAATGAGTGTTTCGTGCAAATCGGGTTTCAGAATTCATTACCAAGCAGAGTTTTATAGCTAAATCGTAATGGCCGTATCAAGACATTGAGTAAACCAAAAGGCAAAAAGATGAACACTTAGGTTTATATATAAATATATTTATATATATAAATATATATATATATATATTTGTATATGTAATAAAATAGTGATATGTTGGTGTAAAGTATCATTTACCTGCAAAGTTTTAAACATAAATAGTTATAGAAAGTTAGAACTGACAATAATTTACTATTGTGCTGTCACAAATATATTGGTTAAAGGCCAGAAAAAACTTAAAAAACAATGTGGCTTTATTTTGGTACGTGTATATAAAGATTATTTCCTGCACCGGAAAAAAAGGCATCTATATAAAGTTTGCCAAAAGACACCTTTGGTTAATCAATTTACAATAATCAACTATGTACCCATAATGCAAAAGAAAAGGAGTTTATATCGGGGGTCCTCCCATGTTTTGTGACGATTCTGACGACCCGACAACAGGGATATTTAAAAAGTGACAGACGAGACGACCATTTATCAAAGTAGGTGACGAGGTGACGACGATTGTGTAAGTAGGATTACTTAAGATACGACGGCACGTAACAAATTTTTCATTAAGTTCCGGTTTTCTGAGTTTTTCTGAGATTTTTCTGAGTTCTGGCCGAAATCACAAAAAACGCAGAATTAGTCGGTCAAAATTCACAAAACTATTTGAGCTGTGCATGCCCACAGAGTTTGTTGACGAAACGCTTCTAACAGATTACTGTAAACAAATTACTAGCTAGCACGACTCTAGCAGCTTTAGCAACTAGTATAGCCCAAGACATGTATCGTGACAAGCAATTCAACATAGAACACACAATGTAACTGTTTAAGTTGCGCTATTCTTTGTGAGCGAGCATGACTCTAGAATAATAATTTAAAAATTTTGGTAGTCCGAAAACGTAATGCGACACGCAAGAAATATATTACGAAACTTCGCCATAGTAAATACGATGCAACCGATTTGATTGCGCTAAAGATGGCCACATTTTCTACCACAAAACTTTTGCTGCAAAAAAGGAAATACAATTAAAAAATAAACAATTTGTAGCTCTAGTGTCCAAACAATAAATACATACAATAACGCAATCTAACAAGTTGCATCGTGTGTACTATGTTGAATTGCACTTATACTTTTATTGTGTGTCATTATATGTCTCTTGGACTATACTAAATGCAAAAGCTTCTGGAATCGCGCTCGCTAGCACGATTCTAGCAGCACAGAATAATTCGGTGTGTTTCAATCATTTCGCGATTTTGGGTAGAACCAACGAAAAATTTGTTACGTGTAGCCGTGCCTTTACTTACTTATTATTTGTCCATAAATCAACACGTAAAACCGAAACTTCACAGTTTTGGTTTGAAGCATCTGGTCCAGCATTTATAGACTGCCAAATAATTAAAGTAAACTGCAATAAAATGCCACGACATTGACAGCAAATCCGTTTCCAAGTCTGTGACTGACAGTGATTATTAAAGACAATCTCGGTCTATTTTCAGTACAAGAAATGTAGCCCTAAAAGCCTGAGACGGCTGTCACACTTCGCGGAGTAATCAGCATCGCTCCCAAACATTACTAATAAGTTTGTGAAAGTCCCTGGTTGAGCCAAGCTTTTGATTAGCAGAAGTTCAAACTGAGCAAGTTTCAGGGTTTTAACACAATCCAGTGCCACCAGAATGGATATTTGTATTAAAATAACAAAGTTGAAAAAAGAGGTTGTTTTGGTTACCCCTTGAAAAAGGTGACAGTAATTTTTAAAGTGACGACAGTGACTTTAAAAGTGTCGACAGGGATTTTAAAAGTGATGACAGTGAATTTAAAAGTGACGACAGTGATTTTAAAAGTGACTAATCTGACGGCAAATTTGTGTGGTAGGACCCCCTATAATATTTGACTAAAGGTGAGTAGATGAAACATTGTTAATTGAAATGATCTTTTTTAATCCCAAATTTGATCTTCTGTTTAAATACTAATATATTTCAAGTTTATTATTCAAACTTAGATTTTATCTTTCAACTCTGGCAGTTTATAGTGTGTCTAGTTTGTCTAGTGTGTGTCTGGTTTGTGTCTGGGGTGCAGTGCATGTGTCTAGTGTCTGTCTAGCGTGGGTCTGGTGTGGGTCTAGTGTGTATTGGGTGTGTTTAGTGTGTGTCTAGTGTGGGTCTAGTGTTTCTCCGGTGTCACCATTACGGTGACTCTATTGTGTGCCTAGTGTGCGTTCAGTGTGCTTTTAGTGTGTGTCTGTTGTGGGTCTGGTGTGTTGGCTAGTGTGTGTCTAGTGTGTGTCTAGTGAATGTCTAGTGTGGCTGTTGTGTGGGTCAAGTGTATATTGTGTGTGTCTACTGTGTGTCTACTCTGTGTTTAGTGTGTGTCTGGTGTGTAATAACTGTTAGTCTATTGTGTATCGATCGAGTGTGTGTTTTTCTTGTGTGTCTAGTGAATGCCCAATGTGTGTCTAGAGTCGGGTTGTAGAAATTAACAAAATCGTATTTCTAATATTGGTTAATGTTATTTATATTCATTCATTAATCATAAGAAATAAATTAATTATACTTTTTATAGGTGTTAATTTGAAGTGATTGTAAAAAATATGTCATATTTCCATAAAAAATGTTCAAAAGCTTGAGCTGTTTTTAGAAGTTTAGATGGAGATTGTATCTGCTTTTAAACAGATTATTTAGTTAAAATAAAGATATATATACATTAAATACCAAACCTATAAAATCTGAGCTCTTAGTGTGATCATTGTAAAGGTTGTATTTTACTTGTTAAAACGAGATTCTTGTGTAAATACTATTACAACCGTTGTTTGAAGTGTGTAGCAGTTTTTTATGTGAAGGATATAATGAAAACTTAATAGAATAAAGCATAGTGTTTTTGTTCCTGCTTCAGGTTTGAATGCTTACCTCTCAAAGTAGTGAACTGTATAAATCCAAACTCAAAGTTTATAGTTGTGATCAAGTTGCAAAACTTGTTTCAAATATAGGTCAGAATTGGCTCATGCTAGGTTGCAGACAATTAGTTACTTCTGATAGTTAACTACTTGAGATTCAACATTAGGAGTGGAGTTACTAGCAAGCATGATCATTTGCAAGTTTTAGAACATGTGACCGATAACCTATTACTCAGTTTAGCGCCGTCCATGCTGACTATCTAATAAGCAGAAGCAACACTTTAAATGGAGCAAGTTTTCTATTCTGAGTTTAATGTTAGTTTATCTTGTCACACTTTTGGAAGAAAAACCTTTATGCCTATAGAGTCATATATAACTTTAGCCAAATTCTAGTTCATCATAATGGATCGTTAAAAGCGTCAGCAAAAAAGTGAATAGGATAGCTGCTGTTAATAAATACAAAGGCAATCGATTAATGCAGGTATTACAGCTCGGTCTTCCAATATGAATGTCTTGAGTTGGAGTATTGCCGAAAGTTATCTTATATCCTAACCTTGGCCTTTTCGATACAGATAGACAACAGCCAGGAAAAACTGCTTTTCATAACAAAAAATATGTTGATTAGTCTTGTTGTACTTGTACAAAATATTTGTCATTAATTTTACTTTGCAGAATAGACTTCGTTGTTTAGAAGAAACAAGAAAATCAGTGTAAATGAAAAGCGAAAATGTGCTGTCCTCATCGACTTGTTGTAAAATCAGCGCAATCATGATATCGATCATCAGAGGGAAGAAAGTTTTCTATGCAAAAAATAATGCTGTAGCTATGTTACAACGCTCAATTTAAAAGAGTTCAGCCAATTCTTTTTGCATGGACAAAGGAGTGAGTTAGAAAAGATCTTGGAATGGATGAGGCAATTTACATGCACTTTATTGTTCTTAAAACAGAAATTCCCCATACCGTAAACTGTGCTGGAACGGATTATTTATGCTGTGAGATTGCCTGCTGTAATCAAAAATTACAAAGACACAACAAAAAACTTCATGAGCCTCTCAATCTGTCTGAAAAGTGGTCAAAATAATCTGGAACAATAACTGAGTTTTTTCTGAAAAACCAAATGTTTGCCAGAATTTAGGATTAAATGATAATATTACTCATCATGCTTTAAAGCTTTTGATTAATCTCAAACTGATTGAACTCATCTCAAACTGTTTGACAGCCTTTTGCAAAAGTTGTGGAGTTAGACAAACAATTTGACTCTACAAATTCAAAAAGTAGCAGATGCAGAATATTAAAAAAGTTTTAAAATGTCAAGACGTCTTCATTTGTTGTATCCATTAACATATTAAAAAAAGATTGAAATATTAAAAGCAGAATTTACGTAATCATAAAGCTATTTATAACAATATATCAATGTTTATATCAGAAATATATGAAATTATTATGCTAAATAAAAATCAATATTCTGTCCGAAAACTTTTTGGTTACCTGCGCAACGCCGAGTAGTACAGCTACTACTAATAATATAATATATAATACAGCTAATAAAATATATACATATAAATATTATATACATGTATATATACATCTATGTATATACATGTTTGTTACCCGTGCAACGCCGAGTAGTACAGCTAATTCTGATAATTTAATATATAATACTGCTAATATAATATATAGATATAAATATTATATACACGTAGATACATCTATGTATATATATATATATATATTTATATATATATATACATACATACATCTATGTATATATACGTCAACCTATATATATATATTTTTATATATATATTTATATATATATATTAATATTTGTTTGTCAACTGTTCTGTAGACCATTTACATACACATCATAGAGCCTGTACCAAAGCCTCAGCAGTATGTGGTCTGTGTGATATGGTAGCCTAAGCTGTGCAAGCTGGTTCCACCAAACATACTTTTGCTATGATGTACTACTAATCCTAGTATTTCTAACTAATAATTACATATTTTATTAGTACTTGTACTAGAAATTCCTCTGTCATACAGCCCAAAACCTGATAATGGAATAAGTGACAATTGAAAAAAAATGACAGTGCTGGTTGTTGAAAAAGTAGTTGTCAGCAAGAATTGGCACAGTATAGTTTAACTGAAAGTTGTTCGAGAGGACATAAAATGAATTTGAGCACGACTTCAAAAAGGAGCAAATAACAATTTTAACAAATATAGATAATTTAGGTAAGTTCAGCATTCCGTTCATTATTTATCATTCTAGTCTCCTCTCTTTCACATTGTAGGATTTCGTCATTGTTAGCTAATCGAGTGATGCAATCACTAGCAAAGTTGTTAACAAGTAAGTCATTAATGTTACGAACTCGAGAGGGAGCAAGAAATGATATTCCAGCGGTCATTTTGTGGTGTCCTATATTAAGTATACATAAAATGCAAAATTAGAAGTAAAATGGCAAGCTACTGTGTACTATACACAGTTTGAAAGTAGGTTGTGTTGTATGTATGTAAAATGTATGTAAAATGGTTTTGATAGTGATCTTTAACAGAAAGCAAGTACGAGCGTTTACGCGTCTGGAAGTTTTTAAAAACTGGAGCAAAATAAAAAAAAAATGTTCTCGTCATAAAGGGGCATTGTAGTTTGGCCCTAGCTTGTATATAAGCTGTAAAGAATTTTGGCTAATGTTTTGAATAATTTAATGAAAACTTCGGTAATTGGACAACAAAACATAGGCCAATAAACTGTGTACCACAATTTCGTACCTGTGAATCGGTCAACGCCTCAAACAGTCTACTTTTATTGCAGAAAAATTTGGATAAATTTGATCACAAGTAAACAATGCCATAGACTGGTGAAATGAGCACGTTTTTCCTCTGAAATGCGCACTGCTAAATAGTTCTACCATCCATCGCATGGCTTCATTGGTGAATCATATGCCGTTCTTAATTATTGTTAAACCAAGCTTGTCAAGCCCTTTGTGGCGATTTTTAGCCGAATGGATCTGTTTATTTATGTATAATCCGATCAGATGGGTTAGTTTTAAAATATTGCGGTAACTTTTCAAAGACTTGGTAACATGTTTAAATAGGTTTATACGTGTTTTGTATTGTTATTATACTTTAACAAATCTACAAAAAAATGGTTAAATTCTTGATGATATTTTGATACAAGGGTTTGCGACGTTGTTGATGAATACTTTTTGTCAGTTGTGCGCACATGCATTGATCATAAAACTCTCAAACTTCGCTCCAAGGACTAACTGGGCTGTCAATCAGGTTTCAAATTTTGTAATAGCCTGGGTAGCATTTCATATAATTGCAACAAATAGAACTACAACCTGTGCCACTCGGGTCATCTACCCACAGGCAGTAAGAAAGAAAAGTTGAGAATCACACCTGACAGCCACTTTAGTCGCTGATTTGAGTGGCTGACCAAGTCAAGTAACTACTGCATACTTAGGTAACTCTAATGGAACTCCAGAATATTAGAGTAATTCATGGACTTCAAAGGAGAACCCCAACTGAAGCCAATTAACTATGTAGAGTATAAAAAGTGATTTGTCACCGAATTTAGTTTTTTGCGCCTATGCTGGAGGCTTTGAGCTTTATCTAATAACAATGAGCCACCTGGATAGATATCGGTAGCCTTCTGTACACTTATTGAAATATAAGTTGAAAAATCATCTTATACTGAGTTTAAAAATACTTTGTCACAGTATCAAGCTCATAGTGGTGCAATTTTCAACACTCTTGATACTTGGACGCATTTGGAAAAATATTTTTTTCATTTACGATATAAAATATTCTGCAAAGTTTTGTGACGCCAAAACCTTGAGGTCATTTTGACCACAGGCAATTTCTCTTTAGTTCCTCAAAAAGTAACAGTTTGAAAAAAGAGTTAGAAAAACACGTGGTGAAACTGCATTGCTTAAAATTTTGCACCGCGAAAAAATAGTTCAGATGCTAATATCGATTAGCTTAGCTTTGCAGAAGTGGATTTGAGGTCAAAAGACGTGTGAGAGGTATGGAACAGCCCAAAAAAATGTGAAAGGATTCCAAACAGAGGAAACTATCTGAATACAAATGGCCGAGCCAACGATGCAAATATTTTTTATTTAAACAATATTAATCTCCGCTTAAAAATGTCATTTTTTGCTTTCGATCAAATTATAAATATAGTTTGTTTATGTCAATTGTTCTTCAATATGTTTTTTAGAGCTTGATAGCTCATTATGAGATAATTTATAATTTTGCAAAAAACTATAGCACATTAATTGATAACATTATTTAGATAATTCATCTTAGGCTTGCAATGGATCGGCACTCACAATTCGTTTTCCATTGCACATAAAAAACCAATTTCGCCCAAAAGCTGTACTAAATCTAGCAATGAATGCACTGAACTCTCATGCAATCTGGTTACAAATATTTTTAAAATGAAAATAACTTCATCTTCAAAGTAATATCTTTTATCTACAGATAACCACGGTCAGCTATTCTCCTCATGAATATTAGTGTTTTCATATTATCTTTGATCAGTTATTAGTTGTTATATTTTAGGACTAGATGAGTTGATTGCCCAAACTTTATTTCTTCACCAGGTGAAATTGTGGTAGACTTGGTTTAGCTCAGGTCTTTTTTTTTTGCTATGTTTGGCTGGTCTGACAATGCACTTTATTCACAACATTATTATTCTAGTACTCTGGGAGAGACTGGACTTGAAACCATAATCTTCTGGTTGACCAGATTAATAATGATAGATTCAACATTCATGAACAACATATATCATTCAATGAGGTCAGTGTATGTATGCATCAAGTTATGTACACAATTGGGTTCAGTTTTTTTCACCCACAGAAATTGTAACACACTCATTGCTTTGCAGCAAGTAGATTAATTAGAGGTGCAGGGTTTATATGCTACACTGAATGAAGATTTCTGCAAACTAATTGTTGGTAGTTGTTTTTGATTAGATTGGTTCAGTTATAGTTGTGGTAGCTATCTTTAATCAATGATTTATGTAGCTTTTCAAACCAGTTTTTTTGCACTTATTTTCCATAACTTGTTTAATGTTTAACAAACAGCAAAGTTTCGTATTTCTACATTCGCATAGCAATAAAAGTACCACTATGCATGACCAGCTATACTAGGTTTAGACGCGTAACGTTTTCAAAACTACACACAATTTTACTTGTATCTTGAATAGCTGGACATACATGTATTTTTTTAGTATCCCAAACACTTTCTGATGTTTTTTTATTTGAAAAGATACAGTATGTCATCAGTCGTCTTACAGTTTAAACTTTGACCATCTTACCATCATTATGAATTGGTGCATGTTATACTGGATAAAAAATCTGACTTTCATTAGTAAGGCCTGAATTTAAACTTGGATGAACTTCAGTCATGATATACAGCCTTTTGAGCTATCAGCACTCATTGTGTGAATACACAGTTCCGGAGCAACTGTTAATCTAATACTCTGTACTCTACTATACTATCATATACTTGTACCCTTCTGTTGCTAGAGTCTGCTCTAACACAGCGGCTGTATGTGTCACAAGAATTCTAAAAGCAATGATCAGAGATGAATATGGAATGATGATGTCCAAGACTTTAGGAAATGCCATTGACCCTGTTGATATCATCAACATAAGTTCTCTTGAATGCCTATGTAAGACACTCGAAGGTGGCAACCGCAATTTCAAAATGATCTCGAAAGGTACTGTATTCTACTACTTGTTACTTTTAAGCATATTTACCTACTCGTGGGATGTCTTTGTGTAAATGTAAGCTGTATTTATAGAAGACACTTTTTGCCACAGGTTTTTTATGATATCAGTCAAGGTTACAATATTTTTAAGTTTGCGTCATTCTCGCAGTGCCAACTTGGCGTTTGGCCAACTTTATTAGTTAATTTTCTGCATTGGTAATACCTGAAGCTGAAAGAACTTAAAATATTTTAGCTAAAGCCATTTTTCTGATCTCACTACAATGGGAGGACTACTCCTACAGGATCCTAAAATGTGGAACAGATGCTCTGTGACCTGTTCTTTGTCCCTACAAAGCGCATGGAAGTAACAATAACCTTGGTGAATATATCGTTATATTTTTGTAGTTTTGTGAATGCATTAGATTCATGCTGTTTAGAATGGTATTCTCTTTGATTTTACTAAAGCATTTTCAGGGTGTTCTGTTAGATTAGAAAGCACACCGTGCCAATCCTTGTATACATTGTATGCATTCTAATCCAGCGCTTGTAATGAGTCAAAGTGGTCGGAATTGGGAAGTTGTTGTTACAAATCAATAGTATTACAATCATAGTTAGCAGTATTACAAAAAATATTAGCAGTTGATTAGTCAGGGTCAGGTGGGTTGTATTCAGGGAACAAGAAGAGATCATTTAGAAGAGTGCAAGTCATAGTAGGCTGTTGACCCATCCCATCCTCATTAAACTTTTCACCTGTAAAAATTTATCTTATCAGTCAGGGACTATTGAGTCTCAAAACTGGTTTGGTTTTCAACCCTAGCTGTTGTATGTTTTATGAATGGGAGCCCATTGATTCATTTGAGAGTTTACTTTTCCGCTGAAATATATGCAGCAATGAAATTGACACGAGTGTACACTCACAATGTAATTATATGGTCTTGTCAGTAAAATTGAGATAGGTACTAAAAGATGTTGATACCCTTAAAATATGTGAAGCATGCATGCACCAGCGTACTATCATAAATCAGTTAACTTTCCTTCTTTAGTAGGAATGAGATAACTCCTGAGAAATGTTGCTAGTTCATGACATTGAAAAACGCACATTACTTCCGCCACCACTGGTGATGCAAAGGTTGTTTTCTTTCTGTTCCAATGAAATTTCTGGCATAGAAAACATGCTCAAACCAACAAGGATTTTTTTGCTCACATGGTTTAAAAAGAAAATGAAAACTTTCCCTTTGGAATCAGTTTCTAGGACCCATCTCTTTAAATTATATTACTATACTGTAGATAGTAAAATAATTTGAAGAAGATAAAGATACCCATACTATATTTCATGAAGAATCAGATTCAAAACGCATAAACTACCCAGATTAAACTCAGATGCTATGTGATCTGGTTCCTCAACATTATCAAGATAAACCAGATTAACATAATATAAGCAATCTACTGAGAATGTCTTTAGATACATATAAACCAGAAAGTAAAATTATGATATGATAGATCGAGTTTCCATGTTTGACAAGTCATCCGTTAAAGCAGCAATGTCAAAAAAGATAAAAAGAATGAACTTCTTGCCACTACTTGAAACTTTGTCTTTCGATTGGTCAGTAAACGCCACAGCTGTCTATAGACATTAAGGCTGTTAAGAGCAAAAAATATTAGCAGTTGATTAGTCAGGGTCAGGTGGGTTGTATCCAGGGAACAAGAAGAGATCCTTTAGAAGAGTGCAAGTCATAGTAGGCTGTTGACCCATCCCACGCTGTATGCTGTAGTTTCTGACCTTTGTCCTAATCTATAGTAGCAGAAAACAATGTCAGCCAGTATATATCGGTAATGTTTCTTTGAATATGAAGAAATAATACATAAAGAACTTCTTTATAATTTTCTGCTAAGGCAGAGTGAATCCAGCTATAACACTTTGTCTAACATTAAAACTGTCAAACATTAGCTTAACCCTTTAGCGACCGCGCGGTTACGTTAGAAAAACCACTAGAGTACCGTGCAATAACTTGCGCGATTTGAGCTGTCGACATGAACGGTTAGAAACTGCAGTAACTTACAACAAAATTGTGGCAGTTACATAAATTAGTATGCATAAGAAAGCTGAGAAATTTTTCTACAAGCTGATGTTTCTTTTATGTAGATAACTCAAAAATACTTACCAAAAAAAATGTCGATTTGCTGAAGCTACGAAATTTTTATTTTTGTATGCCATTTTCAATTGTGTTTTTCTAATTGATATAAGTAATGGACAATGTTGTACTAATGATACTTGCATAGAGTCATATGTTCACAACAATTTTCAAAAAAAACTGATCGTCGAAGAGCATTGAACGCGGAGTTACAAGCTCCGTTGTAACGCAGGAACGCCTTTCGAAATTTTCAGTGTAAGGCTCTAACAACCTGCGAATAATGGAGGCGCGACATGGCCGTCTAAACTTGGCTATAACTCGCATGCAAATTCGCATGGAGCTGTAAATGAATATGCATTTGAAAGCTTAGAAATGTTTCAACAAACAGCCATATATTCCCTGTACATCGGCTGGGAACACTTTAGTCACAAGCCAGATTTGACGAATTTGTCACCACTCTACCATGAAATTTCGATAACAAATACATTTTTAGAAGCGATATCTTTGCTAAAACTGGTTCATGATAAGCATCTGTATGGTGTCATATGTTTACAAGAGTTTGCATAAAAAATGGGTTGTACAAGCGCATCAAAAGTGTAGTTAAGTGCTCCTGTGCATCGCGGGTGCAGACCTACGAAATGCTCCTGACGCCATGGCGATAAGCAGTGCTGCAGTTATCGGACATGGACCCTCAAACTCTGCTATAACTCTCGTGAAAATTTATATAAAACTGCAAATAAATATGCATCTAAAAGCTGAGATATTTCCCTACAGACTGATATATTTTCCTCCTGGCAGCTTGCAAACAATGTAACTTCAGATCTATATATTCAGTTATTATTTTTTTCTGTCAGATTGATATGCATTTCCTGAAACTATAGATTCGTGTAACAATTTTGTAAACTGATCGCATGGATGCATGTGTGCTGCAGCAAAGATTAACTGGTTGTGCACAAGAAGAATTGAGTGGTGAGCCTGTATTCACGGTTGGTGAAGCAGCAAAAGACAGGAAGCAACATTTATTATGAGCAGAAACGGCAAATGATGGAGAAATCCTTCTGCCAGATGGCAGAACAATATGAGAACTGAACTCTTCGATTAGATGTGGCCCTGAAGAGGGCCGTGGGCAGCAAATACAACATAACAATGCACAACAACTACAATATATCATGACATTTCAGCAAGTGTATGTACAATAGCTAACAACACAACAGAGCATTTGCATAAACTAAATTATTTTAAATACAATTTGGAAATTTATCTAGCATGGTAAGGCTCAAAACAGGGTTCGCACAAAGGTGCTCCACATGCTTGGCATTTAAATCTAGTTTCATCTCGCTTACGGGTGTTGTCATTAGCTCGCTTTGGGCAGCGTCTACAAATTCTATATTTAGCTCGTTTACTTTTTCCTGGACTATTTAGCACTAATCAATGAGCGGAAGAAGTTGAAGCACGGGGAACAGTGTTTTTGCGGCAAGATCCAGTGTATTCAAATATTTGTTCAATTAATTTCTGTCGAAACTCTAAGTCAGTTATTTTACAACCACTACGGATTCTATAAACTATGGCTGCATTGTACACACAAATATCTAATAAATGAAAAAATAGTTTTTTGTACCATTTCATGGTTTTACGCGCAGCGTTATAATAATGCAAATTTTGATCAGATTTGTCAACTCCTCCCATGTATCGGTTGTAATCCAAAATAGCAGCTGGTTTGCAAACTTTATCCCTTTATAGTTTATTTTGCCTGTATCTACGACATCCAAATTTTTATGCATAGTTGAAATTACAGAAATATATTTCTTATCTCTCCAACAGCCAATCATCCTTTCTCCATTAGAAAAGCTTGTTGTTTCACCTTTTTGAATAGCTTTTCCATTGCTAACTTTCAAATCTTTAGGAACACCTTTTCTGTTTGCATGCAGAGTTCCGCAAACATGAGTAATATTTTTAATAAGTTCAGCTGCTAACTCTAGCGAATTATAATAACTATCCATATATACACAACGACCCGAATTAAGCAAACCATTCATTAGTTTCATCCCTATGTTGTGAGTGATTCCTCTACCAGTTCCTTCGGCTTGTTATCGCTCATCACCAATATACACAGACAGCTTGTGCACATAGCCAGAGACAGCATCGCAGAGAGCAAATAGCTTTATTCCAAATCTAGATCTTTTAGATGGAATATACTGCCTGAAGCTGAGCCGTCCTTTCCAAGCCAGCAAGGTTTCATCTATAGATATAAGTTTACCAGGCAGCAAAACAGAAGATAACCGGTCAGATATCATGGCTAAAACATTTCCTAGCTTGAATAACTTATTGCCATCAGGGTTTTCCAAATTGTCAGTAAAATGCAAACTGTTCAAAACCATTAAAAACTTATTCCTCGAAATAATTTTACTAAACATTGGCGTTGATAATAACGGATTGGTAGACCAATACGACACCAAAGTAGGCTTCTTGACAATACTCATGAGCAAAACTAAGCCAAAAACTCGCCAAATATCTTTGCCATCGACAGACTCCCATGCATCGCCATGATTTTGAAGGCCATATCTATTTGTTTCGTTAACTATAACATTCATGATGGCCGATGTAATAAAAAGCTGTAAATAATTGAAAATACTTATCTGTCCAGTAATTCGACTTTGTACACCTGCCAAGCTCTTATCACAATGCAGTTCTTTCGGTTTTAGATCAGCTCCTCTTTGAAATCCAAAATTACTCCCTGGTTCAACGTCGGTCGTTTCACTCTCACTTTCGTCATCAGATTCACTATGTCGATCTGCTTTTTCACTTTCATCGTCTTGCCCACATTCTTCTGACCTGAAATCCTCTTCTTCACTTTCGAACCAGTTGATATCATCCTCTAAACAAATTTTTTTAGCCGAGCTCAAATTATCACGTCCGTCCATGTTGATCAGTTTTCCATAAAGAAAGATCAAATCTTTACAACGTGTTCTTTTTGCACATGCGCATAAAATTTATTATTTATAGCGTCAAAACAGTAGTAAAAAACTTACTGAAATTGCTCAAATTTTTAATTTTAATTTTTAACGTTGTTTTTAAAATAAATAAAACATTTTAAAGAAGGTCAATCGAAAGGGGCAAAAATGTCGGGTTTGTCGGTTTTGGTACGCTGAGAAATTGCTCGTAAACCGACAAAGGTCGGTCTTGGAACGCAAAGGGTTAAGTTCACCTGAAAAAATGAGATTTTTTGCATGTTTGAGAAAAAATTGGCCGCAACATTTAAACCAATTTTCAACTATGTCTGAAGCATTTCCAACCCTTTGAACCCTGGCCGATTTTGTCAATGTGTGCCAGTAACCCTGGGTAATCTGTCCAAAGATCCAAGGTTTTAAAACTTTCAATAAACATATCAAAAACATGCTCATATTACCATTATATTTGGTAAAACACTAGTAAACAAGTTGGGCAACTAACAGCAAATATCAACAAATAGAAAAAAAATGGTACTTCACCATTATTCGGGTTGAAACTATAAAAAACTGGCACGAGTTCACAAAACTTGTAAAAAAATTTACAGGAACAGCATATCCGTTAAGCACTTTTTCATCATAATTTCATGACTTGAAATATACTGGAAAATTATAATTAGTATCATTACATTTTTTATTTGCATTAAAATCCTTCATTCCGACACAGCAATTACTCCATTGAAGACGAGAAATGAATCAATTAGTAATGTTTTTCAAACACTGAACTCATCTAAAGCTATGCAAATGTTTGCGTCATGTGGAGAGAAATTCTTTGCTACTATGTCAAGCAATGACTTTTGTTGATGTACTACCAAACATGCTGTTATCACATGTCAACAGCCCACACCATTTTTTTATTGTGTTTTTTTTAACCTTCAAGGCAAACGCAACCATATATATCCTTAACTGTGAGGAATACAACATAATAATACAATTTCGAAGAGGCAATTATTGGGTCTTCCATACGTGTCAGGTATATTTTTGATTGTGTTTGGTTGATACACTAGTTGTGTCGTAGTAATGTCTTAATGTGGTGAACATAAACATATTATTACCAAATAAATGTCAAATGATGAAATATGCATGAAATTCAGCTCAAACGTAAAGTGTCCATTGAAAGTAGTTTGTTCTTACCTGCTTTTTAAACAGATTCTTGAGGTCTCGATGGCAGGCATGTTTGGAAAGGGAGTCAACAACAGCATTGACAAACCAGGAACCATATCGACAATGCCTATATGCTATGTAACCTGTCAAATTGGAATAGCATTTTAGTGTATAATAATAGCTGTGAGGTAAACTCAGATCATTTTAACCATTTAGGAGCCATGTTGGCACTTCTGCGAAACACTTACATGACCTGCTTGCCATTGTCAGTTATGTTACTTTGCAGTGGCTCCAAATTTATCAAACTTATCAACTGATGAATGAGCATAACATGTTTACAAAACATCTACCAACTTGATATGTTCACAGTAGAAACATATTCAGTTTGCCTATGAAGCGGTTTCAAGCTGTTAGAAGGAGCCTTTTATTATAGTGGTATAAGAAATAGACAACTAAATAATGATACCCTTTTTGTTGTGATATACGAAACAGTCTCTATATATAAACTTTGTAAAAGCACTTTGAATAGCAGTTTCATTACACTATAAACTTCTATATATCAATGAAATATTAAGAGAAAAGGTTATATTGCTTGGTAGTTGCTGAGCTCACCAATAAAAAATACAACGTTTTTTAAAAAGTCCATCATTTGAAAACTTCATTTCCATTAACAAAACTTATGTTTGCAGGATGTTTTTTTCAACGCTGTTGCAATAACTTTTAGTCTAAATTCAAAACCATCCTTTGTTAGACCACTCATTTTCATTCATTTCTGTAGATTTTTGCTATGAATAATTAATTTTTTTGTGAGACAATTTTGTTTGTTAGTCGATCTTACTCAATATTTGTTTCATATTGTATTTCGTTCTTTAACTCTGCAGTAGATTGTTCTAGCTTTTTTAAACTGTTCTCATGTTGTGATAATATTTCCAACCGCAAAGCAACATGACTGGCATTGGTTCAACATAAGCTAGAGCTCAAACAATTGTTTGAGCTTTAGCTAAAGTCGATGACGCTGATTACAAAAACAAGGTTTTTGTATTTGGCATCATTAGGTTTGCTGCAAGGTCACTCAAGACAATTACTATTAAATAAATGTGGGTGCTAAAAGGTTTTTAATGATATACTGCTAATTTGGTCTTCGTAAAACATGAAGAATGCTGTGTTTTTTAGTTAAAACAAGTGCTGCAATGAGCTACGGAAACATGCGTTACAAGTCGCACTGCAGCTGTAAAATAATCTTGCTATATTGTTATATTTTCTAAAAACATCATTCGAATGAGTTGAATACAATATCCAACTGCAAAAAATTACTCTTATATAATGAATATTTATTTATGAGCATTGATTAGTTAGTACATTGTTATGTCATACGTATACTCAACCAACATGAAAAAGTTCAGTAAAATGGTTAATATTTATGGGAATATTGAAAATTTAACACTCATCAAATTCTGATAAAGATTCTTCCAAAGTATTAAAAACAATAGTAATCATTGTCGAGCATTTAAAATATGAATAAAACAGTGTTTCTTATTAGACATACTATTCGTGAACAACAAATATTATTGTGGTATATGGCGTCCCCTTAAATTTAGCCAAAACAAACCGATGCACAGCGAAGCCATCTCGAGTCAAGCCAAGCCAGAGCCAATTGCCAGAGCCGTACCGGCTCAAGACCGAATCGAGCTGGACCGAGCCGTGCCGGGTCTAACCAAGCAGAAGAAGGGTGGGGTTTAGCAGCTTATATAAGCCTTAACCATTGCATAGCAGAGCAGAGCTGTTCTGGGCCTGTTCATTGCCTGTTACTTGATTATTTCTTGTACACCTTGATGAACTAAGCAGAAATATATGTATTGTACTCATGCATGAGTCTTGTACGAGTAGAGGAAAGTGAAGGTCACTCAAACCTTTACAGTATGTCCGTCAAAATAGTTAAACAAGATGTACTGAAATTGTGTATTTCCACTTCAAAACCTTTGCTAGAGACCAGTTCTCAACTTATTTAATACGCAACAAAGTAAATTATTGACCATCCAACATGTTCGCAATTAATCGTTTTCATCTAAAAAATTATTTAAAAATTCCACTCACCGCGAAAACTAGCTTCCCAGATTAGCAAGTCATCGGTGTTTAAGACTGCATGAGACCCCGGTGAGTGTATCTGAACGGAAGATGTAGTTGGCCGTGAAGGTGTCGGTAGTGTCATAGCTAAGTACGCACGAACTTCCATGGTAGGTGAAACAGAAAATGATGGCAGATTGGAACCTGGATGAGGCGATGAAGTGGCCGGTGGCGGATCAAGACTCACTCTATCATGCAAATCTACAAAACATAAAGATTTCAAATTGGTAGAATTTAATAATGTACAAAAACGCAGAATTTAGTATATTAATATGCATTGAGGTTTCATCATAAATGATAGGTTAACTATATTCTTTTATCAATAATAAAAAAAGATAGACTCGAAACTATTCGACTTACAATATATAAGATTCTCAGTGTTTAACATGGTCAAACACCCAACCATAGATGGCGGTTTCATGCAGACTGTGAGAAAGAATATGTAAGACGGACTCAATTTTACACATATATACAGAAACTAGGTAACTCACATCCGGAGCAAGCCTGAATAATAATAAGTTTTGGTTTTCTGGCCATTGCTGGAAAGTTCTCCGCTGATAAGGCATTATTAATGTCTGTTTTAAGTACCATTGTTCCGTCAGCTCCAGATATGCCCCTCTCAGAGCCATTACTCATGATGACCAATACAAACATCCCATACTTTTTATCTGCGTATCTGTCTGTCTCATAACTGATCACTTCCAACATGCGCTGAAAAGCATGAATGGATTAAAATGTTTAAGAGTGTTTGAAACTCAATAAATAAAACAAACAATAAAAATTAAGGAAGGGGTAATAAATTGCTTTCATGAACTCAATTTTGACACTGATGCGGAATCAGTACAATTCTAAGTCTAATTTGAAAATACTAATAAAATATTAAAAGTCTTTTAAAACAATATTTTAACATAAGATGCGCTATGTTAATCTATTCCAACATTTACACCATTTATTGCACCGTTTTAATATTAAATGCAAAATTATTAATTTTTTTATTTTAAATTTTAGACCTGAAGCATTAAATTATGCTTTGTTATTCAATATTCTAAATTTCAACAATAAAAGTCCAAACATAATAATACCTTGGCTAAGCAATTTTTCAAATACCAGTATCCGTTCATCAAGTTTAGGCACATTGTTTAATATTATATTTTCTTGGAATGGTTGTTAAAATAGCGTAAGCAGATTTTAAAACAAACCTGACCAGAGAGATCTTCCTCACAAGAGCAAATAAATCCAAGTTGACGAAACAGAGACAAGATTTTCTGACCATCTCGAGAAGAACCTTCCCTGATGTCTGTAAATCCATTAGGATCATTGAAAGTCATGTTGTTAATAATAAGGCAACGTCCTCTCTCGGTGCTCATTCTGTAAACCTGTGTTAACAAAAAGCACCAATAGAACCCATTACAAAAAATGATATTGATTTAGTTTAGTTGAAATAAATTTGTCTACACCTTAATTCAGTTGTATTTTCATTACTTAGTAGATATTAAACTCGTAGCTAGTTTACTGGCTAAGTGGGCTCACATCAGATGAGTGAAAGAGATCTTTGCCAAAAGATGTAGAGCATAGTTTAACAGTCCGTTCATTAAAAGCCTCGCCTAAAGTATCAGAGAGCTCTCTGTCACCTGAGTCTTTATCTTGTTGTGGTTGAACAGAAGTTGTACGCTCATCTGTAAATAGCTGGGAAACATGAGTTACATGTAGCACTGCAGCTGTAAAATAATCTTGCTAATTTTTTATTTTTTCTAAAGACATCATTCGAATGAGTTGAATACAATATCTAGCCACAAAATAATTATTCTTACATAATAATTCTTTGTTTATGAGCACTGATTAGTTAGGCAATTGTTGCGTCATACTTATACTGAACCAACATGACAAACTTGAGTGAATTTTTAAATATTGATGGAAATATTGAAAAGTTAACACTTATCAGATTTTGATAAAAATTCTTCAAATTATTAGAAACAATAGTAATCATTGGTGATCATTTAAAATATTAATAAAAATAGTGTTTCTTTATTAGAGTACTTTCCAACTATGAAATGGTAGCAAGAACCTATCAATGCACATACTTTTCATAAATGGTAAGGCATTGTATTCATTGATGTTTTTTATGGCCAATAGTATTTTAGCAACAACAGATAGTTCTAAACATGCAAATTTACTCAACAAGCACTGAAAATTATAACACTAATCTTTTCAAGTAATTGTTAGTATGAGCATTCATTATTCAAAAATTCACTAACAAAACTTCACTCCGTTACGAAAACAGCATAGTTCGAATTTTTTGGCCAAATGGAGTTAAAAAATATTGTAAACAGGATCACTAAAGTTGATTCTGAATATGAAGACAAAACTGATAGTTGAGAAATTTTTTATGATAAAAAGCTAAAATTTTATAAAATAGTTTAAAAATGCATATTTAAAATTAGATTTAAGCATGTGTTTTGTCAGCTAAACCTACTTGAGGTGAACTCAAAGTTTTCGTTACACGTAGATTGTTCTTAAAAAAGTCAAAACTCCCTATTGCACGTACTCGACATGATACATTATAATGTTACCATTTATTGCAAATCATAAGCGCTAAATACAAAAAACACTCAAAAGTTACAATAGGCAACTATAGTTGCTAAGGTTAACATACCATAATGTTAATAATTTTGGTAGGAACAGTGACTATATAAAATTTTGATGATTTTTTGCGAGGAATTGTTTGCATTATATAATTACTATATTTCCAATTTCCTTACATACAGATCTTTGCAATAAAATTTCAACCCTTTAACCGATTAAAATCATATCCTCAGGCTGCACTGCATAGATGTCTGACATATATAGATACATTTAAACATAAATACAACAGCATACACACATATGTAAATCTGTATATATTAGTATACATAAATATATACATATATATATATATGAACATATATATATATATATATTATACATGAGTGACAGCATAAGATTCGAGCAGAGTTTTCATGATAAAATTAATATATCGCTCTTAGTAAGAATGAAAAATAGCAATCAAGTGTTTTATCTTAAGTTATAGTCTGTTTTATTGATTTTATAAACAATCAGTACACAAATCACCAAATTTTAAGTTCAAGATTAATTATTGTTCGTATCGTGTCGCGGAATAAATTAGCCCTAACAAAAAAACACCAAAGAGGCATCACATTGCCAACACTTAGATTTAATAGCTGCTGTGTTTTGCATCACATTGAATAATAAGTTTTGTAGCCAATAAACAACAAATCAATTATAACGATAATATTGTTTTAAAATTTTTGATAAAAAAGCTATTGATTGATTAAACTTATTCAACGAATAGATACAATTACCTATCTCTCACCTTCAGCCAAACAAAGTTGTTCAAGTGTGGTGTTAATACAATCTGCAAAAACTGGTTTTTCCTCTGCTACATTTATATGGCTCACATGATTATTCGTTCCATATTCTGAAAAAAATAGTGATGATTAGTAACCACATTGAGTACTTCAAATAGTTTACTCTTATTTAGTGTTGAATATGTTGCATATAGCTCTGCAAATATATGGTAACATACAATATGACTAATGAGCATGAAGTTATTTTAAATAAAAGGAACATGTGATGCTAAACTATTGCAACAGATATTGCCATATTACTACATAATATAAGCTCAAGTGGAGTCTTGAGTTACTATTGAACTGAATATTCTAAAAGTAGCCAGTACCAAGCGCTATAGATATAATGTATTTGTAAAATACATATGTAATACAGTAATACTACATTTATGTTCACAACATTATTAACCACAAAATAGTCAACCAGTGTTGAATGACCACATTAAAATACAAATTACTATTTAGTGACCGATGGCTAGTTTACCTTTAATAACATTGTCACAATATTGTATGGAAATGTTCTTCAAAGAGTTGTATTTTTCCCAAATTGGGCCTGTCTGCGAAGGTGCTTTAACTTGGTATGCTGAAAAAAATAAAAAGATGCTGTATGACTATGCAGACTGTATGATGACATTTGAACCAAATTAGAGAATTGCCTTGCCATAGTTGATGTAAAAACCTTTGTTGGTTGTTGTCTTTAACCTTATGTATCAGTCTCAAAACCTGTTGTTAGGTATAGCTAGCTATTGCTATTAGAATCTAACAATGAAAGGTCCACTTTGTGCTAGATTTGATCTTGGAATTTTCCATTCACCAGGCAATAATCCAACCAATGTAGCTACCTGAAATGCAATGATCTCATCTGGCGATACAAGTCGTTATGTTCGTTAAAATACACATAGCACTCTTTGTTATGAAACGTCAATAAAACTTGCTTTCATAGCTCTTAATAGTAAGTTAAGCAATATGGATAGTGGTTTACTCAAATTAGCCATTGGCACTGTGCCAGGCTAATAGCCAGTGGCAGACAACTACATCACCTGTACTGATTTTAATATTCGTGCAATGCCAGGCCTTTGGCTAGTCTTGAATTAAAGTTGACCGAATTGATCACCTTTGACTAAAGTATCATATAATATTTAATTCTAAAGGCGTTAAGAAGGATTGGGTAATTTCTCTATGTAATGACACAAGTTTAACAAACTTCACCAAAGAGAGACATTCATTTTTATCTGGTATTATACCTTGTACATGTAATGGCACACTATATAGAAGTTATCATGCAGCTTTTGTAGAAACTGCTAAAGAAGTACACAATTTTGAACAAAGTTTGATTTATTCTTTTGCTAGAAAGCACTATCCCATGTTGTTTTATCCTTGTATAATAGTAATTGTGTCAATTTGCACCTGCGATTAAGAAGCAATAGTTGCTATCCGGTCTCAAATGCGACCTGTTATGAGAATGTGGAGCAATTTTGGTGCTATGAAAGAAAGTCGCTTAATAGGCAATCCTAGGTCCGTGAAGCGGAGAGATCCATGACCAAAAATGGAAACAAAAAACCTATTTTCTGAGCAACCAGACAGTGTTATATAATATTTAATAGCGACCACAAAAAAAATTAAAAATAACAAAAATCTCTGGTAGCTCCAAAATTTTTGCGGTATTTAACAACAAAAAAACGCCCTATGGCGTGATGCCGATAATTTTAGTTTTTAAGTCTAGATAACTTGTTTAAGCTCAAGTGAAAGCACAAGTATAATTATCTAAATTTACATGTAGCACAAATTCCGATAGGCGTTTTTATCCGCAACTAGTGTCTAGTTTGAACTTTTATAGGATTTATAGATGTAATAACAAAAATCACCAAAATTAAGTTATAATCAAATGAAATAACGCGTGAAATTAACGAATTGTTTAATAAATAACCGCAATAATATACAAATATATAGTTATTCCCCAGAAAATTCACATATATATAAACCCTTCCTGTACTAACTGGCAGGGTACTAATTGAGTAATAAAAGATTCTTTCAACAAAAAATTGATTTGTATTTAACATATAAAAACCTTTGCCATTCTAACTTTCAAACTACATATCATGAGAAAATTGTTTTGTGTAGTTGAAATAAATTAAAAGAGATATTAAAAACTACTGTAAAGGTTTTCCAAATCTGTCAATTTATTGTATTTTGCAAGCTTCATCATATGGACAATTTTTTGATGAGGTCAAATAAGTTTTTAAAGTATAAAACAACTTCAGAGGGTTTAAATGCAAATGTGAAACAATTAGCGAGTAAGTGCTAATTTAAGTCTGTTTTGCTACAATCACAATAAAAGATAATTCGGTAATGAAACCATAAATTCGAACTGAGAAAACAAAAATAAAAGTCCTGAGTATATTGAATGAACAATAACAATCCTTGCTTAAAAGGGTGTGTATAAAAAATATTACTATTTCACCAGAAGCTAGTCTCTCGATATTTGTATAGGTGTAAAAATGAGATGTCGTACTGCCTTTGCCTGACCAATCAGAGAGATAATTTAAGGGCTCTTCCAACAGAAATAATACAACTGTCAACGTAGAAATAATCGGCCTTTACCGCGATTGAAACCTTACAAAAAACCATCAATGGAAGTTCAAGAAAATCGAAAAAAGCATCTGTTTCATAGAGTTAATGAACTTCATAAAGTTTCAAATAATGCATAATTTAGCGTGTGCATACCGTATATGGTAAATGCTAGTGTCTTTAACAATCGTCCTGCATAGCTTAGTGGTAAAGTGCTCAGATTTAAAACTTGTGGATGCAATCTCCGAGTTCAAATCTATCAGAACGCAAAACTCTAATTCCAAGATTTAAATAGTTATAGCTGGACATACCGAAAGACAGACGACGACAGACTAAAGACTTTCAGAAAAATACATAAATACATGTACATAAATGTGTATATATATACAGATATATACATGTATATATAATATTTATACATATACGTAAACTTTGACGCAGAAATATTGTATGTATGAATATACATATATATGTATGTACGTATTAAATTTTTTTATAGGTATGTATATACATACCTACATACTTATAGATATATAGGTATGTAGAAATGTATCAACTTAGAACTAAAATCAGAGTGCTCAACTCAAGATGAAGCAGTATAAATTGGAAAATTAAATTGTTCACTTATCTTTTGTTCAGCTACTGACAGTTTCCTGCTAGTGAATTCTTCAGTCTGTAGACTTCCACTGAAACAAGATGGTGACTTTTCAAACATCTCACAATTTCACATGATTGGTGGATTTGGTCGCGTTCTGATTAACTTGTTACTAAAATTGCAAAGAAGATAACTCTTAGAATGAGGACAAGACGAGACAATTTGTCTTCTTTTATTAAGGGTTGAAATATCAGGTTTTTTAATAATGTAGTATTTTTCAGAAATATATAAATTGCACCTTTTCCTTAAGTTACTGTAGGATTTTGCGTGTTTTAGTATAGTCCATTCAATTTTGAAGTTAAAATCTCGGCCTTTTAGTGCCCATAGGTGTTTGCTCAGTTCTGTACCATTTCTTTTTGAGCTATTGTTTATACTGCGTTTATGGTTACGGTATCTAGTTTTAAAGTCGGTTTCATAAAGTCTGACGTTGGTCTCAGCAGTGTTGCTGTCTAGTCTTGTCACTTGTGCTTGGTACACCGTGCTATTCTGATGGCAGATTTGGTTAGGCGGACAGTCTGATTTAGTTCTGCAGTTGCATTTTTTGGTTTCGCTAGTTGGCGGATTTGAAAGTAGCTTTTTTATGGTATTCTATTTTGTTTTTGATGTTAGACATAGTAGAGTAGCTCAATTTCAGGGTATTTTTGTTAAATATTTTATGTAAAGGATTTGTCCTTCAAAAGCACTTGTTGATCATAGTCAGGAATCTTTTTCTTATATTAGTTTTTGCACTTCAATTAAATGGTGGGTTATAATAAGTTATGGTTTATTGTTTAGTTTGTCTTTTTTTTGTTTGTTGAAGTTGTATTTTTAAAAGTAAGTACATGTATATGATTGTATCCACTGTTTGTCAGAGCTGTCTAGTATGGTTGTAATGCCTTGTCAAAAATATTTTTGCTAGAGGAAAATCTGTTCAGTCTTTTATTAATCTTAAGTTATAAGTTTTTAATTATGCAAGGGGGGTGGTTGCTCAGTCTATGTACATATAAAATAGTGATGTTAGGTTTAGTGTATGGTAAGTATGAGCCTTTGACTAAGTCAAAAGTCATGTCCATAAAGTTGACAATTTTCATGTTAGCTTTGATTGTTATTTTCAAATTGTTTGCTTTAAATATATTGCAAATCGTCTTTTTCATGTTTTCGACATACTGCATCATTATTCGACCCTCTAGCATAATTAAAAACTTACCACTAAACATTAATAAAAGACTGAACATACGTTCTTCTAGCAAACAGATTTTTGATAAGGCAGTAAAACCATACCAGACACCTCTGACAAACAGTGGATACAACCAAATACTTACTTTTGAAAATACAACTTCAACTACCAAAAGATGAAGACAAACTAGACAACGAACCATAACATGGTATAACCTACCGTTTAACTATAGTGTGAAAACTAACTTAAAAAAAAAGATTCCTGACTTTGATCAACAAGTGCTTCCGAAAGACACACCCTCCACATAAAATATTTAACAAAAATACTCTGAAATTCAGCTAATCTACTATGCCTAACATCAAAAACAAATAGAATACCATAATAAAAAGCTACTTTCAAATCTGCTGACTACCGAAACCAAAAAATGCAACTGCAGAACAAAATCAAACTGTCCGCTTAACCAAAACAGCTTTCATAAGAGCATAGTGTATGAAGCACAAGTGACAAGACTAGACAGCAACACTGGTGAGACCCACGTCTGACTAACTAGATACCATACCGTAACCATAAACGCAGTATAAAAATAGCTCAAAAAGAAATGCTACAGAACTGAGCAAACACATATGGGCATTAAAAGACTGAGACATTAAATTCTAACTTGACTGGACTATACTAAAACACAAGCTAAATCCTACAGTAACTTAAGGAAAAGGTGCAATTTATGGATTTCTAAAAAATATTACATTATTAAAAAACCTGACATGTCAACCCTTACTAAAAGAACAGAAATTGTCTCATCTTGGCCTTATTCTAAGAGTTATCTTTTCTGCAATTTTAGTAACAAATTAATCAGAGCGCGACAAAATCCACCAATCCTGTGAAACAGTGGGATGTTTGAAAAGTTACCATCTTGTTCCAGTTGAAGTTTACTGATTGAAGAATGCACTAGCAGGAAACTGTCAGTAACTGAAAAAAAGATAAGTGAACTAATTAAGTTTCCATTTGTATATATATATATATATAATGTATATATATATATATATATATTAACTAAAAGCAGGCGCAAAATCATACAAAAAGAGAACTTTACACCAAAAACCTAAAAGATTATTAGTGGAGTATGAAATATTTGAAAAATTATTGCGAAAAAAGTAAACTTTTAGTATTTGCGTTACAAATTTGTTTCGTGCGAAGACCTCCTCAGACGCAATTGTACTAAAATGAAAAGCTTTACCGAATGTGCCAAAATATCAGAAATGGGCTCGCTGTGTTAATCATGCAATTTAGTGCTAAGTGTAACCAAGAAGATAACTCCTAGCATGTCTGCAATTAGAGGTCAATTCATTTCTTTTATTTAATGTGCCTAAGTGTGGTTTGCATATTATGAAGTATTTTTCAAGTAAACATAATTTGCATCGTTTTGTTTTGTTTGTATATGGTTGTGCTTGAGCTAATATTTTTCATGTTATGTTGTATGTTGAGTTGTTTTCTTTCAACTTCCAAATGTGTTTGCTCAATTCTGTGTGGTGTTGTTTGTTTTTGTGGTTAAACGAGGCTTTATGGTTGCTGCATCTAGTTTTAAATTCGGTTGAGCAAAGTCCTATGTAGGTCGCTACGTGCTTGTTTGTATTGTTGCTTACTGTTGCTTGATATATCACATTTTGGCTCTGCATTTTCCTTCCAAAGGGCAGTTGTTCTTTTGTCTGCAATTGCAACTTTTTTCATTGTCTTCTTTTTGTAGTGTACTGGTTTTATTAAGGGTTTTGTTGCTCCCATCAATGATTGTTTTCATGTTTGGCATTACTGAGTAGCTCAGTTTTAAGGTTTGTCCATTAAATATTGCTTGGAGTGGGTGTTTCTTTGGAAAACATGTTGTAACTATGCTGAAGAATTTTTGTCCAATATTGGTTGCAACATTGGCGCTGAATGGTGGGTTGTACCATGTAATTTTTCTTTGTCTGTTACGTTTTTTAGGTTTATTCATGTTGGTTTCATATTGTAGTTTGCTGTTGTATCCACTCTTGTGGAGTGCTTCTTGGTATGGTTGCACTGTGCTGTTAAATTGTTGTTCATCTGATGAAAGTGCGTTTAATCGTTTGTTTATGTTGTCTGGTAAGTTTTTCAATATGGAAGGTAGATGGTTGCTTTGTTTGTGCACATATAGTATTGTGTTGCTTGGTTTTTGGAAAGGCTTGAAGCTGCCATCTTGTAGATTTAAAGTTATGTCAAAAAAATTCACTGATCGTTTGTTCGCCTCAATAGTAATTTTCAAGTTGTTCTTATTAAATATGTTGCATATTAGCTTCTTTGTTTTCTCTATAGCTTGAGGTGTACCCTTGCAAACCGCAAGTCCGTCGTCTCTGCATAGTCCAATGTTGCAAGTCAATTCTTTGGGTATTTGGGTCAGTAAGTAAGTCTTTACTAATTCACAAGTATTAACTCTAACTCTAACTCTAAGTCTAACTCACTTAGCACTAAATTACATGATTAACACAGCGAGCCCATTTCTGATATTTTGGCACATTCGGTAAAGCTTTTCATTTTAGTACAATTGCGTCTGAGGAGTGCTTCGCACGAAACAAATTTGTAACGCAAATACTAAAAGTTTACTTTTTTCGCAATAATTTTTCAAATATATATATGTATATATATATATCTATGTATATACACATGCTACAGACAGTTATTTTACACATACAGTAGCACTGTTTCGGCTATTGAAGCCTCATCAGTGCAGCTCAGAGCTTAGGCAAGGGACAAAAATCCCATTACCAATGAGAGTTGACTTCCTGCCACGAAACAACTAAGTTGCCTCGCAGACTTTAAGAAAGTCAATGTGCTGGCACCAGAGTGCTCAAATCACAAAAGTGATGAGCTTTGCACAAAGGCTAATAGTGCCGCACCTCTCACAGAGTGCTCAACCAAACCGAAGTAAGGGAGCATATACTCATGCTACAGACAGTACTGTTTCGGCTATTGAAGCCTCATCAGTGCAGCTCAGAGCTTAGGCAAGGGACAAAAATCCCATTACCAATGAGAGTTGACTTCCTGCCACGAAACAACTAAGTTGCCTCGCAGACTTTAAGAAAGTCAATGTGCTGGCACCAGAGTGCTCAAATCACAAAAGTGATGAGCTTTGCACAAAGGCTAATAGTGCCGCACCTCTCACAGAGTGCTCAACCAAACCGAAGTAAGGGAGCATATACTCATGCTACAGACAGTACTGTTTCGGCTATTGAAGCCTCATCAGTGCAGCTCAGAGCTTAGGCAAGGGACAAAAATCCCATTACCAATGAGAGTTGACTTCCTGCCACGAAACAACTAAGTTGCCTCGCAGAATTTAAGAAAGTCAATGTGCTGGCACCAGAGTGCTCAAATCACAAAAGTGATGAGCTTTGCACAAAGGCTAATAGTGCCGCACCTCTCACAGAGTGCTCAACCAAACCGAAGTAAGGGAGCATATACTCATGCTACAGACAGTACTGTTTCGGCTATTGAAGCCTCATCAGTGCAGCTCAGAGCTTAGGCAAGGGACAAAAATCCCATTACCAATGAGAGTTGACTTCCTGCCACGAAACATCTAAGTTGCCTCGCAGACTTTAAGAAAGTCAATGTGCTGACACCAGAGTGCTCAAATCACAAAAGTGATGAGCTTTGCACAAAGGCTAATAGTGCCGCACCTCTCACAGAGTGCTCAACCAAACCGAAGTAAGGGAGCATATACTCATGCTACAGACAGTACTGTTTCGGCTATTGAAGCCTCATCAGTGCAGCTCAGAGCTTAGGCAAGGGACAAAAATCCCATTACCAATGAGAGTTGACTTCCTGCCACGAAACAACTAAGTTGCCTCGCAGACTTTAAGAAAGTCAATGTGCTGGCACCAGAGTGCTCAAATCACAAAAGTGATGAGCTTTGCACAAGAATGAATATATATATATATATATCTATGTATATATATATATATATATTCATTCTTCATTGCTAGATACTAACCAGCTATAGCTGGACATATGATGAAAAACTTGTAGTTATATAGAAAATAGCTTTTTTAAAGCAGAACCAGTGATGATATAAAATAGATCTTTAATAGGCCTCAATTTGACTTCCCAAAATCTAACAAGCCATTTGAGAAATGCACCGCCAGCCTCTTATTTAACGCCTCCTCCAATTGACTGCAACTGTACAAAAAGGGTAGACAATCAGAGAATCATGGCTTTCCATTAAAGGTGTTACGGTATATTTAGATGTACAGCTGTAAAACTGATAATGCTATATAATAGGTTGTACCTGACACATTCTTTTCATTATCCATTGAATGATCAGATGAGTTCGAGTCAGCTACATTGCTTGCCAGAGCTACATAGAAACTGCCAATTATATGTGTTGTATTCACGCTTAGGTACTATTTTGAGCTTTCTATCGTTGGTCGACATCTAAGAGCAAAACAGTGCATGGTTAAGTGTACTGCCATACCGCAACATGCAACTGCCCAAACATACGAGAAAGTTGAAATATGAGCAGCCTTCTGAGAAAATTATTTTTGACATACGAGTAATCTTTGAGATACGAGCGTATAAGTCCATTCTCTATGGCCCCTATTTGACCAAATATACAAGAGACCGGTTTTAGAATAGCTTTGTTTGATCTTGCTCATCTTACTCATCTTGCTCAAACTTATTAAGGTTTGATCACAAAGGCACTCTTAAATTTTTATGACACTTGTAGTAGAAAGTATGTATTTTAAACAATAATTTTAATTTTCGTTCATATAAAATTTTGAATTCTGATATTACCTATTTTTCGGCCGGCTACATTTTTATTGTAAATCAAATTACATTGTTGGTCTATTTCTGGCCATTCTCAAAACATCTTTGCTAACCATCATCTAGCCAACCATAACAAAAATACAAAGTAAACACCTAGTACTGTTAATACTAATAAATATGGTTGTGTTAAATTAAAAATGTTTCTGTTGAACAGTGGCAGCGTTCACAACATCAAAGCTCACAGAGTTTTAAAAAAATAGTTTGATATTTTTATGGAGTGGTTCAGTTTTAGACTGCACTACAGGTAACACACTCTTTAGAGTTTATATACTAACCAATAAATTGCGGGATTTTAGTGTGAACATGTACCGAGAACACCATGTGATGCAAGGAAAATGTTTGCCTAAGCATTTTAAGATTAGACGGTACATATTTAACCCCTGGCAATATAGTGTTTATACGAGAGTACAGTGAACGCTTTTTTGATGCATACCTTCCATAATGTGAATTCCGCATGATGTGAAATTTTATGAGCAGTTTTTGCTTTGAATTTTGGAACAAAATCTATAAAACAAAGATTTCTCACATTTGATTTGAATAACAAGAATCTGATAGTTAGCCCTATAATGTTGTTTTCTTTTTTGAGCAAGAAAAGGACAGTCAGAGATCAAAATAGCAATGGCAAATTAAGTCGGCTATTAAATTTTGAGACCGAAATTTAATATATTTGATTCATTCGGAGAAGGAGCTTGGCCAATAAGCAGCCATCGCCTATAAGGAACTCTAGTTGACACAGACAGAAAAGCATTGGAAAGACTCATTGAATGCAGCTGTTTGTGGAGCATATGCACTTTGTGTATATTACATATTACCGTACAGGATGAATTTATTCGCGGAGTTATATTTCGCGAAAATTGTCTTCTCATGCATATTCGCGGATGAATTTATTCGCGGCTGAAAACTGCCACTCTCTAGGAAAAGTTAACTCTATTACGTCTAGAAATAAAGTTAACCTTACGCATGCGCGGCTGCGCGCATTGCGCGTTTCGTTTTCTATTTAGCTTACAACTACGGGTGGATCGTACGAAGCTATAAATTCTTTGTTGCGTTCAGAGGTTTTCACAAATATTCAGATTTGGAGGCCTTTGATGAACCAACAATTTGTAGTAAGTAATGAGTTTTTCACATTTACTAAATTAGTTGAATCTTACTTTGGTTCTTCGGTAAAACGCAATATTCATATTTTCTATCCCTACCAATTCATTATTTGTTTTAGTGTGAGAGAAAGACTTTTCATCATACATGGAAGAACAATGATCACAAGGGTGGTGTATGTCATTTTTAGAAGATCACGAATCATTCAGGGAAGTCTGGAAATTCAGATAGAAGTGACCACAGTTACTTACGAAAAGAATATATCTGATTTAAAAAAAGAGCTAAAACGCCTTTACGAGCACAAATCTTTGGCCAGCCGGCAGAACTTTGCAATAGTAAGCTACGAGGAGAGTTCTGATGATAACTTTCTTACCAGCCATGTAGTAGCAAGAGAATCGCCTTTAATCGCTGCTATTACCAAAATAACTAGTCAGAGACATCGCCATTACACGCTAGTATTCACTTATCAAGAGTATCAGTTTAATTTTATTGCTCTAGACAACCGCAATATAGACTAAACTGTTTATATTTACTCCATTCATCGTTTGTAAAATTTTATTAGTACACTCAAGTTTGTAATAAATTATAATATATCTATACATGAAATAAAATATATAATTTAATCATGTTTGCTGCAGCGATATCAAGGAGTTGTTGTCAATGAAGGGGTCTAGGTTAACTGGTTGCTCCTCTGCCAATATTCCTGCCTTGATGAATATTACTACTTGTCTCTAGATTTCGTAATCGGAGTAGGTTGTTTTATTCTCAATCTGCAGTAAACACAAAAAAGAAAAAAATCTTAACAAGTGTCAAGGAAGTACAAAAACAATAGCTGAAGTATTTAATGAAAGCGATCAGTTTTTAAACAAAAGAATTAACTAATGCAGTTAATAACGGAAAAACGTATCTGCACTGCACATCAAATACATACCATAATGTCCAGATCAGAGTCATGATCGTCCTCAACTTCGGTATTCGAGATTGATAGAGTTGATTTCAATGTATAAAGACTAGGAGAGCTTTTTTGCAATGATGAAGCCATGCCGAACTACTTATAAAAACCTTGAATAATTTTGTAGTGTGCTGCAATGGCAATAAAACTCGAACCCCGGCGAGGATTTTAAAGAAGTTTTGGAACTCGGCTACGTTTAGTACTTCTGCCTAGTGGCTATTTTTGCTATGACGCGGTTCTGCCTATCTTGTGACAACCTTGAATAATTTTGTAAATAAATGTGATGCATTGGCAATGGTGTTAGCTCAAAGCCTAGGCATGATTTTAAAAATGTTTTGGAACTCACCTACGTTTAGTAGTTATATTAAAAACTAGCCTAGCGACTAGTTTTCAATTTGATGCAGTAGTCATTCTCCCTTGTGATAAAAAATAGAACTAATTATTCACGGAATTTAATAATTCGCGGAGTTGACTGTTCGCGAAATCGCGAATTTTTATATCTATCGGATATTTTCATCCTGTACGGTAGTTAAAATATACAGGCTTATATTACCTTACACTTACAACGGTTTGGTTAATTTTAGAGCAGTAAAGGAGACCAAAATATTTTTTCATAATATCATGATGTGATTTACCAACTTTTCAAACGTCGTTTAAAATGTTTAGACAAAGGCTTAACATATATGTTAACAAGCTCTCAGTAAGTGTCAATCACAATATCCAACTTTTTTAATGAGAATTTTAGCTCAAGAGTTGAATACAAAAACCCTTGTAAATCTAGCAATAATTATGAAATACGGACATCACTCAAACTTTCAAGGTGATTTTGGAAGCATTTACTAACATTTTTGAAGAGTTACATATTCTAAATACTATTTCAACCTTGGAGCCCTAATGACTGGGGTTTCGACATTGCGTAAAGTGTGTAAGAATCGAAAACATCCGGAATGCCAACATTCACATGGCTCTGTTTACAAAAGCTGTTTTAAGCAACTGTCAAAACCAATCAAATTAATTCTTGCACAGGATGTTGGACCAGAAATTTCACTTCCATTTGTAACAATTTTTGAATATCACTGTCTACTTCCTTTGTTAAATAACAAATTATATTAGGACGGTATCACAAAATAATTGATACTACAGTAACTCGATCGTTGTTAGGTTATAAATGATTTTGACGCAAATAAATAATTTTAAAATACTAACCATAATGTTCTAAAATATTTCAAGTCATGAAATTATGATGAACCTGTGCATGATATATATGATACAAATTACAAAGTAAATGTATTTAGGAGTTTTTAAAATTGTCCCACGACTAAACTAGCGGGAGAGAGGTTTGAGAGTTTTTATGATAAATGAATGTGCACAAAACTTACAAAAATTATGCATCAACAACATCGCCAGACCCTTGTTTCAAAATCTAATCAACAAACTTAACCATCGTTTTTCAGAGTTGTTAAAGTATAATAACGATACAAAACACATATAAGCCTATTTAAATATGTGACCTCTCGCGTGAAAATCGACCAAAAGTCGGCATTCGCTATCGTTAGTAATGTAGCTTCGAAGTTTGAATTAGGTGTATTGGGAGCACATGGCTACTTTGTTTATTATTTTACCCTAGACCAATCAGAGTGTGAGGAATTCATTTCTGAAGTCAAAAAGTGATTTCATTGGCTCCTTATGCCGAAATTTTGCGATCAAAGTCGTTGCTATGCGATCGTGACGTCATCAAAATGGCGACTCGTGAAGATTCTAAAACTTCGAATTTTTTTTTAATCTGATGAATCTGAAGAAATCGGCTCATTGCTCGATGATATTGATGCTGAATATGAAGAAGCAATGTCTAGAGATACAGATTTTCATGTTACTGATTACCTGCAAGCTCGGATGCTCGAATTTATTAACGATGAAGAAGACGATGTTGAACCTACCGAAGGATTAACTGTTATTCACTCGTATAGTACTCCGGTTAATGACTCAGAATCACCTGCTGCCAGCTTACCAACTCATCCTATGGTGCCTGATGAACCTATTAGCTTCAGTTGCAAGTGTGACTGCATCAAAAAATTTGATATAAATCTGATTTTCAGTCAGCTGACTTATAATAAAGGAATTTCAAAGACAGAGTTAGATTTGATTATCATGGGCCGAATTTCTACTTGTGTGGATGATGGAAACACCACAAAACCTTTCGAGCATAAGGATAAGATCAGAAAAAAGCCTAGATGCAACTTTAAATATCATGGTGGGTCTTATTGAATTTTTTCTGATCAACCCTGTTCATTTTTGGTAGTAATAGTATAGGTGTAGTAGCCTACTAGTTGCTGGCCCAGTGTATGCCTCCCTGAGTCACATAAAATTACATCATGCAATACATGACTCAGTGATCAGTCGTACTCACTGGCCTGAGTTAGGTATGTTTTCACTCATAATTGATTGCCAGTTGCCACATGACTTATTCAATGGGTCAATGCTTGTGTGTTTACTTTTTTGCCTGCTGGCATTAATCCTATGGCATGAGCAACCAATCCCTTCGTCACACGATCACTAGGCCACTAAGTCTATTACTCGTAAAAGTGTCTCAGAGTCAGAATCCGTTGCCAATCACCTCATTAGTTCATTCTTTAGATTTTTTTCTAAATTAATTATGAATTAAAGGAAACTCTAAATTAAAGGAGTTTAATTTTAATTTAAAGGAATTTAAGGATTTAATTCTAAATTAAAGGAATTAAGAGCTTTCACAAGTTTTCTATCAGCCAAGCTTACCCCGGTACGATGACAGGTTATTCTAATAGATTGTTGTGTGTACTGTTTGCTAACCATGCTACCAGGGTCACTTTGATGCACAGCCATGTTTTTGTTTTGTTTAGGAAAAGTAAAAGCTCAGACGTATCTAGACTTCCCTGCTATGAAGTAAGACTCGAAGGTATCAATGGACTGCTGAATGTGATAAAACCTGAAGGTTTAGACTACGACCGCCAAGAATACTTGCATACTAACATTCGAGAATGTTGCCGTCTTGGCACTGAGGGTTTAGTTTGCCTGAAGCCTCGTGGTAAAAGACATAGAACGTGACCATAGCATGAATTTTAGCCTTTTTCTGAGTCAGATGTGAGTAGGAATGTAATCGTGGTTTTGGGTCTGATACCCCTTGTGTTTTTTATACTCAGTGTTTTGCCAAAATAAACCTCCGTATGGATTTCAGATGTGATGTTAAATCCTGAAGCCTATCAGTTAGTGGTGATATACCTAGGAGCTTCTCATCTTATTCCTAATGTGCGGTTAGTGTAAAGTACGGATGCGTAAAAATGACAATTTTTTTTCAATTTGAGAGCAGGGTTTACCAGTCTTCTGTTGTCCTGGCCTCAAAATGATGTACACCAGCTGTTTCAGCATGCTTACTTACCCTATAGACCAAGTTTCACCTCAGTCAGTGAAATACAAATGGCCGTATCCAAGGTGAACCTAACGTAAACAACCTATTTCTGTGCGTCGCGTCTTTATTCGCGATTTTCTCCATTTCAGATTTTGGGAGTTTTGGCTGACGTGCCTTCCAAAAATTTGCAATATCTCATGAACTACTTAAGCTAACTCAAAAATTCAAAATGCTTTAAATTCTCCACAAAATTCTGCATCTGGCTGTGTTACTAACTAAAAATATGAAAATCCCTCATTTTGGTTGATTTTCACATGAGAGGTCACATATGTTATCAAGTATTGGTAAATTGTCGACAGTCTCTTAAAACTTACCTATCTAATCGGATTATACACAAATAGACAAATTAATTCGACTGAAATTTGTCACAAAACGCTTGATAAGCTTGGTTTAAAAAAAGTTAAGACCGGCAAACGAAACGCCAAGCGAAAGAGAATAGAGTCATTAGGTTGTGCGCATTTCACGAAAAAAGAAACGTGCACATTTCACCACTCTATAGCATTGTCAAATTGCCGAAGGTTTCTGTAATTAACGTAGAAGTACAGAAATCGTTTCTTTTTTGCCGATTTCAAAGTAACTGACATTTTGGCAACTTGTGAGTACTTTGGTATTCTAACCGGTGTCCAAAGCAATGAAAGTAAAGGAAATGATGAAGATTTTTTTTCTAACGATTCTTATGAGATTATTAGAATATTTAATTATAATTTTAGATGACTATTGAAGTGTAATAGTCACACTAACAACCTCGATGGTGGGTAATATGTAACCACTATGGTTTTTTGTAAATAGTTTTGTCAAATAGAGTTTTTTTTAAATCTATATAAATATCACAACTTATTGATATTGTTAGCTCTGACGTTTTGAAATATAAACAAAATTGTACATTGGTTTTCTATTATTACTATATTAATAATATTGGTTATTCTAATAATGTCAGTGCATTTTACTTCTACAATTGGCCAATGTTGCATTTCTCCTATTGCAGGGGGAAAATATTAACAAAGAATCTTTTCCTTTCATTATTGCTGTTTGTTGTATATATATAACTCCCATATCCAGTACATTACAGCTACCAATGCAGTTATCCTATTGCACTGCAATGCCATTTGACTGCTAATATTACATTTTTCTATCATCAGTACCCTTTCTTTTTTTCTAATATCACCTTGGTCGTGGGCTGTATGACAGTGGAATTTCTAGTATTATTATATTCAGTTTGGACCGTGTGCTATGTTTTTATTTGTTTTTGTACATATCCTCTTTCCTTTTATATGGTAGTAAATTGGGTGACTTGGCAAGATGGGCCAAGCTCCCAGTGAAGTTGTGAATGGCTCTGTTATACATTGATTGTGGCGCTTACAGTCAAATGCAAACTTATTCACTTTGAACTCGTACACTCTTTATCTGCCTGAAACAGGGGTGGATTGCAGTAGCCTGTTAAGGGAAGGCGCTGGACCTTAACAATATTATGGTATAATACTATCGCTCTTTCCTTGTTTACAAAACAAACCTTTATTTAGTTTTAACCCCGAAACAAAATAGCTTTATACGACAGGGAAATTTCTAGTACAAAATTTTATAGTTTTTGCCCGAATAATGGTGAAGTACTATTTTTGTTAGATGACATTTGCTGTGGTTGCCCAATTTTTTTACTAGTGTTTTACCAAATATCATTGTATTATGACCCCATTTAGATATATTTCATAAAAGTTTAAAAGGTTCAGATTGTTAGACAAATTTCTTAGGCTTATTGAGCAAGACATTGGGTTGACAAGAACGACAGGGTTTAAAGGGTTAACTGAACACAATACTCTCCAAAATTGCTTTGGGCTGACACTAATTAAAACCCGTCAGCTGTGGGTGTTGTCATTAATCTTTGGTTTTACAAACGTATGACAACTTTTAAATAGATGATCTTAGATGGAATTTGAATTCTCCACTCTTGAAACTTCTTTATTTTTTCCACAATATGTTAATATAATTATAACAATTTTCCATGACAAGAGTAACTGATATCAGTCTTCCCATTTATTTCAATAACAAACCTGAACTTTTAAAGGTTCCTTTCACTTTACTAGATTGAGCAAGATATTAAACAACACTGCATGTCAAATATTTTTAAAATGAATTTCCACATTCTGGTTATCGATTTAGATCAACTCAGCACAAATTGTAGAATGGCACAAACTAGTGAACAATGTTTAGTGATGATGTCACACACACAAACATACTACAGCTAACCATCTAAATAAATTTAAATTAAAATATTGAGCAAAATCCATTTTACAACAGACTGCTAAAGCCATATTTTAAACATTTGGTATTGGAAAAAGACTCCAAATGTTAAGATTGGCATTTTGCGATTATCACACTAAAACCATACTCTATCTCATTAAAACATTTTGTAGATCATCAGGCTGCATTACCTCGACTGATAGTCTCTTTGACTCCTTGTGGTATCTTTATTCAATGAGTGTCTAATCCGCTAGCAATATTTCTCTGGGAGAAGCCTGCAATTGGATGGATCAAAAAGTAATAGAATAATAATAATGACATGGTAACAGTTGCGCATGGGTGAAAAATGCTTCTTTCAATCACTCGTTCTCTTCAGCAACAATGAATGCGAGGTTTAAAATTGAGGAGATTTAAAACATAATAAATTCACTTCTTGTGGAAAAACTATAAAAACAAACAAATAGCAATAAATCGCAGATAGCAATTGTTTTTTGCAAACTAATTATTTAGCTTGATAAAAAGCATTTTTCTACAACCGTAACTGAATAAAAGAAAGCAGATTTGTTTGTATTCAAATCAACAAAAATTAAGTGATGCTAAAAGTGGTCATAACATGGAACGTGTGTGCTAACTGTTATATAACATGTGTTAACATGAGTTATATTAATGAGTACTGTTTATATTGTATTAAATCTAGCAAAATGCATTACGGATGAGAATGAAGTTATATTGCCAAACAAGTAGTTGGTGCAACTACTTGGTAGTGGTGACGACCACTGGCCATTGCCAACCGGTTGTATTACACAACTATAATGACAACAATCATTGCTTAACATAGACTTGAGTAACTGCCTGCCCAAAAAAACTTTTCAACTACCCAAACTTTTCAACTCACTTTATGAGTAAATGATACTGGTAAAAAGGAAGCTGTCTTTCCTGTCTTCATAAAAACAGAGGCAATGTTATACTTTTTGATGTCAAAAATCAATCATTGCAGTGATGAAAATTGAATCAACAGAGAACCGAACTAAAGATGTCTCAGCGTCTCAGAACTTGCATTTTTGTCTTTAGTTACGCAAATAGTTGTATCAATTATCAGATATTTGTCTAGTCAACAGTTCAATAAAGAATGTGAATGTTTCTTATTCAGAAAATCGATTTTACATAGTGCAGACATTTTTAAAAATAAAACTTAGTAAAACTTAGCTCAGGAGGTCGATTTGCAAACACTTTGGTATAACGATCTTGAGCTACAAACATCATGCAAATTTTGTTTCCCGTATGTCTTTTCCAAGTATTTCTTTGTTGCTTCTTTCAACAATGTATTCCAAACACCATTAAATTAAACTAAACAAGTTATTCTCAAACTGCTTCGAACTGAAGCCTTAAAATATCTACACCTTTTTTGTTGTATACCTTTTCATAAGATATTCTACATGAAAAGTTGTATTTTATGTTATGAAAATAGTTTTCTTATTGCTTCCAAAATAACTCATTCATTGTAAAGACAACATGCCAATGTGTTGATAACTGAACTTACTGATACCAGCCTGGTAAAGTAGAAATGACTAACAAGGGCTTCTGAAGAACGTTTAAGAATCATATTTTGCATCAAACTAGACAAAACTAATCATGGCAACGTAATTCAAATTTAATTTAATTAGTGCATCAGTGGTGCTGTGTTTTCTTCTAAAATCATATTTCACATTGTTAAGCAGTAAAGTACCTTCGAGGTTTTCCATAATCAGTAGCTTTTTCAATTATCTTCGAGGTTTTCCATAATCTACAGCTTTTTCAATTATCTTTTTAGTACCGGTGGCAAACTAATGGGTATTTGTAATTTTACTTGAGCCTCTTTAAACAAGGGTTTTACTTTAGCTATTTTCATTTTACTTGGTACTTGAGAAGCTGTTATGCTGAAGTTTAAAATTTCAGTTATTACAGGAATAATATCTTCGACCGCATTGTTGTTTAGTTTTGATGGAATGTTGTCAAATGCCGTTGCTTTGGTTGGATTAACCTTTTCTAGAAGCTTGGTTACATCATTTACGCTGACTTGCGATAATTTGAATATTAAACTTTTAGTTGATATCATTTGCGTTAGCTTTACTGGATTATTATTAAAATTTTCAAAATTTTGGCCAGGAACGGACCAATCAAGAGACGAATCAAACCTTTCAAATTTTTGTGCCAGGGATGGACCAATAGAAGTAAAATGGATATTAAAGGTGTTGGCTTAATCAATTTTGGTAATCAGTTCTTTTTCGTCATATATTATAGATTTCAGCGCTAATGATGATGATTAGGTTTTGCCAGTCCCATTATTAAAGATTTGCCACAGCTGTTTTGCCTCAGAAGCACTTTTTATTGAGGATTCAAAATGCTTTGATTTGGCATCGTGGTTCGTTAGGTTGTTTCATTTTGCCAAATTCTTGTTTGCTTGATGACAGTATGTTGATAAAAAAATCCCTAGAAATAGAAACAGTATGTCTATAGTTCTAGTGATTTTTTCGATTACGGTCTTAGAGTGTTTTTTTGTATTTATTTACATATCGTATGCTGTTGCCTCATTTTAGCGGAAGAAGGCGAGTGTCTGTTGTCAAATTGAGAGTTGCATTTTGAAATTTAAATACTTGGTTGTTGGCCTCAATAGCGGCTTTTATGTAATAATCTTTGAAGATTTTATAAATGGATTTTTATCTTTCATACTTGTTGTAAGTTTCTTTCACATACTGTTAGTCAATTTTTTCTGTATAAACCAGTACCTGTTGTTAGCTCATTTTTTAAAAGGGCAAATATATACTCTTTGACGAGCTTGCATGTTAGTGCTATATCAAAGCTGCCCATAAGTGACATAAAATCTGAATGGCATTTTCCCCCTCACAGCTTCCTCCCTCATTAAAACCAATGCACCATCTTACAGTGTACTTATTGTGATCATGAAATTAGGGTACTCATTTATGCCAAATTGAAGGTGCAGAGAGAAAAAAACTTCTAGAATTTTCAACTATTTAAACTTTGATTGAAATACATGTAGGTTGGTCCATTACAAATTAAATAGTCTCATATCTTACTAGTAAAATTTGATCTATAAAGAGCAAAAAACTGTATAATCTTCATGGCATTCTGTGTCTTAAATTAAATTCTGAATACTTTACGACTGATTTTAAACATTCAGTCTATATTCAAGACAGCATTTATAGCCTCTCAATTGCACTATTGCTAATTATAATTTTATCCTCATTCAAACTTATTAAAGATTCAACAATTGCGAGATGCTAAAAAAGCATAAGTACATAAACAAAATTAGAATTTTTGAAGTGATTTATAGCTAGCGAAGATTTTTGGCTAGCAAAAAGGTTACTGTCAGTTGAAAATATGTCGTTTAGAACAAGAAAAAGGGCTTTTAAAGTCATTCAAGAATTAAACGTAGTTTTGTGTACAGCAACTCACTTGTTATTGTTCATTGCTGTGTTAAGTGCATAATCATGTGTAATGCAAAGCTAGAGTTTTTTTTCAAAAAAACAGCTTTATTGACGTTGCATAGTTTGTTATTTCTAATTTTTATTTTTACTTTTATGTCGCTTAGCTAGCAAAATATTAACCTATAATATACATGTACTACATAAAATTAGTCTTTCAAACTTCCTTTGATAAGGTTACACTGATCTTGGTTTAAATTATTACAGCGTACTATCAGTTACTTCATCTATTGAAAATTTTCGATAAATTATATACAATTTGATATATCTAACTTACTGTAACACAAAGTTTGAAATCTGTCAGAAAGGATGGACAATACCTTGTAAATTTTTTTGTTCGTCATCAGAGTCATCAGCGGGTTTTGGGTCAGGCACTTTGCTAGCAATGCCTCTGAGTAGATTAGTGTTTCTGGTATCTAAAAGTAAAAGAAAATTTTACCCATGTCCATACTTGTTGACATCCTAATTAGTGCTAATTTCAGCAGTTTCAAATTTTGGGCTTTCAAATTTAAAACTGGAGCATCAGTTAGTCACCTAATAGTATTGATCTAATGCTATTCGGATTATTGTAGGGTGTTATGTTATGATGAGCTTAAATTTCAAGCATACAGAAATTAAAAATTTCCTCTTTCTCACCTGGCTATAATTCCTTACCTTTTTCACAAGCATACAATTATCCGTTAATTATCATAATTATGTTGTTTTTATTAAACCATTAGCTCTATCAAGACTTGTGGCGTAGTTAAGTGGCTCCTTCTTACTTATTATGTTTAAATGGTTAGTTTGTAGGAAATATATAACTTAATAGAGTATAAGAGAAAAATACCTTCAGGAAGCACAGCTAAAATGAAGCAACTCAACTCATTAGATTTGTAATATATGTACATATTTATTGTTGTATAACTTTTCATAGGATATTCTACATGGAAAGTTGTTTTTATGCTATGAAAATGATTTTCTCATTGCTTCCATAATAACTTATTGATATTAAAAGTGGCACATCGATATTTTGATAACCAAACTAATTGATATCAGATTGTTTTTTTAGAAATGACTAACAAGGGCTTTTAAAGGACGCTTAAAAGTTTTATTTTGCATCAAACTACCCAAGATTAAACATGGCTACAAAACTTCAATCAACCCATCACGCTGGATATTGACTGGTGAGAGTTTTACATTCTGGTTGGTTTCAAATGGGATCGACTCAAATTTCTGGACTGTTTAAAATGTAAGAATTTTCAATCGTAGTTTATTAATTAAACTCAAATAAATAAACATAAATAAAATATAAAGGTTCATTTGGAATACAGGTGTTTTATAGTTGTGGCTTTTTTGGTACTAACTTTAACCATCAAACACTGCACTTTGGCTAGCACAGTTACATCATATCAAAAGTATTATTACTTTTTTCTTGGTTTATTATTTATTACGTCATTTTGAGCGTGGAGATATCTTTGGCTTGTGCCTAAACACACTTGAGGGGTTTACCAAGAAATGATAATGCACCCACGCTCACAAATTGTCAATAAAAATTGGTATTATCAGTTTCTTTAGAGTCAATGATAAATTTATGTCAATATGGAGCCTTCTAGACAAACCACTCGTTGTTATTTTATTAGGCTTATGATTATTTTATTATTGGATTATTTATTTTATTCTCACACTTAAAAATTGTACACTGCAAGAACACATAAGAGAAAATGATTCTTGTATTTTAGCAGTAACATTTTGAGAATTTGTATATAGTTCACCTTGAAGTTTTTGTTTCAATATATGTAATAACGGTTTACCATTCTCAAGATGGTCAACCTGCGCATCGATTGACACCCAAATGTTGGTTTTACGACTAGGTTTTTTTTGTGTGCTGTGTTGTACAGGACTGAGTATGATTTTATGAAAGCTATGAACACTTTTGAGTGTTTTTTAAATGATGGTTTAATTTTTACGAATTAGCAAAATTATATTGCTATACATTAGTGAATAGCGACAAAAAATCTACAGCCAGAGCATCTCATTCTAGGAAAACACAGCCAATTAAAACACATCTCGCCCGCGAGAAAGTTTTGATAAAGAAATTTTAGCGTTTTCGCTCAGCCTGAACTTGTTGGGTAAATTCCAGTATAAAGTGGCACTAGATCTCGCAATATTGTGCTACATTTCGCCTCGTGCATTTTAGCTGTAAACATCCAAAAAATTAAATATATAAATCAGCATTTTTAAAAATACAACTATATACATATATATAATCCAAGTAGTCTTTTTTCAGGGTAATTTTATTTGTTACTTCAACTTGGTATGTCATGTTTTTGGTGGTGCACTGGACGCCTTGTGCAAATTTCACTTTGCGTTTGCATGTTCAGTTCAATTCATTTATTCATCTAGTGAGTTTATTATTCTGTGTGCTTATTATGCTCATCAAACTGGCGAATATGAGTAGCTGCTTTAAGGAGTGTATTTTTATGATTTGTGAAAAGAGTGTTCATCGCGGAAGCATGCGGTAATAATTTGGATGTATTTATTTTCTATTTTAGTTACAAAAGCTGAGCTCTATGTATATGTGTAGGTGATATAATCTTTTTTTGCTTTGTTTACTCTGTGTTTTATTTGTGAGCTTTGAATAATATGTGCATTAGATTTTTTGTTAAAGTTAGATTATATCCGCTTTGTTTTAGTCCAATCATGTTTTTTATTTTCGTGATTTTTTGCCATCGTCAAAATAAATTAACCAAAGTAAAAGAGCTAAAACAGTGATGAAGCCCATAATACGCAATAGCATAGCTAGTCGGGGCGTCGTACTTGTCATCATCTTGTAATCAAGATCAACTTTTATGGGTAATTAAGTTTCATTCACCTATTAGAAGTTGCCACCTAAATTCTCTCTTGAAACTGGCAACCTTCTGTATGCTTTTAATAGGCTTAGGGAATGGGTTCCAAAAATGACCTGTTGGAAATCTACCCTGCGATGGTCTGCACAGAAAACAGATTGTGAAAAATTTAGACAAGAATTTGAGAATCAGGTTCCAAATATTGTGCGAGGGATGCAATTACAATAAAATTATGATTGCTTAATAATTACATTGTATAATTATTAAGTATAATGCGGTAGGAATATAGTGAATTGATAGATAGTATGAATGATGATTTGAAAAGATACTCTTTGTGAATGGTCAATATCATGCCCTTTTGGAGGATCATTAAGTTCGTAAGATGAGTGGGAGGTGCATTGCCTCATGCCTCAATGCAATATGAAAGTTTGGATATAAGCATGGAATTGTATAATAAATGTAGAGGTTTGTTGGGTAAATATTTAGATCTGCGGAAGGGTAAGCCTAATAAAGTTCTCAGTTGTTTTAGTAAATAGTCGATGTGTTCTTTTAAGTGATATTAGAATCCATAAAAATACCTAAGAATTCTGTGTGATCTGTCTCACAAATTGGTTTGTTGAAAGTGAAAAAAGGATGAGTGTTAGCTAAATGAAATTTATTTATGTTTTTTTAGATAACACGAAATTAGTACTATAAGCATTTAGAGTTAGTTCGTTAGAAGTGCACCAGTTTTGAATAGCAAGAAGTTCGTTATTTAAACAGTCTATGTGCTCGCTGATGTTAGAGGATTTAAAAAAAGATTAATGTCATCTACATATAGAAAGCACATGAAAAGGTTGGTGACATGTGTTAAATCATTTACGTAAACTAAAAAAAAGAGTTGGACCAAGGATGGAACCTTCAGGTACACCTCTTGCTAAATGCAGTATTGAAGATAATGTGTCACCAATAATAATAGTGTGTTGTTTACCTTCTGTTAGATAGCTTTTGATCAAGGTAATTTCAGTGATGTCAAAATTAATATTGTAGAGTTTTGAGTGCAGAATGTTATAATCTAGTGTGTCAAAGGCTTTAGTAAAACTTAAAAGATGCAAAGAACACAATTACCAACGTTTAAGGATTTTAAAACATTGTTAGTCAATTTAATTAGTGCATCCTTAGTGCTGTGCTTTCACCTAAAACCATATTGCCCATCGCTGAGCAGTAAACAACCCTCAAGGTATTCCATAATCTATTTATTTACAGCTTTTTCAATTATCTTACTTAGCACTGGTAGCAAACTTAATTTAATTTGAACCTCTTTAAAACAAGGGTTTTACTTTATAGCTATTTTCATTTTACTTGGTACTTAAGAAGTTGTTAGGGTGAAGTTTAAAATATCAGGTATTACAGGAGCAATAGCTTCTGCCACATCATTAAATAATGTTTATAGAGTGTTGTCAAGTCTGGTTGCTTTGGCGGGTTTAACCCTTTTTAGAAGCTTGAATTCATCATTAACGCTGACTTGCGATAATTTGAATGTTAAACTTTTAGTTGATATCCTTTGCGTTAGCTCTACTGGATTATGATTGAAATTTTCTAAATTTTGGCCAGGGATGGACCAATAGAAGCAAAATGAATATTAAAAGTGTTGGCTGTATCAATCTCTGTAGTCAATTCTTTTTCATTTTGTAATATAGATTTTGGGGCTAATGATGGTGATTTAGTTTTGCCAATCCAATCATTTAAGATTTTCCACAGGTGTTTAGGCCACGAAGCACTTAGGGATTGAAAATGCTTTGATTTGGCATTGTGGTTTGTTAGGTTGTTTCAGTTTGCCTAATTCTTGTTTGCTTGATGACAGTACGTTGATGACAAAATCCCTTGAATCATAAACAGTATGTTTATACTTCTAAAATTTTTTCGAATATAGTCCTAGAGTGGTTTTGGTGTTTATTTACATAACATATGCCGTTGCCTCATACCAGCTGAAGAATGCGCATGTCTGTTGGCAAATTGAACGTAACAGGTAGAAATGTAAATACTTGTTTGTTTGCTCCAACAACAACTTTTATGTAATGGTCTTTGAGGATTTAATAAATTTACTTTTTATCCTTCATACTTGTTGTGAGTTCCCTTCACATACTATTAGTCCATCTTTTTTATATAAACCAGTGCCTGTTGTTAGCTAATTTGGTAAAAGTGCAAGTAAATACTATTCGACGAGCTTGCGTGTTAGTGCAATATTAAAGCTGCCCATAAGTGACATTAAATGTTGGTTGCATTTCTCTCTCCCAGCTTCCTCCCTCTCTTATTAAAACCAATGCATAATCTCACAGTGTACTTATTGTGATCATGAAATTATGATACTCACCTACCCTAGGACACTTATGTATTCGCGGCATCTAACTTTCGCGTTTTCACGGTGTCATCCTCTCGCGAAAGTTTCATGTGCGAAACTAAACTATCATAACAAACGAGCGAAAAAGCGAAACTAAATAGCTTTGTTCATTGATACTGTAGAATGGAATTTTATAACGACATTTATTTTAACGACCACTATAGCATCGTTAAAATATAAACCAACAAAATAATTTGACTGTCAAAATTTATTACGTCATTATTTTGCAATTAATTATGATTATTTTCCCATTAAGAATGATTTATAATGATAGGAATTTGATGTCAATGCGCACGCATTAGTAGCGTTATCGTTTGCTGGGGACATCAATCAATGCAGTGAGCACCGTGTGTTGAAAGAAAATAAGACACATGCACTGACACTCACAGTACTACACAAGCAGCATGGCTATGGAAAGGTTTCAATTCACCACTGACACCTCTTCAATGACTTGTACTTTTTTGAGATTTGTTTTGTTTTAAGTGATGTGACTGATGAGACGTCTTTAAATTAAAATAAGCAAAACATGACCACAGTTAAAACGCTCAGAAAAAATATATCTTTTTCTTTTGAGCGTTTTAATAAAGATCAATTTTGCGGATTTTATTTCAAGTTCATTCGGAGGCTTTTACGCTTTCGATGGGACATGGCCAAGCGGGTGTTTGATAAAACTTAATCTTCTGCAAACCTTTATAAAAGTCGTTAACAAAGATATTTTGCCTCTGATGATGATAATAATGATGCCTGAGAACTACTAGAAGTTGATGTTTGTCTCTATGGCTTGGAATGAAGTGATATTCTACAGCGATAAAAACCGCGTCCATGGCCGTTGGGCATATAACTTTTCGAATAAATGATGTTGAGGTCGAGTTATCTGAAGGAATTTATCATTGCGTTGGAACTGACCAAACAAATCCGTTTGAGTTGACCTTGTGTTTGAGATGAAATGTTACATTTTATCTGAGGGCGAGTAATCCGAGTTGGACTGTACTTACCGTAAAAAATTCCCAAAAAGTTGGGACGGCTCAGCCGGCCAGCTGCCCCAGTGAAAACGGGCCTGTTGATAGTCCAAGAAACAAATGGCAGCAAGTGATCAAATTGCATTATCGACCTTGCCCACACCATTCTACCTGCGGTTCACAATTACAAACTAGTCGCAAATTGAAATTTTCTTTATCGGTGAACTGAACCTAAGGAATCTAATTATGTTCGTTCCAGTGCATTTATTTTCACATCACTATATTTTCGCACTCATCAGAGCTGCGGAATTAAGTTGCTTCGAAATTTTACTCTGTGAGCTACTCACGAAACTAAATACTAGCAAAATATAAGTGTCCTAGGGTATGCTAAATTGAAGGTGCAGAGAGAAGAAAACTCTTCAAATTTTCAGCTATTTAATCTTTGCTTAAAATACATGTCGGTTGGTTAATTACAGATCGAAAAGTCTCACAACTTATTAGTAAAATTTGACCTATAAAGAACCAACAACTGTAAAATCTTCAAAGCTTTATGTGTCTGAAATGAAAGTTTGAATACTTTACCACTGATTTTAAACATTTAGTCTATACTCAAGACAGCATTTCTAGCCTCTCAATTGTACTATTGCTAATTACAATTTTATCCTCATTAAAACCTATTAAAAAATCAACAATTGTGAGATGCTCCAGAACCATTTGTATTTAAACTCAATTAGTATTTTAAAAATGGTTTATAGCTAGCGAAGATTTTTTGGCTAGCAAAAAAGTTACAGTCAGTTGAAAACATGTCGTTGAGAACAAGCAAAAGTGTTTTTCAATTCATTCATGGATTAAACATATTTTTGAATACAGCAACTCACTTTTTATTGTTCATTGCTGTGTTAATCCCACAATCATGTGTAATGTAAACCTGGAGGTTTTTCTATAAGACAGCTTTATTGAGGTTGCATAATTTTTTATTCCCGATTTTTACCTTTCTTTTTGTCTTTTTGCTAGCAATCAATGAACATATATCATACATTTACTACATATATTTAGTTTCACAAACCTCTATTGATGAGGTTATACTGATGCCCATTTGAGTTATTTGCCATACTATCAGTTACTTTATTTAACAAAAATATATCACCAATTATATATATTTCATAATCCCTAACTTAGCGTAACAAAACGCCTGTAATTTGTCAAAAAGTATGGAACATACCTGGTAAACTTTCTTCAGTGTCATAAAATTCGTCGGAGGAACTTGAGTCAGGCTCTTTGGCTAGCCATGGCTCTGAGTAGATAAGTGGTTCTGATCTCTAAAAGTAATAATAAACTTTACTTTTTCTCATCTCTATTGATAGCCTAATAACTGGTAATTCTAGCAGTTTTGTATTTTGAGATTTCCAATTGAAAGCTGGAACATCAGTTAGTCACCTAAAAGTATTGATTTAATGCGATTGAGAATTTGGTTGGAGTGTTATGTTACAATAAACTTAGATTTCAAGCATAAATTAATCAAAACTTTTCTCGTTTTCACCTGGCTATAATTTCCTACCCTTTTTGCGAGCATACAAATAATTGTACGCTTGTGAATAATATCAATAATATCAATTAATTATCATCATTAAGTTGTTTTCATTAAACCATTAGCTCTATCAAGATTTGTCTGTGTAGTTAAGTGGCTTCTTTTTACTTATTATGTTTAAATGGTTTGTTTGTATGAACTATATAACTTTTTAGAACATAAAATAATAACATCCTTCAAGAATCACAGCTGAAATGAAGCGACTCAGCTCAATAGATTGGTATGCTCACAAATCCACAGGGAAGACAACTATTTATTTTAGATGAACGACTTTGGTTTTAGTCAACTTCACAATGGATTTTGTTCACTAATATAGAGTGCTGAAATATAAGACTGGCACTATTTATATGATATGTACAAACTGAGGGCAAGGTCATTCTGTTCTGCATGAAATAAGGTATTTTACTCTGCTAGCAAGCAGCACAGATATTGTTTTGTGTCATTATACCAAACGATATTATCGATGAAGGTTTTGCAAACAGATACTACCAAACATAACATCAAAACAAAGACAAATTGTCATTGAATCAATTTATTCAAGCTTCTAGGGAGTCTTTCAATGCAACTAACTTTTGTTTGAAAAGTTTGTTGGGAAATATGGTATACAAGTAATCTAAATGACTTGCTGGAAAATTGCTGGAAGGATAGATAGGTTAAAGTTTTTTTGGCAACAATAACAGCTTCTCAGGAAATTTGAATATACTTTCGTTCCACTAATCAATATACATTTAAACAAAAACAAAAAGACTATAAAACAAAAATGTCTTCACATTCCAAAAAGGTTCCAAAGACCACCAATTTATCTCTAGAACAATTTTATTGTGCAACTATTTCATAGCTGCAAAAATATCTGGCTTTGGAAGGTTTCTATAACTTTTCTTGGTTTATTGAATAAAAACATGATCTCTGAAATAATCTACTTTATATTGAATAAAAAATTTACCTAATGCAATTGTAAAGTTTACTTTTTTCTTCTTTGATTGCTGGTCTATGTCTTTTTTTTTCTTTCTCTACATTTCTGCTATCCATTGTGAAACGCAAGTTTATTAAGGTTGGATCACAAAGCCACTTCTTAGGTTTTTATGACACTTGTATTAAAAAGTATACATTTTTAGCAACGTTTTTAAATTTTGTTCAAGCATAATTTAGAATTCTGATACTACCTATTTTTTGACAGACCGCATTGTTATTGTAAATCAAAGTACATTGTTTGGTCCATTGCTGACTACTCCCAAAACATATTTTCTGACCATCCTCTAGTCAACCATAACAAAAATACAAGAGTAAACACCTAGTACTGTTAATACTAATGAATACGGTTGTGTTAAAATAAAAATGTATCTGTTGAACAGTGGCAGCATTCACAACACCAAAGCTCACTGAGTTTTGGTGCTGGTTACCGCACATGCAGTCATTTCTTACTATCGCTAGTGTAAATAAAAATAGAATGATGTTATGTATCATTGACTTGCCAAATATTTACCAGACTATCATTATGTAATACTAACAGCACAAACAAGATGAAAATGCACAAACAAATGTTTATGTCAACTAAAGAGAAAAAAGAGCTAGCACCGACACCATAAAATAAATTCATGACTTTCTATTAGAGCATTGAGAACACACAGTCATAAGACTGCCTTCCCATCTTTACAAATGAGACCATCCTAAATTCAGTTTTTAAGTAAACGAATGGCTTCAGCCATGGAAAGAGTTAGACAGTTTATCAGGTAAAATTAGAGGTAAACTGATAATATTGAGTTTACTTAGCCCTCAAGCAGCCTTTTAATACTAACAAGAATATAGATAAAAATGTAATGAAACTTTTTATAGCCAACTTTCTCAGCACTCCCAATAGCAGCCCAAACAATAACTTTAGGTTAAAGAGGCATGAAATAATATAAAAGGTGACATGACACAGCATCTGAATCTATTTTAAATCATATCTGTTTTTCCTGAAAACGACTTAGAATTGCAACATATAGAAAACTACCCCAATGATGAACAAAGGCAGTTGATTTCCAAAAACAACATATTTTTTTTTGCATTGTTGATAACTCAGTAATTTAGCTGGGTAGGTTTTATAGAATTTATGTTCAGCAGAAAAGCCGAGTGAGTTTTCAAATATTGACTTGATTAAGAGTTTATCTTGCTACATTTGCAGAAAAGAAAATTCTGTGCATGTAGAGTTATACCTTTCATTTATAATTTTTGTGACAATTTAGTTTGATGTAATATATCATCAAATGTGTCGGCAATAGGGAGAATAAGACAGCATCGCAATAGTTCGTAAACGCAAAGGTGATCGATCAGTTTCACAGCGCTGGTCTAACAGTCTGAATGTCATAAGTTGGATTGCATCAAAAGTTGACTTTTATCATAACCATGACCCCTGGTTACAGATGGACAACAAACAGGTAAAACTACCCATTACAGTAAAACCTTTTGTTGTTTTGCTTTATTTAAAATGTAAATAATATTTGTTATTAATTTTAGTTTGCAGAATAAAAACTGCTGTTTAGAAAAAAAATAAACAAGTTGTTGTAACTGAACATCCACAATGTGCAGTTCACATTAACATGTTGTAAAATTATCAAAATTTGGGTCAGTAAAACCAGTGAGATTGATCATAAAAAAGACAAAAGTTGTTGGTGCAAACAAACAACACTGTAGTTACAATACAGCCCACCAAATTATAAGAGATAAGTCAAGTTTTTCCTTTTGTTATGGCCAAAGCAGTAAGTCTGATATGATCTTGGAATGGATTAGGCGATGTAAACGTACTGTACTGTTTTTATGAAGTAAAATCCCTGTAACGTAAACAGTCCTGAAACGGATTATTAAAGTTGTACGAGTGCCTGCTGTATATTTTTCTCACAAACTTTGTTTACAAAATCTAAAAAGCTTCAGTATTTCCAAGCAAGTTTCATTTTACTGTGCATGTGGCAACACTTACCTCTACAGATTGCTTCATAAAATCAAAGAAAACTTGTTCTTTTGTTGGCTAGATCGAGTGATCTGAAAATACAAAGCAACTTTAGCATGCATAGTTACATTGTTTGAACTGCTTTTGTGAATGTACTAAGCAGACATTTATCGTGTTCAATTGAGAAAAAACATGAGTGCACTGTGAGTGTCCCACAGTACAATACCTCATTTTAATATTTGTACCGGGATCGAGAAGTACCAGTATCATCGTATTCAAAGTTTGGATAAATAGCCTCTCGTGGAACAGTAATCTTTTTTTTATAAAAACATTCTTTCACACAAGAATAGAATTTTTATCACTAATTCAACATATTCCGAATTTGTTTTTGGTTTTCTCAGTTCGTAATAATTGTATTATTACCAATTCATCTTTAATTGTATTCGTACCAAAATCGACTCAGTTTAGCTATTACTCACTAGTTATTTCATGTTTACATATAAACCTTATTATAGTCATTTTATTTTTCAACTTATTGGACCTGCACCAAACATTTTCTTCATGGTATGAAATTTAAAAAGTTACAGTTATTTGACAAAGTCTGAAAACCTTTACCTTTGTTCCATCTTCACTCAATTTATTTCAACTACACCAACCCTTTTCTCATGATATGTAGTTTGACATTTATAATGGCAAATGTTGTTGAATTTGAAATGCAAATAATTTTTTTATCCAAAGACTTTTATTACCTGGGCTATGCTGAGTAGTAGAGTTGGTACCATAATAAAGAATTCATAAAAAATACACATCTTAGTATGGGTTGATCATTTCATCAAATAGCCTAAATAGTAACCAAAGACAAACTAGGCGCAACAGTTGCTGCAACATTTTTTTCACTTTGGGACGAGTAAAATCTGTGAAACAATCAAGCAAAGCATCATTGTTGATGTGGAATTTAAGACCAATCAACTCCTGAAAAGTCACTATGTATATCATTGACATTTATATTTGTTTATAAATTTCATTCATTCTTTACTAAAATTTTTAAGCTTTGTAAATAACTAGGTTTATTTTATGACAAGGTAGAATTTCTATCAAAAAATATTTAAATTCTCAAATTTGCCACCCTTAATTATCAAAGATTTTGATATATAATGTTAAAATACTCTTTATTTTACCTTGCCTTTGGACAACTTATTTTAATTTTTAGCACCAAACCAAGAGCAGCATTATATACTAATTAATAATGTTTATTCAATTGAAAACCATTGAATTTAATCATTTAATTTGAATTCAAATATTATTTAAAATGAAGGAGCTATATATTATGTATCAAACAAACTTCAATTTTTACTGTTTATGTATATAAAAACCTTTGCGCTGTGTACTAAGTTTATTCCATCTTGAGTCAATAAAGACAATAAATATGCCCCTGGTAGGCATAAATAAATGTTAATAGATAAAAAAGCAAAAAGCAGAAGTCTGCAGAAGTATGTTGATGTAATATAGTCATTATTATTATCATTTTGTAGAATAAAATCTACTGATCTCATTATTTTTATAGTTCATAATGATGGAACCAACAGTTTTAAAATTATCTCCAAAATTATGGAAGGTTAGCCTCACAAGCAGTTAAACTAAAACAATCTAGGAGAATAGCTACAGAAACTCTAACTCCATTCCTCTTCTTTGGAATAAAGCTCGTAATCTTCAACAATAGACTCTCTTTAAAATTCTACTCATACTAACTAATACGCTACCCTATCTCACAGACTAAAAACAACTACTTGCGCACCAAAAGGTAATTTTCTCCATACAGAGTGGTGCCAATCTGTAGTGAGAATAACCATTTACACATGTTTTCTTCCGGGTGCGTCGCCTATTGATTGGTAGGCGTTAGATTTGGAATACAGTCCAATTTTAGTTCTCCACCCACTCGGTTTACAACAAAAATATTTTTTGTCTCGAATCGCGAACATCAATTTGGTTTTCGTTTAAATCAGACCATGCAAATTGGAAATCGGCATTTGTAACGGCTCCAGACATAGCAAATCTACATTTAACAACATTTTTATTCGCAACTTTCGGAAGGTTCTCAAACAAATGGATAAGCAAGTTACGATTCATAAATTCTTTACAAAAAGGAAAAAACCATCTGGGACAATGTCTCCTCTACCAAAGAAATTTGTTAAGGAGACGAATCATCCAGTCAATTGCTCTAAATTGCTTAAGAGAAGGATTCTTCTTCCGATACGTGCAGTAAATATGTCATTGATGTTTATATTCGTTCCCACAATTATTTTGGTTGCAAATGGTTTGATGCAATTTTTGCTATTTCCTTATCATTTCTATCAGATTTTACTAAAACTTGATTGCTAAATTGATGAATGCTAGTTTTTTCACATAGACAGCAATATCAAGAGTGGGATAGCCTCTAAATTGTCTCTCCGTTCAGTCAATCAAAGACAGTACAATGTTTCAATTTAACACTTGAACCAGTATCGAGAAGTACTAGTATTGTTGTATGCAACTTTTGATGGGTAGTTTCTAATGCAACAGTAATCATTTTTAAACCCACACTTTCTATGAACAAATTTTTACTATTAACTCAATGTATTCAAAACTTTTTTGTTTTTTCAGTTTGTCTTAGTTGCATCAATGCTAAATCCTTTTTTATTATAATCATAACAAAACAGACTAGGCTGACTGTTACTTTCTACTTGTTTCATATTCACATTTTAACACTTTTACAGCTGAATTATTTCTTTTCTAATTTATTTGATTTGTAGAAAACATTTATTTCATGGTAGAAATTTGAAAATTTACCGTTGGTGGACAATGTTTAAAAACCTTTACTGTTGTTCTATTTTCTCTTAGTTTATTGAAACTGCGCAAAACACTTTCTCATAATATGAAGTTTGAAAATTAGAATGTTGTTAACTGTTGCTATAGGTTAAACAAAAATATGTTTTCTGTGCAAGAACTTTTTAATTATTGGGCATTGCCAGGCATTCATCTGGTGAAGCATAAATGTTCTTTCACAATAACAAATTTTGCATATACCGGCAGTTACACAGTATTCCGACTAGTCGCTGAACAGGTGCACCCAAAGTTTGTAATGCTTTGTTCTGAAATCAGATTAAGGCTGATGAACTTACATGCATAATGAATTTCAAAGGCTTTAACATGTATTGCGTTGAGAAATCTAAAAAATGGTGAATGGTAGTTAAACGAATTTGGTCTCCACTTATAAATAGGCATGTATATATTACTTTAAAAAGCAAAATCAACATCATTCAAAAAATTTATTTATATTACTTGAAATATCGGTATAGTGTAAGTGTAAAGACAGCCACAGTTGTTGATTAATAACTATGTAGACATTTTTTTTTTACAAACTTTTGAGTTTTGTATTGTGTAACATTTTAATATGAGCCAAAAATTCTTACATTATACGTTCCAACCAGTTTAAAGGTAGAGTTATAAAAAGTGCTACTAATGATACAAGACAGAGCTGGTGATGTTACTAGTGTCAATTTGATTGATCAGTGCTTAACATGTAAACTCCAAAGGTGACAAAATGTCATTAAAACTCTTTTTTGACTCCATACTTTTACCTTGAAGGAGTAGGTGTGACAAAATATATACTTTTTGTGGATAGAAAACTCCATAAAAATCTTGTAATTTAATGGGTAACCATGAACTTCAAACTATATTCTATGTGCTGCTTTCTGTATAACGTGTGCCTAACATGGTAATTACTCAATCACATACATGCCAAATGATTCAATAATATATATATATATATATATATATATATATATATATATATATATATATATATATATATATATATATATATACAGTATGTATATATACTGTATATTGCTATATATATAGATATATATATATATATATATATATTTATATATATGTACATGTATATATATATATATATATATATATATATATATAAGAGTTTCTACAAGGTAAAAATCCAGTTGTCATAGCCTCAAAACATTAATTAAAGGCTCTTGACAATGCAACACGACAAAATCACATACCCAGTGAATGTACTCTTTTGACTCAGTTGCCATGTACATGCGTGTGTGTGCGTGAGTGCGTGCGTGTGTGAGTGCGTGTGAGTGCACATGTGTGCGTGTGTGCGTGTGTGTGCGTGTGCGTGTGTGCGTGTGTGCATGTGCACATGTGCGTGTGGTGTGTGTGTATGTGTACGCGCATACCCTAATCGAGGTTACATATAATTTAATTTGCAAAAAACTGTGGATTCCCTAAGCATCAAAAAGCATCATCAGTTGTAGATAAGCCATATAGAAAGTCAGTGCTGCCAATTTGATTAACAGTGCTAGCTCTGCCAATCACATTAATAAAAAAACTCTGTAGTAGTCCCTTTTCTGTCCACACCATTGTGAAAATAATATAAAAAATAATATACAAGTGTTCTACAACACTTGTACTGTTTAAACAGTTTTGCCAATTGTAGGTTTTGATTGGTAACATTTTTGTTCTCAAATTAGTTACATACATATGACTGAATAGCCTAATCCTTCCCAATCCTGAGCGCTAGTACAATTTTAGAATTTGAGAATGTCGCGAGTATATTCTGAACATTTGTTTTACACCCAATAGGTTATTACTGAATAGCAGTTTGTTCAACTCCGCATTGAGGTATGGCTCCCATAACTGGGGACGAGAGAAAAGCAAAATAATAAACTTTTTAGCTTTGTATGAAAGATATTATCTATGGGCCACTTAAGTTTACAGCACCATAAATATATTTATTTATTTTCAAGACACCCAAAATATGAGTTACTTGGTTGAGGCCTTTACAACACCCACCGATGAAATGTATTGTTGCTTAGGACTTTCTTGGTGCCACATGGCTATGCCTTAAGAAGGTGGCATTAAAATAAGCATGTTAGTGTACACCAGTAGTAATATAAATAATGTCATTTTGATTGGCTAAATTAGTTGATTATAACACATGTGATTACGAAACAGATTATCGCATCCAAAATGGTGAAAGCCGCTCCACCTAAAGGAGAATGCAAAATATATGTGAAACTCGCTTCACTCATAATATGGTTAAAGTTATCTTCCTAAAATTCTTACAATCTAGTTTTTCAATACAACACCAGCATCTATATGAACACCACCTCCATTCGGCTATCACAATAGTGGAAGGTTTGAAAAATAGAGCACCATTGCGATCAAGTTGAGATTTTATGGTATATTTTATAAAACTGGTTATTTAATGTTAGTTAGATAAAGTTATATATGTCTATTGCGAGTAATAATAAATAAACTTGCAAATCTAAGCACTCAAAAAAACGTTTACTCAGGATGACAAAGAAATTTGTAGTTGTAACTCAGGGGTCATGAACCTTTTTGACTGAGAAAGCCAAGTAAGTCCATGTGTTTCGAAGTTTAATTCTAGAAGAGCCATACGTATAGTTTAAGTCTCAAAAACATAAAATAGAAAAAGAGGACCAACAAATTTATCCTGTTTGAGCAGTTGTACAGTATAATAAAATTGAACTTATTTTGAACAACAATGTTGAAATAGCCGTTTTTCTTTTAGCCATATTTTGGTTTGAAGTGTTTACCTTTTCATCTAAATATGATTCGTGTGGTCACTGTGCGGCCTGCACAAAGCGGAGTACAGAAAGTACTAAAAACTCTTTGCTGAACGGGCCACATCAAAAAATTGCCAATGGAAATATATTCTTAATAAATAGACAACATTTTGAATTTTGTATGTTGTTACAGTAATTTCAGCTTATTTGTATTATTATGTTTATTGAACTAACAGCAAAAATATGGATTATTTTTTTGCTGATTGATCAAAGAGCCAGATTCCACCATCAAAAAAGCCACACATAGATCGAGAGCCATCAGTTTCTTACCCTTGTTATAGTTTTCAGTTTATATTTTAAGCTCCAAAAATAGCCTAAAAAACTGACATAATTCTCATAGTTTTCAATAAATGAAAAAGTTTTCTCAGCCTATAATCAAGATGATTCTTATTTAATAAGCATTCTTACTCCCATACGATTATTCTTGGCTAACTGTATGAATAAATGATGTAAAAATATAACCAAATTAGCCAGTTATTGCTAGCATTCAAAATGAACATACTCAAGATGGAAACCAATTGATGCAACTCCAGCGGAAACCTGATTACATGCTCATACAACGTACCTCAACATGCCTGACTCAAGATAATAAACCAAAGTTTCTTTTGGTCTCAACTACATAGAACAAATGATCACGTACCTCAGCAAAAGTTTAAACGCCTGCCTTTGTAATTGAACTTGCTGTTCAGTGGCTTCACATCCGTTTGCATCAACACAAATTGCCAACAATGAGCCAACAATATTTTATTATAACAAGTCTTTTCTTTTCAGTCACAACTGCCTCAAAAACCAGTCAAAATTAAAAAGACTTACAAAGCTCACAATTTAGTCAAACAATTACTTTATAATGAAGCCTACCTTTACTTAAAGACATGCTCATGTCATGCCAGTCATTTTAGAGGGCAACATGACTGCCTAAAGAATTTAAGCAGATAAGATCATTTAAAGAGTGTAGTATCACAACAGTTATAGACAGCTTTGAATAATTCAGTGCCTGACATTGACTTAGCCAGTAAACAAATAATACTTGACCTAATTTAAATGACCTTCATGTACCCTAATCAGAGCAAACTCTGCTTCAATTTTTGTAAAACGGAGAAGGATACACAGCTGGGAAACAAACATTGGATAAGTATCCAAAAGCATAACGCTTGTATAAAAAATTAAAAGGTGGAATAATTGGTTTGAAACAGGGCATTAGCGTGAATAAAGAATTAAAAATTGCAATAGTTTGTTTGAAAAAGGGAGTTAGCAACTAAATATAGTTGTAAATGACTTTTATTGTATGATTTTTAATTAAAGTTGATTGAATAATTGCTCTACGTCGGACTGGTTCACTAGGATATTTTTTGTCTGAACAATTCATGTAAGAAAACGTTTCATAAATGGTAAATGTTTCACAATACATATAAAGAGTATAGTATAACGTGTCAAATAGTAAAGACCTGTGCACATTGCTTAAACAAACTGAGTTAGCCATTTCTGACAGTAAATCGGTGACTAGTTTCACGTCTTAGTCTAATACAAATGCCTTTTACACTTTAGCAGCAAACATGGCTGTTTGTTAATCTTATTCAATGCAGTTGATAGGGTTTAAACTGTTTTCCTAAATCAAATAATTTACAATGGCAATGAGGCAAACTTCTTGGTTCATAATCAAAGAATAGTTAATTAGACTACGAATTGGTTTCATATTAACTAATTCAAACTTTCTTACCTAAAATGATGCAGCCATAATTGTTGATTTTCTCTATATGAGCTTTTTGCTTGATAAAAAGAAGACATAGCACCACAGCATGTTGAGCAGATATATTTGAGTATACTTTTCATCAGACTTGTAAGTTTAAATTATTCACTAAATAAAGATATTAACCTTTTAAAAAGAGAAATACCTTGTAAATTTGATGTTTTTTACGCTGGCAATAATTCCCTGATAAAAGTGATTTCATTGCTTTCAAATATTTACATGGATTTCGCTAAGACCACTTATCATTGGTATATTTAGCTAGTCTGAGCGTAGTGTACACTAATGTCTTAAAACAAGCAAATATTATGTAATAGTGTGATTTTTGTAAACTATATAAAAAATATTGGGAACATATAGCATGATAGAGCTTTGCTGACTAAACTAGAGAACAAATAACATACAAATTTTGAGATAGCATAGCTTTGATGCGATAGCATAGCCTTTAAGTGGGTGATTGCAAAAGAATATGAGCTGCTTTCCAACAAACATGAGCACCGTTGAACAGCTCCTGAAGCTGGATTAATCTTGGTAATTTATTAATCAACTTTTGTACTCGGGAATGGTGCTAGACAAACACAGTAAATGCTATGATGGAACTTATTTAGCACTATGGCTAAAGCCTGTCCCTGGCCACTTTACATATCTATTTCTTTTCAAAAAGATAAAAGATAATTGACCTATCAGCTATAGAAATGTCAGCAAGACGGAAACTTGGGCTAGTTCACATTTGAGAGAGGGAAAGCAACTCCATGTCATACTGAAGTAAAAATTTTCGACTTTACAATAAATAAAAAAGTTCTGGAATTCTGGCAATTCTCCTTTTCTTCAGCGGAATGTGTCACCACTTTTTGTATCTTTTGTAATATACTGCACAGCCTATGTAAAAATGCTACACAACCTATGTAAAAATACTTGCATACCAGTGCTGCCACCCAAAGTTAATGGTGTTTCCAACTTCAATTCTAAAAACTCTGGAGCGGAGGAACTGGAAAGATTACGTACTGGCCTTTTTAAAAATGTGCAGAGAAGTTAAACGTGTAACTGCAGAGCACCTCAAGCCATGCAACATTCAAACAGAGACATACTGACAAGTCCTGTAACATTTAACAAACCAAATACTTGATGATAGAGTTATGTTTCTGTCTACTTAGCATTGACTTTAGTCTGTATTGATAACCCATATGTATGTATTTTCAGTAGATTTTATTAAAAAGTGTCAATATTTTTCTATCTTTTGTTACAGTGTTTTTACTTTTGAGGTAATTTGACTGCAAGGATGTTTTAAGATTACAGTGGTCAAACCCTGATTTCTCAAAACACTCATAAATGCTCCAAAAAATATTGTCCAAAGTGACGTAACTAGTTGTGATTGTAGCCTTGATCGATGATTTTAATCCTGAAGCAGGTTAGCGGTCAGATCGCCTCAAGCATTACCACCAATAGCAAATAATGCAAAATTTCCATAATTTCTGATAAAATCTGCTAAAATTTTGTGTAAGTTCAGTTTTAATGTTGTGTCATGTCGAAAAACGGTGACAACCATAACTCAATGGATTTAACTATGTTGCAGATATTGTGGGCCTATTTGTATTGCAACACATATAATCAATGATAGATGGTAAAACTAATGCTTTCTCAGTAATTTGTTTCTCTGCATTTTTCCAGAAGAGAACGTCTTAAACACATCCATGATAAAAACAAGAAAGTGCACAGATATTTCAATGTCATAACAGGAAGTGAACTATACAAAAAATATTTTTTGTCTAAAGTTATCAGAAAATCATCAAAAGATACTTTAAAATATTTTGTCTGTATGCAAAAAAAAATTGTTTCGATAAATGTGTGTCGTCCATACTGTTTAGTTAAGCGTTAAAAATTACCAAAATCGAAATAGGATTGTGTTAATAAACGCTTTAGCCAATCACAGTTACATCTGTTTCTGATCTACCGACATACATACACCACCATTTTAGATGTTGAAACAATGCATCAACAACTTGTTCCAGTCAGTTAACTAATGACTTGGTCTGGATTATTTTGGAGTAAGCAACCAGGCCTTCACCAAGAAAGCAGTCTTCTTAAAGTATTTATGCATACAAATAGTCTGGTGGCCACAGGGCATTTTTGTGTCGTGTTTTTGCCAAGGTGGCACGACAATAGGGTATAACGAATCTTAGATTTAATGGATAGAATAAATCATTTCCTAACTTTTTTATTATACCTACCGGAATTATTCTTGTCAAGCAGTGATTATTTGCCATTAAAAGATGGGTAGAAATACATAAATGAGATTTCCCTTGCGCCATGCGCAATTAGCCAAATCAGCCAATCAGCTAGGTAAACATAAATCTATGCATTTGTTTAATACGGGGCGTATTTGCTTTCACCGATAACATTTGTGCCCTTAGTCTGTTTCCGCTGTTCCGTGTTAGAAACTGCCGTATACGTCGGTTAGTAGTAGCCCAAATTTAGTATCTTCTATTTAAATTGATTACCACAGCTAGCTATTATCGGTTACATAATTCATTATAATCAAGTTTTACATGCTAAGAAGTCAACAAAGTTTTACTAACGGAAAAAGCGATAATCCAAAGTTTTTATGAAATGTAGAGCACCATCTACAAACAGTCAGATTGCAGCTCGCAGTTTTAGTCGTATGTAAATGCCACTCTGAATGCTTGAGGAAGATTACTAGTGAGTCGAAATAACAAAGAGCTTTTCAAGTTGCAAAGAATCTCAAACCCCTGAAAAAAATAAGGTGAGATGATAGCAAACTCATTTACTTAATATTTATGAATAATTAATCAAAGATTAAATGCATTGCTTTATTGAAAATCTTGCGTTTCCTTCACTGTGTACTGTAGTCAGTTGGATCAATAAGTGATAGGTGTTGATTATAATGAATCAAACTCTCAAGTCAAACTTCTCAGTCCAGATTTTACATATTGGTTACAAACTATACAATAAACTACTCTCTGTCGTAGGTATTGTTGCTGTGTCTTTAGACACTCACTGTTTCATACACTCAACAGCTTAACTCAATTTGTTTAATTTTTAGGCTAAAATGGTAGCACTTCATAACATTATAAGCTACTTATATTATTGGACTTCATAAATAGAATACCTAGATTGGGTATTTTTTTAATAAACCAGTAATACCAGACTATTTGTAATATAGCATGCCTCTGCTGATTTTTATTAAGACTTAGCTCGCCTATTTACAAAATTGGAGACTGTATTGCTCTTTGAAACGTCAAACCAATATCAACACAAAGTGTAGTACCTTTATGCAAATGTATGATTGTTATTTGACTGATGGTTTGGTTAGTTTTAAGTTACTATATTGTGTCATGCAGAACTTATCAGTACTGTATTATTGTGTTATTACACTATATTCTATTGTATTGTATTATAATAGCTGTATTATGTTGTATTGAACTGATTTGAATTGTGTTATAGGATTGATATGTTGCATTATGTTGTGTCATATAATATATATTAATACATATTTTGTTGTATTTTAATCAATTGTATTATATTGTATTGTTATAGCGCTCACGTATCAATTATTACCTTACAGAAGTATGCGATGTATGAGTTAACTAATTATTGTTGTGGTTAAAGCTAAAGGGGGTACATCTATTACTTTTATGTAGGGCTATGCACATTGCGTACACGTTCAAATCAGTATTGTAGCTCTTCCTATTTTCAAGTTTTAAATTTATTGCTACATGCTTTGATAGATCGTTTTTCGGGTAGGTTTTGATCGATAAATATTGCACCATAAATGTATGTCAGCTCTTATATGTCTATATGATCATTTTGTATTTTGAACTCATTATCTCTAATGGATGCGATTCTTTACATTGTAGTCGGCCGCCAGGGACTTGATATGACAAACATTTTTCCCCATCACCTTAGCCGCTGATCTGCCAGAAACCCTCTTCTTACTCGTTACATTGATACCTGTACAACTACTGATTGACAGGCTATACTGTATACCTCATTGGGTACACTGGTTGTGACGCAGACTAACTAACGAATTTAATGTAAACTTAATCTTTTAAATGAAATTATTATTATTAAAATTATTTCTTTTTCATTTAACTGACATCAATATGCGAAATTTCTGGCTTAGCTTTAGATTTACTGTACTGGTAGCATGTTAAAACCATGCAGTATTTTGAAGCCATGTATGGTTGAAATGTTGAATGTAACCAGTATGATGGAATGTGTGGTGCAGTATGTTCGATGGCAACCAACTTTCTGGATGATTAATTAATATCATGTCTTTGTATGGGTATCTTAGTACTTACGATGACTAGTATGAAGATTATGGAGACTTATGAAGACTATTATGATTATTATATAGCATGTTTACCAAAGTACATAGTCTGTTTATCATGATATATCAAAAACTGTTAATTGATTCTAGAAAGCATATTGCAAAGTATTTAATAAAACTATTACATAATTATAATCTTAAAGCTCATTATCCCCGTCTAATTGATTACCATCCTCAATCTCATCAGTCATTTCATTACTGCACTCTACACAGCCGCATAGACTTGTGCAAACTCTTTTTGCATGAGCAACTGGTCCATTGGACAAGCTGCCTAGGAATAGCTCTTTGCTCATCAGGAAAGCATTGCCCAGAAATCTCATCATCTTTACTCCAGACATGGTTTGTGGGATCTGGGGGCACCATTAATGGTTGAATTTAATGGTTGAAATGGCCGACGGAGAGAACCCTCTTGGTGGAAGGTTTTTTTTCATAAGATGTCTTTGATGAGAACAACCTGTATCTGGCGTCGGCTTCACTTGTAGAATCAGACTTGCCATAAAGATGCAGTGTTGAACGTGTTAGATCGTTGAACAACCTTTTATCTATTAGAATGTGGTAGTTGATTATATTAAATTATGTAATCCATGACAGCTAGCTTTGGAAATCGGTATAATTAGTAAATTAAAGTTTTCGATCATTACTCCAAAGGCCGGCGGTCGCTCGATGAGACAGGAAATTGACAACAAACCTAATTGATATCGGGGTAATTTAACACCCCCGTACTACAACATGACGTAAATGTTGGTCTACGGCTCTGATTAGCTGGTCCGACTGACTGCACACGGCATAAGAAAAAAATTATTTTTGTATAACTACTCACCATTTAATGGCAAATTACTCTTAGCTTATCAACTAAAATAGCGGTAGGAAACTAAATTAGTAATGAATAAATTAGAAACATGTTAAAAGTGTCAAGCTACCATAGACCCCATCTTCTGCCACCTGTTGACACGATAATGCCCTGTGGCCACCAGACTAAAAATAGTTAATTGACAAAAGCTTTGTAATGGAGAAATATGCAAATGATGCAAGAAAAGTAAAGCCCTGGCATATAGCATCGTGATCCTTAGATACATGGACTGGATTACTACAGAAGTTAAATATAAGAAAAGTAACTGCATTGACTAAGCGAAGACCTCTTCTAAAAATATTATAAACACAGTGATACACATTATATCAGATTACCGGCCTGAGAAAGAATATACACGTACTTCATGGGATGATGGTTGAAAATCTTCAATGCCATAAAACAAGCAGCAACTACTGCTTTGACCAGGCTCTTTAGTCATCCAAATTTATAATTAATTATTTTAATAATCTCATGAGGATCGTTTAAAAAAAATCAACGTCATTTCCTTTACTTACACTGCGTTGGACATCAGTTAGAATACCAAAGTACTCAAAGCGTCTAAAATTTCAGTTACTTTGAAATCGGCAAAAATAAAATGATTTCAATACCCCTATGTTAATTACATAAACCTATATAATGTATAATTGCTATAGACTGGTGAAATGTGCACGTTATTTTTCAATGAAAGGCGCACGACTTAATCGTTCTATCCTCTGTTGCTCGGCGTTTCAATTTCCAGTCTTAACTTTTATTAAACCAAGCCTGTCAAGCATTTTCTAAAGATTTTCAACCAATTTAATTTTGTCTATTTGTGTATAATCCGTTCAGATGGGCAAGTTTTAAGAGAATTTCGACAACTTGCAAAGACTTGGTAACATATTTAAATAGGCTTATATGTGTTTTTTATTATTATTATACTTTAACGACTCTACCAAACGATGGTTAAACTTGTTGATGAGATTTCGATACCAGGGTTCGTCTCATTGTTGATGAATAATTTTCGTAAGTTGTGGGCACATGCATTTATCATAAAAACTCTCTAACCTCGCACCCGCTCGTTTGGTCATGGGATCATGCACAAAATGCTGCTTGCTCCACTCACACTTAAGATAGTTTTACCAAAAATTGATAAAAGCGGAACAGCAAAGTCTATCATTGTAGCAAACTCCAGACAAACTGTTACCAAAACAAAACAATTACGACATATATAAAAGACCAACAAGGATTTGCTGGTGGTAGGCACCCATGATTACAATGTTAGACCTCTTTAACAAAAATATTAGGTCTTCCTAGATGGTAATCATTTTGAGTATACAACAATACATATTACAAAAATCTCCATTAAAAATCATGATTGTTATGCTAACCATCACAGCACAATCATAACAATTTCCGGTACAACCATGAGCTTATTGAATGTCTATTAAAGTTCTAGAGAAAGTGTGGTGTTTATCATTGAATTCATGGCCACATCAGTTTCCTGTTAACAGTTGCCACAACGGATGTTTGCTATAAAACAGAATGTAAGTGTGAATTGGAATCGGCACTATTCATCAATTGCACACATCTTGATTATAAGTAAATAATGACTTTAATATTTCCATCACTCTTCTGAAACATGAACTTTATTATTAAAAAGATTGTCAAAGAAAGATTGTTTGACTGAGTGATGAAGAACTCCCATTAAGTTTATAGTCAACTGGTCCAATGTTGCATTAGATTCCGAGAAAGTATTTACCACATGGGCTGATGGTAGAGAAACACTAAATGGCATGATATAACCTACTTACTGAGCCACAACCTAATAAAACATTATTGGCACAATCATACTTTCTTTTTCCAAAACATAGTAGCTATAGCAAAAAATTGGATGTCTAATACATTCCAAAGGCTATAGAAACTAAATATTACTGCCAAAGCTCTTCCAAGCTACTTACAAGTATATTATTGAAAACAATCGAGCCTAGATATGGGCATTTTTGGGAGCTGTCTAACTATAGCAGCACTGCATATCTTCCATTTAGTAGTCAACTGCATGCATAATTTTCAAGCTCACTTCCATTTGTAATGTGTCCATTTTCAAAAAGTGTTTCAAAATTGTGAACTGGTTGATGAGACATTAGGAATATCAATCAAAACTATCTATGAATGTCAAATACCATATGCAACTTTAAAAGTTTATAAAGTAACCAACAGTTTCACTACTATATATCCACTTAGGTACCAATTTAGGTGAATAACATAATTTTTAGCATTGCCATTGATCAAAATAGTAAGAATTCAGTAAGCACACTGCTTTCAACAGTATGATGTCTAAATTAAGTTAAAAGCATCGTTGTACACTATGTCAGTGTACCCAACTCACAGCACAGGTTTCAGAGTAAAAATGTCCTTTGCGTCTTTCTCGTGACAATTGTATGAAACAAAAAAATGGAAGTTTTCGCCATCAAAAATTTCAAAAATGTTTTAAAGTTTTTTCTATAGCTAACAATGCTAATGTCAAGAAACTCAGAACAGTTGTTTATTTTTTATATTTAGTACCAGCAAAACAGCAACAGGTTATTCATGACCCATATTATCAACATTTTTAAATTATAATAATCGTTTACTGCAGTTCATGAATCTATCGATATAAGGGTACACTTTGAGCAGGACTTAGACGAGTTACACTGTAAATGTTAGGTTCTTTTGACTAGTTTGCAACAAGACTACTTGGGTACATGTGTGTGTGCGTGCGTGCGTGCGTGCGTGCGTGCGTGCGTGTGTGTGTGTATTTATTTTATTTTGTCAATTATTAGAATTATACATGTCCATGTTACATGAAGCAAAATGCCGTGAAATTTGTAACAATAACAGGTTGCAAATTGCTTACTGTGTGAGCAATTTTGCCAATTAACTTTACACTAGCTGCCAAAAAAAGCATTTCATATGTATTCACTTTTATTTGATTGCCATGGTGTTCAAATACCTATTCCCTGTGGTAAAATTTCATTAGAAGTGACATTCAAATAAAGGGTGTCTTTGCATTTCTTAACTTACCCATCACGATGTTGGAAAACTAAATTTAGCGAAGCAATGCTAATGCTACCAGTATGTTGCTCTCTTCTATGGTCAAAGCGACAGTAATGCCATCAGCCTCAGCGTTTTTAAGCAGTTATTTATATAAGTGTTCATTGAGCATGAGACTGAGTCAAACAAGGGACTACTTTGAGTAAAAATATCAGCTAGATAACACTTTTAATTATTGTGCAAGGGTCACTTTAATAGCCTTAAAGATGAAGCCACGCAGCTTTGAAGTAAAAAAACAGACTTTAATAAACCATGAAAATTGCGACTATATCATCATGCAGTGTTCCTCAAGAGTAAATTCACTTTTCAATAAAATGCTTCAAAGACTTTAGGTAAGATTGCTAACTACATCATAGCTGAATCTAAATAAATGTGTTAGGTTTAGACCCTAATGACTTCGAATCAGAATGTTACTCTGATTCTTGTGACAATTAATTTTCTCAGGTACCCCATCAAAAAAACGTTGCAACCACTAGATCACCAACCTGTGAATTAACCGTTAATTGTGTAACTGATTGTTATTAGCACTATTTTGTGGACACCTTTCTGCCGATCACTTGCTATTATTAGTTTGTTAAGATCAACAAGTTTTGTTAAGATCAAGTTTTCTATGATCACAGCCGATTGCTGTAGATGTGGCATTTTAAAAAAAGTTGCATACAAAAAGAGGTTTTACGGTGTTTTACCAGCAGACTCACTTATTTGTAGCACTGAAGATTTAGGCTGAAACAAATTCACATAACAGGCCGGGTTTATTCTAGAGTCATTTGTTTGATATTATTGTTCTATATGAAGTCCACAAAACAATTTTACGATTTTAAGTGTGCAGCAGTGTGCATCTCTCTATGTAACTGCATCAACTCAATAAAAACTGATACACTCAGACAGGTGTTGGGCTAAGTGGTGGTCTGAACACTGTTGTCAACAATTCACTACAAATTTACTTGCCAATTCCGAAAAGTTTTTTTGTGAGGCACTACACATATTGTGATGTATTCTTACAAATCGTTTGATATACTTTGTAATATCAGTTTTTTGTCTATTTTGTGATGTTGCTCACATTAATCATATCTTTCCTAAAATATGTTGGCTAGTGATACGATGTAACTAAAATGATTTACATTTCTTTAGTATTTATTTACATCACTGGTTTTCTATAAAAATTGGTATACAACATCACCATCAGTTATTGCACGATGAAAATGAATGCGCCATCTAAAAACTATAATTTTTGTGTTATGCAAAACTCCATGAGGCAATTTGAAGCAAAACCAGCTGTTAATATTTTGAGCTTTCAGCTCGCTGGCTTCAAGAATGCTATAGCTTATGAAACCGCTAGACCATTTGTTTGGTGCATATTGTTACTATGGAATAATAATAACGGTTTCCATTATTACCAGACAAGCACAAAAGCGGGAAATTAACTATTGGCAAATAAAATAATACAAAAGATCTTATACCAAAAAATCATTGGGGCTCATCAATAATTTAAAAGGACTATTCAACCTAGTCTACTGTCCTGGTTACACAGACAAAGGTTCATTGTTTGTAAAGCCAAGGCAATTGTGATACCAAAGAAATGCCCTTTTCATGTATTGTGTTAAAATGACTATCTTTGTCTGCGCTGGTGCTAAAACATTTTTGGTAACTGTAGCTGGCCAAAATAGTCGATTCAACCTTATTCATTTACATTTAAACAAGCTCCGTCTAATATTAGCTGATCAGCGAAGATGACCATTAGTTCTCAGAAAATATTTATACATTTCAGACATTCATGCATCGTTGTATCCACTATATTAGCAGCACTTTTACAATTTCAAAAGATTTATGAACTTTTTAATTTTTATTTTGTTATTGTCTCTTTCGCAACCAAATTTATTTTCAGTTCTGTTCAAATTTTTAATTTTATTCTCCCAAACGATGACATAACGTCACTGATATTGTTATAACTTCAGAAATAATGAAGATATCAACTTAATATGAAAACAGCTTGTTGAGAAGAAGATATTTCATAACGAAATAAAAGAGAGATAAATAAAAACTTTAAATTAACTTCATTAAAATGACAAAACTTTTATAAACTTTATCAACGATATTTTGCAAGCAATTTTGATTGTCATATTTTGACTTTTGCCATATTGTTTGTTTACTATTACTGTTTTTCACATCAAATATATGCACTAAAAGAGTCAGTATCATTTGATATAAAGTTACTAAAGTTCCAATGGCTAAGAACATTAAAAGCTTCTACAGCTTAAACAATCACGGTTTTATTTTTGTCCATGATCTTTCCGCAGTGATCTTTCTGTTTAATAAGTAGTGAGCTGCTAGCGAGAGGCCCGCTGACCAGTTCATATAATTACCAACTAGCAGGTTTTATTGGAGAATACATTTTATTGGTCTATCTGAAATGAAAGCTGAGTAATTATAAAAAAACTAGCGCACTTTCTAAAAGCCGATTTATCAGCTTCCGGCCACGAAGAGAAGATAAACCAATCTGATACATGGGCTTGCTGTCGCAAAAAAAGTTAAGCATGTTAGGCTAACCACATTTTTTCTGTAGTTTAGCAATTTCATCAACCTAAAGTATATTAAAAACTATATTCGAACATCACCTTTAGTTGGACGCCCCTGCTATTTGAGTGCCACTTTGGAAGAAGTTTTCAGAAATAGAGCTTCACCATTTAATTGAATTTTACTTCTGTTTTAAGACCACTTCTATTTTACCACCGCTATTTGGCATTCTTTATTTTTAAAAACCTATAATAGCAAGTGAATATTGAAAAGCGTCCTTATAAGCGTACTGATAATTCCTTTAGTTCATCATTGGCAATTTATTCATTTGTTGTATCTGTTCATATCAAAATCTGTTTTCCAACATTGAGTTTCTATGATTTTTTGTTAAAATTTTCAATAGAACACAATAAAAATAATTAGTAGCTGTATCAGGCTGATAATAGTTTGTCTGACATAGTCTCAAGACTGTCATGCAAGTGAAAAGCTTTCGGTGTCTACGATGGAATCAGAGCTACAACTTATTTTGAGGCTAGAACTTTTAGGCTATTTTGAGTACACAGTTTTAGTTTATATTTCGGTTGTAATTTGCAGTTTTTTTTTTTGTGTGCGAGAAGTGTGTATTCTAAAGTGCAAAGCGTAAAAGTATTGCTTTGCTAAAAATTGTTCAGCACTAATATTGACTATCTCAGTTGTGCAGAACCTGGGTTGAAGTGACATGAAACTATGTAAGGGATTGAACAGTCGTAAGAATATAAACAGTTTCCAAAGGAAATAGATGACTCACTTCATTTTGGCACCACCAACAACTTTATAACTTATGTTATAAAACATGCTAATAAATAAATTTATTAGTACACATGATATAATAAAAAATAAATGCAATAATCAAATATAATCGTAAATAATAATATGTAATAATGATTTAATAATAAATATATAAATAATTATGCTAACAAGATGCAGTCTAGGCTAAGCATACAATGACTTGCAGGTTTGCAAGTAACATATATTAACTATTAAAGACTTGTGTCAGCCTTTTATGCATCTTTATTTAGAGATCTACGACAAGTTGGACGTAAGCTGGCAAATTTCTCGCATTCAATAGGCAAATGCCGGTTTGCCCAAAAGAGAGTGGAAAACATAGGTGAGATTCAATTAGCTTGTAAAAGGTTTAAGTTTATGTTCTCAATATTAAGAGGATGAAGTGGAACACTATGATCAGAGGTACTAATGCAAACCTATCTAATTATCTTTAAAAAAGCAATGTCATATCAACGCTTCAACACATATTTTTAACACAAGCAGGTAGTTATATATAAAGTCTATACTCTGGGAATTCCATGCAGCTGTAAAAAGCTTGAATGCAATTTTTTCATGTGACATGTGTAAAAAATTGTTTGAATCTGATCTAAAATACATGCAGTTTTAATCAAGCTGCACTTTATTATCATTGCACTCAAATTGATTTATCAGACGTAACATGGTCATAAAAGATGCTGTAAATGGATAGGTATCAGTAACAACCATTTGAGAGATGAATGAATTATTTTTATATTTTTTGCAATAGAATAAACTGTCAACCTAAAAATACATAGAATACTTTGGTATAGACTGAAAATTTATGATCACCTTTAAGCGAAATTGACGTCAACATTAAACATACCACTTAATGTCACTTTGCATCTCCGCTAATTAAAAATTTTTAAAAAAGTGAAAGTAGGCATAATATTGAAAGCTGTTGAAATAGTGTAAAAACCTGTTTTTTATCATTATTTCCATGCAGTCTGTCGCAATCGTAAACATATGTGTAAGCAATCTGTAGGCATTTGACAAAATTCTTTTGAAAAGTTATTCAAAACAACCGTTTTTAATTGATAGTATGACAAGAATAGTACACGAAGTAGCCGCTTTTCTGAAATCAGGATTATTTTAAAGGAAATTGACTGTAGTATTCATATTAAAATAATTTACGTATTTTTATGTATGCACAAGTAACTTTCTTTTATACTTTAATGATGTTAGTTAATGTGTTAGTAAGATTGTGCACACAAAACTATGAAATTCTTTGTTTCCTCTTGCTTTTATAACTATATAATACTTGTATTTGCAACAGAAACAGCAGAAACAATATTTGCATTGTATCCCACACTATCCTTGGATATTTTTTGTTGCTATATATTATTAATAATAATCTACCTTATTGTTGTATGGTTCTAGTTGTAGAACTTAAGCATCATTGGCTATGCTTTTATGACAGGTTCGAGTAGTCAGGGCAGGTCAAAATTAATGGCGTACCGATATTGAGCAACATATAGGTTGGTAAATAGTATGATCGAGTCTTTTTTTAATTATACCATAAACGTTACTTGCTTTTATTATTAAGATAACTCTGAAACTCAATGGAAATGGTAAAGTTGACAAACCCAAAATTTAAAAGAATGGGAAAGCAAAGGCTGCCGCATAATAGTAGCAACCTCTGTTTCTTTACCGGGATGACATCCGTTAAAAATGTATAAACCAAAAAGTTACACAGCCTTATGAGCCAACACCAGAAAAAAGAAACCAGTCCACACATTTTTCACTCAAGCATACTATTACTGCAATAATTGGATGCAAAACGCTACACTAACACCATAACCCTTCTATGTCTGACAGTGTTTAGAAATAATTGGACAAATTAGAGCAACCAGTCCTATTCTTGCAGCGAGCTCCGTACAGACTGTTACCAAAACAGCAAACTTAGAACAGATTTCAATGACCAATAGGGATCCACTGGTGCTAGGCGCTCATGAATGCAATGCTAGACCTCTTTAAGGAGAAAGCGGGGTCTGTGTTGATTGCAGTCATATTGTGTATTGATGCAAACTAACAGGGTTGCTATTGTTTGATTTTTCATTATTAATCCTAATTTCCTGCTAGCCAATGCAGCACAATCATAGCAACTGTTTATAAAATTATAAGCATAGCAATTGTTGATGGAAGTTACAAAGGTAATGAGATATTTCTCACGACATTCTCAGCCGAACCAGTTGTCAGTTAACAGTCGGCGCAATAACCGTATAGGATAAAACAAACACATGGCATATAAATTTGAGTAGGTTTTGAAGCTAATTGCTGATATTTTGAAAGAATCTTTGTGAACAGTGTCTTTAAATTTTCCTCACTTATCTATTTTTTAAAACTACTTTCATTCTGAATTAAAAATAGAAAAATGTATTGAAACAGTTACACTTTTAATACTCTAATATTGTTAGTAATTAATCAGTAACCACTTTGGCATTTTTACTGATATATGTATAATTTTCACTTTCTATTTCTAATTATTAGGTAATTTTTGTGTATAACTTTATTAAGTGGTTCAGTACCTATAATGTGTTTACATTATTAATTATAAAGTTAAAATTATTACAAATTTTTATGTTCTATTTGGCAACTTATCTGTACAGGCAACCACTTTAGTAAGCTTTTTCAATGACAACTGAGAGTATTTTAGTTAATCATCTTTCAGTTTGAGTTTAAGTTTAACATGGCTAATAATTTGCATTTTGAAAATCCTATGTGTAAGATGACAAATACCAAAATTAAAAAACATTTTTAGTAGTAGCTCTGAATCATTGCATGATTAACAGTGTGTAGATTAGCTTATAGTATAATCAGTAAAATCAGCTCGTCTTCCAGACAACGTGTCGACAATCTACTCTTTCATAGTTGTGCTATGCTGGCAAAGGAACTAAAGCTACATACATCAGATTTCAGAATTTAACAGCAACTACATTATTATGCTAGTGTAAACTAGAAACGACAGGTTGTTACACTACCATTAAGCAACAGGCTAATTTTTTCATCATACAAATATACAATCAGAAATACCACCAAAATGTCTGATCTGTCATTAATAAAAATGTAGTAAATATTCAAGAGCTTCAGGTTAAGAAATAGCTACTAAAGAACCTCCAACAATTATTTTCGGCTGAAAAAGTAAAAGTTTCACTAATAATTATGTTCCACTTGCAAAATACTTAAAACGCTTATTATCACTATGTTTTTTTACCACCATAATTTCCTTTACATGTAAATATGGCCTCTTTATTAGCGATTAAAAAGATAAGAGTATTAGCAATAATCTCACCAGTTAAGGTGCTATGCTTCATCCATGTGATCTTCAAGTTCCATCTTTCAAAGTTTTGTGAACAATACTAATGTCAGCTTCGTGCGTTCCTTTTGTCACTAAAAAAGCGCAAAAAGTGTTGTGCAGTGAGCTTTTGCATGACAGTCAGAATAAAATCAATTATCAGGAGATAAATGAACAAAGGACTTTGGGTTAACCAAGCATAATGGGCTTTGGGAAAAAGGGCAGTGATGCGTAACCAGTGCAACCGGATGTTTGTGATGCTTGCTGTAGTGAAATTCCAACCATAAGCAGATAATATGGTGCACTTAGTATAGACTAATTAAAGTACCGCTGTGAGTTACCAATTGGCGCTCTTCATTATATTAGATGCACCATTTCTTTTAGCAGACGGTGAATTGCTGCCCAGTTTGTAGTATATCTCAGCAGTGATGAGCCATGCTTTTTACTAGTGATTTGATGTAAGGAAACTCACATGTATGTTTTTGTTTATAATTTTTTGATTGGTCAATTATTTGTTTTTGTATTTCATGCTTGTAAATTCAACCTTGGGAATTGTTGAAAAGTGCTTTCAAGTGTTAGGGGTGTCAAGCTCATGATAACATGAAACCTATATCATCACTAAAGAGTTTCAAATATTCTGTTGGTTTCAGTAGCGACTATTCTGTGAGAAACTCTAAATTATTTATGAGATAGCCAGATAAGACGACAATATACTGTAGACAATAAATATCACCAGTGCAGTATGAAATATAATGCTAACCTATTCGTTGAGTATTATTTTATGCATGACAAGCTAAATCATATCAGATGGTAATGACAAAGCATTAATACCTGGTCCAGCTGCCTATCAGACCCTAAGGCTGACGCCACAACTAGGCTAAGTCCTAGCCAATCAGGGTATCTAGTCCGCCGGTTAATATTTGGTTTGCTAAAAGAAAATAGCCAAGGCTAACAAAGAATTAAAGGTACGATAGGCCGGCCTGCAAGAGATAAGGCGTAAATAAAGAGGCCAGAAAAACTAGTGGAGCAGAGATTGCGGGCAGTCTCTTGAATGTTGTTTTGTAGATTTTTTGCATGCACTTGATTATCTGTATTCATGTATTCGATGATTGTGTTTTTTTGCCTTGTCCCCAGTAGGTGTGTACCCAGTAGGAAACTCACACGAATGTTTTGTTAATAGTTTTTACTTTGTCACCTTTTTTGTTTTTGTATTCTATTCTTATAAATCTACACTTGGAAATGGTTGAAAAGTGCTATTTAAGTTTTAATGGTGTCAAGCTAATAATAAAATGAAACCGACATAGTCAGTAAACAGTTTCAAAGTTCTTTTGGCTACAACAAAGACTATTCTGCGAGCAAATTAAAATTACTTATGAAAGGGCCTGTCAAAACTTTACTACGCTGTATACAACATACATTCTCAGTGCAGTATTCATATAATGTTAACCTACTCGCTGAGTATTTTTCTTTCGTTGACCAGCTAATTCATTTCACATGGTAATGGCAAACCACCAATACCAGGGCTGGCTGCTTATATGACCTCAAGTCCGACGCAACAACAGGGCCAAATCCTAGCCCAGCAGGGACTGAGTGGCCGAAAAAGACTGGGTTGACTGAAAGAAGACAGCCAAGGTCAACAAATATCTGAATGTTCAATGAGACAGGCCTGCAAAAGAAAAGGCGCATATAAAAAGACCAGAGAAAAACACAAAAAGTAGAGCTCACTGGCAGTCTCTGCAATGTTGTGAGATCGCGAATCCTGAAATCACAAGAGGCGGCAGACTTAGTGATAGTATGGAGAGAGTACTAGAGTAAAGAGCACTTTGAGGTGAGGCCTCTTCTGCCTAACTGAGCCGAAACTGCATAATGGTGGCTTTATCCTAACAATCGGTGTGGTAATATCCTAATAGTTGGCATTGAGATGAACAGCAGATGCACTTGGACGGTGGACAGTGACAGCAATCGTTCTACCAAACTATTTGTAAGAATGATATTGGTACTTCGGGTCTTAAGTAACTACCTTAAATCACTTCATTACTCTGACTCAGGAAGCGTTGAGTACACTGTCAGTCAATTTCAGGAAGTGGAGAAGGCAAATAATTAAACTAATGGTGGCAGTTTGCTCTATCTCCGAGAAGCTGTGAAAGAAAAAGCAGAAAACTGCAGACAAGCTGATCACGTAGGAGCAGTATTTGACTGCTGCCCATCCGATTTGGTTTGACATTGACTGAACAATAAAACTGCTGAGCAAGTAAGTTATTGACAAGCTCCCTCAGGGCACGAGGTACTTGCACATGGTGAATGACAGCCATGGCCTCAGGCCGATAGAACGAGACATTTGACCATTACACCATGCTGCCAATAAACAGAGTCGTGTGTCTCCTAATAAGGCTCTGTGATGTAAAAGGTGAGGAGGTTTTTGTGGTGAGCTATATTTATGAGAATGCTATTTTAGGGATGCTCTTCTTAGATGCCCAGGGTGATATAGAGTTCCAAGAGCTTTTGATCTCTATGGAAAGTTGGTTCAAGAGCTTTTTGGACCGATATGGTCGTCTGTTGCTCAGCAAGGTTCAAGTAGTGTGAGCCTTGAAGGTGCTGGTTAGGAGAGATGGCCATTTTATGCCCTGTGACTATAGGGACCAACGTTCCGATGAAGAAATAGATGGTTGTCTGGATACGCTGCCCTCTGCTTTGAGCTCAGACTTGTCTAGTCTGAAAGTGTAGTCACTTGGTGCCTCAACTTTACTGGCCAACCCCTACACCTCCGAGTTAGCATCATTGTGGGCACTTATACAGGGGGACCACCGAATAAATGACAAACAACCATTTTTGAGCTCGGCTGTGACACTTCATAGTATGAATACTCTAAAGACCGGCTTCCAGCCTAGCTGGAAGACCTGATTGTGGTAGCTCGGAGAAACAGCATGAAGCTAGGCCTGGCTGAGCAGCTGGTACAGTTGCTAAAAAGCTATCAAAGAATGTTCAGTTCAGGCGATAGGAATTTATCAACAAGGTTTTTGGAGTAGGCTTCTTCAGTTTTTATGGTTACCTTTCTACTGTACGTCACTGTCTGCCAGGCGTCCAGTTATAGGGAAGCTAATTTTTTACTGGCATCTTGACAGTAATGTATTCAATGGCTGCCACTTTCATGACAGCGTTTTGTTGCACCTCAGGCTTTGTGCTGCCGTTTATCGGGCAGGACTAATTTTCGAGGTTTTCGGGTTTTTTCCGCTGCTACTTTCAAGGCAAGAGAAAGAGCTTTTATCTTGAGATCTGACACAGAGCTCGGAACTTGGCTAATCTAACTTCTGGTACCAATGTAAAGGATGCCTACTGAAGCGTCTCACGAGCACCACATGAAACTGAAAAGAATAATTTCTGGTGTTTGAGTTTCATAGATATATTTGCTTAGCTTACTATGTGTGTACAACAAACAACAAAATATAACCTGATGCAAATGGGCTCTGATTGTTTCCTCTGTTGGCTTGCCTTATATACAAAAGCATTGGTGGTAAACTCTGCTTTCTTATATGTTTGAGACAAACTTGGCTAGCCTCATCTATGCTGAACCAAGTCGAGCCGACATGATACATCAAAATAACAAACTTTGACTCAGCATACGACATGGCTAATAGATCTTGTGTGTAGTCATAGCTGTCTTAGGCAAAGTCCAAACAATCTCCTTATCTAAATTGAAATGATATCATTTCCGTCAATTCATTTTTTATTAAATCGGATAAATTTAAATGTCTTTCAGAACCAAAAAAAGATCACGTTGATACTTTTACAGTAAACTGAAAGCAAGAAAACGAGGCACTATTTTAAATTTTGATTCAATTTAATAAGCAATAGTTCAAAAGTTCCTTGCCAATTCGAAAAGCATTGTCGAGATATGCAAGTTTTAAGATGTTCTGCTCTTCTTCAATGTTTATATTATTTGAGATGTGCAAGTTTTTGTTCCTACACTATGTGTAATACTTACTAGATAAAGGCAAACTTGGAGCTTTTTAAAGAATTTGTTTTTGTTTTAAATATGTGTTGCATTATTGCAAATTGTTTCAGTAGAAACTACATGTATCTTGCAATAATTCTCCATTTACCTGAAGATTTGCACACCTTTGATGAGAAACAAAGATGATTCGCTGTCTAAGTTCTCAAATCAGCTAACTGCGAAAACGAAAAAAATTGAGAATATTGCATTTTTTGAGTGTTTATAGGGTTACAAATATATCTACAATTTTTCTTTGCCCAGTTTTTGTTTTTCTCTGAGATCTCAGTAATACAAATCAGCTAATTGGGTTTATTCTACAGTGTTGTTAGAGCTCAAACCAGTCAACTGGTTTTTTCAATACAGACTATATGCTGGGTGTCCGTAAAGTCCTGATGAAACATAAAAAATTCATTACTAAGCCAGTTGAGATATGTTAGTCAGAATTTTTTTGTATCAGCGATTAGTAAAGTTTTTTTGAGTGAGGAAATTCCGATAGAAATTTCAGTTAGAATTTAGTTTCAGATAGAAATTACATATTGTGTATTGTAAAACTGCTTCATTGCATATACGCAACTCACAACTCAACACTGCTTCATTGCAAGGCTTGAACAAGCATGGAGGTTTCAAAAATAAGGCAAAACAAAAATTGTATTGAAAAAAGTGAAGTTTTAATCCAGATTTCTAGGTGAGTAGGTTTGTACCTTAAACCAAATTATTTTATAAAAACTGAGCCTAAACCTTTACAGCATTTTTCGTCATCAAAAATTAATCTTGTTTTTGAAAACCGCAAAATGGTGCTCGTATTATAATCAGTTCTCCTTCTCTATAAATAGCATTAAATATGGTATGCTGTAAAAAAATCTTGCCATGATGTTTGTACCAACACAACCAGAAGAATGTCATGTTTTTTGCCACCTACTCAATATAAAATCAAACAAAAGAAACTATAGAAGTCACCTTTGGAAAAAAAAACACATCAAATTGTATAGTGAAATAACAAAAACAAGGCATTATAATCTGGTACGCTACACCAAGGTGAAAAGGCTTGTTTACCACGCAGCTAGACATAAAAATGTTTCTCATTGTGAGCACACGAACAAGCCTAGTCTAAATTTGGATTCTGTTATAAGTAAAACCCTGTCAAGAGGATCCTCATCTGAGATCAGAACAGCCAATGCTCCAAAAGACAAAAAGGGTGCTAATGCTAGCTGAAGCAAAAGTGAGAGATCTCGAGTCAATGCTTCCTTTTTTTGGCAGAAACAGACAAATCATATGTGAATTCGCTCCTAAAATAGACTAAGCTTACCATCATTAATTTTAGCCTATGTACTTTAATGTTGTAAAACTATCTGGTTGTTCATCTAGAGAAAGCAACAACAGTATTTGTAAACTATCAGTTATGACTTATTATAAACCAGTGTAATTCTATGCTCTTGTGCATCCTCAGACACATTGTAATATATCAATGATATACTAGTTGGCTGCTTTGTGCTCAACTTCTAAACTAGTTTGCAAACAAACCAGTCAACTGGAATTATGAAAAGTAGTTTTAGCCACAATAAATACTGATAAGATAAAAATATTTTACTTATTCATTTTCATCTTGGTAAGGATATTGTTTACTGGATTTAGAAAAGTTTAGCTAATATCAAAATGGAATTACAGAAGACCAAAACTTGTAATTGATTTTGTGAATTTTGCTTTGCGTCCCACATGACTGGTTTGAGAACTCAGCCAGCGGATTATCATAAAAAATTTAAACAGATTGTACAGAAGAGCTTAGCAAATTTTGAATGTTTAGGCACAATTTTTAGAACTTTTGAAGCCAAAGTGTTGCTGACAGTAAATCCGTAGGCATTTTTAATTTGTTAGCCAGTGCAAAAATGTTTTACAATTTAGCAGTAACCATAGTTGTTTATTAGTTGTTCATTAGTTTAACACTTGACCATTTGACAAGTTGATGCGTAAATTGACTAAAGATAGTCGGCTTGGCCCTGTACAGACTGTTATAACTTTATCGGATGTTTCTGAGGTATTGTGAGGCTATTTGCATTACACAACTTATAGACAAAGACTGTGGTAGCACTAGTGCTTGTAGAGCTAAATGTAATTACATTTTGCTGAAGAAAAGAACTTAACCAAATCCTTGGGTACATAAATAGCACATATTTTGAAGGGATTTTGTGGGCAATCACTTAAACTTTGCACTCCTTTTTTGGTAAACCTGGACTTCACTAACAAAGATGCCAAAAGTGAAATTAATCACTGCGCTGACTGAGCAAGAACTCATTGCTTAGGAGAATATTAACACAGTACACTATGCTACATTGGATGAACATGTTGAGAAAGATTGTAATGTGTAGGATTACGGCATAAAAATCCTTAATACCGTGATAAAATTAGTAACTACTAGCCAGGAGGCATCCTAACAAAACCATTTTTATTCAAGTAATGCAAATATCTGCCAGAATGTAGCAAACATCCTAAAACGATATGCCTATTAGTGTTACATCCTAAAATAATATTCAAATTGTGCTACAGTGTTTAAACATAACCGTAGAGACGTGTCCAAAGTTGGTGCAACGTTACCATAGCACATAACAAATTCGTGTTCTGATATATGTATGTTCAACTTTTAAGCCGTGCTCAAGCATAACTGTATAGAATCTAGCTGAGAATCTACAGATGGGCTTTAGAACTAATTTTTGAATGTAATTCAATAAAAACTATGTATAACAAACAAACCGGGAAACCGACACATGTTGGTATAAATTGACTATTTCCCCAGAGAGCGTAAAACGAAAGCAATCAAAAAACAGTTAGTTACAACAGCAGCATCGTGTTGTACCTACAAAATTGTGGTAGCTGCAACAGTAGATACAACAACTTTTGTCACTATTTGTGGCCACAAAAATTTTGACAAAGATTTGAGCAAATGATCAGATGAGTGAAGTTGCACCAAGTACTGATCAGCTGTCAAAGTTTGATCAACCACTTTCTGCTCCTTTGTGTCTCCTCAAGTTTCAAGTATGGAAAGCCACAGAAAACATTATTTGAATGAAGGCACAGCAGTGTGACAAAATCAATGAAAAGTTTTCAGTATGTGATAAAACATTATACTATGCACCAGGAGGATACATTTTAAACGCACCCAAGTCATGTTACATAAAGCTAATACAAAAAATAAGTGAGAATAAATTCAAGCTACTCACCCGTTAGTGACACTGATGAAAATCGTAATGGAAAACCGTCTGAGACTCCCATTGATTGATAGAGAAAAATCTGTTGCCATTACTGAACTTGTATGTACGTAAGTGGCAAGTCTAACGACAATTTTATCATGGATAGCCAGCCTGAAATATCAAAGAAACAGTTGCTAGCAAGATGAACTAATTATAAACAGCATACATGTAAGTGAATGTTAACAAGCAACTATGTATGCATGCAATTCTGCAACAAGTAATAAGGCAAAAGGCCAAAAAGAATTAACCTTTTCACCGCCCTTGAAAGCAGAATGAAAATATATAGGGTCTGCAGAGGAAGCTAAAGCAACAATGCAAAGAATATATTTTTTACATCACTGATTCTAAAACTGATCTGCAGAATCTTTAATTTATATTAGCACTTAACCTTAATAACTGTAGAGAAGAACATCAATGTAGATAACCAATGCCCTATACATGGTTACAGGCCCAACCATAACCGGTATACAGCCTTGCCAATTAGGAAAAAAAATATTCATGAATCTTATGTTGAGAAAACAATAACTATTGTTTAGTAGTCATGAAGAGACATTCAATGTTAGTGAACAGTGCAATGCTAATGCTTTCTATTATTTGTGACACATTAAATAGTGATTATTTGGATATCAGCCAAACATGAGAGCTGCCATAGAAATATGAGATAAAATACCTGTTATTGAAAATTATCTCAAAAAGCTTACTAATTATTGATTCTCATCAAGCGCTAGACAGGCTGTGCGAAACCAAAATTTTAACAAATAAGCTGCTACAAACAAGGACCAACATGATGAATGTAACCGATAATGCAGAAGCCAGCTAAGTTTAATGCATGTTAAACCCTTGCAGCAGTGAATCTACACTGGATCATCTATGATCAAAAATATGGACAACATTTATATCATATTACTCAATATACACTAGTTACTTCTAGAATATTGTTTTCTTAAAGAATCATTTATTATTATTATATTGTATTTAAACCATTGTAAAAATCATATAAACTCTTGGTATTATTTGTTATAGACATATATGGTTTACTAACAGTTACACATATAACCATAAAACGCTTGTTCATTTTTATTAATTGCAGTACGTAGTTGAGCAAAATTAAAAAAAATATAACGTTTACCATTATTTATATTGCTCTTGTTACTTTAACAAATTTTATAAATTTCATTAAATTTTTTTAATTCTTTAAGAGTAAGAGTAACTTAACTAGAGCATTAAAATGTAACTTCTATAATAACTTCTATAAGGAGTTACAAAAGTCCAACATGGGAAAGGAATAAAGTTGCAAGAGCAAAATAAATGGAAACTTGTGCAGGTAGAAAAAACATAATAACAAACTCAAGACAGACAATTTCAAGTTGCAAGGTGACAACTACTATCGAAGCTATGCAAATCCAAATAGCAAAGAAAGAAAGAAATGACAGGCTTGCTTTGAAGAACAGAGTGGAATTATTCTCAATACGTTGCAGCATCAGTAAAATGCATGGTGAAAGCAAAGTGGAAACAAATACCAGTTACAAATCTGGAGTATGGTTTCAAACCGAAACAAGACTAGAGACAACTTTTTTAAAAACCTCATCCATTAAAGTATGCAAGATTTGAGCAAGAACAACTAGCTTAGACAAAAGAAAAAGGCATGCAAACTGGAAGCGAACACATTATGCTGCAAAACCCAGTGGAAACACTAACTAAAGCATCAAACTACTCAGAGCTTGAAGAGATACGTGACAGCCTTCTAGCCAGTAAATGTACTAGTTGAAAGATATAAGCAAAGAAACACACAAAAAAACACGCTGAGTCACTGACCTTAAGCACTAAGCTAAAGCTATAACAGAAAACAAGCAGCCATTACAAAGTTAAGAGCCATTGTCACCTTGCTTGGAATTATACGGCTTGAAGATTGTTTGCACCTATTCTCAAATTCAAACAAACACAAACAAACACAGGGACTTTTAGTAAGGCAAGGCATGAAGCACAGAGACAAGTGAAGTAAAAACGTTATAACGGTAAGCTTAGTGCTACCAAAATAGAAAAATTATCAAATGGTACTTGGAAAACCACATTCAACAACTTTGCAGACAACTAAGAATTCATTTGTCAAGCATTTGTCATTAGTATCGGAATAGGTTACTTTTGATACATTTCACGTTAGCTGTTCTCATTCCAGGTTATAATTTTACAGCCAGAAAGCCTAGGACTGAGGAAATTTATGACATGCTCGCAGGTAAATAAGATGAAGAATAAGCAGTCACAAAAATGATAGCAAACTCAGTATAATATTCAGACAACAGCAAGAAACAAAAACCTGAAAACATCAGTAAATATTGTTATACTACCATTACTAGCACAGAAAAAAAAATTACATACAGTGAAAACAAGCGCACTTGACCTTAGATTATTTTCATAATTTGCCAAAGGCGTATCAATGACTTTCATGGGAGGTCAACTACACAGCCCTAAGATCGATACTGCAGAAACCCTTCAATCGGTGACTTGTAAAAAATGACTCGGCTTGAGTAGTTAATTAATTAGTCTGATGTGTCTGCACTTGAACCAAAAAAAACTAATCAACAAAGAAAACAGCATTCAGCCTATAGAAAACATGTTAGAAGTTTCACAAAGACTTTGTTTTTTATCGTAATTTCTTTGTCGCAGCAACCAACTTTGGTAGAATCATTACAACTACTCAGGCTTGACATATTGTAGATCAATAGGCTTGTGATAAATATCTATTGAGATGAAACACTATTGTTTGCATTGATTATTTTATTTTAAACTATTATAATAATGCGCTAAACTACAGTAAATTGATAAGGCATCTGACTCATAACATGCTCAACTTGCTATACTCATGATGGTAGGGGAGGACTGATAGGTGTCATTCTGAAGCATATTTATAGTCTTGTTTTTTGCATCAGCTAATGTAAAATCTATGCTGATTATTTCGTGTCAAAATATTACCACAAACTTCATGGTTAAAATTTATAACAATTAATATGATCCTTTGTCAACATTAGGTTTCAACAAGAAATAACTGTCACAAAGCTTTTTTGCGTGGAATTCAAGCCAGGTTCGCGCCATAAGTACTCATTTATGAGTTTGTCTGCGTCTTTATATAAACTGTTTTGCCAAAATAGTTAATAGTTCTGCTAGAAAATAAATGTTGTTGGTGATGTGAACTGGTTAAGCAGCGGCAAAGATTTTAGAGTATAAGACAATATATATGAAATTGGAAAGTTAAAAGAATATTAAGTAAGTCAAAGCCACAATGATGCTGTAACTGGCAGAGGAAGCACAGAAGCTAACAAAACTAAATAAATGTTTTCTAATGGTTTTATATGAGATCCTGCAGTTATTATATACATTGATTATAAATATGTTCCTTTCATTTTTTTTATTATTTGGCATATTATCAATTATTTGTTTTATAAATAAGTAATTTTTAGCACGCAAAATCCTATCCCCATATTTTCATCGGAACTGGGCTACTAATGAATAGTTGTACTGACATTCTTTGTGCATTATTCATGTTAATATTGAACTAACAAGTTTTGATAATTCTAAGGACCTGGTCTAATTTTGGCTTGCAATTAGTGGAGAGGGAATAACTCACACTCTATGGCATGAGTATATTAAAAGCTAGGTTTCGGTGTAAATTGTAGCAAAGATAAATCATGCAAGCTATTGGTAGGATTTAAAATGTTTATACAGTAAATTCTCAAACAATAGATATTATTTTGTCAAAATGTATTGGTGAAAGCAAAAAATGCATTCAATTCGATTACAATTTGCCAAATCAAAAATAACTTTGCATAGATAAAAATAAGTGCAACTCGAACATAAGATCTGCCTAATTGTTTTCAAAAACTGCTACCAAATTACATTAGACTGTAGAGACCGAGAGAAACTAACAACGTAAATAGTATGTTTCAAAAACATTTACTTTATGTAATTATGTTTGCATTATGTGATTATACATTAAAAGTACTGTGAAGTACATGTGAATTGCCTAGTCCGTTCTAATATATTTTGAAACTCACACCTTTTTGCGAACAAAAAGGGAAAATTTTCAGATTTTTCAATTAGTAAGTGGCATCGTAATTGCAGTATTATTTTCTTTTTTCAACAAATTTTCTCATTTTGGTGATCGATTCAATGGTTTTATAAACCGTGATTGCAATAATTTTATAATAAGTTGAAGGAGAGCGCAAATCGTTGACAATCATTTGCAAATATTTGCTTATTTTCTGAACGGCAAAGTTTATTTTGCAAAGAAAAAATAATAACAAATATGTTATAGGTCGATAATAAACCAAAACAACAAAATATTTCTACTATAAAAAGGTATTATCTGCTTGTCTATCTATACCCGTTTATCTGTACCAATATTTTGGTCTGGATAGGCGAACGATATGATTATTTTTGACAAGTTGATATTGCAACTTATCAAATATTATATGATATGTTCAGAATAATTGCAAATAACAACTTACACAAAATATGTCAAAATCTACAAACTATGATTATGTAAAATCACTTACTGCTTGTATTTCATTAAAACATAGAATTTACATATAGGTTCATAAATGGCTGAAGCAAATCAGATTTTGACGTGAGAGTCACTCCATAGTCAACTTGGACACAACTAGCAACAGATATCTTTGTTGGATTCATATGTTCATACCCATGTTCACACATATGTTCATAGGCATTTATGTCTATGAGCACATGTATAGAAACATAAGTGTATAAAAAATATGTACCTATGTACCTGTATACAAATGTATGTTTATACATTATTATGTAGTCCATATGTAAATAAATACGTAGGTGTATACATACTTACAAATGTATTTACATCTGTACATACAAATGTACATACCCACGTACATATGTGCATATATGCACAAGTGTATGTACTTGCACACATGTGGGCATGTGTGCACACTTGAATGGGAATATACATGCTTATTAAATAAATATGCACACACATACTTAAATAAATGCATATTTCCATGCACATATACCTGCATATGTGCATACACACAGACCACGCATACATACATACACTTTCCATTTTGGCAGAAGTGAAGATTTTAAAAAATAAAATAACTATAAAAATTCAAAAATGGCAATAAAAGAACAGAAAAAAAATTCCAACTGGCTGTTGATTACGGAGCTCTAAATATGGCTAAAAATATGTTTAATAACTTATCATTAATTGAAGAGATCATTTATCATGATGCTGAGAACGCAATGTTCTTATCTTTAGATGCTACATTTGTCTTTTATGCACTACAAAATGAAGTTACTATGAATGAAACAGCATCAAATCTGTAAAAATCGATTCCTAATATCTTTTCAGGAAATTACCAATGATATTGCGTATCTCACATTTTGTGTATCTACAGATCATAAATTGTCAACGCGGCATGAACTTCTAAAAAATGCCAGTGCTATGTAGATAACTGAATTGTTTCAGGTCTTAATGACTTTCAAAAACATAGAAATATAGTACAGACAATTGTAGTTAGACTTTAAATCCTCAATGACTAACAGTTTTCCCTTTTTACAAATTTTTTAATATGTTTTTAAAGTAAACTGTAAGGAAAAATGAAGCACTATAGTATATTTTGATTCAATTTGGTAAGCAATATTTTAAGAGATTTTTGCCAATTTAATAAGCAATGTCTATGGTACATGTATATTCAAGTTTTATGTTGTTCTACTCTTCTTAAATGTTTAGATCAATTGAGGTGTGCAAGGTTTTGTTCTATCATTAGCTGATACCTACTACATAAAAGCAAACTTGAAAAGATTTTAAGAAAATTATGAAATTAAATAGACTAGTTATTTAACTGGGTTTGAAATATGTTTTAATGTTATTAAATAATGTTTTTGGAATGATTACGTTGTACTAATTTCCAAATTACCTGAAGATTTGCCAACTTTTGATGTGAAAAAAATTCAAATAAAGTTTCAAACAGATATTACGGTATAACGTATCAAATGTTGAAACTGCATTTACTTTTTGGAGCTTTTGCATTCATAGTATTTCTGACAGTAAATCTATTAACAGTCTTACTTTGTAAGCCAGTGCAAAAAAGTTTTACAATTTAGCTGTAACAATAGTTGTTCACTAGTTGTTAATTAGTTCAACACCTAACAATTTGGCGGTTTACAAATAAATCTACTAAAGACATTAGCCTAGCTTGGTATAGACCATTTATATTGCAGCAGTTTTATAGACATATACATGTGGTAGCACTAGGGCTTGAAAGACTACTAGTTTTTTTTTCAGTTTGCTTAAATAAATGAGTTTAACGAACTCTTTGGGTACATAAGTAGCACATGTTTTGAAAGGGTTTGTGAGCAATCCTTTAAACTTTGCCCTCACTCATTGTAAATCAGGCCTTCAATAGCAAGGATGCCAAAAATGAAAGGATTTACAGCTCTGACTGAGCAAAGACTCTTTCCTTAAGAGACCACTAACACAGTATGCAATGCTAATTTGGATCACTAAGTTAAAAAAGAATGTAATGTGTGATTATAGAACAAAAATCCCTAATACTATGATAAAATCAGTAACTACTAGCCTGGCCACATTCTAACGAAAGCAGTTCTGTAAAAGGTATGCAAAGACAAGGCAAGAAAAAATGACCTTCTTCTATGCTAGTTGACATGGCAATGTTGATGCTTTTTAATCTTTGCAACACATCAAAGAGCAGATGTTTAAATATCAGCCAAACATATGAATTGCTATAGAAATATGAGATAAATTGTCTATGAATGAAAAGTAACTCATAAGGCTTACCAAATATTTATTCCTGTCAACCGCTACACGAGCTTTGCAAAACAAATCAGCAACTACAATGCAATAACAATTATGATGAATATAACCAATATCGCAGAAGCAAGCAAGTTTTACAACATATTAAATCTTTGTAGCGGTCAATCAACTATTGATCATTGGTAATACAAAATAGGAACAACACTTGCAACATGATACTCAACATATTTTAGTTACATTCATGATAATGCTTTATTAAAGATTTATCTATTGTCATTGTATTGTATAAACCATTGTACAGATCATAGACTTGGTTGATATTATGTATCATGCATACATATGGTGTACTAGCAATTTCACATAGTATTAAAAACAGCTGTTCATTTTTATTATTTACTCATTAAATTAAAATTAAAAAAAATACTGCATATGTCAATATTTTTTTGCTCATGTAACAAAATTTATTAAATCCAATCATTATTTTTCATTTCATTTAAGCTTTGTGATAATCTAAATTTATCCTTCCACACGTTTATTTCATGACAAAGTGCAGGTTTAGCCAAGAATAATTCAAATTACTGTATTTAAAAGCTTTAACTTTTTAAGCTTTTCATATATTATTTTAAAATGTGGTTTATCCTATCTTGCTTTTAACAAGACTTAATTTCAGTTTTCTCACCAAACAAAGCTAGCACGTTTTTAATTAATACTGCATTTTCAAATAAAAACCTTTACTTTTTAAACTAAGTATATACCATGGTAAGTCAGATAGGGGATACAAATATGCAATTATTTGGCATAAATAAATCTTAAGAGACTGAAAAATTAAAAAAGATGAGTATGTAAGAGTATGGAAGAACAAAGCATCAATAAATCAGAAGTAGAAATGGCAATGGAAGCCATGGGAATTTTATACCATCTACAGAAAGCTTACCAAAGCAGACGAAAAGAAGAGAAACAATTCCATTCAGCAAACAATCAATGCAAGGCCCATGAGCACATGTATTTGGAGAAATGATTCTCAGTGAAATCCGAAATCCTCAACAACAAGAGGTAGAAAATATCATAGTGGCAGATGGGTTTTCAACTCTAATAGTTTGATGTTTTTTTAATCCAAGCGAATATGGAGCTGAGTGCATAGATCTACACCCCTTGGCATTCACATTGACGGAGTGAAGTAGTACCTACTACAGATTCACCTACAGTAGATGTTCGCAATTATAGTGGGTAATATAGAAAGCAAGCCATGCTCGCACGATCATTCAACAGAGAAATCATGATAAAACCTTTGATAAGCTCTATGTTTCTACTGTGCCCATGACAAGCAAGTTTAGGTCAATCTACAAGACATTTGGCTACAATATTAGACAAGTTAAACAGGTTTTGCTTTCTGCAAATCTTTAACGGATGTCTCACACTAGCGAATAATGGAAAAAGAACTTTACAAGTCTTTTGCAATTTAACTCTTTTCACTCTTCCGTCATTTATATTTTGGTATGGGCAGTTTAAATGCGCTGAAGTTCTAATTGCTGCTAAGAGTGAAAAGCTGCATCACTGCTTTTTGACCTATAGAATCAGTAAGTAGTGACGTAGTTCTGTTTTTTCACCATAGCGTTTGTGTTAAATGTGTTATATGAAATTGAATGCACATGCATCCCCGCATTGTGCGAATGTTTCTTGAAACGCTTATTTGCAGTGTTACTCAACTTGCAGACAACTCCAAATGCTCATCATGTGCGTCACAGAAACATAGGAAAACCAGGGAAGAAAGTAAAATTACTTTATTATATTAACCAACTCATGAAACGCCTAGTAATGAAAAGTTAAAAACCAAACTTCATGATAATGTAACAAAAGTAAAACCATAAGTTGTTTGCCACTTTTCTACCGCTTCACAACTTTTAGACATATGTCGAGTTGATCACTTGACCATATTTGTATTTCTGCACTATTGGTGACAAAGCCTCAATTCCAAAATACTGATCGTTCCAATTTCTCGCTAATAAAAGGTTGAGTTAGCAACCCATCTGATGCAGAGGCATTCAACAATAAGCAACCTGCGAAGCCATCTCTAAATAACCAAAGAAAGATGACCAAACTACACGAAAGAAGTAAATACAAAGAACACTCTAATCAAAACAGAAACAGATAACTTCTATAAGGAATTAAAAAAGTGCAACATGAGAAAGGACTGGAACTGTGACAGCAAATAAAATTGGAAGCTTGTGCAGATAAAAAAGTATGATCACAAAGTAAGAAAAGACAACTTAAAGTTGTAAAGTGACAAGTAATGTAAGAAAAACTATGCAAATCAAAATAACCATATGCACACAAAGATAATGACCACAAAGAACAATTTTCTCTCCAGCAAGAAATAAACTTCAAAAAAGATGGTGCAGAACATGATAAAGAGCAAATAATGCAAATGATTAGTATTGCTTGCTTTAAGGAAAAGAGTGTGATTGTTTTCTAAACAATGTAGTATTATGGACAGGGATATCGAAAGCAAAGTAACATCAAATAACAGAAACGGATCTGGAATATGGTGTAGTACCAAAACAAGACAAGAGACAACTCTATCAAAAACCACATCCATCGAAGTACCCAAGACTTGAGCAAGAACCACTAGCCTAGATAGAACAGCATAGGCAGCACAAACTGGAAAAGAAAAGATTTTGCTGCAAAACCCAGTGGAAATTGGAGATAAAACACCAACCTACTAGCAGCTTGAAGTGATACGTAACTTAGCGTTCTGGCCACAAAAAGAACAAGAGACAGATATAAGAAAAACAACACACAAAACAACACACTGATCTTAAGCACTAAGCTTAAGTTATGACAGAAAACAGGCAGACATTAGAGTGTGAAAAACCATTGCCTCCTTACTAGAAATTAGACGGTTTAAAGATTGTTTGCATCTTTTTTCAAGTTTTAACAAACACAAACGAACACAAAGACTTTGAATCCGGCAAGCCGTGAAGCAATGCAACAAGTGAACTAAAAACAATATAAATTTAGCTAAATTGTTACCAAAAATAGAACAACTCTTAAATGGTCCTTAGCGGAAGCTAAATTTAACAACCGAGCAGACAAATACAAATGACCAAGCATTTTCTATCAGTATCAGAGCAGGATACTTTTGATAGACTTCACAGAACGACCCTTCATTCATTGCTATTCCTATACAGCCAGAAAGCCAAGCAGTGAGAAAATATATGACATGCTCGCAGCTGAACGAGACAAAAAGTAGGTAATCACAAAAAGGCTGTCAAACTCTGCATACTCAGAGAACAGAAAAAAAAATGGTCTGAAAAAATTGGTAAATACTATACCACACTTAATGCAATAAATAAGAGACTGTGACCTACGATGAAAACAAGCTCAGTAGACCTAACAATTTGTCATAATTGGTCAGAGGTCGGAGAATGAGCTTTACGGGAGATCAACTAAACAGATTTAAAAATCCATACTGCAGACACCCTTGTCTCAGTGACTTGTAAAAAATGTCTCTGGTTGAGTAGTTAATTAATTATTCTGCTCTGTCTGCATTTGAACAAAAAAAACAATCAACAAAGAAAACAGGATTTAGCCAATAGAAAACATGTTAACAGCTTTGCAAAAACTTATTTTGTATTCTAGATGTTTTTGAGAAGCCATTTACTATGGTAGATACTGAGTCTTAACATATAGTAAATCAATAGACTTGTGATAAAAATCCTTTGAATTATAACATTTTTGTCATTGACTATTTTATTTTTACCAATGAAAATAACGCTCTAAGCTACAGTAGTAGTCATGATGCTGCTGACGCAGAACATGCTCAACTTGCTACTCGTAATGGGGAAAAAAACTAAAAAATTGTCATTCTGCAGCAATATTATGGTCAAGTTTTTTATGGCATCAGCTAAAGTAAAGTTTATGCTGATTTATTTCAAGCCTGAATGTTTTTATAGATCTAATGGTTAAAAGCTTCAATAATTTGTAGGCTCAATTGCCAACATTAGGTTTCACCAAGCAATAACTATCACAAAGCTTTTCTTAATGCATAGTATGCAAGGCATGCACATGCAAGCACATGCAAGCAGTACCTGTTTACAACAGTTTGCATGCGTTTTCATTCAAACTATTTAGTCAAAATGAATAAAAGCTATGCTAATAATTTAACATTGATGCTGATAACTGCTAATTCAGGAGTGGCAAAATCTTTAGGATGTGAGACAGTAAAAATGAACTTGCAAAAGGGGAAGAATGTGAAATGACTAAAAGTGACAAAGTTACTAAAACTGGTGGAGGCAGCACAGAAGCTAAGCAAACAAAATAAATTATCCGAGGATTATATTTTAAATACTTTGACAATTTTAAACGTATACACTGATTGTATATATGTTTCTTGCATTTATTGTTAGTTTTTTAAATTTGGCATAATATTATTTGTTTTACAAATTTGCAAATTTGGGGCACTTAAAATTATATTTCTGTATCGTTATCTGAACTGGGCCAATGAATAACCGTGCTGACATTTTTTTGTGAATTATTCATGTTAATATTTAATTAAGAATTTTTGAGGACCTTAAGGACATTATCTGAATTTGGCTTGCAATTAATAGAGAGCTCATAATTCATTTTCTATTGCACTTATGTATTAAAGGCTAGTTTTTACTGTAAATTGTAGCAAACAAATCCTGCAAGCTTTTTAAGGGATTTTAAAAGTTTATATGATAAAATCTCATACATTATATTATATACATATTTGTCAGAGTGTAATTTTAAAATCAAAAAATACCTTCAATTTCATTACAATTTAGCAGTTTAAAATGTTTTTCTTATAGCTGAAAATAATTGCAACTCAAATAAAAGGTCTGCCCAAATGTTACCTGCTATGAGAATACATCAGATTCTAGAAAAATTTCCCAGCCTATATTAGATAACTAGCGAACCAAATAATCTGTGCCAAGAACATTTACTTATGTTTACATTATGTGATCATACATTAACAAGAGGAAAATACATGTGAATTGCCTAATGCGTTCCACAATCTTCCCAAACTCACTTTTTTTTCTATAACATTGAAGAAAATTACTTACTTTTTTGAGTTAGTGGGCTGTACCACAATTACAGTATTATGGGTTGTCATATAATGTTTTCTTCCTTTTGCTGATTTATTTCTAGACCATGATTGTTATACTTTTAAAATAGGTAGATGGAGAGCACACATCTTTGACAATCATTTACTTTTTTTTTTCTAAACTTCAAAGTCTATTCTGTAAAGTAAAACTAATGACAAATGTTTTATGTGTCTACAACAAAGTAAAATCACAAAAAATTTTATTTTAAAATTTGTACTATCTGTGCGTTGTCTACCTGTTCCAGAGGTTCAATGTAAAATAAAGGATAACTTTTAACACTATTTCAACTTGTGACATTCAGGTTGGTTGACCGACGCTGTAATACCTGCACAAGCAGATCGCTTTTAAGTATTTATGAACAATTTCCCAGCTACTTAATCTCTAAAAAAGATAACTAGAATACTATGGAATTTGTATTGTATATATACAAATTGTACAATAATTTGTACAATTTGTATGTATTAATACACATAATAAATTTGTATGATATTAATACACAAATAGTTTTGTTCGCATGTGCAGCGATATTATAGATTAGCATAAAAATCCAATTAGAGAACTCAACCGATTTGACACTTCACGTCTTTTTGAAATTTTTCACATGGTACAATGCAAAATCTACACATAACATTTATACGTTATCTGGAAATTACTTCTAGGAAATACACCTTATTGAAGCAGTTACTGTATTTACTGTCAAAGGTATAAATTCTGCTGCTTATTAGAATCCTTTTTCCAGCTAACTCATTACCATGTATAGTCAGTCATGAGATTGTTAGCTAGATAGATGCACGCAAAAATTATAAGGTATTGTGACCCTCTGATGAGCTGGAAAGCATCCTGTATTACACCGATGACAAAATAGATTAGGAAAAGGACATCGCATAGATCAATTGGTAAAAAGATAAGAAATTAAAATCAATTGCCGAGTTGTTTACACATTGACTCCTACGAGTGTCTGCATATTTGAATTTATGCTTTTGAAACATGTTGGTGGTAACTTAATCATTATGGAGATAACTCTTTCAGCAATATTTTATGTGCATAAAATAAGCATAAAGGTTAGACAGCTCCATCACTATATTTTGTACCATTAATTATGTTCTGCATGTTTACACCATATTATGTACACTATTTACACATATTTCAAAGTATTGTCGTCAAAGAAATATTATTTTAAAGATTAAATTACAGAAATTTTTAATTAGGTAAAATCTTGGAAAAGATAATTTAATTAATTAAATGAATAAGTAATTGCCAGCGGGGGCAAAGAAAGACGCATGCTGGTGAACCACAGCTAATAGGCAAAAGGGCAGCAGAACATAAACTCACACAGACAATGACACACACCCTTCAACTCACTGTAAAAGTTGAGAATTGAGCAAGGTGTCTAGAGTCCATTCATTTCACTCAAAGAGGTGGCATGCCACGAAGACAAAGCTTTGGAAGGAGAGCAAATAATCGTTGAGAATAGACAAAATTTAGTAAATAGAAAAGCTCCTCAACTCATTGACAGGCGTGTCAATATGGCTATTACAGCTAACTAGCGAACAGTAAACTAGAGGTCATAATCACATAGAGTTTAGTACACAAAGTCAATTGTAACTTTTGATTAGGTTTTATCACCAAATTATCTTTTTATAGCATTACAACTCAGACTTCTTTGTAGCGGCTACTGTATTTCATCTTCACTATTGGACAGTAAAATACCAGTTCAATCCTTTCACTGTCATTTTTAAACAGATTTAGCATTGGCCTACTGCCAGTCAATTAACTGGAAGTTGTCGATTTCACTTTGAAATATGTATACAATTTTCTTTCAATTCAAAACTTAATTTAAATTTTTTTGATATATATTCTATTTTGCAAGCATTTTAAAAACCAGTGCTTTTCAATAAATTCAATGTATTTATGCGTTGTGCATTGTTAAAGCATTGTGAAGCTATGATCACTACAAAGCAAAAGTGGTCCTCTACAATGTTCCTTAATTATACAGAGCTATCACCTTCACCACCATCAGAAAGAGTGTTACCACTTTTATTATCCGTGTTATAACCAAAATCTGAATCTGAATCAGCTATGATGTCATCAACATAAGTAATGCTACATTTTCTAGCTTGGAAGGTATATACAAAGGCCATAATAACCAAAAATAGCTTCAACGTCGGTAAGAAAAATATGCATTTTGAGTTAAAAATATGCAACCGAAAATTCAAAATTGCTTTGCGAATGTATGCTAAATTTTTATAAAAAATTTCAGACAACACGGTCAATACCAGAAAAGTACTAAATATCGTCGGTTATGTTGTTAAGAAATAATAAATTTAAGTTAATACGCAATTGTCGAGAAACTCACAACAATGTGCATATATACATACGGCTGTCGACCTTAGATTTTACATAAATGCGCATACTGCAGTGAAAGGGTTAAAATAGTAGAAAATTACGAGCAATTGTACTTCTTATGTCAATTTACAATACAGATGAAAGATTTAGTTCTACACTGCCTCAACTTGGTTTTCTAACACATTTTGTTCTTGGGTCAGACTGCACAACTTTGACTGAAAACAAAATTTATTTTGAGAGAAACCAAGCAAAGTTCTCAAGGCTTGATGTAAGTACAATAACAATATGGTCCTTTAGGTAATTCAAGTTTACTGACCATAGTTATTTTAAATCAGCAAATAGACCAAGAAAAAATTAGAATTGGAAAAACTGGACGAATACGCAATGATAAATGCTAGGAATTTAGCAATGATAAATATTAAGCAACTTTCATGCTCCGCTCTGAAGAGCGGAGCATGAAAGTTGCTTAATATTTACCATTGCGTATTCGTCCAGTTTTTCCAATTCTAAATTTTTCTTGGCTTGCAATTGACCTATGAGGCCATTTTTATAGACAGACATTCGAAAAGTATGCTTCATAGATGTTTTTCTATACTGAAAATTTTAACAAATTGTCGTAAAACCTTTTGCTGTTTTATTTTATCGCTACGAAACTGCTTTGGCATTTCATTGGGAGTGGTGCTGCACTCTTGTAATCCAACTACTTTGAAGCTAGGTTTGGTGGTCCTCATACGACAATTTGTTAAAATTTTCAGTATAGAAACACATCTATGAAGCATACTTTTTGAATGTCTGTTTATAAGAATGTCCTCATAGGTCAATTGCAAGCAAGGATATCTACTGGTAGAGATGTTTCAGGAATTGTCAATTTATATTTATTAAGGTATCTTTGACAAGTTTGATGTAAGTTAACAGAATTGTTGCATCCAAAAAGGTTTAATATTGCTTCCTCAGAAAAAGAGAGCAAAATTTAGATGACACTCGTTGTGTAAAAGAATTAATTTTGCAGTCCTATTATTCAGATGAACTATTAAAAAAATGCAATACAAACCTCTGTTTCAATCTAACTTCTATTTTACTGTCACGATAAATAAAGGGCTAAAAATAGAATACCATAGCCATTATGTTAGAGGTTTAACACTATGTATATATGCATACCCTAAACCGTTATCAATGTATTATTACAAACATATTTTCTGGACTGGAAAGAAATTGCTGGATCCAAGAGCAGCAATGAAAGGTTACTGAGGACTATTTACAGTGGATACATATACAGTAGATAAATGTACAGTAGATAAATGTACAGTAGATAAATGTACAGTAGATTAATGTACACTGGATATATGAGAATAAAGTCACAGTACTCGCTGGATATTTATGCTGATGAAGATAAGAAATGAAAAGTTGTCTGAAACCCTTAGTGGTTGACAGAAAATAGTTTCTAGTCAGTACCAAACTGAGTACAAGTGATAAGTCTAAAACTGGTATTGGCCCAGATAGCCAACCTGAAATCACCAAAAAGTAGTTAGTAGCTAGATAGCTAGTTGAACAATTTATATATGCCAGAATTTATTAACAAAAATTGATTGATTATGCAAGCAATTCTACATGTAAGAATTCTGAAACTGGTCAGTAAGGTACAATGTATGAAATTAGCTCCTTCACTACCAAATAGCAAAGATTAAAAATAAATCCAGGCTGCGGAAAATAGCAAAGCAAAAGTGTGAAAAGATTGTCTCTAACTCGTTGAGAATTTAACTGCATAATATTTGCTATGCAATAGCATGAAGCCTTGAGAACTGTAAACAAGTGCAACAAGAAAGATAACTATTGTACCAAATCTCATTGTAGAGACAACTATTAACCAATAGCATGAAAGACTAACTATACCAAATGGATATGTATATAAAAATCTACTTGAATATAAATGAAAAGTGTGATGTAACAGCAATTACATGTAATGAAGTTTTACAAAAAAGTCATACTATATTTAGTTTTAATTAATAACAGTTAATTATCATAGCTCACATTAAAGAAATTCATAAAATTTTAGTAACTCTTTTTAGATTAGTTTAAGCTTCATGAAAAATTAAATATTCTTTTGACAAAGTGAAGGCTTTACCAAGATTAATTCAAAATTTGAATCAAAGATTTTGATATATTATTGAATAATACTATTTATCTTAATTTGCTTTTAAAACAAACCTCGGTTAGTTTTACCACCAACTCAAAACAGCTTTTTTCACTGCTGTAGACGCAGTTATGCGTTTTCTACGATCGAGTGCCGTAGACGCATTTTTGGGACATTCCCAGCAATTGGGTAATAACTTAATTTTATTATTTGGTGGCAATATAGCCAACAATCTATGACTTTTATGCTATTTATAGTGTGGTCTGAAGATGGTCTTATCAAACTAGTGTAAAATAGCGAAGCAACTTTAAATTTTTGTTTTGAAATTTCCAGTTCTACAACCAACAGTTTTTTGTGTAAGTTTTGTGAGTATTACCAAAGTTAGAATACAAATGATTACTTATGTTGATGCCATTATAGCTGATCAAGATTTAATTTTTTGTGATTGCATAGATAGTTAAAATAGCAGCGCTGACCCCGATGGTTGTGAAAACGATAGTTTTGTAAAAATAAGGAATATTGTAGGGGATCGTTTTAGCTTCTTAGCAATCATACATAGCTTCATATTGGTTTATCAATGCACAAAGTATAGATACCTTAAAATTTTTGAGTAGTGGTGTGTTTTAACATGTTGGCAAAATAAAATATATATCAAAAGCATTCTAGATAGTGTTTTAAATTGAAAGAAATATTGTATACATATCGTGAAGCAAAATTGGCAATATTCTGTTAAATGGCTGGCAGTTGGGTGATAGCTAATTTTGAACATGGACGGCAGTGAACAGTTTATATACTAACCACTACTGCTTATTCAAACCAAAAACATTTATATTGAACTACTAAGTATTTAATATTATGAGTCAGCTAATAGATACACATAATTTGCATAAAAATCGTAACAAAGGAAAACAAATAAAGATAAATCAAAACATCAATGACTAATAAGTAAAAACAGCAGAATAATCCATGAGAATGCCAGCACAACGACAGGAAAATTACCGTAGCAAACGAAATAAGAAAGACCAACCCCAGCCAGCAAACAGACAGTGAATTACAAAAATGCGTAGTAGAGCATTTTTATTTGGAAAACAAACCTCAGCGAGATGGAACTCCACATTAGTTTGATGTATCTGAGACCAGAGTTTCTGACTATGGTCAATTCTATTAGTCTGGCGTTGTATAATCTCGCAAAATAGGAAGATGAGTACACATATTCAAATATTTTGGCCTTTACATAGACAATAAGAGTAGTACACACTGCGAAAGCTTCTACTAGAGAGGCAAGTAATAACGATGAACAAAGTATTAGAAAGCAACCAATGTTATTACAGGCATTTTAGGAGGGAAATTTGTCTGAGGCTACGAGCATTCACGTAGCTCTGTTTACAAAAGCGGTTTCTAAGTAACAGCATAAACCAATCAAGTTAATTCTTTCACAGGGTGTTAGATCACTAATTTTACTTAAACTTCTAACAGTTTTTAAATATTTTTATCTACTTCTTTCGTTATAATAACAAATTTTATTAGAATGATTTTGCGATAAGATCGATACGACTCATTCATTGGTAGGTCATGCATGATTGTGAGGCAAATGAAAATTTGTATGATAATACCTTTTATGTTCCAGTTTATTTTGAGTCATTAAATAAGATGAACATGGGCTCAATGAATATGATACTACTGTAAATATGTTTATGTTATTAAAATCGTATGAATTTTTGTAGTTTTAGTCGCAATAATGGTGAAGTTCTTGACCAAAAACAACATGATGTACATTAAACTAGGCAGGCTTGATTTTCTATAATCATTTGAAATTACAAAAAAGAATAATTTATAGACAGAGTGAATATTAGAAACACGATGAAGACAAAATACTTTTGCTGAGAGTTATCCTTTTTCAGAGATATATATATATATATATATATATATATATATATATATGCAGGTACAATATGCTGAACCATGGTATTACTTTTCCAAGTTGTAATTGTTTACATTTTCAGGGTAACTCCCTGAAAATGTAAACATTTTCAGGGAGTTTAAAGACGTTTGCTGTGGGTTCGCCCGAATATTTTACTAGGGTTTTATCAAATATCATTCTATTATGAACACATTTAGATATAATTGACAAAAGTTTAAAAACTTTGTATCATTGAACCAATTGCCCAGGGCTACTGATACAAATTGACAGGAACGGCCAGAGTACAAAGGGTTAATCAACTAGCTTAGAGTTTTTAGAACTTCTTTAAAAAAACGCGAAACAACTACTTGCAAAACAAACACAATAGCTTTTAGCCAGACACACCACAGGTTAAGGTGACAAGTAAGCTGAATACATGAATGTAACCACAGTTTTACAAAAAATAGAAATTTTCAGAAATGGTCCTTCAGCGGATACCATCGTCAATAGCATTTTCAATGATTATTGGGAAAGATACCATCATTAAATTTTGCTGATATTGCAATCATCACACGCTATGATACTACTATACATAAAAGCCAAGCATGAAAGACATTTATCACATATTTGCAGCTGAATTATCTGTATAAGCTCAAGTAACATTATGGATAACAAACACAGTAGATTTAGACAATAAAAAGAAATAATTGTTTGAAGGTATTGGTAAAAACTATGCCACCAGTACTACCATAGCGAAAAGGCTCTTTCTCAAAATTAATGTGACATCAGAAACCAGCCCGTGACCTTCAAAAGAGGCTTACTAAAAATCCTAACATCATTACTGCAGACATACTTTCAACAATGGGCAGAAACTGGAAAAGACGCATACATTTCTTTCTTTATGATTTAATGCAAACAGACATGACTTTAGAGAATCAAAAACATAAGGAACTCAAAGGGATAAAGAATTTTAAAAACCTGGTAAATAGAGATCTGACATGACCTTCACAACAGCTGGCGTTACCAAGATAGAGAGTCATGAGTAATAGAAATAGACCTACAGTTCAACAATCGACCAAAACTGGTGAATCAACTCTGCAAAAGACCAATGGAAAAGGCAGTTCTTCATCAGATATACTAATCTAAGCAATTGAGATATCAAAGCTTATGACTTTCTAAAAGCATCACAGAGGAAACCTCGCAAACAGAACAAAGCACTCTCAGCACGAAATGACACAACGGACAAGATAATCCGGAATTCATAACGGGTGGGGACCAATATATCAAAATTACAATGACATTTGTCACCAGCAGTATGAGTGTAGGAAAACAAACAACTCTTCCACAGGATGCTCAACTAGTATAGAAAAACTCTATTCTTTATTTTACAAATGCCTAACACTAGGTTAAAAATTGCCTACATTTTACGAATCTTTGGCAATAATAAGGCAACAGCAATGAATATTGTCATTGAATTTCTAGATATTCTTGATATAATGCATAAAATTGAAAAAGAAAACAGAAGTCTGCAAATGTAAAATACCAATAAACAAAAAGAAAGTAAGGATTTTTAGGAAGAACTCGAGCTGTAAAACTGATAAAGACTGGTTCTTAGTGAATGCAGCACCAACACTAAACAATGAACTTGATACAGTGAAAAGTGATACGTGACTTTGGTTATGGAGTTGGGCAGTTGATCATGAACCTTATAGTAAAGATTACAACTATGTGTACAAGGCAGAAATGGCACAGCTGGAATTTGATAGGAAAGATCTGTAAGCTTAGTATACGTCACAAAACGGGTAGAGCAGGGTAATGCTGCTCAGTGCAGCGTCAAGACCAAAATGCTTTTGATGTTGTTTAGGACAGGTTTTGTCTTCAGTATTTCTGTACAGAACATTCCCTGTTAGTGAGTACTTAATTAATTGTTTCGTGACAACTTTCTTTTACTGTGATGTCCTCCTCACAGTGACCAGCTGTGTCTGACGCGTTACAACTACTAAATATATCTGCTGAGAGGTATCACTGATGACAGGGACTATCTTACTTTTAACAATAATCATACCGCCGTAAGCTACAGTAAAAAGGTCGACTTGTCTGAATTGAGACATGCTCAACTTGATACTCACAATAGTTGGAGAAAAAGGTTTGACCTTGTTATGCCACCCATTTGCAGCCTGTTTTCTTACGATATCAGCTAATGTAAAATTTTGGCTGATAAATTTTGTATTCAACTCTTCTACAAAAACATTGTGGTTGAAAGTAGTTATCATACCTTTGATGTCCCATTGTAAAATATTATATTTTGCTGAATATTTAATTATGCCCTAGCAAAATATATCTTAGGTAGCAAAAGAGGAAATCCGTGAAGATACCACAACTCATAGCCAGACAATGACAGACAATTTCAAGTTGATCAGCTTGAAGGGACACATCATAGCAATGAAAAGTCACCACTTCTACAAATTTCTATGACAGTATTACAGCTATTAGTTCAGCACTTACTAATGAACCAGCAAAATAGGCTAAACCAAGCCAAGTTTATCCCATGTTATGTCAAATGGCTGATAATATTAAATCTTACCGCCACTTAATCCTTGACTTATATGACGACGTAATGTTCTCCGAGCCCGAATAAAGCGCACTGAATGTCCCACATTTGCGGCTAAAAAATACAAGACATCGATTTTGATACTAAGCAGCATGTTTTATTTGTGTATAAAATAATAATAACAGTTACTATAGAGACATCACAATATGTGCTCAATTATGAAAGACCAACAAAGAGAAACACATATTACAACCTTATATCTGAAAGCATATGCTGCGGCAGTCAAGCAGCTCAAAAATACGTGGTAAGACCTCTAACAAATGCATGGAGTCCTAACAACAGAACGTTTCTGGAAGCACAAATATGAATTGAAAAGTTAGCAGACACAAAAAACAAAAGAATGTAATCGTTGAATTAATTCAAAATTTTCTTTTAGCAAAATTTACGATTTTGATTATTTTTAAATATTATCAGAATTTGTTGTGTGTGTGCGTGTGTGTGTGTGTGTGAGTGTGTGCGTGTGCCTGTGTGTGTGTGCGCGTGTGTGTGTGTGCACGTGTGCGCTTGTCTGTAAACATTTATTTAGTGTGAATTAACAAGTGTCTTGAAAAAATTGACTTTGTGCGTAATACAATGCTACAGAAGGGCCATGAAATACCAACCCATCATTACATTCAACAAACGTCAGCAATCGATTAATTATGAGGTTGTAACTTTAACATATAGTATTCCATTTCCATTATGTTCAATAAATGACATTGTGAAATAAAACCCTTTGCTGTAATCAACTCAAGATGAAACATTCTTCACTTTAAGTTTTATTTATGCACCAAAATGAAACCCGATAAGTACTGTAAAAACTGGAATGCAGGTTTTATGCTTTACATGATCACACAAGGTTTCCTGCAAAGGAATTTTATTACAGGGATGTATAGTTGAAGACTAAGAAAGGAATATTTTAGAAATTGTCATATCATGCCTACAAAACAACCACAGCATGATATAGACCTTATTAACCCATTCAGGACTAATTAGTTATTGGTTGACTGCTCCCCAGCCCAATTAATTTTTCACTAGCCTTACAATTAAAATAGAGCTACACAAAATTGAGTATAACTAGAGTTCTTTTCAAAATAATCTTGATTTGTTTTTTGCAGCATAACAAAGACATTTCAGGCTACAATGTGATATAAATTTTTGTGCACCTTTATAAATTCTACTGACCACAATTTCTAATAATTCTGTGAACTTTTTTTTTATCAAAATTGTTTTTCATGTTTCGTAGCAGCTCACAAGCAGTTTTTTGATACTGACATTGTTGGACCTATGTTAGATTGATAGCAAACTTTATCAGCAGCAAATAAAAAAAAAGATTTCTCAATTCCGAGCAATAGAACAGGTGTTACTAGCTTTTAACCAACACTACGTCACTGACAGTTTTATCAATTATATAATCAAACAATTTGTTAATTTATATTGAAATGCATTGCAGAGGTTATTATGAATATATTATGCATAAAAAATACTCAAGTTACCAGCTAACAGACAATCAATTACTAGCAAAAAAAATAGGTGTAAAAATACAGTAAAATATATTGTAAAAAATACAGTAAAAATGAATATGCATGAAAACGAAACAATATATACATGTATAATAAGGGTGTGTTCATTAAAAAATTATGACACGGTGAGAGTTATTTGATGCCAACTACACATGCATATTTGCTGCCATTATAAGTTAGTTGATGCAGTATTCATCAGATATTGGTGTTGAAGCCCTAGGCTCATCAACAATGGCATCATCACTCACAAGCCCTTGACTGTCTTCACCTACATGTAGCAAATATGATCGGTAGTAAGCAACCTATTTGCTTTCAAACTTCTTGTACAGCCTAGAAAAAATTGTGCTTTAGTAGCTTTTCAGGGTAAATACCTAATAACAAATTGAAAATAAGTAGTCTACTGCAGCTAACAATTGGTAATACAAATTGCAAATATTTTTTGATACTGTAAATATAAACACAAAAAGTCATGAAGATGATTACTGTGGTAAGTGTCCCCTATCGACCAATATTAGAGTTTAGTGGTTGAGGCTAGTTTATAGTAGATGTTGAGGTTGAGAACTATATGCTTGACTAATTGTGGGTTGAACAATTGGATATAAATGAAATAAGAAATTTTTATTATCTTGTAGTTCTACAAGGAAATCATAAAACTATTGTTTATTATGGGGTAATAGAGTGATGAGTTCATGCTGCAAAAAGATCTAAATTTTATTGGATTGAAAATGTTATAATCATGTGTATCATGAAAAAAATCCATATCTTACACTGTTAGAATAAAGTTTGTTAGAAATTCACAAGAAAAATTTCGGCTTTTTATCGTTTTTTTTTCGGTAAAATTCTATAAATAGCCACATAAAACTTACCTTCTTCCATCAGAAAATTCTCATTTTCTTCTTGAACATTACTTTTGTTGCTATTTTCTTCCCCTGAGCTGATTACCGCATCTAATTCACTTAAAAATTTTGCCATCGTTCGGATAAACCTTTTCCAATATGGCGATCATCAAATTTCCAAAACAGTTGATATCTATCACATAATTTGTTAGTTAAAACTTTCTTGTCCAATCACATATTTAGTATCAAAATGATGCCCAGACTCTTAAACTTCGTTTGGCGAATGAATAAAACCGATGTACCTAAACAGCTAAGCAATAGAGCAAATCAAAGTTTAACCCGAGTACTTCGGGAATGGGCCCTGGAGAGCACAACTCTTCCCGAGGTGTTCGGGAACAGTCCTGAGTGGGTTAAAGTTCTTTGAATAGTATCCTTTAAACAAGGTTGAAGCTAACAAAGCTAAACATATTTTTTTCAAATGTTTTATATTATAGTCTACAGTTATTATAAGTATTGACTGCATACGACTGTTGGTTTTGTATAGCAAGGTACAATCAAGCCCTTCCCCTAGATCATTATACCTAACTTACTATTTGTTTTTAACATTTGACAGATTAAAAATATTTACCAAAAGGTTGACATGCATCAAAATTCACTTACAGTTATTTGGTATCAAGAGACTCGCTATGTCTTACTCTGTTGTGTTTTAAGTGCCAAATATGTTGAAATGTAATTACAAGCTCTTAAAAGCTCAAAAATGAAAAGTCGCCATAGATTTGAATCTCTTTATTTCAATGACGTAGTCACGAAATTTGGTTATCCTCTTGTCACGTATGTTCTTACGTAAATCGAAAGGCCAAAACAAAGCTCAATATAAAACTTATAGTAGTAGTAGTTTATGACAAACACTTCGGGTTTTGCCGAAGGCCACGTATCAAATATAGATGCTCGCTACTTTTATAGTTTTGTTTTGCCTTGGTCTAATCCGTAAGTCGTGATCTGATCATGTGACCCAGTCCTTCGTAGATAATTTCTGCAGCACTTTTTGATTATCACAAGTGGCCAACAGGCTCTTCATGATTATCAGACATTGATATGTATTCCTTTAGGCTAAGGCTAAAAAATTAAACGAATATTTACAGTAAGTTATAAGATATTACTGCGAAAATTGAGAGCACTACGATGACAATAAAACAGATATGTAAGAACAATAGACATAGTTTTATTGAATGTGTGAAGTATAGTTGTGAAAATATTTCAACGAATAAAGTGGTGAGGAAGTGTAAACAGAAACCATCTCGCACAACTACATGTACATCACATTTGAGCCGTTATGGAAAGGGAATCCAAACTACGGTGGTCTCGTCTGGCTGCGGTTTTCTGTTCGTTTTTGAGCTTTTAAGAGCTTGTAATCGCCTTTCCACATATTTTGCACCTACAACACAACAAAATAAGACATGGTTAATCTTTGCATCTCAAATAACAGTAATGTGAATTTTGTTGCAAGTCAACCTTTAATAAATTTTCCGGTAGGAAACATGGTGTTTAATACCTGTAAGGCAATTATGTAAACAAGGCTTGGAAAGAAAGGATCATAATTCAATTCATGTTTTAGGTACAAAAGTCAGTTTTGGATGCAATCTGCAGCATACATGAATTATTGCAAAGAAATTTTATACAACATTGTTAAATGTATTGATCAAATGTGAAAATGCATTTAAATTTAGTACACAACAGGCCATTTCTCACAGCTCCAAATTATAGCAACTAAAACGATAAGTTTTGCACATGTTAACTGGAGTAAAAATATATAAGCTCTTAGGTAAATGTATAAGCTTTTCGATAAAAAAATTCAGTCTTTCAGTTCACCACAAATGGTACAAAATGTGGAGCTGTATGGAGACGTCTATACAGCTCATTCATTGTGGCTTACACTCGGTCATGAAAGGGCCACCTAGAAAAGCGGGCAAAACATTATGAAGTCATTGACCTTTCCTCCTTAGCCACAACAACCTTTTGTCACACCAAGGGAGAACATATTTATATATATTTTAGCAAACCCTCGTGTTTTTGGTTGTTATTCAAACTTTGTATGAAACTGCTTGTAGCTCTACCACACACTACCAAGTATTTCGCACTATATACATGTAAGTTTATATGACTGACGAATGCAAGAAACATAAGTATTGCCAAGTTGAAGCATTTGAGTTACCAATGTTGAAAAAAATGTATTTACATGTACAAACAACCCGATCTGCCAATGCAATAGTAAGACAATTTATTTGATTGAAAAACCAATGAAAAGAAGGAATTATTCGAAATATTCATAAAAAGTAACAAAATATTTTTAAAAGCCAAAAGTTTTTTCATTATCAGTAAAAATTATAAGTTTTAATAACCCAATCAATGATTTTGCACTTAAAACAAAAATATTGGTCAACTATAGCATGAGCCCATACTGCATTTAGCCTAACAAGGACATAGTATGCACCATGAAAAGTTAGCAGATGGCTAGATACTGTATAAAGGTATGCTGGGGTTGTCCTCTCGACATTTATCTGTAGCCGATGTGCACAGTAGTAGACCAGCAGCATCACAGAGGTAATGCTAATATGCAAGAAAACACTGCAGCTGTTAAACTTCTCCAATATTTTGCATATCGTATACAGCCAGTGTGCAATATTTGTCATGTGTACTACTTTTGAGATGTTAATTGGCTGTTGCAGAATGCTTGATATATTTTTTCCTTCATGATAGTTGCATTGGTATTAGTATTTCATCCTTGTAGCAACAACAAGTAGGTAATGAGAATGCAATGCAGCAAACTGTTTACTGATACAAACACAGATGGGTTTGTGGTACTGGAATAATATTATCATTTGGCAATAGTGTGGAATTAGCGATTATAAATTGTGATGCAGTGTGTAACAATGTTTAAGTCTCTCACAAATTAGGAGATTGGGGATGTTCCATAGCGGACAGGGAATAACTGGCTAAAAAAAATTTCTAATGAATGTAGGCTAAATTTGAGTTATATTTAATCTATGATGAAATAATGAATAGAGATCCCTCATTGTTTCTATTGGTATTAGCTTCATAAGTGTTTAAAAAGGTGGCTTAATTATAAAATACGAGGTGAAAGGAGCTGAGTCAAGACAAGCTAATGATATTAAAATGTAAAAAAAGAATTGAACCCAGTTGTACAGTTGAAACTCATTGCCACTGTGTGATTAGCTGGGTAAATTCACATTAGAAAAGTTTAAAGTGTCAATAATGTGTTGCGTGCCAAATATGATCGCGACCAGCCAATTTAAACATAGTAATTACTTGTTTTAAATTTTTATTTTAAAGGATGACCAAATATTAAATTTTATATAGTTACGCAATATAAGATAAAACGTAATTAAAGTTTGAAAAAATTGCCATATGAGCTCTGTCTAAAAAATGAACACGTTGAGGTTTTATATGGAGGTATGATTGTATGTATGTCCTGTATTTATCATAACTCTGAAGAGATTGAATATTAAAAGGCACCTGATAGTAGGTGAAACTTACTCTACAATTCCTGCAATCTAGTTTACACTATAACGCTGTTTTTCAGCATTTCTTTGGCATTCATTGTCAATTATTTGAACCGTGAACCCGTGCCATTGACACAGCATTGCAGGAACCCTGGAAAAATTTGCATCTGCCAAATTTTTCCGATATTTTGTCAAGCACTACTGACCACCTTTTAAATGTCGGCCATTTCGTCGATAATAATTCGGGGACGCGGATAGTGTGATTCATTCATATATGTTTATGGTAGTTGCCAGGAGCCTAGTATTTGATTCCAATACACAAAAACAAAGTTTTCTTTGCAAAAACCAAAAATGTAGAACTGAAAACTCCACGTCAGGGAGTATTTGCTAAAGCAAACGCAGATGGGTTGGTGATATTGTGAATTATCATTGACAATCAACAAAGGATTGTGGCATCAACACCTAAAGCCTAAATACGGCGATATAGTGAAAACCAGTCTTAGCTAACCTATAGATCAATAATAATATGAAATAATTAATCTGGAAAAGAGTAAACACAAAAAGTAACCATGGTGAAATTACCCAAATTATAATCATTCACCAAATGTTGGAAGAGTCGACAACGACAGTTACACCGTTACTTGTAAAGGATTCCATAATAGCCACATGATAGTGAGATCAGGAACGACCAGGAATACAACACTACCCATAGGCTACAGTAATATACTGATATATGACCATAATGCTCAACTGTGGCGTGAGCTTGTCTGTTAATGTACCCATATCTCAAATCAAACTTTCCCTATACAAATCAACTGACCTCACTACCCATATGTTGAAAAGGTAGTTTTAATGTTACGTCACATGTTATTTTGTTTTAAGTTTCATTTTTTACTGTTTTTTTCTTTCTTTTTACAGTTTTTGTCTCCCTTTAAGACTCTGTTTCATCTTTAATTTTAGCAGCTCTTTTTGATTCACCTTGATCAGACCAGAAAAAAACAAAGCAATTATGTTCTCTTGCCAGCAGCTTCTCACATACTCAGCCATCACTTTAGAAGCCATCTAGTATGCTGATCATCTAAATCTGTCTTGTATCTCAAGCCAAAAATTTAGTCAGGATTTGCTTCAAAGGTCAAAATTCTCGCATGTTCGGAGAATGTTATCTTAAGGAATTGCCATATATGTTAAAAACTAATTTGAATTACATTGGATCTAAATGAGACTCACAAAGTTTATTACAACATAGAAAATTAAATGAATTTTGGCTATATGAAAAAATACATGAAAAATGAACTATCATACTTATTAGAACCTCTACTGTAATTTGAGCAGTATTTGTCCAAAACCACGCCTAGAGCATAGGAATAACATCGTCTCATACTGAAATCGGACTTGGGTAATCCAACTTACTCGGTAGCCCTCTAACCTCTGTACTACTAATTTATCGTATTAAATCTTGCATTTAAACTAAAGAAAACATGTGTCTGCAATGGATTTTCGACATGTTTTATAGCAGAAGCTCACATCAAGTTGTCTGATGGATAATTTAATATTAAACCATTTGTTTAAGACCATATAGTTCAAAGGTTAAGACAATTTATATACACCTCTTTCAAATAATAAGTATTACTGAATGCTTTGCTGCATCATGCTAAATTAATTGTTTTGGTAGCCAGAGAGTTAACTACGCTCATACTTATTACTCAAAACAATCTCCAATGATATGCTCACATAAACTGTAAATGTAAAAGTATTGGTAACAACTGGATCAATTGTAAGATGATGGGAGCATTCCCTAAAAAACACACCAAGTATAAATATCTCTAGTAAAATTTAGGCAAGAAAATTTGCACGTCGAAATAATGTCCATAGTAACACTGCACATCTTTTAAACTTTGAAGGATTTAGTTTGCGTATAAGATGTGCTGTTTACGAAAAAATGTAATAATAATCTGCAAACAATTTTTTCTAGATATGGAAAGCATGGTGCACCACATTAAACAAAGAAATGGAACTAAAACCTTTAATGGGTATTCAAGAAAACTATGCAATTGGCATAGTTGTAGCAGGAAGTCAAGTCCTAATTGAAAAAAGAAGTATTGTGAATGAAGTTGACCATTATAAGCAAAAATCTTAACATGAAAATTACAATAACCAAATAACCAACTGTTAATGATCATTAGGATTTGCAACCTTTGGACAGATTAGGAAAAACAGGTTTTGACGTACAAATAAACATCAAATGTAAACGCAAAATAATTAAAGGTAATTTACTAAATTTTTGGTAGAATGGTTGCAAAAATGATTCATGATGAAGCCATAACAACGATGAAGTTGACACCAAAATACCTTGAAAGGTCAGACAACATAATAGCTAATAGAGATTATAAAATATATTGATGAGAAAAAATAACCATGTGTATATTTTTATATGTGCAAAGGCCCTCTGATAACGAGGCCAAACTGAAGTGATAGCGATGTTATTGAATACTCTGTGGCTTATTTAATATTTACAAATAAAAGACCAACAATGAATGACCAATAATTCAAAAGAGGGAATTTGTTTTTTTAGAGTAACAGAATGGAATCTTTGGAGGGATTAGTAGCGATGAATCTGTATTCACAGGTAATTGATACTAATGTTTTATGAGACCATATTATATCAGAATAATCCTACAATAATGAGCTGAAAGTCAATGTTAAGCGCAATGAGGAGCAAGAGTGGTTGAACATGTTTACTTGATTGCATTCCCCTCATTTTTGTACCAAATGGAAATCATAAAATAATGGAATAGATGGAAGAATAGAAATAGAAAAATAGAATAGAAATTGAACTGGTTGTGAAGCACAAACCTTTAAACATTCTTGAAAAACATTAAACCCTTCACTCCCAGCCATATGCAATAGCTATCGGTCTAGTGCCAGCTACTTCACTGGAAATTGTCAATTTTGCTTCATCATATGTATACAACATTTTTACTTTTTAAACTTTGTCTGGAACATTTTTCGTAACATGTTTTCTTTTGTCAACATTTTAACTAACACTGCTTTGCAAAAAAATTGATGTATCTATACTTTTTGCGATGATAGAGCTATGTGAAGCGGTTCCAACGAAACTAAGACGATCCTCCACAATGTTGCTTAATCTTACAAAACTATTACATTCACCTCTATCAGAGTCTCTGATGTTACTTTAATTATTGGTATAATCACGAAAATCTAAATTTGAATTGGCTATAACGTCGTCAACATAAGTAATTACCTGTTTTCTGACTCGCGTGCGGTACTTAATGAACTCACACAAAGAATTGCTGGTTTTAGTTTGGTAGTTCTCAACAACAGTTTAAAGTTCCTTCGTTATTTTTAGGATAATTTTATAAAGATATTTTTTTACAACTTTTTCAATATCTTGAAAGTTCTAAAAACAGTGGCTTATGTTGTCAACAAATAATAAAATGAAGTTACTAGGAAATCGCTGGGAAAGTCGCAATTATGCGTCTGTGGCAGTCGGCCCTGGAAAACGTCATAAATACCACTTTGGCATCAAAAGGGTTAAATACTTACTATTGATTGGAGTGATCAATTATCACATGGTTTGGATAATCTTGTTCTCTATTTCAGAGGCTCTCCGTGACTTTTTATGTTCTGCAAATGGAACAAAAATTAATAAAGCGACATATACACTATATTAAAACACTTCACAATATGAATACATTTTTGAAGCATGCTAATGAAATTTTCTACTTTACCTCAAAATTAAACACATAGAATTATTAAAGTACCACTGTTTTTTAAGAACTATCAGGGCTATGTAGATTACTTTGGTATGCAAATCTGAATGGCTTTCATCAAGATAAAATTATTACAAACTATTCTAGATCGACTTTAATTCCTCTGTGACTGACAAACATATCATTGACCAAAAAGCTATGGAACAAATTTGCAAAACTATTTTCATGAATGAACCTCTCTAACATTAAAGAAAAAAGATAGGGTGACAGTGTAGTGGTTACCACCAGATTAGCAAGTGGCTGCAAAAAAAAGAACAAAAACGAAACAGATAAGCTTATGATCTTTGTTTAGAAGACAAGGAAAAAACTCCTACTTTAACCAAGCATAGGTGTTGTCTGGCCAACTGGAGAGAAGAATTGTTTAATGGCATTGAAGCAGACACTACCCAGCTTAGCTTATAATTACCAAAAATGAAAAGGTAACAAAAATGACAATGGCAGCTCACAATACAAACTTTCATCAATTTCACAGAAGTTTTATACATAAAAATAATAGCATACGCTAGTAACTACATGTGTAAGGACAGGCAGCTTGAGTACATACTCAAGTCAAACTCTAATACACCGCTCACTACCACTGAGGGATCAGAAAATAAAGCATTTGTAATCACACTGGTTTTAAATGGTTGAAAGAAAGTTACTTAGATGGTGACAAGCCGTCATCGATCTACGATTTTTCCTTTCACGTAGAGCCCGACTTTACACCCCTTGCCATAACATCTTCGTTGAATATTTTGATTACTGTTTCCTTTCTACTAAACAAAGTTAAAGTTATTTGACAAACCTACAGTAGGAGAATCCAACTGGTATCATAAGTATACACATGCAAAAATGGGAGGTCTGCAACTGCAATCCAGACCTAATTTATGAGAAAGTGCTTCAGCTGAGCGATGAGGGGCATTTGTTGGACTGTGTCTGAGCGAGGTTTTGTTACAAGCTCCAAACGAGGTAATTTACTTTAATAAACTAAGTCACATTTAAAACGGTCCAGTAAATATTAGCTCAAACCATGTATGTTCATAGATTACAGACTTAATTGATGTGTGAACAAAATATTTGACTACTTTCCCTAATTCTTTTGAGTACTTTTTCTGAGCGTTTAGGTGAATTACTAACAATTCAACCTAGTATTAATCGTAAGCTATAACAAAAAATAATAATAATGACCGCCATAAGCATTATCCACCTTTAAACATTTGAACCGACATTTTATCAGCAATATTTTGTTACTTGAATTTGGGGGTATTCGCCATATATTTGTTGGGACGGCTTCTTTTGTAATATTTTTGTTCATCAAAATCATTTCATTCAAACCACCAATGACACCCACAATTATCAACCAGCCATAGCAACTGAAATTTTAGCTAGGATTCTAGATATACTTCACTTTACAGAGGTGACAAGCAACAAATACAGAGCTTTGAAAGAAAAGAGCGAATACACAACTCCTCCACTCATTGAGAGGCCTGTCACTATGACCATTATAGCACCACTTGACATTTACATATGAAAATTAAAATTTAAACTAGAGGTCATATCATTGTAGAGCTTAATACAAAAATATACTGTAATATTTGCTTAAGCTATCAAAAGTTAATACCTGTCATTAATACAAGTATAGCGTCAGTTAACAAAAACCTATGGAAATTAAATGTTAACTAAAGGCCATATTCGCGTAGGCCTTGATACAAAAGTATATTGTAATTTTTTTAAGCCATCAAAAATATATAAAAAGTTGTTACCTTGGACTTCATCTAAATAAAATTAAAGATACACTGAAGACTCAAAATTTGATACTTTTATAAGATGACTATCCCTGAAACGTTCTCATTTGCAGCCTTGCTACCAAAACATTTCTGTGTCGACCACTATATTTCAGACTCACCAATAGAGCAATAGAATACTGATGTAAAAATGTTATTGAATGTTCTTTATTAAACTTTTAACGTCTGATTGCACAGTATTGTTATTTATAATAGGCGGTTGTGTAATTTTAGACTTTAGGGCGTTTTTTGTTCGGCATCGGTGTCAGTGATGTGATAAAAAAGAGATGGTGAAATAAAATACCACACACTCATCTATAAAGGTCCAAGCCTTCCAGGTTGTAAACAGTTTCACAGCTAGTTAAATTTAGCCATTACCAAATCGCTGCACCAATCAGCTATCCAAATTTGTCCATCGACTCACTGCCCCATAGTATTTTCAGATGTCAAAAGTACGACAGCCGAACAAAAAAGTCACGGGCAGTGGCAAGCTAACTGAGACACAGCAGTTTGACATAAAGCTTAAGCCTTCCACTTGAGAGCAAGTGAGTTGCAAGTGAGTTACACTCTTCCGAGCAAGTGAGTGTTAGGGTATTATACTAAGCACAAGAAGGATTTTGACACCAGATTTTGATACAAGTCCAACCATAAACCACATTAGCATGAAAGTTAACTGTACTAAATGGATATGGATATAAAAAAAATATTTGCATATAACAAAATAATTAGATCTAACAGCATGCACCTATTCTGAAGTTTAAAAAAAATTCCTATCACATTTAGTTTGAGTCACTGATAATTATTATTTATCATATTACAGAAATTCATAAAATTTTGAAAACTTTCATGAATATATTCAATTATGAAAAAACTGAAGCTTTTACCAAGATTAATTCTAATTTTGAATCAAAGACTTTAATATATAATTGTACGCCACTATTTATTTTACCTTGCTTTTAAAAGAAACATTTTTTTTAGTTTCACTACCAAATCAAAATAGCTTCATAGACTAACTACTGCTCTTTACTCATATGCAAAACTTTTTTATTCCATACTATGTATTCACCGATATAAGTCAACTATGAGATACACTTAGGCACATAGCTTACATGCAAATCTAAACAGACGAGAACAAATAATAAAAATTTATCAAAATAACATTGAGTCATTGGTGGAAGCAGCAGAGAAATCTAAAGGAATGCCATCACAGCTACATAAAAATTACCATCACTACCAGAGTAAGAATGACCAACTCCAGTCAGCAAACCATCAATGTGATGCAAAAATACATAGTTGAGCGTGTTTATTTGGAGACACAAACCTCAGCAAGGTAGAACTCCACAGCAATTTGATGTATCAGAGACTAGAAGGGCTGCTTGTTGTCAACTTTATTAGTGTGGTGCTTTGTAATCTCGACAAATATAAAGATGGGTGCAGATATTCAAATCCTTTGGCCTTGACGTAGACAACGAGTGTAGTAAACGCTGTCAAATCATCTACAAGAGAAACCAATGCTAATGATAAACAGGTAGAAAGCATGCGATGCCATTACAGTCATCTAAACATAGAAGTTATTTAAGGCCATGGATTTGGCAGAGAAGTGAGCCGAGTACAACAACTGATCATATAGGCTAAAGGTGTCAACACATTAGGCGATTTTATCTCATGCATAATGAGGAGCATGGATATATCACTTGTGTGGGCAAACACACTGGGGCACTTTTCGAGAGAATGATGATGTACACACAAACCACAAATACCTGTCAGCTTATCCAGTTTCTTCTGATTTGTAAATAAACTCAGGTCCATTAGGCCCCCTTTCCACAACAACGTTAAAAACATAAATTTATGTTGACATAAGTTAGCATTGACTTAGCAAGTTGAGCTTTTGTTATTAGGCCTTTCTCATCTTTATTGATTGCAATTTGTAAAAACACAAAAAATTATTATATTTCATTGTTAGTATTTGTGGTAGCATTTCACAGCATATATAATATTTATTATATAGCACATATTATTTTGAATATATAAATATTTCCCATTCTCCAGTTAGCCATTGTAAAGTTCTTTGTTCATTGTAAAATTTTATCTTGCTATTGATGGCCGTTGTCTATTTTCGCATTGCTGCCAGTCAGGTCATGACCCAATATTCTCACTGCTTTAATCACCTTGTTTTTAAAATAGTTATAAACTGCCATACTACAAAAACATTAGCGAGCATTTTACACCGGAACAGCTACCACAGCCGCATAGAGTTTATTACTTTGTCAAACAGCTGACCATGTCCTCACAATTGCAATATACTTTGAATCACCATTTTCCTCTTTGTTTTTAGCATAGGTTTTATCTTTTTTGGCATTTCAATCTAAGATCTCAGAGAATGAAGTTGTACAGAATTTCGGTTCACTTACTATTACTGTTTTTAATATTCACCCATAAAGACATACGTATACATAGTTACTCAACCACATTTTACCTCTCTCTTGGATAAGTTGATACGGGTATGTACTCATAATAAATTTATGTTTTTATTGAATATTTGACTTTTTAGGCGATTTTTTAAATATTGTTATGAACATTTGATGTCAATTTGATATTATATGTAATCTTGTTGAAATATAGCATTCCTGTTTGTTTTATTTTATCTTTATGTTTCATATTATAATTTTTTAGTTATACGGTGTTCGCGTCTATGAAAGCAAATAAAATTATCTAACCAATGACACCCGTTCAAAACTCCACAATGTTTTTGAGAGGGCAGTTACAGTCATTTTGAGCAACAAATGACTCCAAAATTTGGGTTTTCAACTGGGCATCTTTGTGGTTCTTGCGCATATTGTTATATTAGACTGGGTGTGCTTTATGAACAATTTTTTGCTTACTTTGATAACATTTCAATTGTATCAAAATAGCTAAAAATTATTGAGGTACATTGGTAAACATTAACACAGAAAATTTAAATCCACCACATTGTCATGTGGAAATAATGTTAAATAATGGAAATAACGACCAATAAAAACTGAAGTAGTGTGCTATTAAATTATGATAGAGAAAGTCTTGCATTATCACTCAACATAACTTTGTGAAAAGTTTCCAGCGCAGACTGGCGCTACGCGGAAAGATGTCACGTTAAATATTACCAAGCATTTTTAGGCCTCTAATCATGCAACACTTACTAATGAGACGCCGGAAACCAAACACTGTAAATATAATGCTTCACGAGAACATAAAGCTGTTTCACTATTTATTATATTTATCTGCACTATTGTTGATGAAACATCAGTTTAACGTATCTATAAACCAAACCAACGTTGCACAAACGAGAAAGACAGTAAATATAAAAAGGAACTTACCTACCATAAACATAGTCTAATTTAATACAAAGTTAAAAGAGCACGACATGACAAGGAAATGCAAGAGTAACTTGGATCTGCGAAAGCAACAAAAACAGAAACTGACAAATAAAGCAATACAAAAAAGTAAAAGGATTGACAACTTTAAATTTCAGGCAGGCTACAACCGCAATACAATTATAATTTAAAATTCAAAAAATGCTAAATCCACAAAAAAACTATTATAAGTAAAACAAACGAAGAATTCCCATCAAAACGGAAAAGTTAAAAATGAAAAATTGCTAATTACTAGTTAATAACACATAATTATTAGTGATTTGAAGATCACAGAGTGACTACTATTAATACAATTTAAACCCATAGAAAAAAATGTCAAAATCAATACCAGATGCAAAAAAAAAAGTGGTTGAGCATCCAAACCAGAGAAGAGACAACTTCATCAGAAACATCACCTAAGCAAAACATCACCAAGAACAACTAACATGGGTCAAAGACTACAGGCGATGAAAAGTTAAGAAAGAAAATTTATGCTGCTACGACTAACATAAATTAAAAAATGCAGCATCAAACCAGTTACTAAACACATGAAATGAAGCATAACTTTGCATCACCTACAAATACAATTAGATGTGAAAAAGATCAAAGAAGTGAAAAAAGGGAAATTTGCAGGTCGACCAACTGATCGTAAACATTAAGCCAAGGTCATAATAGAAAAAGCAGGTTTTCATTAAGAAGGAAAGTCATGAGTAATACAAATACACCTGCAATTAGGCGACTAACCAAAACTGGTGAAAAATCTATTGCCAAAAACTTATGGAAAAGCAGATCTACATCAGATCCAGTCAACACTCCTTTAATATACCCTTCCTATAGTGTAGAAACCAAATAAAATAAAGAAATTTTGAGAAGACTCCAACAACGGAAAATGTTTGATATAACGTAAAGTATCAAGTCCAGAAAGTTCTAAAATTGGAATGTTAACCTTTTTGCTGCCAACCATGTACAAAGCTAGCTATTGCCTAGTGCCAGCCGTTTTACCAAAAATGTCCGATATTGCTTCATAAATTAAGTACAACTTTTTTTGTCAAATTCAAACTCTATCTAGAACATTTTTTTGTGACATATTTTATTTTCCCAACATTTAAACTAACACTTCTATGCAAATATTTCAATGTATCTATGATTCGCGCGATGATAAAGCTATGTGAAGCAATTGCTACGAAGCTAAGACGATCCTCCACAATGTTCCTTACTCTTACAAAACTATCACTTTCATCGCTATCGGAGTCACTGTGGCTTCTTCAATTATTTGAATTATCGCAAAAAAATCTAATTCTGAGTTGGCTATAAAGCCATCAACATAAGCAATTACCTGTTTTTTTGACTCGCACGCGGTAATTAATGAACTGACACAAAACAGTTCACTTTTAGGTTAGTAGTTCTCAAACAAAAGTTTAAAATTGCTTCGTTATTTTAGACGAATTTTATAAAGATATATTTGGACAATGTTGTCCATATCTTGAAAGTACTAAAGACCAAGGGTTATGTTGTCAACGAATAATAAAAATAATTTATTACGCAATTGTTTGGAAAATCGCAAAAATGCATCTGTGGTACTCGTCCCCAGAAAACATATAAATGGTTAATAACATATAAAATGGTTAATATATCTCATCGCACTGGCCAAAGAAAAAAATACACATGTTATACCTATTATGTATACAACTTTCACAACATTTTAGTTTGTCGTGATAAATCATCAAATATTTTGACAATACAGAGAATTATAGGGTAGCTTTTTAATTATACATCAATACAGAGGCGATCGACTGGTGCAGGTGTTACAACGTTTTCTACCAATCTGAATGTTAAGAGTTAGGATATTGTTAAAAGTTCTCTTTTGTCATAACATCGACTCCCTGGATACAGATAGCCAAAGAATAGGTAATACATGTAACCTAATTATAATAAAAATAATTTTTTTGCTTCGTTGTAAATTTATAAAATCTTTGTTTTTAGTTTTACTTTGCAAAATACATTTGCTATTTAGGGAAAAATAGCAAATAGTTGTAAATGAACATGGAAGTTATGCCCTACCATCAACTTATTGTACAATACATCGCAATCATGGTCATTAAAACCAGTGAGATTGATCATATCTGGAAAAAGGATATTGAGCAAACCAATAATACTGCAGTTATTATACAACCAAAAAACTAATAGAGTTAAGTCAAGTTTTCTTTTCACACAACCAAAAAGATAAGTTTGGTAAGATCTAGGAACGTATTAGGAACCTTACACATGTTTTACTTTGCTTATAATGTAACCCGTGGTAACGTAAATATTCCTGGAATGGATAATTTAAATTGTACGAGTGCCCACTGATCATTAATCTAAGCAGATCTAAGCTCAAACTTTCTAAGACCACCACGGAGCCAACCTCAAAAACAGGACAAAAACTATCGGCACTGAAATCAGCCACAAAAAGGATAAATCAAAGACTCATAAAGGGTGGTGGACCGATATGCCAAAATAACAATGTCATTGGTCACCGGCAGTACAGGTGTAGAAAAACAAATAACTCTTCCACAGTGCCCTCAAACCTAGCAAAGCATATTTCTATGTTTCACAAACCCCTAATACCAGCTCAAGAGGCAAACATTGCTTACATTTATAAACATTGAGTAATAATAACTCTTTTACAACTGCATTAAATTCTGACCAAATAAATATTCTGACAAAAATAATTCAAACAAATTTTTGAAAGATTTATAAACTGCTAGTAGTTGTGCAATATCTCAAGAACCTATGCAGATATTATTTTACCGTAAAATTCATTAGGGTCAGCACACATTTTTAAAAAAATGTGAAATGCATCTTATTTCAAATAAAATTTTCTGACTAAGGAAAATAAAAGTGTGGGCCTAACTCTGTCGATAAGCCAATACATTGGCTTGCGATCTGCATTTATATTATGAAAGCGGATACATCAGCTGCAAGAATTTTTAGATAAAGCTAGAGCTAGAAGACTGGTTCTTAGAGAAAGAAGCACCGACACTAGTGGACTGATTTTGATACAATGACAAGTAATGATGCCAGGTACTTATTTTTGAGTTGGACCGTTGATAAGGAACCTTATAGTAAATATTAACACTAAGTGTACTAGGGAAAATGGCACAGCTGATCACTGATAAGAAAAAATATAATAAGCTATTATTTATTAATACTAAAAATATATAAACTTTTAACACCACAAGCTGGGTAGCGTGCAGTAGTGCCGCTCAGGGCAGTCCCATGAGTAACACGATTTTTATGTGGTTTCAGATGTAGATCGGTTTCAGTAATTATGTACAGAACATTTTCCATTAGTGAGTAGTCAACTAAAAAGTCCATTATGTGCGCACTTAACAAAGAAAAACAAAAAAGTACTGTTTCACAAAAACTTGCTTTCCATTGCAATAATTTTTTCACAGAGACCAGTTATTTCAGACGCAAAACAAATACTACAATTATCGGCTGAGCAATATCACTGATGACAGAGACTATCTTATTTTTAACAATTATCATAATAACAATTGTAATGCCCGATGCAGTAAGCTACAGTAAATGTCGACTTGTCTGACTCAAAACCTGCTCAACTTGCTAATCACGATAGTTGGAGAAAAGTGTCTGAGCTTGTTATGTGTCACATTTGTAGCCTTTTTATTCATTCTATCAAGTATAATATATATATATATATGTATATATATATATGTATATATAAATATGCATATATTTATATATATATTTATATATATACATATATATACATATATATGTGTATATATATATATATATATGTATATATATATATGTATATATATATGTATACATATATATATGTATATATATATATATATGTATTTATATGTATACATATATATGTATATATATATGTATATATATATATATGTATTTATATGTATATATATTTATATATATATATGTATATATATGTATATATATATATATATATATATATATATGTACATATATACATACATATATATATATATATATATATATATATATATATATATATATATATATATATATATATATATATATATATATATATATATATATAACAATAGTAAAATGTCACTTGGGTAAAAAAGAGATTTAATTCATAAAGATACCACAATTCGTAGCTAGACAACGTCCGACTAGTTCAGCTTGATCAGAAACCCAATTTGTACTACATTGTGAGAAGACAACTTCAACATAGATATAACGTAACAGGCACGCAATGCTTGTGAAACATCCTCAGCATTAGGAAATGAAATGCCTAGATCAACACACTCAAAGAAAATCATGACAGGCCACAATCACACAATGAACAAAATTGAGACAATACACTTTTATACCATAGTGGAAACGTAATAAAACCATAGTGCCATCAGCGTAAAGTTCCTAATGAACTATATTCCCACAATGCTGGACGATGGATTAGAAAAAGAGCTGACAGCTTGCAGCTAACAGCGCCCAAATAACGGTAAGCAAGCTACATATATTGAATATCTCATCAACAAGCAAACCACCTGATTTTTTAGCAAGAGCATAAGATGACTAAACGCTTCATAACAATCAGATGTCACAGCCTGTTCATACTTAGTATATGACAGAAATAGCTATTATTCCAATGCTTACACATGAACTAGCAGACAAGACTAAAACAAATCTAATTTATCCCATGTTATGTCAATATTCAAATGGCAGCTAATCTAAAACCTTACCGGCAATTATTCCTTGACTTATATAAAAGCATAATTTTCTCCATGCCCAAATAAACGTCACACCATTAAGCCTACAAATAAACAAGACAGAATTATTCACACTATACAGTAGGGTTTATTTGTGTATGAAACGAACAACAAATATAGATACATATTAAACAAGGTTTCTTACCAGAAAATTTGGTTACAGGGATTTAAATTTGAATTTTGGAGAAGGAAAAATTTAGAAGTTGTTCTCTCTTGCCTTAATAACAATCCAGGCAATATATAGACCATATCTAAGTTTTTCTAATTGTTTTTGCAACCCTCACCAATGCTGGTTAAAGCGATTTGTGATTTGTGGTCTATTTTCATCAACAAATTATTTAAGCAAAAAAAAAGGTTGAAGAGTGATGAAGCCCATATTAAGCAATAGCATAGCTAGTCGTGGTGTTGGGCTTGTCGTCATCGGTTTTATTCACATGTTAAAAGATACAACCTAAGTTTTTCTCTTGAAACTGGCCACCTTTGCTGTGCCTTTAATAGACTTAGAGAGTTGGTTCCAAACAATGGCCTGATGGAAATCCACCCTTCGAAAGCTTGCATGGGAAGAAGGTGTTGGGAAATTTGAATTTGAATCTGGAATTTGAGAATCGGGTGTTGTATATCGTGTGAGGGATTTAATTACAATAAAATTATTAATGGGCAAAAAGTATAATGCGATATTAATATAGTGAACTGGCAGGTAGTATGAATGATGGTTTGAAAAGAGATAGAAAGTCATGAGTAATTGAAATACACCTACTAATCAGCAACTCACCAAACTGGTGAAACAACCATAGCACAAGACATATCGGAAAGCATATCTTCATTAGATACAGTAAGAGCTCCTATGAAGTACACCTTCTATAACATAAATTCAAGGTTATGTAAAAAATGTATGACAATTTTTTGCTTTGCACAGCGTAAAAATTTTCACATAATTCAAAGTGTCAAGTTGGATCAGTTGTAAAATTTGATTTGAATGTTAATCAATATCCCCGCACTTGCCAAAGAAAAATGAAACAAGTTATACCTTGTATATATATAACTCGGCAAAAATTTAGTTAATTGCATTAAATTGTCAGACGTGTCGACTAAACGGATAATAAGGCAGCTGCTTATTGATTTATAAGTGCAAAGTTGATCAATCGGTGCAGGTGTTTCAGCCTCAGTCTACCGATCTGAATGCCTGAAATCAGATTGTCCTGAAAGGTTCTCCTCAGTGTTAACCGTGACTTTCTGGATGCAGATAGCCAAAGCGTAGGTAATATATTTAATCTTTTTATAATCAAAATATTTTCGTTTTTTGCTTTATTTTAAATTTATCACGTATCTTTTTGTCATTTTACTTGGCAGAACGGACTTTGATATCTAGGAAAAATAGCAAATTGTTGTAAATGAATGACAAAACTATGTGTTGCCCAACAACCTAGTGCAAAAACTATTGTTATCATGATTTATAAAAGCAGTGAGATTGATAAAAAAGGAGAAAAATGTTCACGCGAATCATTAATACTGCTGCTTACCGTACAGCCAACAAAATAATATAAACAAGTCTAAAAAATTTTAAGTGGCCAGAGGGATGAGTTTGGTAGAGTCTAGGAACAATTTAGGCCACTTACATGTATTTTACTGTTTTTATTTTTATATTTATTCTGTGAATTTGCTGAAGCGTAAATTTTCCTGAAATGGGTAATTCATGTTGTAGAAGTGCCTACTGAATATCAATATAAGCAGATAAGATATCAAAGACTTAAACTTACTAAAAGGAGTAGAGAGGCAACCTCCCAAACAGGACAAAGGGCTATCAGCATTAAAAACCACCACAAGCGTGATAATCCAAAATTCATAATGGGTTGGTGACCAATATGCCAAAATTACAATAACATTTGTCACCAGCAGTATGGGTGTATGTAAACAAACAATTATTTCATAGGGTGCTCAACCTTAGGGTGCTCAGCAAAACGGCATTCTATATTTTACACACCCGTTTCCAGTTTAAGGAGACAAACATTGCTTACATTTGCAGCCAATTTGACAATAATAAGACAAAAGCAGCAATTGTTGTGAGTAAATACTAATTTAATCTGGTAAAAATGCATAAAATTGAACAAGAATCCTTGAGTCCACAAATAAAGCAGTGTGCACAGTGTTAGCAAAGTGAAACTACCAAAAGAAAAAAGATGACTTTTAGAAAGAAACGGAGCTAGACCGGTGAGGGCTGGTTCTTAGAGAATGAAGCGCTGACACTAAAGACTGAACTTGATACAATGACAAATAATGATGAATGGTACTTCATATTGATCTTGCCAGTTGATCAAGAACCTTATGGTAAATATTTCAACTCGGTGTAAAAGGCAAAAATGGCTCTGTTTCGAATTGATGAAACAAGTTGTATTATGTAAGTTTTAACTTATTATATACCCCAAGCAGGTTAGTGCCACGTAGTGCCGCTCAGCACAGCACAATGAGTAAGACGATTATGATGTGGTTTACGACATAGTTTGGTTTCAGTAATTCTGTACAGAACATTTCTCATTAGGGAGTAGTTTACTAATTACATGTGGTTCATTATGTCTGCACGTAACCAAAGAAAGCAAAAAATTTTGTTTTTTGCAACAGCTTTCTTTTTTTTGCAAGGTCATTTTCACATTGACCAGCTATGCTTGAAATGTTACAACTAGAACAAATATCTATCGAGCAATATCACTGATGACAGTAACTATCTTATATTTAACAATAATGATAATACAGTAAGCCACCATTAAAATTATCAACTATTTTCACTTGAGACACGCTCCACTTGTTACTCTTGATAGTTGGAGAAAGGGCTCAAAAAGTGTCTGAGCTTGTTATGTGTCACATTTTAGCCATCTTTTTCCTTATATCAGCTAATTTAAAATTGGTAATAAATTTGATATCAAATTCTTTTCCAAAAAACATTTTGGGCAAAAGGAGTTATCATACCTTATCTGTTTCATTGTAAAATGCTATGTTTTGCTGTACATTTGAGTGTATTTCAGGAAAATATAGCCTGTGTATCAAGAGAGTTAATAGGTGAAAATACCACAACTCATAGCCAGACAGTGTCATAAACAGTTTGGCTTGACAAACTTGAAGGGACACATCATGGCAATCAAAAATCACAACCTGCTCAAATGTCTATAACAGCACTCGTTATTATTTCAGCGCTTACAAATGGACTAGCAAACAAAGGGTATCCCATGTTACATCAAATCGGCGTTAATCTTAAATCTTACCCACGTTTATCCCTTGACTTATATGACGTCGTAATGTTCTTCAAGTCCAAATATACCACACTGAATCTCACAATTTATTTTACCTACAAAAATACAAGACCTCAACATTGATACTAAAAAGCAGCGTATGTCGGTGTATGAAGAGAGTAACAATTATTAAAACATTACAATATGTGTTAAAATATAAAAGACCAACTAAGAGAAGCACGTTTTATGACCTTACATCTGAAACCATATTATGTGACAGCATAGCGACTCACAAAATACATGAACAGAACCTCAAGAAAATGCGTGGAATACTATCAACGGAACGTTTATGGAAGCCCAGATATACATTTCAAGGTTTACACTGAAAAATTAAAATAATGTAATCACTGTTTTAATCAAAATTTCTTCTCAAATTTTCAAAAAACAACACTTTTAATTTCGTTTAATTTTTTGGGAAATCTTCAGATCATGTGTGCATGTGTGCATGTGTGTCTGTAAACATTTCTTTCTTGTGAAGTAACAAGTCCTATGAAGATAATTGACTTGTTGTTTTTAATGCAATGCCACATTAGGGCTTACAAAGCTGGAACCAATCAGTTCATTTGACAAACATCAAAGAATGATTATTTGTGAAGTGGTAACTGTAACTTATAGTTTTCCTTCACAAATCGGTTCAATAATTGACACTGTGTCATAAAACCCGTTGCTGTAATTAACTCAAGATAAAGAAATCTTCACCTGAATGGTTTTTGCTCATGCAACATAAAAAACTTATATTTACCACAGTGAACCGGCATGATACTATTTATAATTTGCACGATCATCAGCATTGATCACACAAGGTTTCTACCAAAAAAAATTTTCATTACAAGGATTTCAAGTTGAAGACTGGGTAAGAAAGATTTTAGAAGTTCTCTTCTCATGCCTTTTAAACAAACCAGGCATCATATAGACCTTATTAAAGTTTGTCAACTAGCTTTCTTTAAATAAAACTGAAACTAACAACCCTGAACATGTGCTTTTAAATAGCATACATTAGACTTTACAATTATTATAAATATTTATTACATATGTCCTCGCTTTTGAATAGCAAGGAGCAATCAATGCCAATCTAGTTCATATATCAATATATCCTACTATTTATTTTTAACATTTGACAGATTATTAATATTTATTTGATGAATTTGCAGATCTTTGGGTTGTTGTTTTACAACTTTAAGGCCTTTCTTTATATAAACTAGGCTTGAAAGGAATGGAGGGTCTTAACTCAAATCCTGTAGTATGTACGACACCCAGTTTTTTCCGCAAACTGTAGCGTGCATGAATCAGTGCAATGAAATATCATTCAGCAATGTCAAATATGTTGATCAATTCTGAAAATTGCACTTAATTTTAGTAAATTAAAATCAATTTTTCACAGTTCCAAATAATTGCAGCTAGAACAATAGGAATCGCATATCTTACCTTTAGTCAGAATATATTAGCTTGCAGAAAAATTTGTCAAACTTTTGAACCGGCATTTAATTATTCAGAGTGTTGAATGTTCTTTATTAAATTTTGCATGTCGGATTCTACATCATGCTAATTTATAATAGTCTGCCATGTAATTTCAGACTTCATTGCATTGTTGGCTTGGCATCGGTGTCCGTGATGTGATACAAGTGAGATAGTAAAATAAAATACCACAAACTTATTCATAAATGTTAACCTAGAGGTTGTAAACAGTTTAACAGCTAGTTTAATTCTAGTCATTGCCAAATCGCTGCAACAATCAGCAACAACCCCATTTCACTCTTCCATAGTGTATCCAGTTGTAATAAGTATGACGCGAGACATGGAAACCACAGGAAATGGTAAATATACCGTGACCCAGCTTTATGATCAAAAGCTGAAGTCATTTACCTTGCAAGTGAATATTTTGGCGTGATACTACCCACTAGGAGGATCTCATTTTAAACACCCTAAAGTTATATGACGGAAAACTAACATGAGGAATAATTGAGAATAAATCTAAGGTACTCACCTGAAATTCATGCTGATGAAGATAGGACTTGGAAAAATATCTGAGACTCCGAGTGGTTGACAGAAAATAGTCTCATGTCAGTACGAAACTGAGTACAAGTGGTGAGACTAATGGCCGTATTATCACAGATAGTCAACCTTAATTAGCCAAGAAGCAGCTAGTAGCTGGATAGCTAGTTGAACAATCTGTATAAAATAGAAGTGAGTGGCAACAATTGATTGATTATGCAAGCAATTATACAGATAAGAAGTCTGAAATTAGTCCGCATGTGAGGAAATTTATTCATTTCCCACCAAAGATGAAGATTCAAATTAAATCTAGATTGCAAAGAGAGACAACGTAAAATTTTGAAAAAGGATCTTCTTTACAACAATTGATAAACAACTGATCCACAAAATCTGTCAAAGCTGCAGGCTCTACTATAGCAGGTAGCCTTGACGGCTGTAAACAAGTACATTGATAGATATCATCATTTTATCAACTTTTGTTGTAGGGACAACCATGAACCAGTACACAATAGCATGAAATACAAACTTTACTAAATGGATATGAAAATACAAATATATGTTATCTAAGAGCATTTGCAATTCCTGAAGTTTAACAAAAAGCTCATATAATATTTAGATTTAATAACTGATAATTATTATTGCTCATATTAACAAAATTCATGAGGTTTTAATCAACCTTTTGATATTTGTTTAAATTATGTGAATAAGGCAAAGTATTCTTATTACAAATTTGAGGTTTTACTGAGATTAGTTTGAATTAAGAATCAAATATTTTAAAATATAATGGTATAATAATATTTATCTTGCTTTGTCTACAGAACAAACCTTTATTCTGTTTTAACACCAAACAAAAATAGCTTTATATACTAACTACTACTGCTCATTCAAATCAAAAAACCTTTCCATTTGAGACTAAGTTTTAACCATTATGAGTCAGTTAATATGTAAACCTATACATTTGGTTAGCATAAGAATGCAAACAAAGGAAACAAAAATTAAGAGAAATCAAAACATCAATGACTAATAAGTAGAAACAGCTGAGGAATTCATTGGGGTGCCACCACAGCTATGGAAAAACTACCATAGCTAAAGGAATAAAAAAGAGCCAAATCAAATCAGCAGACAAACAATGCAATCTAAAAATGCATTCTACATCATGTTATTTGGGAAAAAAACAAACCTCAGCAAGATGGAACTCCGCAGCAGTTTGATGTATCAGAGACCAGAAGTGCTGAATATTGTTGACTCTAATAGTGTAGTGCTTTATAATCTCAAGCAATGTGAAGATGAGTGGGATATTCAAATTATTTGATTCTTACACAGACTATTATTGTCTAGGAGGAGTACGCATTATGGAAGCATCTACAAGAGAAGCCAGTAAAAATGACGAACAAGATGAAAAACCAACAATGCTGTTACAGTAATCTAAACAGAGAAATTAGGCTGGAGCCATTGATACAGCATGATATAAGTGAGCTGAGTACCATGCTGATCATATAGACAAAAGGTGCAAACACACTAGGTGATTTTATCACATGTCGAATGAGTAGTGTGAATATATCACTGGCATGGGCCTAAATACACTTGGGCAATTCACCAGCAAGTAATAACATGGGCATGATCAAAAATCGCCAATAAAATTCGGCTTAACCCGTTTTTCATGGTTTTTAATACACTTAAGTAACGACTTGAACAAGTAATGCTTTTGTAATTAGGCCTATCTCACATTCACGAAATGCACTTGTTAAGACCACATAAAAATCACTATTGTATTTTAGCGACAGTATTTAATGATTTTTATACGTAATTTACTTCATGGAATTTATAACTTTTAATGTAATAAATGTTTACCATTTCCAAGCTGGTCAACCAAAACAACAAATGACTCCCAAATGTTGGTTTTCAACTATGTATCTGTGTAACTATTGTCTACTGTGTTGTGACGGACTAGGTGTGCTTTCATTAAATATTTGAACATTTAGTTTTTTACTTTAATTGATGACATTGCAATTGCAACAAAAAAGAAAAAGATTGGTGACTGTAATCGGTAAACAATGACACAAAAAATTAAATCCAAAGCATGATTTTCTGGGAAAAAACAGCTAATTAAAGTGCACTAGTGCATCAGCTATTACTAGCATTGTACTATTGCACCAGCTATTACTAGCATGGTACTAGTGCATCAGCTATTACTAGCATGGTACTAGTGCATCAGTTATTACTAGCATGGCACTAGTGCATCAGCTATTACTATCATGGTACTATTGCATCAGCTATTATTAGCAGGGCACTAGTGCATCAGCTATTACTAGCATGGCACTAGTGCATCAGCTATTACTAACATGGCACTAGTGCATCAGCTATTACTAGCATGGTACTAGTGCATCAGCTATTACTATCATGACACTAGTGCATCAGCTATTACTAGCATGGTAATAGTGCATCAGCTATTACTAGCATGGTACTATTGCATCAGCTATTATTAGCAGGGCACTAGTGCATCAGCTATTACTAGCATGGCACTAGTGCATCAGCTATTACTAACATTGCACTAGTGCATCAGCTATTACTAGCATGGTACTAGTGCATCAGCTATTATTAGCATGGTACTAGTGCATCAGTTATTACTAGCATGGCACTAGTGCATCAGCTATTACTATCATGGTACTATTGCATCAGCTATTATTAGCAGGGCACTAGTGCATCAGCTATTACTAGCATGGTACTAGTGCATCATTTATTACTAGCATGGCACTAGTGCATCAGCTATTACTATCATGGCACTAGTGCATCAGCTATTACTAGCATGGCACTAGTGCATCAGCTATTGCCAGCATGGCACTAGTGCATCAGCTATTACTAGCATGGTACTAGTGCATCAGCTATTACTAGCATGGCACTAGTGCATCAGCTATTACTAGCATGGCACTAGTGCATCAGCTATTACTATCATGGCACTAGTGCATCAGCTATTACTAGCATGGTACTAGTGTATCAGCTATTACTAGCATGGCACTAGTGCATCAGCTATTACTAACATGGCACTAGTGCATCAGCTATTACTAGCATGTTACTAGTGCATCAGCTATTGCCAGCATGGCACTAGTGCATCAGCTATTACTAGCATGGTACTAGTGCATCAGCTATTACTAACATGGTACTAGTGCATCAGCTATTATTAGCGTGGTACTAGTGCATCAGCTATTACTAGCATGGTACTAGTGCATCAGCTATTACTAACATGGCACTAGTGCATCAGCTATTACTAGCATGGCACTAGTGCATCAGCTATTACTAGCATGGCACTAGTGCATCAGCTATTACTAACATGGCATTAGTGCATCAGCTATTACTAGCATGGCACTAGTGCATCAGCTATTACTATCATGGCACTAGTGCATCAGCTATTGCCAGCATGGCACTAGTGCATCAGCTATTACTAGCATGGTACTAGTGCATCAGCTATTACTAACATGGCATTAGTGCATCAGCTATTACTAGCATGGCACTAGTGCATCAGCTATTACTATCATGGCACTAGTGCATCAGCTATTACTAGCATGGCACTAGTGCATCAGCTATTGCCAGCATGGCACTAGTGCATCAGCTATTACTAGCATGGTACTAGTGCATCAGCTATTACTAACATGGCACTAGTGCATCAGCTATTACTAGCATGGCACTAGTGCATCAGCTATTACTAGCATGGCACTAGTGCATCAGCTATTACTAACATGGCATTAGTGCATCAGCTATTACTAGCATGGCACTAGTGCATCAGCTATTACTATCATGGCACTAGTGCATCAGCTATTACTAGCATGGCACTAGTGCATCAGCTATTGCCAGCATGGCACTAGTGCATCAGCTATTACTAGCATGGTACTAGTGCATCAGCTATTACTAACATGGCACTAGTGCATCAGCTATTACTAGCATGTTACTAGTGCATCAGCTATTGCCAGCATGGCACTAGTGCATCAGCTATTACTAGCATGGTACTAGTGCATCAGCTATTACTAACATGGTACTAGTGCATCAGCTATTACTAGCATGGTACTAGTGCATCAACTATTACTAACATGGTACTAGTGCATCAGCTATTATTAGCATGGTACTAGTGCATCAGCTATTACTAACATGGTACTAGTGCATCAGCTACTATTAGCATGATACTAGTGCATCAGCTATTACTAGCATGGTACTAGTGCATCAGCTATTACTAGCATGATACTAGTGCATCAACTATTACTAACATGGTACTAGTGCATCAGCTATTATTAGCATGGTACTAGTGCATCAGCTATTACTAACATGGTACTAGTGCATCAGCTATTATTAGCATGGTACTAGTGCATCAGCTATTACTAGCATGGTACTAGTGCATCAGCTATTACTAGCATGGCACTAGTGCATCAGCTATTACTAACATGGCACTAGTGCATCAGCTATTACTAGCATGGCACTAGTGCATCAGCTATTACTAACATTGCACTAGTGCATCAGCTATTACTAGCATGGTACTAGTGCATCAGCTATTATTAGCATGGTACTAGTGCATCAGTTATTACTAGCATGGCACTAGTGCATCAGCTATTACTATCATGGTACTATTGCATCAGCTATTATTAGCAGGGCACTAGTGCATCAGCTATTACTAGCATGGCACTAGTGCATCAGCTATTACTAGCATGGCACTAGTGCATCAGCTATTACTATCATGGTACTATTGCATCAGCTATTATTAGCAGGGCACTAGTGCATCAGCTATTACTAACATGGCACTAGTGCATCAGCTATTACTAGCATGGCACTAGTGCATCAGCTATTACTAGCATGGCACTAGTGCATCAGCTATTACTAACATGGCACTAGTGCATCAGCTATTACTAGCATGGCACTAGTGCATCAGCTATTACTAGCATGGCACTAGTGCATCAGCTATTACTAGCATGGCACTAGTTGATCAGCTATTACTAACATGGTACTAGCGCATCAGCTACTATTAGCATGATACTAGTGCATCAGCTATTACTAGCATGGCACTAGTGCATCAGCTATTACTAGCATGGTACTAGTGCATCAGCTATTGCTAGCATGGCACTAGTGCATCAGCTATTACTAGCATGGTACTAATGCATCAGCTATTACTATCATGGCACTAGTGCATCAGCTATTACTAACATGGTACTAGTGCATCAGCTACTATTAGCATGATACTAGTGCATCAGTTATTACTAGCATGGCACTAGTGCATCAGCTATTACTATCATGGTGCTATTGCATCAGCTATTATTAGCAGGGCACTAGTGCATCAGCTATTACTAGCATGGCACTAGTGCATCAGCTATTACTAACATGGCACTAGTGCATCAGCTATTACTAGCATGGTAATAGTGCATCAGCTATTACTAGCATGGTACTAGTGCATCAGCTATTATTAGCATGGCACTAGTGCATCAGCTATTACTAGCATGGCACTAGTGCATCAGCTATTACTAGCATAGTACTAGTGCATCAGCTATTACTAGCATGGTACTAGTGCATCAGCTATTACTAGCATGACACTAGTGCATCAGCTATTACTAGCATTGTATTATTGCACCAGCTATTACTAGCATGGTACTAGTGCATCAGTTATTACTAGCATGGCACTAGTGCATCAGCTATTACTATCATGGTGCTATTGCATCAGCTATTATTAGCAGGGCACTAGTGCATCAGCTATTACTAGCATGGCACTAGTGCATCAGCTATTACTAACATGGCACTAGTGCATCAGCTATTACTAGCATGGCACTAGTGCATCAGCTATTACTAGCATGGTACTAGTGCATCAGCTACTACTAACATGGTAATAGTGCATCAGCTATTACTAGCATGGCACTAGTTCATCAGCTATTACTACCATGGTACTAGAGCATCAGCTATTACTAGCATGGCACTAGTGCATCAGCTATTACTAACATGGCACTAGTGCATCAGCTATTACTAGCATGGTACTAGTGCATCAGCTATTACTATCATGGCACTAGTGCATCAGCTATTACTAGCATGGTAATAGTGCATCAGCTATTACTAGCATGGTACTATTGCATCAGCTATTATTAGCAGGGCACTAGTGCATCAGCTATTACTAGCATGGCACTAGTGCATCAGCTATTACTAACATGGCACTAGTGCATCAGCTATTACTAGCATGGCACTAGTGCATCAGCTATTACTATCATGGCACTAGTGCATCAGCTATTACTAGCATGGCACTAGTGCATCAGCTATTACTAGCATGGTACTAGTGCATCAGCTACTACTAACATGGTAATAGTGCATCAGCTATTACTAGCATGGCACTAGTGCATCAGCTATTACTAGCATGCTACTAGTGCATCAGCTATTACTAGCATGGTACTAGTGCATCAGCTATTACTAGCATGGCACTAGTGCATCAGCTATTACTAACATGGTACTAGTGCATCAGCTACTATTAGCATGATACTAGTGCATCAGCTATTACTAGCATGGTACTAGTGCATCAGCTATCACTATCATGGCACTAGTGCATCAGCTATTACTAGCATGGTAATAGTGCATCAGCTATTACTAGCATGGCACTAGTGCATCAGCTATTACTAGCATGGTACTAGTGCATCAGCTATTACTAGCATGGTACTAGTGCATCAGCTATTACTATCATGGTGCTATTGCATCAGCTATTATTAGCAGGGCACTAGTGCATCAGCTATTACTAGCATGGCACTAGTGCATCAGCTATTACTAACATGGCACTAGTGCATCAGCTATTACTAGCATGGCACTAGTGCATCAGCTATTACTAGCATGGTACTAGTGCATCAGCTATTACTATCATGGCACTAGTGCATCAGCTACTACTAACATGGTAATAGTGCATCAGCTATTACTAGCATGGCACTAGTGCATCAGCTATTACTATCATGGCACTAGTGCATCAGCTATTACTAACATGGCACTAGTGCATCAGCTATTACTAGCATGGTACTAGTGCATCAGCTATTACTATCATGGCACTAGTGCATCAGCTATTACTAACATGGTACTAGTGCATCAGCTACTATTAGCATGATACTAGTGCATCAGCTATTACTAGCATGGCACTAGTGCATCAGCTATTACTAGCATGGCACTAGTGCATCAGCTATTACTAACATGGCACTAGTGCATCAGCTATTACTATCATGGCACTAGTGCATCAGCTATTACTAACATGGCACTAGTGCATCAGCTATTACTAGCATGGTACTAGTGCATCAGCTATTACTATCATGGCACTAGTGCATCAGCTATTACTAACATGGTACTAGTGCATCAGCCACTATTAGCATGATACTAGTGCATCAGCTATTACTAGCATGGCACTAGTGCATCAGCTATTACTAGCAGGGTATTAGTGCATCAGCTATTACTAGCATGGCACTAGTGCATCAGCTATTACTAGCATGATACTAGTGCATCAGCTATTACTAGCATGGCACTAGTGCATCAGCTATTATTAGCATGGTACTAGTGCATCAGCTATTACTAACATGGTACTAGTGCATCAGCTATTACTAGCATGGCACTAGTGCATCAGCTATTACTAGTGTCGGGGGGGGGGGGGGGGGGGGGGAGAAATTTAAGAAGAAAAATTATTCATTATTATTAAATATTTAATAATATTTATTTGTTAGCAGTAATAATAAGAATAGTTGATAATATTTAAATTTTTTAAATTTATAAATTCAGAATTAATAATGAAAAAAACTGTATTGTTTTTTTTGTGTTTCTCTGATAGTAATAATATTATGGTTCTATGGTTCTATGTGTAATGGTTATCCTCTGGACCTTGAGTTAAATTTCTCCCAAGACAAATTTTGACCGCAGACAAAGTGGCACTTCTGCCCCACAAAAATCAGACTGCTGCTACAAGGCCAAATAGAAATAACAACTCAATCAATGAAGATGGGCACTCCTTTTAGTCCTAGTTGCAATTTGTTTTGACAGTAGCTCGTTATTGCAATGACGAGCCCCAAGTAACAAAGTTAAACACGAGTAGTATTGAGATGCACGGCCTACTACTGATTGTAGACAATTATCTAATAACAACAAAAATGTACCAGTAGTTTGTTCTCTAGTGTCTGCAAACTCTATTTTCTTTAGCAGATCAAAAATAACAATGTTGTCTAGACAAAGCAAGCAAAAATAACACTACGCTTGTATACATGTAATTAGCCCTATTGGTTATGGCCTTTCTAGGTTTAATAGTTACGTGTCTGCGATGTGTGTAGTGAAGCGCGTGTAGCGATGGCTCCTTCTGCTGGCAGGGGGGCTGAATGTATTCTATCTTCTCAGGGCTTAGTAGTTTTCCTGACTTCCCAACTCCTGGGGTAAAATGCTCTGTTGTATGTTTAGCCTCCTCAATAGGGTTATCCTCTGCAGGCTATCTGCTGCAGGCTAATATGGCTTATATTAGCCTCTCTCTATGCGCCCTTTTTTTCTATTTGGCTTGTTGTCAATTGAGCTCTGCTTTTCGCTGCTTGGCTCACTGCTAAGTTACTGTCTCTGGCTTACTGCCAGATGCGCTCTGTCTTTTCTCTGGCTCGCTGCCAGTTGCGCTCTGCCTTTCTCTGGCTCGCTGCCAGTTCCCCCATCCTTGGCTTGCTGCCAGCTCCTCCTTATATACTCATTATCTGATTGTTGACAATAGTCATTGGCTGCTTGAGTTCATTCTTGCGTATCTCACAACATTCCTGTAATGTCTATTTTTAGCAACTCTGATGTCAACCAGCATTCCTTTCTGACAGCTGATATCTGACGTCATCTTTTTGGGATTCCATGACGATGTTGGGAATCCCAATAAGCTAACAAGTCAATAAGCTATGAGACTAAGTCGATATTTTCTACAAAAATGGCCATAACCTGAAAACCATCACTAGCTGATAAAAAAAAGGCTTTTGCTATAATACTCATCCTGAGACAGCTACACGTATAGTTATCTATCTAACATAAGGCAAAAGAGATATTCATATTTCATGTGATGCATTCTACAGTTATTACATAACTTTTTTTGTTTTTCATAACATTAAAATTCATGCGCAATTATATTATGATTTCACAAAGTCATTTTATCTATAATAAATGATGAGATAAGCTATACATATAAAAGTGTTGTAAATACTCTATCGGTTGATGGTCTGATGTATATCTATCCCTGCTTGTGCTTGTTGTCACTCTGCAAAATAATAATGGATAGTTCTTGTGATGTATTGTTCTTCTTCGTAGGTAGTGGTGGCAATTATAATTGATTTGTAGATGGTAACACATCTCCGTCATACGTAATGATGATAATCATACGTAACTGGGGGGGGTACATCTATCATGTTTGTTAATGTCTCTCATCAGTTGTAATGGTTAAAGACGTTAAAGGGCTAATATGCTTAATATTTTCATCAGTACATCATTTAGTATGCTGTTTGTGGCAGCTGGGTGGCAATGCTTCAAAGCTACTATTATGCTGTCCTTGTAACGCTCAAATGCATTTAAAGATGTAGTTGCGTCAAATTTTAAGTTGATCTTAAAAGAAAGCATTTGTTTTTCTTTATCAGTTGATATGTTGTTTGTTGTGTTACGCGATCGCATTGCCAAGATATTTGAAGATTAAAACCGAAAAAATCTGATCGCCGTAAAAACGCTCAGGCCACCAAAACGTGCCCAGACTTGCCCAAAATGATGTCACGCGTTTGGCAACCTGTCTCTATCTCTCGTATTCACATCGGGTATTTGCGATAAAAGCCTAGTCTTACGCGGCTCTATTGGCATATGTCTTATTTTGTATTTGCTCATGTTGGCTAGAATAAAATTTTAAATCCTGCTACAGATGCATTATTATGAATGTTTAAAAGGCCTCAAATAACGAAAATTGAAAATTTGTTCTACTCACTTTCTCCAAATGTTGTGTAAACATTTGGGTACCGACTACCAATTCTACCGGTCTACGGTAATTCTGTCAAGTCACTTATTTAGAACGCGGTCTTTGTATCAGCAGTTCTGCAGCTACCCATACAAACGATATACAGCCTCCCATAAGCCCCGCCCACATTATGTCGCCTATTACCTATTGCCTACGTACTAGTTTCTTACTAGTAGCAATGATATACAGCTGTATACATTGCTGTATATCATTGCTAGTAGTATTCTTACCGAATACTAAATAAGTGAAATAAGCAAGCCCCTCTTTGAAAAGAATATAGACAGGGATAGAGTTTTAACGATGAGAAGTCTGCTGCAAACTGGATTTGAACTCACATTCTCCAGTTCTGCGGACACCCATATACCATATCCGATTCACTACAATATTCTGCAAATCATGTTTTGCATTATCTTCAACAATATTATTTTATTATATAATTTTTACAACCAAAAATATTGTCATTTTGGCATAAAGCTTTTATTAAAAATATTCATCAAGTCGTGGCCACTCACATAGTACTAGCTGATACAATAAGACAAATTCATCTACTGCAACAAACTCAAACAAAACATCATCCAGCACGCATTCAAGTCTTGCTTTCTCCTTTATAGCAGTTTCCACACTGACAAAGCTTTTTCGGCTGGTGGGATGACATAAACATTCTGTAAGCAGTAAAACAAGTAAATGTAAACAAAGTAGATGCAATAAATATGTCATTCATAGATATGTCATTCTAAAGTGTATCTATTGACAGCTTCCAAATTGGGAGTTAAATAGATTGCGAGTGTAATTTTAAAAACGAATAAACATTTAATAAAGGCACAAGTACGCCAAGCCAACGATTCAAAGCTTTGGTTCTGGAAATTAAAGATTTGCAATGATCAATCGATTTTACCCACTTCCTACGAGCGAAAATAATTTGTAATCATGACTTTAATTTACCAAAGAAAATTCGAAAAAAATATTATAGCTAGGTAAAACGGCAGATAAGCTATGAAACGATGATTGGAGATAGCAAATAATTATTATTTTATTAATTAGTATATGTATTTATGACTATAAAAAATATTACATTTACTAAAGTATAGAAGACTCTAAGTTAATTTACCTCTATTCTTTCTTCTTCTGCAGCAAAACGCTGCTGACGCCTGTCAGCTTTGGCCATAGGCTGTCTACTCTAATATTTTACTAAAAGTTGCTCAGAAAACTCTGAGTAGCGGTCGCTCGAACTTGAAGCCATTTTAAAACTATGTATAACTTAGTAATTGTTGAAACGCGTTGAATCGGTAACGATGATAATGAATTATCTAACGATGAGAATCTTCGAGATCACAGACAACGCGTTTTACGAGTGATAACATTTATTACGGCCTATATAAAAATTTCGCACGCATGATTGGCTAACGAATCGACCTCATATTTATCGCTCGTGGTTTCGTTTCAGATACCAAGCTTGTGACGTCACGAAATAGGCACCCGCTGGAACGTGAGCTTTTTAAAAGAGGGCCTCATTCAAATGCATATATCTCTGGACAGGGTTGGTCTACAAAGACAAAAATGGCATCAAATTGTAGCTGATGTTTTAGCCTTTTATGGGTCCTAATTTCAACGCAACTACATCTTTAACGCTGATGCATTCCTATCCCCGTTGTTTCTCACGCTGACCTGTCAGCGCTTCAATCAATCATGCATTCCTAGCTGTCATATCTGATGCTTCGGCCTCCTATCTCTGTAGCTTCTCACGCTGACCTACATTCCGATCTCCGCTGACTCTCACGTTGACTCCCAAGCTGGCTTGTCAGTGCTTCCAACACTAATACATTCCTAGCCCTGTAGTTGATCACGCTCTCACTTTAGCTTTGCAATTCCTGTGATGCCAATCCTAGCGTGGATGCTGCCTTTTGTTACACTGTTTGCAGCAGACTCCAACTTTCACCGTTTCCAACTCTGACACAAGCATGGTACGAGTGCATCAGCTATTACAGTCAAACATGGATAACTCGTCCACGGATAGCTAGAACACATGGTTAATTCGAACATTTCCTTTGGTCCGTTCCCACGTAATGATAAATTGCTATAGATAACTCGAACTCAACACTGTTAATTCAAACTGTTTTTTTGCCCAACAGCTACCGAAACGGTTGTTTTCGCTTTAGAAAATCACTTTATTCAAAGCCATAGAGGTAAACTTCATCTATTCGTAATTCATAAGCGTCGTTATTACCACCATCGGCAAAATATTTTTGTCAACGACTTTTCTAAAAGTTTGGTGAAATTTGATTTATACTGCGATACGATGAATAGCACGGGCTAGCCGGGTCACGCGCCCAAGAATTTTCGCCACGCACATACTAAACAAAAATCGCATGTTGTTTTGTATGTGCGTGGCGAAAATCCTTGAGTGCTAGCCCGTGATGAATAGTTTTCCGACGTTGATTCCGTGTTGAATCAACGTCGGAATGTTGAATGTTTAAAACGTCTTAAAAAATGTTGTAATTAAACGTATACGTTGTCTGAGCTACAAAAAACTATTCATCGTTTGACCTAAACACAGAATACGTGTGTACATTCAATAAGTATCTATTAAAAAGCGTGAGTGATATAGAATGTACCGTAAAACCTCGTAAAACTTCTAATTGAAATGCCCCGGAGTGTTGCTCTTAACGAATCCCAGGTAAAGTAAGGTAATCTGCATAAACTTCAAGAAAAAACGGCAAAATTGATCGTGAGTAAAACCTCAAAAGAAAAAAATGTCTTTTCTTTTGAGCATTTCAACAATGATCAAGTTTTGCCAATGTCAATCTGAAAAACGTCCTGGCAATAACATCACCTCAAACAACAAACCAATCTCAAGTGATAGAAAAATCTCTATACTTTTTCATGAAAACGTTTTAAACTTTACATGAGAAGCATTTAATTTGAAACAAGCCATTTGTGCTTTTGATTTATATTATAGTTTGTATATGTACATGTATCTACTAATAAATAAGTAAATATATGGACTTGTGACAGTGCTCTGATAACTTGAATGCTCTGATAATTCAAACACTTTTGCTCGGTCCCTTGAAGTTCGAGTTATCCATGTTTGACTGTACTATCATGGCACTATTGCATCAGCTATTACTAGCATGGCACTAGTGCATCAGCTATTACTAGCATGGCACTAGTGCATCAGCTATTACTAGCATGGGACTAGTGCATCGGCTATTACTATCATGGCACTAGTGCATCAGCTATTACAAGCATGGCACTAGTGTATCAGCTATTACTAGCATGGTACTAGTGCATCAGCTATTACTAGCATGGCACTAGTGCATCAGCTATTATTAGCATGGCACTAGTGCATCAGCTATTATTAGCATGGCACTAGTGCATCAGCGATTACTAGCATGGAACTAGTGCATCAGCTATTACTAGCATGGTACTAGTGCATCAGCTATTACTACCATGGCACTAGTGCATCAGCTATTACTAGCATGGCACTAGTGCATCAGCTATTACTAGCATGGAACTAGTGTATCAGCTATTACTAGCATGGCACTAGTGCATCAGCTATTACTAGCATGGCACTAGTGCATCAGCTATTATTAGCATGGCACTAGTGCATCAGCTATTATTAGCATGGCACTAGTGCATCAGCGATTACTAGCATGGAACTAGTGCATCAGCTATTACTAGCATGGTACTAGTGCATCAGCTATTACTACCATGGCACTAGTGCATCAGCTATTACTAGCATGGCACTAGTGCATCAGCTATTACTAGCATGGAACTAGTGTATCAGCTATTACTAGCATGGCACTAGTGCATCAGCTATTACTAGCATGGAACTAGTGCATCAGCTATTACTAGCATGGCACTAGTGCATCAGCTATTACTAGCATGGTACTAGTGCATCAGCTATTACTAGCATGGCACTAGTGCATCAGCTATTACTAGCATGGCACTAGTGCATCAGCTATTACTCGCATGGTACTAGTGCATCAACTATTACTAGCATTGCACTAGTGCATCAGCTATTACTAGCATGGTACTAGTGCATCAGCTATTACTAGCATGGCACTAGTGCATCAGCTATTACTAGCATGGAACTAGTGCATCAGCTATTACTAGCATGGCACTAGTGCATCAGCTATTACTAGCATGGAACTAGTGCATCAGCTATTACTAGCATGGTACTAGTGCATCAGCTATTACTAGCATGGAACTAGTGCATCAGCTATTACTAGCATGGAACTAGTGCCTCAGCTATTACTCGCATGGTACTAGTGCATCAACTATTACTAGCATTGCACTAGTGCATCAGCTATTACTAGCATGGTACTAGTGCATCAGCTATTACTAGCATGGCACTAGTGCATCAGCTATTACTAGCATGGGACTAGTGCATCGGCTATTACTATCATGGCACTAGTGCATCAGCTATTACAAGCATGGCACTAGTGTATCAGCTATTACTAGCATGGTACTAGTGCATCAGCTATTACTAGCATGGCACTAGTGCATCAGCTATTATTAGCATGGCACTAGTGCATCAGCTATTATTAGCATGGCACTAGTGCATCAGCGATTACTAGCATGGAACTAGTGCATCAGCTATTACTAGCATGGTACTAGTGCATCAGCTATTACTACCATGGCACTAGTGCATCAGCTATTACTAGCATGGAACTAGTGCCTCAGCTATTACTCGCATGGTACTAGTGCATCAACTATTACTAGCATTGCACTAGTGCATCAGCTATTACTAGCATGGTACTAGTGCATCAGCTATTACTAGCATGGCACTAGTGCATCAGCTATTACTAGCATGGAACTAGTGCATCAGCTATTACTAGCATGGCACTAGTGCATCAGCTATTATTAGCATGGCACTAGTGCATCAGCTATTATTAGCATGGCACTAGTGCATCAGCGATTACTAGCATGGAACTAGTGCATCAGCTATTACTAGCATGGTACTAGTGCATCAGCTATTACTACCATGGCACTAGTGCATCAGCTATTACTAGCATGGCACTAGTGCATCAGCTATTACTAGCATGGAACTAGTGTATCAGCTATTACTAGCATGGCACTAGTGCATCAGCTATTACTAGCATGGAACTAGTGCATCAGCTATTACTAGCATGGCACTAGTGCATCAGCTATTACTAGCATGGTACTAGTGCATCAGCTATTACTAGCATGGCACTAGTGCATCAGCTATTACTAGCATGGCACTAGTGCATCAGCTATTACTCGCATGGTACTAGTGCATCAACTATTACTAGCATTGCACTAGTGCATCAGCTATTACTAGCATGGTACTAGTGCATCAGCTATTACTAGCATGGCACTAGTGCATCAGCTATTACTAGCATGGAACTAGTGCATCAGCTATTACTAGCATGGCACTAGTGCATCAGCTATTACTAGCATGGAACTAGTGCATCAGCTATTACTAGCATGGTACTAGTGCATCAGCTATTACTAGCATGGAACTAGTGCATCAGCTATTACTAGCATGGAACTAGTGCCTCAGCTATTACTCGCATGGTACTAGTGCATCAACTATTACTAGCATTGCACTAGTGCATCAGCTATTACTAGCATGGTACTAGTGCATCAGCTATTACTAGCATGGCACTAGTGCATCAGCTATTACTAGCATGGAACTAGTGCATCAGCTATTACTAGCATGGCACTAGTGCATCAGCTATTACTAGCATGGAACTAGTGCATCAGCTATTACTAGCATGGTACTAGTGCATCAGCTATTACTAGCATGGAACTAGTGCATCAGCTATTACTAGCATGGAACTAGTGCCTCAGCTATTACTAGCATGGCACTAGTGCATCAGCTATTACTAACATGGCACTAGTGCATCAGCTATTACTAGCATGGAACTAGTGCATCAGCTATTACTAGCATGGTACTAGTGCATCAGCTATTATTAGCATGGTACTAGTGCATCAGCTATTACTACCATGGTACTAGTGCATCTGCTATTACTAACATGGAACTAGTGCATCAGCTATTACTAGCATGGTACTAGTGCATCAGCTATTATTAGCATGGTACTACTGCCTCAGCTATTACTAGCATGGAACTAGTGCATCAGCTATTACTAGCATGGTACTAGTGCATCAGCTATTATTAGCATGGTACTAGTGCATCAGCTATTACTACCATGGTACTAGTGCATCAGCTATTACTAACATGGAACTAGTGCATCAGCTATTACTAGCATGGCACTAGTTGATCAGCTATTTCTAGCATGGCACTAGTGCATCAGCTGTTACTAGCATGGCACTAGTGCATCAGCTATTACTAGCATGGCACTAGTGCATCAGCGATTACTAGCATGGAACTAGTGCATCAGCTATTACTAGCATGGTACTAGTGCATCAGCTATTACTACCATGGCACTAGTGCATCAGCTATTACTAGCATGGCACTAGTGCATCAGCTATTACTAGCATGGAACTAGTGCATCAGCTATTACTAGCAAGGCACTAGTGCATCAGCTATTACTAGCATGGAACTAGTGCATCAGCTATTACTAGCATGGTACTAGTGCATCAGCTATTACTAGCATGGTACTAGTGCATCAGCTAAAACTAGCATGGCACTAGTGCATCAGCTATTACTAGCATGGATCTAGTGCATCAGCTATTACTACCATGGCACTAGTGCATCAGCTATTACTAGCATGGCACTAGTGCATCAGCTATTACTAGCATGGCACTAGTTGATCAGCTATTTCTAGCAAGGCACTAGTGCATCAGCTGTTACTAGCATGGCACTAGTGCATCAGCTATTACTAGCATGGCACTAGTGCATCAGCGATTACTAGCATGGAACTAGTGCATCAGCTATTACTAGCATGGTACTAGTGCATCAGCTATTACTACCATGGCACTAGTGCATCAGCTATTACTAGCATGGCACTAGTGCATCAGCTATTACTAGCATGGCACTAGTGCATCAGCTATTACTAGCATGACACTAGTGCATCAGCTATTACTAGCATGGAACTAGTGCCTCAGCTATTACTAGCATGGCACTAGTGCATCAGCTATTACTAGCATGGCACTAGTGCATCAGCTATTACTAGCATGGCACTAGTGCACCAGCTATTACTAGCATGGCACTAGTGCATCAGCTATTACTAGCATGAAACTAATGCATCAGGTATTACTAGCATGGCACTAGTGCATCAGCTATTACTAGCATGGAACTAGTGCATCAGCTATTACTAGCATGGTACTAGTGCATCAGCTATTACTAGCATGGAACTAGTGCATCAGCTATTACTAGCATGGAACTAGTGCATCAGCTATTACTAGCATGGCACTAGTGCATCAGCTATAATTAGCATGGCACTAGTGCATCAGCTATTATTAGCATGGCACTAGTGCATCAGCGATTACTAGCATGGAACTAGTGCATCAGCTATTACTAGCATGGTACTAGTGCATCAGCTATTACTACCATGGCACTAGTGCATCAGCTATTACTAGCATGGCACTAGTGCATCAGCTATTACTAGCATGGAACTAGTGCATCAGCTATTACTAGCATGGCACTAGTGCATCAGCTATTACTAGCATGGAACTAGTGCATCAGCTATTACTAGCATGGCACTAGTGCATCAGCTATTACTAGCATGGTACTAGTGCATCAGCTATTACTAGCATGGCACTAGTGCATCAGCTATTACTAGCATGGCACTAGTGCATCAGCTATTACTAGCATGGAACTAGTGCATCAGCTATTACTAGCATGGCACTAGTGCATCAGCTATTACTAGCATGGAACTAGTGCATCAGCTATTACTAGCATGGTACTAGTGCATCAGCTATTACTAGCATGGAACTAGTGCATCAGCTATTACTAGCATGGAACTAGTGCCTCAGCTATTACTCGCATGGTACTAGTGCATCAACTATTACTAGCATTGCACTAGTGCATCAGCTATTACTAGCATGGTACTAGTGCATCAGCTATTACTAGCATGGCACTAGTGCATCAGCTATTACTAGCATGGAACTAGTGCATCAGCTATTACTAGCATGGCACTAGTGCATCAGCTATTACTAGCATGGAACTAGTGCATCAGCTATTACTAGCATGGTACTAGTGCATCAGCTATTACTAGCATGGAACTAGTGCATCAGCTATTACTAGCATGGAACTAGTGCCTCAGCTATTACTAGCATGGCACTAGTGCATCAGCTATAACTAACATGGCACTAGTGCATCAGCTATTACTAGCATGGAACTAGTGCATCAGCTATTACTAGCATGGTACTAGTGCATCAGCTATTATTAGCATGGTACTAGTGCATCAGCTATTACTACCATGGTACTAGTGCATCAGCTATTACTAACATGGAACTAGTGCATCAGCTATTACTAGCATGGTACTAGTGCATCAGCTATTATTAGCATGGTACTACTGCCTCAGCTATTACTAGCATGGAACTAGTGCATCAGCTATTACTAGCATGGTACTAGTGCATCAGCTATTATTAGCATGGTACTAGTGCATCAGCTATTACTACCATGGTACTAGTGCATCAGCTATTACTAACATGGAACTAGTGCATCAGCTATTACTAGCATGGCACTAGTTGATCAGCTATTTCTAGCATGGCACTAGTGCATCAGCTGTTACTAGCATGGCACTAGTGCATCAGCTATTACTAGCATGGCACTAGTGCATCAGCGATTACTAGCATGGAACTAGTGCATCAGCTATTACTAGCATGGTACTAGTGCATCAGCTATTACTACCATGGCACTAGTGCATCAGCTATTACTAGCATGGCACTAGTGCATCAGCTATTACTAGCATGGAACTAGTGCATCAGCTATTACTAGCAAGGCACTAGTGCATCAGCTATTACTAGCATGGAACTAGTGCATCAGCTATTACTAGCATGGTACTAGTGCATCAGCTATTACTAGCATGGTACTAGTGCATCAGCTATTACTAGCATGGCACTAGTGCATCAGCTATTACTAGCATGGATCTAGTGCATCAGCTATTACTACCATGGCACTAGTGCATCAGCTATTACTAGCATGGCACTAGTGCATCAGCTATTACTAGCATGGCACTAGTTGATCAGCTATTTCTAGCAAGGCACTAGTGCATCAGCTGTTACTAGCATGGCACTAGTGCATCAGCTATTACTAGCATGGCACTAGTGCATCAGCGATTACTAGCATGGAACTAGTGCATCAGCTATTACTAGCATGGTACTAGTGCATCAGCTATTACTACCATGGCACTAGTGCATCAGCTATTACTAGCATGGCACTAGTGCATCAGCTATTACTAGCATGGCACTAGTGCATCAGCTATTACTAGCATGACACTAGTGCATCAGCTATTACTAGCATGGAACTAGTGCCTCAGCTATTACTAGCATGGCACTAGTGCATCAGCTATTACTAGCATGGCACTAGTGCATCAGCTATTACTAGCATGGCACTAGTGCACCAGCTATTACTAGCATGGCACTAGTGCATCAGCTATTAGTAGCATGAAACTAATGCATCAGGTATTACTAGCATGGCACTAGTGCATCAGCTGTTACTAGCATGGCACTAGTTGATCAGCTATTTCTAGCATGGCACTAGTGCATCAGCTGTTACTAGCATGACACTAGTGCATCAGCTATTTCTAGCATGGTACTAGTGCATCAGCTATTACTAGCATGGCACTAGTTGATCAGCTATTTCTAGCATGGCACTAGTGCATCAGCTGTTACTAGCATGGCACTAGTGCATCAGCTATTACTAGCATGGTACTAGTGCATCAGCTATTACTAGCATGTAACTAGTGCATCAGCTATTACTAGCATGGAACTAGTGCCTCAGCTATTACTAGCATGGCACTAGTGCATCAGCTATTACTAGCATGGCACTAGTGCATCAGCTATTACTAGCATGGAACTAGTGCATCAGCTATTACTAGCATAGCACTAGTGCATCAGCTATTACTAGCATGGAACTAGTGCATCAGCTATTACTAGCATGGTACTAGTGCATCAGCTATTACTAGCATGGTACTAGTGCATCAGCTATTACTAGCATGGCACTAGTGCATCAGCTATTACTAGCATGGAACTAGTGCATCAGCTATTACTACCATGGCACTAGTGCATCAGCTATTACTAGCATGGCACTAGTGCATCAGCTATTACTAGCATGGCACTAGTTGATCAGCTATTTCTAGCATGGCACTAGTGCATCAGCTGTTACTAGCATGGCACTAGTGCATCAGCTATTACTAGCATGGCACTAGTGCATCAGCGATTACTAGCATGGAACTAGTGCATCAGCTATTACTAGCATGGTACTAGTGCATCAGCTATTACTACCATGGCACTAGTGCATCAGCTATTACTAGCATGGCACTAGTGCATCAGCTATTACTAGCATGGCACTAGTGCATCAGCTATTACTAGCATGACACTAGTGCATCAGCTATTACTAGCATGGAACTAGTGCCTCAGCTATTACTAGCATGGCACTAGTGCATCAGCTATTACTAGCATGGCACTAGTGCATCAGCTATTACTAGCATGACACTAGTGCCTCAGCTATTACTAGCATAGTACTAGTGCATCAGCTATTATTAGCATGGTACTAGTGCATCAGCTGTTACTAGCATAGTACTAGTGCATCAGCTATTACTAGCATAGTACTAGTGCATCAGCTATTATTAGCATGGTACTAGTGCATCAGTTATTACTAGCATGGTACTAGTGCATCAGCTATTATTAGCATGGTACTAGTGCATCAGTTATTACTAGCATGGTACTAGTGCATCAGCTATTACTAGCATGGTACTAGTGCATCAGCTATTACTAGCATGGTACTAGTGCATCAGCTATTACTAGCATGGCACTAGTTGATCAGCTATTTCTAGCATGGCACTAGTGCATCAGCTGTTACTAGCATGGCACTAGTGCATCAGCTATTACTAGCATGGCACTAGTTGATCAGCTATTTCTAGCATGGCACTAGTGCATCAGCTGTTACTAGCATGGCACTAGTGCATCAGCTATTACTAGCATGGCACTAGTGCATCAGCGATTACTAGCATGGAACTAGTGCATCAGCTATTACTAGCATGGTACTAGTGCATCAGCTATTACTACCATGGCACTAGTGCATCAGCTATTACTAGCATGGCACTAGTGCATCAGCTATTACTAGCATGGCACTAGTGCATCAGCTATTACTAGCATGACACTAGTGCATCAGCTATTACTAGCATGGAACTAGTGCCTCAGCTATTACTAGCATGGCACTAGTGCATCAGCTATTACTAGCATGGCACTAGTGCATCAGCTATTACTAGCATGACACTAGTGCCTCAGCTATTACTAGCATAGTACTAGTGCATCAGCTATTATTAGCATGGTACTAGTGCATCAGCTGTTACTAGCATAGTACTAGTGCATCAGCTATTACTAGCATAGTACTAGTGCATCAGCTATTATTAGCATGGTACTAGTGCATCAGTTATTACTAGCATGGTACTAGTGCATCAGCTATTATTAGCATGGTACTAGTGCATCAGTTATTACTAGCATGGTACTAGTGCATCAGCTATTATTAGCATGGTACTAGTGCATCAGCTATTACTAGCATGGTACTAGTGTATCAGCTATTACTAGCATGGTACTAGTGCATCAGCTATTACTAGCATGGTACTAGTGCATCAGCTATTATTAGCATGGTACTAGTGCATCAGTTATTACTAGCATGGTACTAGTGCATCAGCTATTATTAGCATGGTACTAGTGCATCAGTTATTACTAGCATGGTACTAGTGCATCAGCTATTATTAGCATGGCACTAGTGCATCAGTTATTACTAGCATGGTACTAGTGCATCAGTTATTACTAGCATGGCACTAGTTGATCAGCTATTTCTAGCATGGCACTAGTGCATCAGCTGTTACTAGCATGGCACTAGTGCATCAGCTATTACTAGCATGGCACTAGTGCATCAGCGATTACTAGCATGGAACTAGTGCATCAGCTATTACTAGCATGGTACTAGTGCATCAGCTATTACTACCATGGCACTAGTGCATCAGCTATTACTAGCATGGCACTAGTGCATCAGCTATTACTAGCATGGCACTAGTGCATCAGCTATTACTAGCATGACACTAGTGCATCAGCTATTACTAGCATGGAACTAGTGCCTCAGCTATTACTAGCATGGCACTAGTGCATCAGCTATTACTAGCATGGCACTAGTGCATCAGCTATTACTAGCATGACACTAGTGCCTCAGCTATTACTAGCATAGTACTAGTGCATCAGCTATTATTAGCATGGTACTAGTGCATCAGCTGTTACTAGCATAGTACTAGTGCATCAGCTATTACTAGCATAGTACTAGTGCATCAGCTATTATTAGCATGGTACTAGTGCATCAGTTATTACTAGCATGGTACTAGTGCATCAGCTATTATTAGCATGGTACTAGTGCATCAGTTATTACTAGCATGGTACTAGTGCATCAGCTATTACTAGCATGGTACTAGTGCATCAGCTATTACTAGCATGGTACTAGTGCATCAGCTATTACTAGCATGGCACTAGTTGATCAGCTATTTCTAGCATGGCACTAGTGCATCAGCTGTTACTAGCATGGCACTAGTGCACCAGCTATTACTAGCATGGCACTAGTTGATCAGCTATTTCTAGCATGGCACTAGTGCATCAGCTGTTACTAGCATGGCACTAGTGCATCAGCTATTACTAGCATGGCACTAGTGCATCAGCGATTACTAGCATGGAACTAGTGCATCAGCTATTACTAGCATGGTACTAGTGCATCAGCTATTACTACCATGGCACTAGTGCATCAGCTAATACTAGCATGGCACTAGTGCATCAGCTATTACTAGCATGGCACTAGTGCATCAGCTATTACTAGCATGACACTAGTGCATCAGCTATTACTAGCATGGAACTAGTGCCTCAGCTATTACTAGCATGGCACTAGTGCATCAGCTATTACTAGCATGGCACTAGTGCATCAGCTATTACTAGCATGACACTAGTGCCTCAGCTATTACTAGCATAGTACTAGTGCATCAGCTATTATTAGCATGGTACTAGTGCATCAGCTGTTACTAGCATAGTACTTGTGCATCAGCTATTACTAGCATAGTACTAGTGCATCAGCTATTATTAGCATGGTACTAGTGCATCAGTTATTACTAGCATGGTACTAGTGCATCAGCTATTATTAGCATGGTACTAGTGCATCAGTTATTACTAGCATGGTACTAGTGCATCAGCTATTATTAGCATGGTACTAGTGCATCAGCTATTACTAGCATGGTACTAGTGTATCAGCTATTACTAGCATGGTACTAGTGCATCAGCTATTACTAGCATGGTACTAGTGCATCAGCTATTATTAGCATGGTACTAGTGCATCAGTTATTACTAGCATGGTACTAGTGCATCAGCTATTATTAGCATGGTACTAGTGCATCAGTTATTACTAGCATGGTACTAGTGTATCAGCTATTACTAGCATGGTACTAGTGTATCAGCTATTACTAGCATGGTACTAGTGCATCAGCTATTACTAGCATGGTACTAGTGCATCAGCTATTACTAGCATGGTACTAGTGCATCAGCTATTACTATCATGGTAATAGTGCATCAGCTATTACTATCATGGTACTAGTGCATCAGCTATTACTAGCATGACACTAGTGCATCAGCTATTACTAGCATGGAACTAGTGCCTCAGCTATTACTAGCATGGCACTAGTGCATCAGCTATTACTAGCATGGCACTAGTGCATCAGCTATTACTAGCATGACACTAGTGCCTCAGCTATTACTAGCATAGTACTAGTGCATCAGCTATTATTAGCATGGTACTAGTGCATCAGCTGTTACTAGCATAGTACTAGTGCGTCAGCTATTACTAGCATAGTACTAGTGCATCAGCTATTATTAGCATGGTACTAGTGCATCAGTTATTACTAGCATGGTACTAGTGCATCAGCTATTATTAGCATGGTACTAGTGCATCAGTTATTACTAGCATGGTACTAGTGCATCAGCTATTATTAGCATGGTACTAGTGCATCAGCTATTACTAGCATGGTACTAGTGTATCAGCTATTACTAGCATGGTACTAGTGCATCAGCTATTACTAGCATGGTACTAGTGCATCAGCTATTATTAGCATGGTACTAGTGCATCAGTTATTACTAGCATGGTACTAGTGCATCAGCTATTATTAGCATGGTACTAGTGCATCAGTTATTACTAGCATGGTACTAGTGTATCAGCTATTACTAGCATGGTACTAGTGCATCAGCTATTACTAGCATGGTACTAGTGCATCAGCTATTACTAGCATGGTACTAGTGCATCAGCTATTACTATCATGGTACTAGTGCATCAGCTGTTACTAGCATAGTACTAGTGCATCAGCTGTTACTAGCATAGTACTAGTGCATCAGCTATTACTAGCATGAAACTAATGCATCAGGTATTACTAGCATGGCACTAGTGCATCAGCTGTTACTAGCATGGCACTAGTTGATCAGCTATTTCTAGCATGGCACTAGTGCATCAGCTGTTACTAGCATGACACTAGTGCATCAGCTATTTCTAGCATGGTACTAGTGCATCAGCTATTACTAGCATGGCACTAGTTGATCAGCTATTTCTAGCATGGCACTAGTGCATCAGCTGTTACTAGCATGGCACTAGTGCATCAGCTATTACTAGCATGGTACTAGTGCATCAGCTATTACTAGCATGTAACTAGTGCATCAGCTATTACTAGCATGGAACTAGTGCCTCAGCTATTACTAGCATGGCACTAGTGCATCAGCTATTACTAGCATGGCACTAGTGCATCAGCTATTACTAGCATGGAACTAGTGCATCAGCTATTACTAGCATAGCACTAGTGCATCAGCTATTACTAGCATGGAACTAGTGCATCAGCTATTACTAGCATGGTACTAGTGCATCAGCTATTACTAGCATGGTACTAGTGCATCAGCTATTACTAGCATGGCACTAGTGCATCAGCTATTACTAGCATGGAACTAGTGCATCAGCTATTACTACCATGGCACTAGTGCATCAGCTATTACTAGCATGGCACTAGTGCATCAGCTATTACTAGCATGGCACTAGTTGATCAGCTATTTCTAGCATGGCACTAGTGCATCAGCTGTTACTAGCATGGCACTAGTGCATCAGCTATTACTAGCATGGCACTAGTGCATCAGCGATTACTAGCATGGAACTAGTGCATCAGCTATTACTAGCATGGTACTAGTGCATCAGCTATTACTAGCATGGCACTAGTGCATCAGCTATTACTAGCATGGCACTAGTGCATCAGCTATTACTAGCATGGCACTAGTGCATCAGCTATTACTAGCATGACACTAGTGCATCAGCTATTACTAGCATGGAACTAGTGCCTCAGCTATTACTAGCATGGCACTAGTGCATCAGCTATTACTAGCATGGCACTAGTGCATCAGCTATTACTAGCATGACACTAGTGCCTCAGCTATTACTAGCAAAGTACTAGTGCATCAGCTATTATTAGCATGGTACTAGTGCATCAGCTGTTACTAGCATAGTACTAGTGCATCAGCTATTACTAGCATAGTACTAGTGCATCAGCTATTATTAGCATGGTACTAGTGCATCAGTTATTACTAGCATGGTACTAGTGCATCAGCTATTATTAGCATGGTACTAGTGCATCAGTTATTACTAGCATGGTACTAGTGCATCAGCTATTACTAGCATGGTACTAGTGCATCAGCTATTACTAGCATGGTACTAGTGCATCAGCTATTACTAGCATGGCACTAGTTGATCAGCTATTTCTAGCATGGCACTAGTGCATCAGCTGTTACTAGCATGGCACTAGTGCATCAGCTATTACTAGCATGGCACTAGTTGATCAGCTATTTCTAGCATGGCACTAGTGCATCAGCTGTTACTAGCATGGCACTAGTGCATCAGCTATTACTAGCATGGCACTAGTGCATCAGCGATTACTAGCATGGAACTAGTGCATCAGCTATTACTAGCATGGTACTAGTGCATCAGCTATTACTACCATGGCACTAGTGCATCAGCTATTACTAGCATGGCACTAAAGCATCAGCTATTACTAGCATGGCACTAGTGCATCAGCTATTACTAGCATGACACTAGTGCATCAGCTATTACTAGCATGGAACTAGTGCCTCAGCTATTACTAGCATGGCACTAGTGCATCAGCTATTACTAGCATGGCACTAGTGCATCAGCTATTACTAGCATGACACTAGTGCCTCAGCTATTTCTAGCATAGTACTAGTGCATCAGCTATTATTAGCATGGTACTAGTGCATCAGCTGTTACTAGCATAGTACTAGTGCATCAGCTATTACTAGCATAGTACTAGTGCATCAGCTATTATTAGCATGGTACTAGTGCATCAGTTATTACTAGCATGGTACTAGTGCATCAGCTATTATTAGCATGGTACTAGTGCATCAGTTATTACTAGCATGGTACTAGTGCATCAGCTATTATTAGCATGGTACTAGTGCATCAGCTATTACTAGCATGGTACTAGTGTATCAGCTATTACTAGCATGGTACTAGTGCATCAGCTATTACTAGCATGGTACTAGTGCATCAGCTATTATTAGCATGGTACTAGTGCATCAGTTATTACTAGCATGGTACTAGTGCATCAGCTATTATTAGCATGGTACTAGTGCATCAGTTATTACTAGCATGGTACTAGTGCATCAGCTATTATTAGCATGGTACTAGTGCATCAGTTATTACTAGCATGGTACTAGTGCATCAGTTATTACTAGCATGGCACTAGTTGATCAGCTATTTCTAGCATGGCACTAGTGCATCAGCTGTTACTAGCATGGCACTAGTGCATCAGCTATTACTAGCATGGCACTAGTGCATCAGCGATTACTAGCATGGAACTAGTGCATCAGCTATTACTAGCATGGTACTAGTGCATCAGCTATTACTACCATGGCACTAGTGCATCAGCTATTACTAGCATGGCACTAGTGCATCAGCTATTACTAGCATGGCACTAGTGCATCAGCTATTACTAGCATGACACTAGTGCATCAGCTATTACTAGCATGGAACTAGTGCCTCAGCTATTACTAGCATGGCACTAGTGCATCAGCTATTACTAGCATGGCACTAGTGCATCAGCTATTACTAGCATGACACTAGTGCCTCAGCTATTACTAGCATAGTACTAGTGCATCAGCTATTATTAGCATGGTACTAGTGCATCAGCTGTTACTAGCATAGTACTAGTGCATCAGCTATTACTAGCATAGTACTAGTGCATCAGCTATTATTAGCATGGTACTAGTGCATCAGTTATTACTAGCATGGTACTAGTGCATCAGCTATTATTAGCATGGTACTAGTGCATCAGTTATTACTAGCATGGTACTAGTGCATCAGCTATTAATAGCATGGTACTAGTGCATCAGCTATTACTAGCATGGTACTAGTGCATCAGCTATTACTAGCATGGCACTAGTTGATCAGCTATTTCTAGCATGGCACTAGTGCATCAGCTGTTACTAGCATGGCACTAGTGCATCAGCTATTACTAGCATGGCACTAGTTGATCAGCTATTTCTAGCATGGCACTAGTGCATCAGCTGTTACTAGCATGGCACTAGTGCATCAGCTATTACTAGCATGGCACTAGTGCATCAGCGATTACTAGCATGGAACTAGTGCATCAGCTATTACTAGCATGGTACTAGTGCATCAGCTATTATTAGCATGGTACTAGTGCATCAGTTATTACTAGCATGGTACTAGTGCATCAGCTATTATTAGCATGGTACTAGTGCATCAGTTATTACTAGCATGGTACTAGTGTATCAGCTATTACTAGCATGGTACTAGTGTATCAGCTATTACTAGCATGGTACTAGTGCATCAGCTATTACTAGCATGGTACTAGTGCATCAGCTATTACTAGCATGGTACTAGTGCATCAGCTATTACTATCATGGTAATAGTGCATCAGCTATTACTATCATGGTACTAGTGCATCAGCTATTACTAGCATGACACTAGTGCATCAGCTATTACTAGCATGGAACTAGTGCCTCAGCTATTACTAGCATGGCACTAGTGCATCAGCTATTACTAGCATGGCACTAGTGCATCAGCTATTACTAGCATGACACTAGTGCCTCAGCTATTACTAGCATAGTACTAGTGCATCAGCTATTATTAGCATGGTACTAGTGCATCAGCTGTTACTAGCATAGTACTAGTGCATCAGCTATTACTAGCATAGTACTAGTGCATCAGCTATTATTAGCATGGTACTAGTGCATCAGTTATTACTAGCATGGTACTAGTGCATCAGCTATTATTAGCATGGTACTAGTGCATCAGTTATTACTAGCATGGTACTAGTGCATCAGCTATTATTAGCATGGTACTAGTGCATCAGCTATTACTAGCATGGTACTAGTGTATCAGCTATTACTAGCATGGTACTAGTGCATCAGCTATTACTAGCATGGTACTAGTGCATCAGCTATTATTAGCATGGTACTAGTGCATCAGTTATTACTAGCATGGTACTAGTGCATCAGCTATTATTAGCATGGTACTAGTGCATCAGTTAATACTAGCATGGTACTAGTGTATCAGCTATTACTAGCATGGTACTAGTGCATCAGCTATTACTAGCATGGTACTAGTGCATCAGCTATTACTAGCATGGTACTAGTGCATCAGCTATTACTATCATGGTACTAGTGCATCAGCTGTTACTAGCATAGTACTAGTGCATCAGCTGTTACTAGCATAGTACTAGTGCATCAGCTATTACTAGCATGGCACTAGTGCATCAGCGATTACTAGCATGGCACTAGTGCATCAGCTGTTACTAGCATGGCACTAGTGCATCAGCTATTACTAGCATGGCACTAGTGCATCAGCGATTACTAGCATGGAACTAGTGCATCAGCTATTACTAGCATGGTACTAGTGCATCAGCTATTACTACCATGGCACTAGTGCATCAGCTATTACTAGCATGGCACTAGTGCATCAGCTATTACTAGCATGGCACTAGTGCATCAGCTATTACTAGCATGACACTAGTGCATCAGCTATTACTAGCATGGAACTAGTGCCTCAGCTATTACTAGCATGGCACTAGTGCATCAGCTATTACTAGCATGGCACTAGTGCATCAGCTATTACTAGCATGACACTAGTGCCTCAGCTATTACTAGCATAGTACTAGTGCATCAGCTATTATTAGCATGGTACTAGTGCATCAGCTGTTACTAGCATAGTACTAGTGCATCAGCTATTACTAGCATAGTACTAGTGCATCAGCTATTATTAGCATGGTACTAGTGCATCAGTTATTACTAGCATGGTACTAGTGCATCAGCTATTATTAGCATGGTACTAGTGCATCAGTTATTACTAGCATGGTACTAGTGCATCAGCTATTATTAGCATGGTACTAGTGCATCAGCTATTACTAGCATGGTACTAGTGTATCAGCTATTACTAGCATGGTACTAGTGCATCAGCTATTACTAGCATGGTACTAGTGCATCAGCTATTATTAGCATGGTACTAGTGCATCAGTTATTACTAGCATGGTACTAGTGCATCAGCTATTATTAGCATGGTACTAGTGCATCAGTTATTACTAGCATGGTACTAGTGCATCAGCTATTATTAGCATGGTACTAGTGCATCAGTTATTACTAGCATGGTACTAGTGCATCAGTTATTACTAGCATGGCACTAGTTGATCAGCTATTTCTAGCATGGCACTAGTGCATCAGCTGTTACTAGCATGGCACTAGTGCATCAGCTATTACTAGCATGGCACTAGTGCATCAGCGATTACTAGCATGGAACTAGTGCATCAGTTATTACTAGCATGGCACTAGTTGATCAGCTATTTCTAGCATGGCACTAGTGCATCAGCTGTTACTAGCATGGCACTAGTGCATCAGCTATTACTAGCATGGCACTAGTGCATCAGCGATTACTAGCATGGAACTAGTGCATCAGCTATTACTAGCATGGTACTAGTGCATCAGCTATTACTACCATGGCACTAGTGCATCAGCTATTACTAGCATGGCACTAGTGCATCAGCTATTACTAGCATGGCACTAGTGCATCAGCTATTACTAGCATGACACTAGTGCATCAGCTATTACTAGCATGGAACTAGTGCCTCAGCTATTACTAGCATGGCACTAGTGCATCAGCTATTACTAGCATGGCACTAGTGCATCAGCTATTACTAGCATGACACTAGTGCCTCAGCTATTACTAGCATAGTACTAGTGCATCAGCTATTATTAGCATGGTACTAGTGCATCAGCTGTTACTAGCATAGTACTAGTGCATCAGCTATTACTAGCATAGTACTAGTGCATCAGCTATTATTAGCATGGTACTAGTGCATCAGTTATTACTAGCATGGTACTAGTGCATCAGCTATTATTAGCATGGTACTAGTGCATCAGTTATTACTAGCATGGTACTAGTGCATCAGCTATTACTAGCATGGTACTAGTGCATCAGCTATTACTAGCATGGTACTAGTGCATCAGCTATTACTAGCATGGCACTAGTTGATCAGCTATTTCTAGCATGGCACTAGTTGATCAGCTATTACTAGCATGACACTAGTGCATCAGCTATTACTAGCATGGAACTAGTGCCTCAGCTATTACTAGCATGGCACTAGTGCATCAGCTATTACTAGCATGGCACTAGTGCATCAGCTATTACTAGCATGACACTAGTGCCTCAGCTATTACTAGCATAGTACTAGTGCATCAGCTATTATTAGCATGGTACTAGTGCATCAGCTGTTACTAGCATAGTACTAGTGCATCAGCTATTACTAGCATAGTACTAGTGCATCAGCTATTATTAGCATGGTACTAGTGCATCAGTTATTACTAGCATGGTACTAGTGCATCAGCTATTATTAGCATGGTACTAGTGCATCAGTTATTACTAGCATGGTACTAGTGCATCAGCTATTACTAGCATGGTACTAGTGCATCAGCTATTACTAGCATGGTACTAGTGCATCAGCTATTACTAGCATGGTACTAGTGCATCAGCTATTACTAGCATGGCACTAGTTGATCAGCTATTTCTAGCATGGCACTAGTGCATCAGCTGTTACTAGCATGGCACTAGTGCATCAGCTATTACTAGCATGGCACTAGTGCATCAGCGATTACTAGCATGGAACTAGTGCATCAGCTATTACTAGCATGGTACTAGTGCATCAGCTATTACTACCATGGCACTAGTGCATCAGCTATTACTAGCATGGCACTAGTGCATCAGCTATTACTAGCATGGCACTAGTGCATCAGCTATTACTAGCATGACACTAGTGCATCAGCTATTACTAGCATGGAACTAGTGCCTCAGCTATTACTAGCATGGCACTAGTGCATCAGCTATTACTAGCATGGCACTAGTGCATCAGCTATTACTAGCATGACACTAGTGCCTCAGCTATTACTAGCATAGTACTAGTGCATCAGCTATTATTAGCATGGTACTAGTGCATCAGCTGTTACTAGCATAGTACTAGTGCATCAGCTATTACTAGCATAGTACTAGTGCATCAGCTATTATTAGCATGGTACTAGTGCATCAGTTATTACTAGCATGGTACTAGTGCATCAGCTATTATTAGCATGGTACTAGTGCATCAGTTATTACTAGCATGGTACTAGTGCATCAGCTATTATTAGCATGGTACTAGTGCATCAGCTATTACTAGCATGGTACTAGTGTATCAGCTATTACTAGCATGGTACCAGTGCATCAGCTATTACTAGCATGGTACTAGTGCATCAGCTATTATTAGCATGGTACTAGTGCATCAGTTATTACTAGCATGGTACTAGTGCATCAGCTATTATTAGCATGGTACTAGTGCATCAGTTATTACTAGCATGGTACTAGTGTATCAGCTATTACTAGCATGGTACTAGTGTATCAGCTATTACTAGCATGGTACTAGTGCATCAGCTATTACTAGCATGGTACTAGTGCATCAGCTATTACTAGCATGGTACTAGTGCATCAGCTATTACTATCATGGTAATAGTGCATCAGCTATTACTATCATGGTACTAGTGCATCAGCTATTACTAGCATGACACTAGTGCATCAGCTATTACTAGCATGGAACTAGTGCCTCAGCTATTACTAGCATGGCACTAGTGCATCAGCTATTACTAGCATGGCACTAGTGCATCAGCTATTACTAGCATGACACTAGTGCCTCAGCTATTACTAGCATAGTACTAGTGCATCAGCTATTATTAGCATGGTACTAGTGCATCAGCTGTTACTAGCATAGTACTAGTGCATCAGCTATTACTAGCATAGTACTAGTGCATCAGCTATTATTAGCATGGTACTAGTGCATCAGTTATTACTAGCATGGTACTAGTGCATCAGCTATTATTAGCATGGTACTAGTGCATCAGTTATTACTAGCATGGTACTAGTGCATCAGCTATTATTAGCATGGTACTAGTGCATCAGCTATTACTAGCATGGTACTAGTGTATCAGCTATTACTAGCATGGTACTAGTGCATCAGCTATTACTAGCATGGTACTAGTGCATCAGCTATTATTAGCATGGTACTAGTGCATCAGTTATTACTAGCATGGTACTAGTGCATCAGCTATTATTAGCATGGTACTAGTGCATCAGTTATTACTAGCATGGTACTAGTGTATCAGCTATTACTAGCATGGTACTAGTGCATCAGCTATTACTAGCATGGTACTAGTGCATCAGCTATTACTAGCATGGTACTAGTGCATCAGCTATTACTATCATGGTACTAGTGCATCAGCTGTTACTAGCATAGTACTAGTGCATCAGCTGTTACTAGCATAGTACTAGTGCATCAGCTATTACTAGCATAGTACTAGTGCATCAGCTATTATTAGCATGGTACTAGTGCATCAGTTATTACTAGCATGGTACTAGTGTATCAGCTATTACTAGCATGGTACTAGTGCATCAGCTATTACTAGCATGGTACTAGTGCATCAGCTATTACTATCATGGTACTAGTGCATCAGCTATTACTAGCATGGTACTAGTGTATCAGCTATTACTAGCATGGTACTAGTGCATCAGCTATTACTAGCATGGTACTAGTGCATCAGCTATTACTACCATGGTACTAGTGTATCAGCTATTACTAGCATGGTACTAGTGCATCAGCTATTACTAGCATGGTACTAGTGCATCAGCTATTACTAGCATGGTACTAGTGTATCAGCTATTACTAGCATGGTACTAGTGCATCAGCTATTACTATCATGGTACTAGTGCATCAGTTATTATTAGCATGGCAAAAAAAGCAAAAACCAAACAAACCTGAAAATGAATGCGCAGATAATTGATTTTTGTAAAACTCAACAAAAGATTTTTGGACCTCACTGAAGAACAAGAGTTGTCTGACAATTATGAGATCAGAATAACATATAATCACACCGGCTTTTAACGGTTAAAAATGTTACTGAAATGGTGACATGCCTTCATTTCCCTACGATTATTTTTTCTCACCTAAGGCCCAACTTTACTGCGCTTGGATTCGCTCTGTCGTTGGAGAATTTTTGATTAATTTCCCATACCACTGAGCAAGGTAAAAAAAATTTGTAAACGCTCACAGTAGCAAAATCTAGCCAGTATTAAAAGTATACACCTGCAAATAGGGGAGCTCGGCAATGACCACCCAAATTGCAAACTTATAGGAAAGTGCTGCAGGGGAGCAATGAAAACCGAGTAAGAACAAAAGGTAATCATTGGACAGTTTCTGAACAAGGGTTTGCGACAAGCTCCTAAGAAGTTAACTAACTTTACAAGAAAACAGCGCATTGAAAACACCATATCATAGTTAATTGATAGTTTTACTATTCCAAACTATCAAGGAACTATCAACTATTAGTTCAGCCATGTATGCTCACAAAACATCCCCTTTATTGGTCTGTCAACAAAAAAATTGACAACTTTTCAACATATTTTTAAAGACTTTTTTCAAGCATATTGGTTAACAACTGATAAGTAACTTAACTTTGTATTTATGAGAAAAAAGTGATACCGATTGAGAACCCTTTTGGCAACATTTCTCTTTAAACCTATGAATCGACGATTTCAAAGCAATATTTTTTTGTTTAAGCATGTACAGTAGTTAAATTTTGAATCATTGTAAGAATGGCTCATTTGGTATTATTTTTATCATTGACCTTGGACATAAAGAATAAACAACTCAATCAATAATCTCTTGTACTACACCATTGTTCTCGATATTCACACTGTTTTTCACTAATACGTTGCAGCAAGGTCCTTTATTTTATAGATAACTTATAAAATATTTGTTTAAATTTCCATTTATTCATCCTATTGTTATCATATTTTGTTTTAGCAATTATTTCGATTCTAAAAAAACAAAAACAGTTTGGAAGACAAAAACTTCCGTAATACAAGCTTTATTCTGCCAAATAAGCAGATTTGAAAAAAAAACATAGATAACCAATGTCAATACAGGTTATTAGCCAATGGTTAAAAGGAAATATAATGGTGTTTGTTAGCAGCCACTTTTAATACATTTTTGTTAGTCAAGTTGTAATTATTCATGCTTTGGATAGCTAATATGGCAGGTAAAAAGCACGAGGTTGTAGCACAAGGTTGAAGGTCATCATGTGGCAGCACAGCTCGGTCAAAATCATTAAAGTAACAGTTTGTTCTGATAATCTCCTTTGTTGTACTACAGAAGAATAGAAAGGAGGTCAGATTAGTTGTGTAATACAGAACTATAAATAAACTTTGAAAAGTACACGTGACGCACCTTTGATTGAAGAGATAAATTATCACATGGCCAGGAATACACTGCTCTTCTCCTTAGATGCTACATCAGACCTTCGCTCAATGCTGCTGCGAGATGAAGAAACTTAATGGATCGCCATCTACTATGTTTCGCAAACCGCTCAAATGTTGCTTTAGAAGAAGGCCGTTGGGATTTTCGGTTTCAAATTTTGCGTATCTATAGATCACAAACATCGTCAAAGCATGATTAGTTCTAAAATATTATTAGACATAATTTTTATCGTATAGATAAGTGGATTGTGCAAACCTGAATAACAATTGCACTTATGAATCTTCAACAGCTATTAAATATCTCAATGACCAGGAAGTTATAAACACAATTAGTATACTGTAGTCACATACAAGGAAATAGCGTAATATACAAAATAGCCAAAATTAACTAAAAAACCTTTTGTATGGTGATCATCACAGAAGCTAACTAAATAAATTATGCTTGGAATAATATATTTCAATCAAATGCATTACCTGACTAGATCAGCATACTCCGGCAGTTATCAGAACAAACATCTTAAAAACAATAAGTACCAAAAATTAATAAATATGATCATTGTCACCAATGTCACAGGATGCAACAGGATTTTCAAACTATGAAAGTTTTATAGCAGTCTATCTAAATTAAACAATTAATCAACCATTAGAAAGAACAAGATTTATGAAATTAGTTGCAATACATTTTAGTTACATTAAAATTTATCTTTATTAGGGAGATTGTAATCTACAACTCACAGACTTTCTTGAAATGAATTTTTGTTAACCTAAATGTTGAAACACGATAAGAACATACAATGTTCTTAGCAATAGCTTGAGAACCAAATGCTCAAGAAAATATTTAACAAGGGATGTATGTAGTAGGGGCGCCACGGACAAAGGAGCGTTGTAAAATTGTTTTAAATGTTAGTGTCATTATCATTTTAGTCTTTTCAAACCTGGCTGTTATTTTCCATGTATGTCCTGTTTCACCTTTTGTGTATAGATAGATCAATACATTTATATATATTATAGATATTATTCTCTATATGATATTATAGATCACAGACATTTACAAGCACTACTAACTCTAAAAATTATCAGCTCTACATTAATGTAGATAAATAAGTTGCTGCATCATAAGACATGTGTACAGTTTCGCTCAAATAAACATTTAACTTGGGCAATGAGCAACAACGATAGGCTACTATGACCAAAGTTTACAAAAAATTTTTTAGGAAAATGAGCCCAAGCTCTATTTGATCTTCGAGTACCTTAAAACTTATGATTACTTACCTCAGCAAAAGCTTAAGCAATTGTTTCTCTGGTTTAAATTTTAACTGGGCATCTTACCAACCCCCGCTGCTGCACACTTTCAACTATGAGCCTACAAGAATTTAATATAATAAACTTTTTTTAATCATGATAGACAAAATAATCAGTTAACAATATTTTAACAAAGACCTTGCAATAATGGTTACATTTACTTGAAGACATGTTCAAACCCCACTGATCTCTGTAGGAAAAATATGTTGAGTGTCCAGAGAATTTAAAACAATTGTATAATATAACGTATCAAATGTTTAAAAGTAATGCATATGTTTTAAAACTTTGGAAATTCCAGTATTTCTGGCAGTGAATCAGTGAATAGTTTTATTTCTTAAGCCACTACAAAGAGTTCAACAATTAAGCAGTAAGGTAACTTGTTCATTCAGTATATCCCTCACCTGTACGACTATATTAGTCGATAGAGTTGTGGGCGCGGGTCGGCGTATGTGGTCGTGGTGAAAGGCTATGCGTATACGACTGATGTCGTCGACAATACAACCCGCTTATAATATTGCAGTACATACTTCACCTGCACGACTACATTAGTCGATATAGTGGTGGGCGTGTCCATCCAAGCTGACCCGTAGATTTTTTTGTTAGGTGCTCTGTTGTATTCGGACACCACACGTTTTCCGGAGAAATAATTTATTATTCTTTCGTTGGACAATTCTTCAGCGCTAATAACTTGAGCATAACGCTACGCTAGATAACTAGACAACTAAGCACCATAGATTTAGGCTTAATGAACGCTAAAAGAACTTGTGCAGTTTGGTCGTGTCATGAGAAGCAGAATGAGAAAATGTCCGAACTGTGCTGTACCATTTGTTAATTTGTTACAGTTATAGTATTTTTATTGTGTTAACTTTTATAGTATTGACAGTGTTGTCCGAAGATTTCTCCATAAAGTGAGCCTCAAATAACGAAGTAGTTTTAATTTTTTGTTTGTGAATTTCCAACATAAAAACGAACATTTTTGTGTAAGTTTTATTAAGTATCGCGCGAGCCAGAAAAACAGAAAATTATTTGTGTTGGTGCCATCATAGCCAATTAAGATTCAGCTTTTCGTGATGACACAGATAATTAAAATAGCATCCTTGACTCTGATGATGGTGAACGTAATAGTTTTGGGAGAGTAAGGAACATTTTAGAGGATCGTTTTAGCTTCGAAGCGATTGTGGCTTCACATAGCTTTAGCAATGCACAAAGCGTGGATACATTGAATTTTTTTGCATAGTACTATTGGTTAACATGTTAGCAAAATAAAATATATAACAAAGTGTTCTAGATAAGTTTGAAGTTGAAGAAAAAATTGTATACATATCATGAAGAAAAATCGGCAATTTTCGGTAAAAGGCTGGCAGTAGGCTGATAGCTAAATTTGTACACGGGCAGCAGTTAAAGGGTAGCTCACAGCAAACACAATTTGGAGAGTTCAAGGCCGTGAAAACTATCTAGCAACCTCATTAGTCTTATACACAGCCAAGTTTTCAAACCCTGTTGATTAAAAAACATCCAAACACAATTCAGTTGTAATGCATTTCTGAAATTACACACCTTATAAAGACCCAGCATAGGTACCCATAAGTATAGCAAAATAAAGGGAATTGACTGGGTGCAGGCTTAATTAACCCTATCCATAAACTGATTTAGCGAGGTGGCTGTACCATTGAATAACGATTCAGGACATATGTGTTTAATATCATTGCTGAAGGTCGTGTAGTTAAAAATTCATAATCACTACCTACTACGGCTGTTCTGGTAATCTAAAATTCTGATCTTAGCCATACCTTAACTTTACAACGAGAGTGATCCAGGTGACTCAAGTGTTGATTTCTTTGCTTAGACGGTACGTCAATTGGTACATATTTAACATTACAACTTTTCGACTTCATCTTGAGACTGGAGACCAGGCTCCTAGGCTGGGCATGTACCATATGAAGCGGCGCTCAGTTTATTAAAAAAAAGTTATTATCATGAATCACCAGTGAACCACGCACAAAAATCTAATACAGTGAAACTCGGCTAACTCGACATTCATGGAACCGAAGGAAAGTGTTAGAGTTATCAGCGCGTTCAAGTTATGAGAACACTCAAAAGTGCATGTATTATTGTATTTATCAGTACATATACAAACTATATATAAATCAAAAGCATTTACTTGTTTCAAGTTAAGGGACCTCTCATGTAATGTTTTAACAATTTTTATCAGAAAGTATAAATATTTTCCTGTTATTACTTGAGATTCGTTTGTTTGTTTTTGGTGATGTGACGCTTCTCCTTGCTTGCGGAGGGCTATCCCCAAGCGGATGTTTGGTAAAATTTAATTTTTTGCAAACCTTTAAAAAAGTCGTTAACAAAAATATTTTGCCGATAGTGGTAATAATGACGCCTACTAAAAGTTAGTAGCTACTAAAAGTAGCTACTAACTTAGTAGCTACTTACTTTAGTAAGCTACTTACTTTAGTAGTAAGTAACTACTAAAAGTTGTTGTTTATCTCTATGGCTTGGAATAAAGTGATATTCTAAAGCGATAACAATCGTCTCGGTAGCCGTTGGGCAAAAAAACTGTTCGAATTAACGAAGTTAAGGTCGAGTTATCTAAAGCATTTTATCATTGCGTGGGAACGGACCAAACAAATCCATTCGAGTTAACCATGTGTTCGAGCTATCCGAGGGCGAGTTATCCGAGTTTCACTGTATATGGCTTGAAGCAATAAAGTCTCTACAATATGTCTTTTCATTTTATTGTTTGTTTTATGAACACATCTAACAGCTCATTTTATATGCTGGAAGCGGTCAGACTGTTGGGGCGTCTCCTTGTTATTACTTATATTACTGGTATCACGCTACCACCACCTCATATTTTATTGTCTGATGTTCTTTTGTCTGTGTTTTAGCTTGCAGAATTATGGAAAGAAGTTGTAGCATTTGCGGTAGCACAGGAAATGTATCTAAAAATAAATGTAATGCATGTGGTAAGTTTGTCTATTTGTTTTAAAACAGTGAGCTCGCTGCCCTTTTAATTCTGCAATATTTATAATAATTTGTTATGATTCACAGGCAAAGCACCCATGTCACATCAAAATAAAAGTAAGCTGTCCTTAAATTTTCCTTTTTGCATTTATTTTTAGTTGTCAAGATGAAGTGCCAGTGTGGGGCCATTAATGCCATCAATGCCACAAAGTGTAGTGCATGTCGTAAGTCTAAAACAATCATCATTTAAAAGCTTCTGCGTTAATACTAATAGTCGTGATTGCTTTGCATGGTCTTTTAGTATTGAACTCTTTTCTTGTTTTTCCTAAATCTCACTGTTCTCAATAACAGCTTTAGATCATCAGAACTCCACCCCATGTGGAAATGCGATGTTGGTTTAGCATGCTTTGCAGTGCCAGGTTATCCATCGATGTCAAAATTTCAAAGTTTTATTCTGTATGCGATAGTTTTATCTGTGCCCATTTATTGTTTTCACAGCTATCATCTTCCGTGATGTGAAGGCACAGACAAGGATGTCTACACTTAAGAAAAGGCGGGAGGAGGGCTGGGCTGGGAAAAAGACCACAAAATACTATGTGGATGCACTGGAGCGTGCTGTGAGTGAAGTAAAATATATTTTGCTTTACGTCAAGTTATAAGACTGACATGCCAAATTGTGTAAATAGAAAGCTTTAAATACGCTCAGGCTCAACTTTAAAACAACTTACTTTTGCGGCTGCAATTCAGGTTTTGTTTACATTGAAAATGTCCGAAAGTATGCAGATATCAAAGTATAGTAGATTCAGATACAAACGTGGTTAATGTGAAAAATCACTTGTAATATTGGTTTTGAAGCCTTGTGATGGCGGTGACTACAACACTATTGATTGGTCCCCTGAAGCTTAACATGCCAGTAATAGTTGCACAAACCCAACTGAGTATAGGACAGCTTTCTATAGTAGATGAAATGAATAAGACAACAACCCATGCAAAAGAGTTATTTTAGGAATACCTAGCATCCAAATAACTGAGAAAATAGTGCAAATTCTCCAAGCTCAACAAATCTGAACCAGCTCACGTCTAGTGCAATGGTATATTATCAGCTAGCAGAAGATTTGCGTTTCATGTTGTTGTTGTAATTCATGGTATGAACGAATGTATCATACACTCTTATAATATTGTTTATGTTCGTTTTTACAGGCTGCCCATGCCCACGGTGCAGGTTTATCTGTTTTTTGCCTGGTATTCAAACCTTCAGGCAAAGGTACCTTGTCTACTATTATCGAGGAAGGATGCCACCAGACTGAAATTGTGTCAGTCATCAAAGAAGCGTTCAATGATATGACAAGATGTAGTAAGTTCCCTTGGTCTTTTCAATGTACAGCCGAACTTAATTGCCTGTTTTATATTACATCCTACTCCCCTATGTGATTGTTTTGTTGCAGAAGACTATGTGCAAAGGACCTATAAACCGTATAACCCCACATCTGCTTCCACATCAGCTACTACATCAGCTTCCACATTTGCTACTTCTACATCTGCTCCCATATTATCTTCTACATCTGCTCCCACATTACCTTCTACATCTGTTCCCACATTACCTTCCACATCTACTCCCACATTATCTTCTACATCTGTTCCCACATTACCTTTTACATCTGCTCCCACCTTACCTTCTACATCTGTTCCCACATTACCTTCCACATCTGCTCCCACATTACCTTTTACATCTGCTCCCACATTATCTTCCACATCTGCTCCCACATTATCTTCTACATCTGTTCCCACATTACCTTCTACATCTGCTCCCACATTACCTTCCACATCTGCTCCCACATTATCTTCTACATCTGTTCCCACATTACCTTCTACATCTGCTCCCACATTACCTTCTACATCTGTTCCCACATTACCTTCCACATCTGCTCCCACATTACCTTCTACATCTGCTCCCACATTACCTTCTACATCTGTTCCCACATTACCTTCTACATCTGTTCCCACATTACCTTCTACCTCTGCTCCCAGATCAGCTACTACTACTACTACTTCCTCAACCACACCAACACCTACAAAGGCTGTAAGTATAGTATTCCTAATATTTCGTCCCAAAAGAAACCAAAATTTTAAATAATACGAGATATTTAGAGAAACAATGCATATGAATTGCTTGCCATTGTTTGGTCATCTTTCTTCATACAAATTATGACATATAAGATAGACAAACAGTTCAGAAAAACTAATACAGACCCAGCAATGAAATGTTCAATATCGTTTGTTGTAGAAAAGGTGTGCTGACAAAGCATGGCACACACAGACACACAGAGTAAGTAAAGCCATAGCTCATTTCTCACTGTCTAATTTTGTTGAACCTCAGTCAAGCAATTTCATTGCTGATATGTTTGTCTACGCCATGAGATATTTACTTTGCAATTGACCTTTACTCAAATTTAAAGTACCCATAATTTCTGAATGCCATTGACCTCAGTACTGTTATTTTCCAGTGTAAGCAGAGAAAAAGGCCGAATAAGCAGCGCTCTAGTAAGTAGAAAATGCTGTTTCATTTTTCATTGTCGTTGTGTTGAATCTCATATCAATTGTACAGTAATGCGCTATGACCATGATGAAATTGACTATTTTGCTATTTTATTTTCTCTTAGAGAGGATGGCTGCTATGCAGGTAAAATTTTTCTTCTGTGTGGTGCATAGACAGCAAAAACTCTTGTTATTCTCTTCTTTCCTTCCCCAACCACTCTTCTTGCAAGGAGAGGTGGGAGGGATGGAAAGAAAAGAATAAAAAGAGTTTTTGCTGCCCATGGGTGGTGTCTTTTTTTGCCTATAGTGGAATTCACAAAACAACCCTGCAATACTATCAGTTATAACAACCTGGTGTCGTGATTTTGTTACCATTTTGTTTAACATGTCATAATTTGACATGTTTGTATGTTAATTGGCAGCCAAATAACCACAACACAGCTTGCGTTTGCCTCACTCACTAGCAGCTTTGTCATAATCACGACATGCCAACAGCCCACAGGGTGGCAGTAAATGATCAAATAATTTGCTTTCTTCAGCTAACCATGGTTGATTTCAGGTCTGATTCGGGATGGGCTTTTCGCTTGTACAAATTACTTGTTGCGCTAACATGCTGTGATATGCACTGGTTGCTAGCAGCTCAATCATTGCGTCTTTTTTCACCAAAGATATGGTTTTTCTTTGTTGTATAGGAAATACTACTCCAGCAGAATATATTAACCCAAACAATTCTGACTCAGATGCAGAAGAGATATTGAGTGAAAAGTTGGTAAGTTGATGAACAGTCAAAGGCACTTTTGCAGTGTTTTAGAGTACACATTGAAGTATACCAAGGTCCAAATCATGGTAATTTTTTGTCTTCTCATGCCAATAAACATCTATAATCCTGGGGATCTATCCTTTGGCAAAAAATTGCCTAAAAGGACTAAATTGGTTAATTAACTGGGTATGATCATTACAAATACCTGAAATGGTGTACTCGGTAATCTATGTGTATTATTTTTAAATGATGTTCAATATCTTATGGCACTGTTTTATTAGATAGGTGCAAATTTGATCAATTTTTTGTGTCAGCAATGGGTAATGTTACTGTCGAGAAAAGACAACTTGACACATATTTGGAATGCAAATTGATATTTTGTGTTCAAAAAGTTTCAACCTCTGGTCATGCGTGGACTACATTCACTACATTCACTACCACATGTTACAATATGTTTGACATAGATTTTCTGCCCCTCCCCTCCTCTCTCTTTCACTTTTCGATTCTCATAATTTGTTTCTGAATCTTTTTCAGGACAAGAATGGTAAAACACTGTACCTGGTCAAGTGGAAACATTATTCATCACAGTAAGTCGCATCAGCCGAATGTCTATTAGGGGCGAATATTCATGGGCTGAGTCGTGACTAAAATCCATGCTTTTAGTCATGACTCAGCTTCAGCCAGTCAATATGATGAAAATAACAATTTAGCAGAGTATACACAAATCAGGATTATCAACAATAGAGCAATTGATGCTGTATTGAGTTGTCATTTATTTATTTAGTCATTGCTGCAACAAAGCACAATGACCTTATGTTAAGAGCGGAAACATGTAGCATCTTAAAACCCACCAGCTGATCAGACTAATAATCATCTCAATTTTATTTTGTTGCAGAAGTAACACCTGGGAGCCCTCTAGAAATCTCAAACAAACTTTGGCACTGCTAAACTATAAGGTGAGTTTAGCCAGTTACACAAGCAAAAAGTGCTTTTCTGAAAGTCTTATTGTTTACCTAATCATTGATAAAGATCGCCACAATCATGGAGTCAAATCTGCACCCCATTCATGGCTATAGGTCGCCCGATTTTTGTCACGCAATGCATTCATACATACATATATGCATTCATATCATACAAGTTAGTTGCAAGGACATCAGCCGAAAAGAGTATCGCCTCTCCAGCTGAATCATCATATAGCCATGTGTTTTTACTGGGTAACTAATGCACATCTTGTTTTGTGACTTCAGACAGCATTTCTTTACCGTTTTTCCTTCTTTTGCAGGAACATGTCCAGTCAACATGACCAGCAACTCCTATCTGCCACCAGCAAGCATCCACATACACAGACATTCTTTACTTTTTTACCACAAAGTTGTATAATATAAAAATATGTAATATAATAGTAATATAATATATCAATTAATAAACAACAGAAAATAACACTTTGTTGCAATAATCAATTCATCAGATCAAACTACCCGGCTTGCATTATTCTATTTGAGGATGGGTAACAATAGGAAGAAGAAATAGGATAGAACGGAATCTTGCTTACTCTTGAGTGGAGTTCCCTACACAGCTTTGTTGTGATCCTTTGTGTAATCTTATAATTATGTTCAATAAAAGTGATCACAGGGACCCCCTACACATAACCACAACATTCTAACACAATTCTAACACAATTCTAACCTGTTGTCCAAACAGGTTGATTTATGCAACTTGCTCACCTGCTTAGTCCATACAAACCATCATAAAGTTTTCGAAGCCTTAGGATGTGCACTGATGTGGTCCAGAACAGTTTTGTAAATCACTGCTTTTTTGGTAAGGCAGTGATGGCTGAAAGTGTCATGGCTGTCTCACTGGTGCGGACACCTGCAGGAATGAATAGACAGCTCCAAAGTAGATAGATAATATTTATCTATTAATAACGAATTTCTACAATTCTTGTCCCACATGTCTAAAAACTTGGTATTTATACTGCTGAGCCATGTTAATACTGAATATTATTTCAGTGTTGCTACATTTGCCTTAGTTCTCATGTAAAAAGTAAAAGATATTCAGGATTTATCTCCCCCTTGTGTTGCCTGTCATAGTTGAATATTTTAATAATTCAACTCAGTAGATACAGTAGGCTTATTGAAATGCATTTTAGTCATTTTTACTTGTATCCTGAAAAATTGAAATGGTTAAAACTAGGTGCCCGACTTACTTCTCCATACAAATCACAATACTTGTGGAAACCTATTACTTTATTTACTCGTCGCCCTGAATAGTTTTGTGAGAATGAACTTTTACAATTTTTAGGCCACGTGTATAAAAACTTGGTATTTATACCGGTGAGCCTTGTTAACACTGAATATTACTTCAATATTGCTACAGTTGCCTTAGTTCTTATGTAAACAGTAAAATATATTCAGGATTTATCTCCACCTTGTGTTACCTGTCATAATAGAATATTTTATATAATGGATACAGGAGGCTCATTGCAATGCATTTTAGTCATTTTTACTTGTATCCTGAGAAATTGAAATGGTTATAACTAGGTTCCCGACTTGCGTCTCCATACAAATCACAATACTTGTGGAAACCTATTACTTTATTTACTCATGTCGCCCTGAATAGTTTTGTGATTATGAATTTTTACAATTTTTAGGCCACATGTATAAAAACTTGGTATTTATACTGCTGAGCCATGTTAATACTGAATATTATTTCAGTGTTGCTACATTTGCCTTAGTTCTCATGTAAAAAGTAAAAGATATTCAGGATTTATCTCCCCCTTGTGTTGCCTGTCATAGTTGAATATTTTAATAATTTAACTCAATAGATACAGTAGGCTTATTGAAATGCATTTTAGTCATTTTTACTTGTATCTTAAGAAATTGAAATGGTTAAAACTAGGTGCCCGACTTGCGTCTCCATACAAATCACAATACTTGTGGAAACCTATTACTTTATTTACTCATGTCGCCCTGAATAGTTTTGTGAGAATGAACTTTTACAATTTTTAGGCCACGTGTATAAAAACTTGGTATTTATACCGGTGAGCCTTGTTAATACTGAATATTACTTCAATATTGCTACATTTGCGTTAGTTCCCATGTAAACAGTGAAAGATTTTCAGGATTTATCTCCCCCTTGTGTTGCCTGTCATAGTTGAATATTTTAATAATTCAACTCAATTGATACAGTAGGCTTATTGAAATGCATTTTAGTCATTTTTACTTGTATCCTAAGAAATTGAAATGGTTAAAACTAGGTGCTCGACTTACTTCTCCATACAAATCACAATACTTGTGGAAACCTATTACTTTATTTACTCATGCCGCCCTGAATAGTTTTGTGAGAATGAACTTTCACAATTTTTAGGCCACGTGTATAAAAACTTGGTATTTATACTGGTGAGCCTTGTTAATACTGAATATTACTTCAATATTGCTACAGTTGCCTTAGTTCTTATGTAAACAGTGAAAGATATTCAGGATTTATCTCCCCCTTGTGTTGCCTGTCATAGTTGAATATTTTAATAATTCAACTCAGTAGATACAGTAGGCTTATTGAAATGTATTTTAGTCATTTTTACTTGTATCCTGAGAAATTGAAATGGTTAAAACTAGGTGCCCGACTTGCGTCTCCATACAAATCACAATACTTGTGGAAACCTATTACTTTATTTACTCATGTCGCCCTGAATAGTTTTGTGAGAATGAACTTTCACAATTTTTAGGCCACGTGTATAAAAACTTGGTATTTATACTGGTGAGCCTTGTTAATACTGAATATTACTTCAATATTGCTACAGTTGCCTTAGTTCTTATGTAAACAGTAAAAGATATTCAGGATTTATCTCCACCTTGTGTTGCCTGTCATAATTGAATATTTTATATAATGGATACAGGAGGCTCATTGCAATGCATTTTTTGTCATTCTCACCTGTATCCAAAGGTATCAAAATAGTTAAAACTAGGTGCCCGACAGGCTTGTTATGACATTTTCACCTATTGTCGCATAGCCTAGACTCACCTGAGAGGGGTTGACCATTTTATTCTGGCTGATAACATATGTGACCCAGGCAGTCAGAATGTACAATCGTGCTAAAACCACATTTTTGAGTTATTTAAAGATTTAAAATCAGCAAACTCTGAAGATTTTAATGCATTTTAATTTTTTTTAAATTGGGTTATTTATACCCAGGTTAGGCAAGATTTAGTAGAGAAGGTCTCATGATAAACTAAAACTGTTGTTTTGAGTTTAATCAGAATAAAGTTGGTGATTCATGAACTGTAAATCATGGTATTTTCTTACAAATCAAAATGCCATAGCAACCAACCACTTAATCTCAACCTATATTGATAAAACCCGGCATTCTTCACAATAAAACCTTGAAACAGATGATCGTTGCATTTTTATTCCAATTCGATTGACGGTTGACCTCCTAAAGGTCATGATAAGGTTAACAATATATGTGGCTAAAAGCTCAGCATCCTGGATATATTCATTAAAAGGGTATGCTTCAAACTGGGCAATTCTCATCAAGCTATATTGCTATGACTGCATATAATGACAGTCCAACAACTTAACAAAGAGCTGGAAGTGTATTCAGAATTGTCCATCTATACGGAAGGTCGTGGTAAGGTTAATGATGCGGAAAATATGTGATGCGAAAATATCCACCCAACTCATCAAGTGACTATTCAATCTAGAGCTCTTTTTATGTAGTTTAACACTCACACAGTGTAGCACTAGTACGATGCAGAGATTCATTGTAGCGCATTGGAGAGGTTTGTTTGTTATGCTAGTGGCAATTTGTCCCAACTCAACCATATCCAATGTTTCCTTCGGCAATCCTTGATATACAGTTTTAATGAGGCTTAATTGTTTAGATGACATAAAACTAGCGCATAATGCCCTACATTTGCACCCACTTACTAGTCTGATGTCAACAGCTAGAATGGGAATGTTATCAGCAGTGATAGGCTGATCGTTATTCTCTGTAATTTGATTTAATTAATTCGCATTATCGTTAGCAGCCACACATTGCGTAAGCAGCTGTATTTCTAAGGTTGCCCAATTATCACAATTCTCATCATCGCTTTCACTATGATCTGAGACAGCTGACTCAGATTCTAAGTAGAAATACTCATCTAGCATCAACAAGCCGTAATTTTGCGATTGTTTGTTTTGTTCTAGCCTGAAGCATTAAAAGAGGAAATGGCCACATACATGCGCGCACCCGCAGTTAGAGCCTACATTTATGATCTTGGGTTATGAAAAATTCCATAGCAACCACCGATATTGGTATAGTCAGAGCCGTATACGTGGTTTCACAGAGTCCCGTGACCAAAAGCCGGAAACAAAAACGATTGATTCCAAACAAACCCGATCGACATGCTGATCTCTAATGGAATATTCTTACCTCGCTCTCAACATCTCACTCTTTTGCATTTACTTTATTACAAAAAATAATTTGTAGTTTCTTGTGGGAAATTTTGTCCTTTTTCAAATGGTGTATAATACAACTATCAATTTCAAAGCGACTGCTAATGGGAGTAGTTTTTGTTGATTAATGTTGAGGCTTCTCCATTATAACTTACATAAAAATAGTAGGCGTGGCCTGTTTGTTTGGAATCGAGCTCCCTCCGGTATGCGCCGGACTCTGTGAAACCATACAACACTGGGTATAGTTAAATGGCAATTCTGGCTTTATGATTGGTCAAACACAAAAATAAACAAGACCATGTGAAAGAGCAGGGTTGAATGCACTGTAAACCACTGTTTACTAAAATAGTGACGGTGAGTCATATAATAGCGTGAAGCACGCTTAGCGCGCTATTGTGAACAATGGAATTACCGCACGATTGTACTGTCTGACGGCCGGGGTCACATATACTAAAGGTTATACAAAAGACATTTCGTTTATTATTGAGAAATAAATTAATATACTTTATTATAATATTGTTTTGTGAGGATCAGCATGGAAAGTAATACAGAAAGTAGATCAGCATGCATGTAAATCATGGCATTTCAATCCCCATAAAAACTTCCATCAGAGTCATCGTCGTCCTCGTCATCCTCAGATACATCTAAGTCCTGGCATAGTGATACAGCTAGCTGCATATCCTAACAATAGAATAATTCAATGAATGAAATAGACAGGATGAGTTTTCTCGATACAGCCAGGTAAATCATCGATCATGGCATCAAATAATACTGGATGTTTTTTAAATCTGTCATTTTCTGCTATATGAAATGTTGTTGCTGACTGGCAAACAGTGATTGGCAAAAGCTTGATCACTATTGCAATACTGTTCTTCCCCAACTTAATAGTACGTACCTCAACTTCCTCAGAGAAGAAAACAGAGGATTTTTCGACCATGTTTTGAAGAAATATAGCCTCTTCTCCATTGCATGTATCAAGTTGCTGGACTGAAAATGAAGAGGACCAAATTAGCCAGAAATCTGAACTCAGAATTCAACTAAATACTTAAAAAAGTATCTTATGTTTCAACGTTATGTTGTAGACAATTTGTTATAGAATGGACCTGTTAAAAACAACTGAGACATCACTATTGATACTATATCATGTATATTAAGCATCTACAAACACGGATAAGAAACTCACCTATTGTTCTTATCATTGTATGACTTTCCTGTTCTAGAATAGGGATTTCTTCTAGAGTTCTCTGCCACAATTGATAGCTCTCCACTGCCTTAAGAACATCCTGTGAGAAGGTTATATCTGAAACATCAAAAAGTGACATCAGCATGGCTTGCTAATATCGGGTTTTCATGTGTAAAAGTTGAACAAGGAATGTCTAGATTTGTTGCGGGGAATTGATATTTCATGAAAAAACTTACCTCCACGGACAACTGCCCATGGGAATAACCCTGACTTCAAACAGCTTTGCAGCTCTTCTGTTGTCGTTTCTGGATGAAGGTTGCTGTACTCTAAAGCCTTTTTCTTGTAGCTGCAATGGTTTGCACGCAGACGCGATCTCAACTTCTGTGCAATTTTTCCACTCTCTGTTAATATAAACAGCAATTACATTCCCGATAACACAATACATAGAAAAATTTTAACTTTGATTTTTTTTTCAGAGAGATCACCTGACAAACCTACCTGATTTCTTAAGAACATCTTCTTGCCGCAAGATATTGACTCTGAGGTCTTCTAAGACACCTTGTATGTTATCTGGTTCTGAAAAATAATACAATATATCAATCACAACATTCTAATCATACATCTATATGTATATTTCTCAAAGTATGTATGTGTGTATTCCGGCTATAGCTACTATTAAAATTGCTAGTGTATTATTAAAATAGCTACAGCTGGACAATGCTGACGCAACATCATGGCGTACGTCATTAGAAGCCTAATGCTTATTAGCAAGCTTAATGGAATTTTCCAGTGGCAGTGTGCCAGGCTAATAGCAAAGTGGCAGGTAGCCTGTCTTGACAAAGTGTTGTTTTTTGTAGGGTTGTCCCCCGTCGAGCGGGCGAGCAACAAAACAGCTTGTCAAAAGACGTACTGCACCTGATGCATCAGCTGCACTTATAGGGAGTTGTTCTCTTCCGTCTATGCGGCTTGGTGGCATTGTTATGTCGGTCGCTCCATTGGTAATCATCACCGATTTCGCGCAAAAAATTATGTAGAAAGAAATAAGATTACAACGTTTAACCAAAGACTGTTGGTTGTTTACAACTGTTTACAACAGAGTTTACAACTCTGTTGTAAACTTTAGTAGAATTTAAGAATAAAATAAATTGAAAATAAAATCCATAAGAACAAATAAAACTGACTGATACAAAAATAGAAATTAAACTGACTGAGCGCACAAATAATGACATATTTAGTCGCTGTTGTTGCCTAAGTTCTCAAGTTCTACTAAAGTTTATCGCAGAGACTGGTCGCTAGTTAAGCGTTATAATCTTATTTCTTTCTACATAATTTTTTGCGTGAAATCAGTTATGATTACCAATGGAGCGACCGACATAACATTGCCACCAAGCCGCATAGACGGAAGAGAACAACTCCCTATAAGTGCAGCTGATGCATCAGGTGCAGTACGTCTTGTGACAAGCTGTTGTGTTGCTCGCCCGCTCGACGGGGGGCAACTACGCAAAAACAACAATTTGTCAAGACAGGCTAAGTGGCAGGCAACTCTCATCACTCATTGTTTATAAGCTGATTTTTAATACCCGGGCAACGCTGGAGGCACAGCTAGTTGTTACTATAAACTACAATGAGCATCTTTCATCATGAAACGTGAAACGACATCTTTGCATAAGGGCCTCATTATACTCATATTATTATGAGCATTATCATGAAATACAAATCATCCACTGCTAATTGACACAGAAAAACAATCATTTATTCTATAAGCATGCGGAGATAGTATTAGTAAAAAACTCACTTGGCGGCGGCTTGGCAACAAGAATTGCTCTGGCCTCAAGTTCAGCTAAAGTTAACCCAAATGAGTGGCAGTGTGCATCCACTTGTGCCTCTAGAATGGGTAGTTGTTTCTTGGCCTAAAACGAGACGTACTCGGCACTATAATTCTTCACTTGTTGTATAACTGCAATAAAGCCAATTATTTATTGAGAAAGCTTGGCTTTTTGTCAATAGTTTAAACAAATTGAACCTGGGTAACAGTACGATTTCATCCTATGATTGCTGTTTCTACATACTTTGGAAAGAGATGTAAATATCTGTTTGGGCAGATTGACAAACTTTCGGAGATTCCAAAAAGCTGCCCCTTGCTCCAAGCGCCTCCGTCTACCTTGAAACAAGAGAATAAATTGGGAAGTCATACCATTGACAAGTTGGCACTTAGGCACAATAGGCGTCAAAGTCACCAATGTGTATTGTCATTAACCAAGTTATAAAACATATCACAGTGGAACAATACATTTAACATTGTCAAATGCAAAGCTAATAACTTACCCGATAGGTTTTAACTATCGGGTAAGTTATTAGCTTACCCGATAGTTAAGGCCTAAAAAATACCTCCCTTGACAATATATAAAATAGTGCTCACTGAATAAACTCACCATCTGATGTCACGTGTCTTGTTACTTTTCCCAATCGGGACATGTAGCTATTAACAAGTTCTGTAGTCTCCCCAGTACTTAATCCTGTTCCTACAATGACTCTTCCACTCCATTTCATCTGAAAAAAGCAAAAAAAGAAAATTTTGGTAATACGAAACGTAAAACTAAAGTAGATGAACGATTACTATATTCATTAGAGAGATTGCTGACAACTCCAACGGTGAGCTTTATTCATTAGACAGATTACTGACAACTCCAACGGTGAGCTTTATTCATTAGACAGATTACTGACAACTCCAACGGTGAGCTTTATTCATTAGAGAGATACCTAACAACTACAACGGTGAGCTTTATTGGTTAGACAGATACCTGACAACTCCAACGGTGAGCTTTGGCGTGCATAATACTAAGGAACGGGCGTTGCTGCTGTGGTAGCCTCTCCAGCCGCTCTAGCCAAGGCCAGTATCTGCACATTGTATCAAGGGCAATGAATTTTGCACCTTGAAATTCTCTCTAAAAACATAATACATTAGCTTTATGGAGGGAGCATCGTAGCAAAAACTATTTAAGATTTCTGCAATAGAAAGACCATTGCAATAAGTAGACAGACATTCCTGTTGCCAGAAAAGAAGTTGTAGGTTTTAGGGAGGTTTGTGAATTTTTTCTGTGACAATAAAAAAGGTTGACTGGACCGATGATGAGGTATTATGGACAACCAACAATACCTGCATAGTGTATGGATATGCGTATATCTCCCCCCTAGTCATATCCAATCCCTTCAACAGGAAACAGTGGCGGCATGTGGCTAGCAAACAACCAGTCACATCCTTCTTGGAGAATGCTTTTCCTTTGGCAGACGCAGCCTTCCACACCGTTTCACCACATCTATTGGAGACCTGTAATAACGATCTAGGTAATTGAGGTATATAAAGACAACCACAATTGGCCAGGTTCATTGGCTATAGACCAGGACTTCCCAGCAGTTATCTTTTCAAGATATTCCATATAGTTTTTAAAATATTCTAATTTTGACCCATCAAACTTACTAAGATTTTTTTAACTTGGTTGAATGGCAGCACTATCAATTCAGTGCACTGATTGGTTATTCAATGGTACAGCCACCTTGCTGTATGGGGTTTATTAGGCCTGCAACCAAACAATTCACTTGATTCTGCTATACCTATGAGTACCTATTCTGGGTCTTCATAAGGTATGAGATTTCAGAAATGCATTACACTGAATTGTGATTGGATGGTTTTTAATCAACAGGGTTTAAAAACTTGGCTGTGATTAAGACTAATGAGGTTGCTAGATAGTTTTGACGACCTTAAACTCACCGAATTGTGTTTGCTGTTCTTTATTCGCATGACCTGCTCTTCAACGTCACTAGTAGAAACAAAAAACTCACTTGGCTCCTCAATTCCTGATGAAACTCTAAGATCAATGACAAGAATCAAATTAAAAAATGAATAAACAAAGGCTTCCTCTTTGAATTACTACACAATAGCCCCACTTGAGAAATCTAGTAAGAAAATGCGAATAATATAGTTGCACACCAAAACTTTAAACACACAACATCATATTAAAAGCGTTGGGTGCGCCCAAACATTTTATATGCTGAATGGAGCTAGTGCTTAGTAATTTGAAGATTTGATGATAGGCAGAACCCACTGTCCCAAAATGAAATTAACCCATATTAAATTGTTACTATCTGTAAACACAGAAAATGCAAAAATCTGATATATGGTTTTTTCATTAGATATCATACCTGCCAGCAGCTCTATAGTAAAATAGTTTTGCATTCCCGTCAATGTGAATCGCATGGGGCTCGTCCAAACATGCAGGGCAACTGAACAAACTACCACCGGTAGCTTTAGATAAGTAGTCTGTCTCTTGAATCCTCCATTCCGACATTGAATAGTTAAAAACATCTTGTTTGAGCATGAAACTCTAAATAACAACACAACACCTTTCAAATCTAATGGAAAAGTCAAAGAAATGTCACAAAAGACTCTGTGTCTAGTTTTTCTGCTAATTGGATCCTTGCTTGATGACAAATGTGGCATTGCGCAAGTTGGCTGACTATATAGCTCAACACTCTACACGTTATATAATGATGATATCACTAACATCCACTGTGAACATAACGATCAGATGTAATACCTCGCCATCCAAGGATGAGATAAAGCTGACGGAATCTAACAGACTTTTAAGGCTTAGAGATGGTGAGAAGTGCTGCAGGATTGAAGCACTCAAAAGAAAACTAAAGTTGAAGTAGGCTCTTCCCTCAACGTCAACAGGCCAAAGTCCATACTGGACCAGCTGTTGAGGCTCCCGCCAAGAAGACCACGAACAGGCTTCACAGACCATAACGTCTATTTTTTGGCTGACCATCCCTGAAAGATTAGTTCAGTTTTTACAAACACAAAAAACATTAGCCTATTCTAGTACAGCTAACTAGGGTAGCCCATGTTAGTACAAGTAACCCAGGGTAGCCTATACTAGTACATCTAACCTAGAGTAGCCTATTCTAGTACAGGTAACCTAGGGTAGCCTATACTAATATAGGTGACCTAGTGTAGCCCATGTTAGTACAGGTAACCTAGAGTAGCCTATGTTAGTACAAGTAACACAGGGTAGCCTATACTAGTACATCTAACCTAGAGTAGCCTATGTTAGTACAGGTAACCTAGGGTAGCCTATACTAATACAGCTAACCTAGTGCTCGTAAAGCTAACCTTTGCTAGTATAACTAATCAATTCAGTTGAAAACATACCTTCAAAAGAAATAATTCTAACCATCTCATATCTACCAGGTGGACAGAACACGGTTCCATTGCAGTCTGGGCAAACCTGATGAATGGCAGACTGACGATCATCTGTAAAATTATATGAAAAATGAAAAACATAATCGTCTTTTATTATCTTCTGAATTTGTGATATATATATATATTCGACATATTCTTGATCATCTCAGATAACGGAATAACACGGGGATGCTCACCAACTCTCATTTTTCGCACTTTCATTCCATCTGCAAACAATCTCCCAATCTCCTCTCGATGAATATCCCAATTCCCTTTCTGGGTCTGGATGTAAGTCTTCTTACGGTGTCTCAATGACTTCAGTCTGGTCAAAATAGTTTCATCTACGACAACACATTAGATAGTACAACCAGTGTAATAGTTAAACATGAATATTAATAAATTATAAGATGTATGAGGAAACAAATATTCATTTTACAACCTCCCAGACATGTAAAAGGACCAATCAGATTGCAGCAGACTCATTATAGCGGTAGATTTAAGCTTGTTCAGTCAAATGACCTTAGGTCTAAGATTTTTGGCAATACAAACAGCCAGCCATGCACAAATGCCACAAAACCTAGCCAGCTTCATTGGCTATAGACCAAAACTGTCCATACCAAGTCTTTTCTAGCGACCACATGTAGGTTTCAAGATATTCTATTTGAGCAGTAGGCAGCACTTGATTTGATTGACCTTGACCAGTCCTATCATCATGTGAGTGCAATGATTCATTGGCACAGCCACCTTGTATAAGTTTTGCTAAATGGGTCTAAGGGTATGGTTAATTAAGCCTGCAACCAATCGATTCACTTGATTCTGATAATCCCCGTGGTAGGTGTGCTGGGTCTTTATTACCTATGCAGCCTGTGTTTGTTATGACATCACCTCCACTGCCATCACCAATTTCCATATCACAAGCTGACGTATCTATAATATGAAAATCAATATTGGTAATTAAAAAATACAAACAAGAATAGAAAGCACACACAGCACATTGATTTAATAATAGTATTTCCTTTGCTCCGGCTCTCACCTGTAAAAGTGGTTGCTGCTATTCTACTGTTGTCAATTGCATTCTTCAATTTATGGAGACTCTCCTGGGCTTTTTTTTTGCTCTTACTCTGCCTCTTCTCTTGAAACATACAATGCATGTTAACAACTAGGCAAGAATCATGATATCCATAATTACGCTACACATAGCATATTAATAAAACTGCATCACTGTCAAACTTTTTGACAGTGTGGTAGTTCATGATAAATGCTTAAAAAATGTAAAGCCAGCACTGGGCCTTGCTGAACCGACGTGTAGTGTCTCATTACTTACTTTCCAATTGATCCTAAACGCCAGTTCAAGGCATGTAGGGTATATTAACCTGTATCACCGTGTATTAACTGAGCTCGGAGTAAAGTGAATCAAAGTATAGTTGTTGGCATAAAATGAGGGTTATAAAGTGGTAAAAACTATATATACGAGTATTTATGTATCATCAGTCCGATTGTCTAAGGCCAAAGGTGATATAAATGATATATATGAGTATTTGTGCATATCAGTGAGTATTATTAGTCTGATTGTCTGTGGGCGAAAAATATATTTTAACTTGGTTTTTAATGCGATTGTAAAAGCTAAATCGCCACACATTTGTTCGGTGTTGGTGGCTTAATATCTTACTTCTAGTGTCATGTGTCACAAGTGCAAATTTAATGAATTCATCTAATTGTATGTTATAGAGACCCGCTTCAATTTTTCTCAGAAATAGGGTATCCAGACTGTCTCGCCTGTCACTCAGAGAAAGAATTTCATTTTCGTCGCGGCATTTTGTTATACTAGCTCTTCTACGGAGCCAGAAAATCATTCACCAAAGGTTACCAAATACAACCCCATCCATTATCATAAGTCAAGATTGAATAAACCAACTTTAACTACATAAATAATTATTTATGATATTGAATATATTAATTTTAGTAAATAATAACAAAAAAATAATGGTTTATAGTCAAACATAACAAATGGTAAAGTACAGACCTTTTCTCATTCTGTTTCTCCTGACACGACCAGACTCCACAAGTTCTTTGAGCGTTTCCATGAGCAAAAATCTATGGGACTTAGTAGTTTAGTAGTCTTGCGAAGCGTTGTGTTCAAGTTATTAGTGCTGAAGAATTGTCAAGCAAAATAATAAATATTTATCCCTTCGCAAGCGGTGCTGTCCGAATACAACAGCGCACCTAACAAAAAAATCTACGGCTCAGCATAGATATAGAGATAAAACGCAACTTTTCATTGGGTGCAGAATCGTTAGGGACAATTTGACCGTATGCGTCGTAGAACGCCCATCGACGAGATCAGGCGACCATGAAGCACGACCGATTTCGTGGATAAGCTACACGCGTCTATCGACCGTTTTGAGCGTATGAACTGCGGTATGGGCTGTGTTCATTTCACTAGCTCAACACCCAATGATGTGATATGTTGACAAATAGATTGATTAATCACGTTTGACCTTACCTTCAAAAACATGTTTCAAAAAGAACTTTTTTTATTCAAAGAAAAAATTCTATTATTCACCGTTAAAACTGTCATCAGAACCATTTTTTCGTAAACACTGTGTTTGCTTTTTGTTTAACTTTCTGTTTTTGGTGATATCTGTCCAGAAGCTCACACTTTGTTAATCCATTCAACATATTTTCCACCATCTAGTGATACTTTTTCCTGTAAATAAATAACGATTCCTGACAGAAATCTGTCTTGTGGCATAGTTGTTTTCATAATACATATGTATTATAAAGTGTGAAGGGTTGTTTTTATTGGCAAGGCAGGCCTATCCAATAGCAACATACTTGTTATGGTGCCATGGGCCCTTCACTGGAACTATTGCCTCTCATTTTTTGGTGAATTTAGTACGTACTGTTGATGGCACAAAAGGAACATCGGTATTTTTGCTAGTAAAAAATTTCAAGGGAATATTCTCAGCTACACAGTTGCCACTTTTGATGCTGATTGATTTATTACAGTCAAATGATTTGAGCCAGATATGATTGCTGACTCATATGACAGGTGCATACCAAAACCAGAAATGTAAAATCAAACATGTAGACCTCGTCCTACATGTTGGATCGTTAAACAAAGGATACCGAAACAATACATAAAAAACCACAACACCCTTCTCAATAAGTGGAATTCTCGCATGATGGCGCAATGCATTGAAAAAACATCCAACAGCAAATAACCAACATGACGCAAATAACAGAGATTGAAGGCTGAGTCAAGAAGCAAACCGCCTGATTTTTCAGCAATAACTGAAAGCGCTAAGGTCAACCATAAAAATCATAACCAGGACATACTTTGATGACAGCAAAAATGCCAATTCTTGCACTTACAATTAGACTAGCAGGAAAGGCTAAAGCAAAACTATAATAGACTATGCCATGTTACATAAAAATGGTCTGGATCTCACACCCACATATTACTTGACTCACCTGACAATTTTTTTATCTAGGCCAAATAAACTACACTGGATGTAGCACCTTGGTAACTGCAAATATATACATAACATAATTATTGATACCAGACAGCAAGGCTCATTAGATTATAGAGAGAATATCAGCTAATATCAGCTATTATCAGCTAATATCAGATATTATTAATATCAACTATTATTAAGATACTAAAAAAAGAAGCACCTACTACAACTTTGTATTTAAAACCCATGATATCACCAGCTAATAAATCAACAAATCGGTAGACAGAAACTCAATAAAAATATGTAGTAATAGCAGAGCATTTAAGGATGCCCGAGTATGACAGGCAGGGTTGGCAGAACAAAATCATAATTTTTTTGATAAATTTCTTAAATCTACGGTTTCAATTGGTGATTTGAATCTATGATTTAAATAATTAAATTATATTATATTCTTTGGTCAAAATTCAGTTTTTATCCATTTTTGTCCAAAATTTACAAAAATAGGTATTTTTTGACAGAATATCTTGTTTTGCAGCAAAAGTAACAAATTTGTAAGCAGTCCTCTGCTGTGAAGTTAGCATCTATGAGTTTATTTAGTGACCCTGAAAACATGATTAATTGTGAGGAAGTGACTGTAACTAGTACAGGCCTCTTTTGTTCCATAATTGACATTGGGACACCAAACTGTTATTGAAATCTGCCTATGTGCAAACATTCTCCTTATTTTGTTTTCATTTAATCAAACACGAGTATCCAGCAAACCACTGAAGAAACTCGCAAAAATATATTTGTATTTTGTATGATCAACAGTTTTGAGCATACAACTAGTTCTACCCAGGAAATGTAATTTAGCGGATTAAAGTTTTAGGCAATGTAAAGAACCAGAGTTGTCTTCTCATGTCTTCAAAAAATAAAGAACTTGGATTAATATAATATATAATTCCAGTCATTGGTTGTAATAAATAATTTGATTTTAAAATATTATACTGAAAGATTTAATAATGTTGAACCAATTGTTATAGTAACTGATTGTTTGCTTAGCATAACACGATAAGGTCTGTATATTATAAAGCTATACTTTTCGGACACTGAGTCATAAATGGTACAATCAGTACCTGTTTATGACAATTAGTTTTTTTCATGCAAGCTCTATGAGATAGCCAAGTATGACACTTGTAACCTGTTCTATTGATCATAAAAAGCCAGTTTTGACTGCAAACTTTGGCAAAAATATCCATGAGTGCATAGAGCTTTAAGGCAACATTGTTAAACATAGTTATAAAATGAAAGAAAACTTTTAAATTTAAAACAAAATAGAAATTTTTCACAAATTTCTAATCATGGCACACTTTCTAATATAACCATAGGTTAATTGCCAGCTGTAAAAATCACCTTATGAAGTTATTTCTTGATGCATTTTTATTTAAAGATGTACAAAAAGTAGCGGTAAGTTAGCAACTTTATTCCATTCAGAATGGTTATTGTCGCTCTGCCCAAAAGTGAGTTCAAACTATAGGCAAAATCAGTGTGGGCGTAAAAGGGTTAAATTTATCTTCTCAAAAGTCTGGCGAGCTATTTGAAACATACATTACTAGCGTTTAATTGAAATTCACTTTTGGTTGTCTGCCACAATAAGATATTGGTTAAAATAGAGCTACCATGGCATTCAAATTCAGGTTTTATGGTAGGTCAGGAATAATGCAACAATTTCAGGTGCTAAAATGATATATCATAACGCTTGTGTAGATAAGAGTCAAAAAACCCTGATAACAGGTTAAACTAATTGTACCACCACCAAACTATTCTATTAAATTAAAGATGAGATATGATAACTATTCTGGTAGAGCATAAACACATTACGTAACAATGAAAAGAACACTATGATGATGATCAATAATCTACATATTGTTTGGAGCTTCAACAATAGTTAGACAATTATGGAGTGACAATTACGTAACAGCTAAATTACTCAGATCAAACAATATATCAGATAATAAATGCCACCAACTGCGCAATGAGCCACAAGTATGCTATTGTAATGTGAGAAGTGGATATACATGTACTGTATTTCTACTTGTCATAGTCTATCATGGAGACGATAGCTAATGTATATGGATTTTACTCCAAATATTTTGCCCAAACTTTAGTTGATGTAATAGTGCTAATATAAAGAGACAAGCTCTAAGCTAAACCAAACACTGTATTCTATTAACTAGCAAGCTTTATGAACCCAACAGTTTTAAATTATGTCAATGATATAGATAAAACTTACTTCATTACAATATAACATATATAGACAAACTATTTAAAGAAAAAGCTGGTAAAAATGCTTTAAAGAAAGAGAGAAAAACTGTCAGTCACAAAATCATGTAGCCTGTAAGACCAGGAACAACCAGCAAAGCAACACCACACTGGTACTGTAATAACTAAAAATACAATGGTAAGGTTTTTTTAGGACCCGAGCTTGTCTGTTCATTTGCCAGTAACTAAGAAAATATTTCTTATATGAAATAAAAAAATAAAATCAAGCCAGCTTAACACTCTCAGATGCTCACAACTTCATAGTCCTAATATAATATGAACTATAACTAGAAATAGTAGACAAACATTGAATAGCAAACAATTCAAAACGGAGATGTTTTCTTTTGGAGTTAGGGATTGATATTTCTGCAAGCTCTGAAATCGATGATTCCAAAGTTATGAGCTTGGGAAACAAATTTTTATGATACCATATCTTTTCAACCAAAACCTGAAAAAAAGTTTACTAACAAAAAAATTAATAAAAACAGCATTGAACAAAGTAAGTTGGTCTGGCACGCACCTTCTTCTGAGTAATATAAAAAATGCAAAGTACTTCATATACTGTTGTTTATTACAGAGCTCTAAATAAACTTTAAAGCATTTACAAAATGACTCACTTTTCACCAATGATAAGAATAATCAGATTGCTGAAAATTTACTGTTCTTTTCCTTAACTTCTGCATCAGACTTTCACTTGCTGCCTCTGCAAAATGAAGAAACTAATTGGAACAGTATTTAATCTGTATGGCACTAATTTTAACCACTCATAACATTTGAATCACCATAATTATTTTAATTATATTTTGAACAAGGCTTATTAAGATTACAGTATTGTAGAAAGAATATACTTTATTGCCATTATTTCTTATAGTCCTAAATTTTGATACATGGCAGGGGCATACTTCGAGGATTGCTTGAGAAAAAGACTTACCAAAATGTAACAAGTTATATACATGTTTTAGTACCACCATAGTCCGCAGAGTATGTAAAACTCTATTTTTATTGTGATGGTGTTAGTAGTATTTTGATCGATTGTCTTTTAGTTACATTGTTTGCAAGACTACCTATTTGCAAGCAGAAGATCTGGCCTTTTACCTTCAGATGGCAACTTGTTTCTTCAGCAGAAATCATTCTTTTTGCAACAAATTCATTTTATGCTTTGTGCTAACGTATCATAATCAATTGTAAAAGGCATAAGAGAGCTAATGCCGGTTGGTATAGAACTACTGACAACTGTAAAAGCAAGGACTAATGAAAGCGGACAGTATGCAAAGGGCCAACATAAAACAAAATGAATCTAAAAGTGACACACACAAATATCAACCAGCCAAAGGAGGTCAATATTCAACCAAGTAACATACAGCCATTTTACTTAACTCAAAGAGGTGGCATGCATTGAAGACAAAGCTTTGAAAGAAGAGAGCAAATAAACAACTCTTTGACTGATTAGGAGACCTGTCAGTATAGCAAGTATAGGGCCAGTTGACAGAAATTAATTGTGGACTAGAAGCCCTAACCACATAGCTAAGAACACAAAGGATATTATTATTCCTGCTTGAGCTTTTGAAAATAACATGAATCATTGGTTATTTTTCCTTTTTCTTAAAACATAACTATGATATATACACTGAAAGGTTGATGCTCGATATTTTTATATGCAAAACGGCTATGGTTAAAATGTTTGAATCTTAAGGCATAAACCCACTAGACAATATGTAATGCGATTTCGCGCTGCATGGTGGCAATCTGCACTGGAATTTGCCCAGCTAATTGACATTAAACATCATTGCTAGGCTTTTGCAACCAGAATTTTAGTGCTCTAGCTGATAGTTTATTTGAGTCAATGTTTACCAACATGCACCAACAAAGTTTTGCAATTTTGTTACAATTGAAACAGCATCAAAATGAAAACCGTATTCACCCTGCAATTTGATGTTGAGCGATAGCGCCAGATTAGCAAAATGAACACTAATTTGTTCATCAATTTAATAGAGGTACATTCATTCCTGTATAAAACAACACTCAAAAGTTGCAAAGACACCCAGTAGAAAACTAACATTTGGAAATCAATCGTTGATAAACTTGACAATTGTGGGAATGGCAATTTTTTATTTAATTCAAAAATGAAAACTACTGCAAAGTAAATAACAAAGAAAATTGATTAATTATACTCTTTAAAATGTATGAATTGATTTTTTACGAGTGTTTTTAGTAGTATTTAATTTGTAAAACAGATATAGGTTTAAAACTAACACAAGTAGTTACGTCATCGTTTATAAGGCGCCACATTTACTTAATCTTAATATCAACTCAGGAAAAACTTGTTGACAAATAATTGTAGTGGCTGTGTGCGAGTGCGCACACGTTAGTGCTTACCAGTGCGTTTATGCATATGTCAGCCAAAATAAGCTCCTCTGTGCAGACACGCAATAAAATTCCTATTATGTTTGTTTATGAAGCCGTATAAATCATACTTGTCCATGTAATCAACATATTTCAGGCTTATATTTTTGATTAAATTAAATAATTTTAGAAATCAGAACTATTTTTGAGCCAATTGGCTAATTAATTAGTCGGTCGAGAACACAGAAAATTGGTGTGTTGCTGAACAATGGATGAAACAAAAAACTGCAACAAAAAAAGAGTTAAGCCACCAGTGGCACCCTCAAGTCGTGACTAGCCATACATTCAGAATATTTAGCAAGTCGTCTAGACCCCATTCATTTTACTCAGATATGTAGCATGCCACGAAGACATTTATTATGTAAAATAACTCATTGCCTGTATGTCATTAAATCACCTGATTTACATACAGAAACATATATATATATATATATATATATAGGGAGAGAGAGAGAGAGCTGAAACCACTGAGATGTTGACATATGAGTTACTGTATAGTAAGATAAAAGGCAAGTAGCAATCGGTATCATTGCTGCCAGAATAAAATGATAAACAACCCACCAAAATCTAGGGGTGGACTGCATAAAACTGTGCTGCTGTTTTCAAACTAAACCATTTCTAAAAGAGTCTCGAAAGTACATGTCATTCAGAGGTGGACATACTGAAGAGTCCTGCAACCAGAAATTAACCCAAGTATGCATTGAGTTATTTATTTGCTCGATCTTTCACAGACTTTCCCATAATAACTTTTTTATTAGGATGACTTGATCTCATACAGACTTTTCATAATTTGTTTAAAAACTAAATTTATCGAGGTGAGTAGCTAAAAGTAAGATAACATATATAAATTACTAGAGAAGCTCTGAAAAGCTGACTTACATTTTTGCCATACCAAGATGATTAGTATCAAACAAACCGTCTACTATGTTTAACATGTGTAGAAGTCGAGGCAGTGATCCTGGCATTGCTGATTAGGCAGTAACTGACAACAATCATTTACATCATGTTGCTCTGTGATAGCCTTTGTATTTTAAAGTTACTGGCTACTTTATCATGGCTAGATGTACAGGACCCTAAAAGATTTAATTGGCCAAACAGACTAGTGATGAACTATGTTGGTTATCATGGAAAAAATTAGTTAATTAGTTTTTGGAGAATGAAGTAGAAGCCTGCTGATGCTGAACAACAGTTGATAAACTGAAGAAGAACAGAAAAGACACTCTAGCCGCCAATCACTCCCAAATCTTCAACTAGCCAAAAATGCTTAAAGGTTAAACCAGTAGTCTAGTACCCAATAGTTTCAGTAAATGAAGTAGCAAGCATTGAACACAAAGCTTAGAAAGAAAAGAGCCCATAGAAAACTTCTCATCTCATTGAGAGGACTGTCAACATGGCCATTGCAGTGCCAGTGGACTACTACCAATGCAAATGAAATGTAAACTAGAAATCATAACCGAATAGAGACAAGTGTCAAAATACATTGTGATCTTTCCTTGAGCTGTTGGAAATCATATAAAAAAGTGTTACTTTTGCTGCCTATTAATAAATATAGTCATAAATACTCTGAAAGATATGGGTTTGATACGTTGTGTTTGATAAGATCGTTAACTTCAAAATGCTCTTGTTTTTATCCATGGAACTTAAACTTGTCTGTGGGTTGGCTACTATATTTCAAACTCCCTACTGAACAGTAGAACAATGATATAAAAAGGATATATGATTACGAAATATTTTACTTCCTGTGTCTATTCACAAGACTGAAGAAACATTTACTGCTTCACTGTCTCAGCTTGCTTTAGTAACCAATTTTATTGTTGGGACAAACTGTGCTCAGTTGTCTGACACCAAAATTTGTCTTGAGAGAAATTAAGTCAAGGTCCAAAGGCTGGATATGACACTGGGTGTCCTTTAAAGTAATTAAAATGTAGTAATAATAGTTCTCGTAACTTATTTCTTAGCCGAATCAAAAAATTAACCTCTGGAAAAATAGTTCTTCGATCATCAAGCAATATTTTGAAAAGGTCCTTAAAATTTAGGCTTTATTATTGCTTTGATAATGCACATAACAAAATGATTTATATTAGCTTCCTGAAAGCATGCAATGGTAAATGCTATGAAATCAGCAATAATAAGTATTAAGCAACATTCTTGTTTAACTCTTCAGTAGTCTTGTTTTTACTCAATACAGATGACAAAGCAGCTCTAAAAAATAATAAACAGCAACAGTTTGAAGAACAAGTGTCACATTCTTCAGTATGAACTTGTCAACATTTTGTAGCTTTGCTCTAAAGTTTCTATCAGTCATTATCATGTTTACACCCACAGCTGGATGACATGTACAAACCTAGCCAAGTAAGAGTTACACAAATTATTTTGCTTATACGAGCTTATTATTCTAGATATGTTATATTATTGACATTGCATCGTACACAAAGTATGCCATACGCTACAAACTAAGACTATGCAAACTAACTGATTGCTTTTATGTCTTAAAACTTCTAATTTAAATATAAATTCATATGTTGCTGAAACATGTGAGATATTGATGATGAAGTCACTTTATAGTAAACTTACAAACAAATACAAATAAATACCATTGTTGCCCAAATAAAATGATAAATAACACACCAAAGTCTTGATACTGGTTCTAAGTGATTTTGACACCAGAACAACTGAGCTACTGATTTCAAACTATGCTCGGTTGAAAGCAGTATTTGAAGGTAGTCGAAAATCAAAGGGGAAAATGTTCACAAGTCAAGCAGCAAGTAATGAGCCCAAGTATTTAGTGAGCTATTCAACGGCTTGAATTTTCATCGACTTTTCCATAACAACGACTTGACTAACAGACTTCTCATAAATAGACGAAAACTAGATAGAGCTTGGTTGTTAAATAAAAAGTGGTAATATGAAAAGATAACTAGGAAAGCTGACTTACATTCTAGTCCTGTCTCCTTCATGAGAAGTTCTTTAGCAAACAAACTACCTACTATGTTTAACATGTTCAGAAGTTTAGGCATTACTCCATTCATTCATGTTTAAGAAGTAACTGACAATAACCACTTCATGTCATGCCACACTCTGATAGCTTTACACTTGATGGGGATTTGCCACTTCCCATTGGGTAGATGTACATGATCTACCATATAGCTCATTGACCAATTACAGCATCAATAAACTAATTTGGTTGTCCTATGAAAATTAGTTTGAAAGTCCAATATTTTTTGTTTTTAGGCATTATCTGGTACATTGAAATAACAATCAGATGGTATAGATTTACAGTATGACATTAGCTGGATTGTCAAACTAGAACTTTTTTACAAAAACATTGGTCTGTTGCTACAGGTAGTTAAAAATAATTAACTATGTTATAAGGTATTGAGTTTTAACTTTTTCATGCCCGGCTTTATATCAAGCAAAATAAATAAACACAAATTAATCATGTTTTACTGTATGAAAAAACTTTCAAATAACATTTCAAAATAAATAAAAAACTGTATAGTTGTTCCAATTTTACATTATTATGCACCAAAAGTAACATGTACCTAAATTATCATTACAATCAGGAATAAAATGCAACAATATTATGCACAACACTGTTCTTACAGTTCTCACCTTTGAAACAGGTGATATCAGTAAGCAGTTATATAGACAGATGACTTATGTACACTTAATCAGTACTGCACTTAATGACTTACTGAATGCATAAGTGACGCAATCAATAAATGTTAGGAAGGATTAAAAACAATAAAGATTGACCGGTTTTACGGACAATTTTTTATTTTTATGCAACATATTTCTATCAAATTAATCCAACAGGAAGAAACTGATAATCAATACTAGAGCAATGAGAAGCAATTTTGGTTTGGCAATTTTGCGTTAACCTTTACCTTTTTACAAAGTAGAAAGAATGACAAGAATGGAATAGATTGAAGAATGGAAGAATGGCAATAGAATATTGGAAAATGTCAGAACAACCGTTACCAATAAAGCTCTAAATATGAGTCCAAAAATGTACCTAATGAATTACCATTGATTGGAGAGACTAAGTATCACATTGTCAGGAATGTAATGTTCTCTTTCTTAGATGCTGCATCTGACTTTTATGCACTACAAAAACAAAAAACTATGAATGAAACAACAACCATTCTGTAAAACAAACTTTTTGTAATATATTTTCAGTAAAATGCCAATGATATGACCTATTTCACCTTTTGTGTAGCTACAGATCAAAAATTGTCAAAGTGCTTTAAAATCCCAAAACACATCAGTGCTATGTAAATAGCTGGATTGTTGCAAGTTTGAATGACTTTCAAAACATGGAAAAAATAGTGCGAACAATTCTAAATAGATTTTAAATCCTCCTTGACCACCAAGAACCTCATTAGCTGAGAAATTAAGAACACAATTACTAAACTATGGTCATACACGAGCCACGCTAATATTACAGAGAAAAATACGGGGTTAATGTGTAGCAGCTACTACTAGCATAACAAAGAATCAGCAAAAATCAAATAAACATAACAATGAGTCGAGGATAATTTATTTTAAAAGTCAAGAAAAACATCTCGCCCATAAATCAATCATTTGAGTTACTTGACCAATATAGGATTTTTTTATTGACCAAAAGCAGTATAGCTTGCAACTAACAAAACCAAAAAAATGAAAAAACTTACAATGACAATTCCAATCTTTTTTTTCAAGTCAAGAGATGAATTTTGGACATATGCAAGGGGCACAGGAGTTTTCTGACCAATATAAGATGAAAGATTTTGACTCGTAAACAACACGTAAGCTAACTAAATGAGGGCGACGAGCAATTTTCAAATTCAATCAATTTCTGTAGATAAATAGAAAGGTATACTCCTTCAGTTATTAGACAAAAAACATCTTAAGAACAATAGGTACAAAGAAAGAATAATTATGATCACAATCACAAAACCTGCTGGAGCAAACAACATTCACAGCTCACTTACACCAATGGCAGTCAATTCACACAGAATACTCAATCAGCCACAAGCTAAATCAATCTTCATAACATTTTATTCAATATAGTTTAGGTAATTTTAGAACATGAAGATAATTTTTCTTAAACCAAATCTTGGATTGAGTTTAGTGCATTTTTTAGGCTCGCAAACGTTTTCAATTTTTCTATATTATTACATAATACATTTGCTATCTGAAACTCATAAAACTTTCTGTTAATAAAAAACTATTTTGAAGCAAAATAAGTTAACAATGTCAAAGTTTGTTTCTATGTGAGTTTACCAAAAACTTATTTTGGATTTTAGTAGGTCGTCTTGACCAATAATGTTTAAACAAACGTGATTTTATTTGCAAACTGCGTAGGCATATTATGTACCTTTAAACACACAAATCAGTAATTTTGAGGCCATGTTTTGCCATTTAAGTATGTTGGTTATGAGTGAATCATTTTGGGGATATCGTCTTTGGTAACATTCTTTGTTTATTAAACATGAACATGAAGGTTGGACAACTCCATTACTAACCTCTTGTACCACAGCATTGTTCTCAATATTCACAGTGTCTTTGACTAATGCATCGAGACCAAGGTTACTTATTTTAATGATAACCTAAAGACATAGACATACAGATGTTACATATTTTCATTGCATTACTGTCTCATCATGTTTTCAAGAACAATTTTCAGGCCGGATAGACTACAAGCCAATGTAATACATTTTTCCAATAAGTAGCAATGATACATGTTTAGGATACCGAATTTGACAGATCGCAAGCACAAGGTGGTAACGACGGGTTAAAAGTTTTGCAGTAGGCAGCACAGGTTGAAGTCAATTTCACATTACTCAACATTCTCATAAAAATAACCAAAAAATTGTTTGACTTTGTAATCTCATTTTTTGTTTGTACTAAAGAAGAATGAAAAGGGAGTCATACAAGTTGTGATGTACAAACGCCTATATGAAATTAAAAAAACACCTAATAATGGACATTTGACTGAAGAGATCAACTATGACATGGCTGGGAATCCACTGCTCCTCTCTTTTGATATTATATCAGACCTTTACTCGCTACCTGGCAAAATGGAGAAACTGAATGAAAAAATATTTACTCCCAATGGTAACTACTCCCTATGTTGCAATCTAAAAATATCAATCAGATTTCCTGTTTTAACTTTTGCAAATCTACATATCATAAACATCGTCAAAGAACTATTCATTCTAAAAAATTACTAGTTTTATGCATACATCTGAATTTTTGCAAGCCTGAATGACATCTACACACGTATAACACAGTTACAGATGTTTGGCAGATTTTAACATATCAATACTTACCGACAAATAATTATATTATTGATCACAAAGTTAAGAATGTGATTAGTACACTGTGGTCATACAAAACCTAACAGTATAATATATAAAACCACCTTTATAAGATAATAGTCGTTGTTTGCCAAACCGCTCAAAAGTTAACAATAGGACAATTACTAGCAATCATCAGTACAGCACACAAATAGAACAACATATGCCTGCAGTTATCAAAAAAAATCTACAAACAACCAGTACGAATTAAGAATAATTATAATCGGCTAAAATAGCGGGAGCTAACAAGATTTACAATTTACTGAACTTTTACGCCATTTAATCCATATGAAATTATCAATCATCCACAAGCAAGAACAACAATGTACATAACATTTGATTCAAAATATTATAGTTTCACATGAAACAACTTTATTACGGACATCCTATAGTACAAATCATAGACTTGTTTAATATGATTTATCCTGAAACCTAAATATTGAAACATGACATAAGCATGCTTAAACAATGGCATGGCCACAAAATTCACAATAAATCTTCTAACAAGTTGTGTATGTAGTCGGTAACACCATACGCCAAGTAGCATTGTAAAATGTTTTTATAATAGTATTTTAGCCTTTGAACCTTGGCTGTCCTTGTCAAAGTGTGTCACTATATCATGGCAATTGGTGTAATGATCACAAAATCTCAAACTTTTGTTGAATATTTCTAAATATGCTCATAGTTACATAAAATACAGTACATAAAATATGTACTGAGTACATAAAATATAATTTCATCTTTGATTGTGTTACCGAAAATTACATCAAAGATTGTAATCTTTGATTCCCTCCTAATAAATGAAGTCATAGTACTTTGTACTATGACTTTTGTCAAAGTACTTTAAACAATTGAAGTTTGACGCTGTTATAAGAACATTATCTCGGAAGTATTTTAGCTCTACAACTTTAACTTGCCTGTGCCAAACACTATCACCCAGACTTACTGAGGATCAGTAGCAAAATACTGACATACTGATGAAATCATTGATTGCCTAACTGCATCAACTTGGCTTTGCAATTAATTATATTTAATTATGTGGTCTCATATATGCTAATGATTACCATTGCATATGCTATGCTTACACAAAATACTTCAAAGTTTACAAGCTATTTTTATTTAAAAAAAATAAATGAGAGCTTTTATATCATTGAAACACCTAATTTACATATTATATAAACATGCATGCTGCTGAAACAAAGGATATGTTGACGTAAAAGTTACTTTATAGTAAGCTAAGAAAAAAATTAAATAAATATTATTATTAATCAAAAGAAAAAAGATAAATAACACACCCATTGATGCAGTTCAACACCATTTATGTTGATTGCAGAACCACAGAACTTTTGTTTGCAAACTAGCCACTAAGGAACATTGCTTAAATCTAGACGACTAAAAAGTACATGTGCTGACGATTCCTGCAACTAGTTATGAAGCCAAGCATTCAGTGAGTTAGTCATTGACTAAACTCTCCATAGACCTTTCCATAATAACAACTTGATTTTACTTAAACTTTTCATGATTTATTGAAAAATAGACGGAGCGAAGCTGTTACGTAACAGTAACAAAAGATCTATAAATTACTAGGACAGCTCAGAAGAGCTGACTTATATTCCTTACATGCCTGCTTCATTAAAGGATTGGTAGCAGACAAATGCCATACTATGTTTAACACGCATGTAAGTATTGGCACTACTTCAGTCGTCGCTGATTAAGCAGTAACTGACAACAATCACTTCAATGGCCGCACTGTGATAGATTTTGCATTTGGATGTGATTGGCTACTCGCCAATGGCTAGAGGTACAGGAATTCCCATATAATTCATTGGCCTAACACAGCAGTAATAAACAATGTTGGTTATCCCATACACACTAGTTTAATAGTACAAAAGCTTTTTTGTTTTATTTGGCAATATACTTAGTACTATGAACTAATAAACAGGCAGTATCAATCTACACCAAGAATTAAGCTGGATTATCAATATCACACTTTTTACAATATAATCTATATTTTGCTGAAGCTCTTCTTATAGCTTCGACAATTTTTAGTCTATTAATTTGCATTTTTTATTATAAATTTTTAATACCAATTACCATGCTGCGAAAGAACCACATTTAAAAAAATTATTTTTTCATGAGATGAAATAAACCAAGATTGTTTTGGATTTCTCCAACAATTATTTTCTCATGTGCTCATTTAGCCAATTCTAGCCAATTTTATCCAATTTGCCACTTTGTAATTTTTTGCTAAGAGAATAGAGTGAGGCTTTGAATTTAAGCAGATAATACAGACACAAAATAATGATTTATGTTATAGTGTATAGTGTTATAGTGTTTTAAATTAATACTTTGACAACTAAAAAATTAACCTGTAAAAATGCTTATTTGATAACAAAGCAATGTTTTGGAAAAATCTGCAAAATTAGGTCCAATTCATGGTTTTAAAAATGTGCAATACTGAAGGCTATTATCGCCTAAGGAAAGTTAGCAATATTAAACCTTATGAATTCAACAATAACAAATATCAGTCTATTTTAATACTTCACTTATGATTCCTCCTGTTTATAACTCATTAAAAATTTCAAACCAACTTTTGAACAATAAAATAAAACATCGAATACACACGTATATAGCACAATATAACAGACAGCAATATAGCACATGTTCTTAAACCTTCTTGTGGTTTTGTTCCATTGCACAGCATTGGTCATGGACATTTTTAGAGCCATGAAACGTCATGTGTAAATTTGAAATCCGTCAAAATTCACTTTTGTTACCCCTTAAAGACTCTGGCCATTCCAGTCAATGTGTGTCAGTAACCCTAGACAATTTGGCCAACAATCCAAAGTTTCTTATTTTTTCAATAAATATCTCTAAATGTGCTCATGAAACCGTGACAATCGGTAAAAAAAGAGCAAAAGCGTGTGGTAAGCCACAACAAATGTCATAAAACAGAAAAGATGAAAAAAACTACAATAGGCGCTCCTATAATGTATACCTCTTACAACATTATTTCCAGACCGTGTGAAGAATTTATGTGATTTTTTTGTTCCTATTACATAAAAAAAACCATATAATGTTAAGTGACAAATGTAGTTAATAATTTACCGAGCTGATGATTTACAGTGAACTCTTGCCGTACGATTTTAATTAGTTTTAGTGTTGACATCGTAAGACAAAGCCGCAAAAGGCTATTGATAAAAAGTATAATGGAGGTGATGGCGTACTATGTATGAAGAGTATTAAAGGTGCTGATACGCATTAAGGTTACTTTTTTATGGTTACACCAGCGATATTATTGAACAAGAAAACAAATATTTTAAACGTAGAGTAGAAAAATTATCATCATGCTGATAAAAAGGTATTCAGCAAACAAAAATGTTTTAGTGTAATTCTTAGTGATATCAAGAAACAGTAAATATATTGTGGTAGTTGACCTCATACCTTAGTTTAACTATGGAAGCAGCAAACATCAGTAGAGTAGATATTTAACCTAAATATTCATTATCAAATGTTAGCATAAAATAAGAAGAAAAATTAGAAGTACAATGAAATATCTTAACAATTCCAAAGCAAATTTTAAAAATGCACAGCTTTCTTACCAAGGGCTCATAAACAGACTCAATACTAATTACAAATTAGTATACGTGATAAACAGAAGGAATCTCGGGAACTGTGCTTCGAATAACCATGTTTTTGTGCATCTGCACATACTCGATGCCACATACTTTTCTATAATATTTTATATCTTGGTCAATGTAAAATAAAACAAACAATCATGTTATAGTGTTTTTGAATGTTACATAATGTTTAATACAGCCTACATGCCAACTTCTCAAACATGTTTTAGAACAAATCTTTGATTTTTGTAGTAATCTGTGTTACAACTTATTATGGACTTGAACTTAGCATTATAACATAATATTATAAATTTTCTAAAGAAAAAAGTTTGAAAATTGGTCAACAAACAAAAATACAGAAGAAGTGTTTTTACCAGCTACTATAATACAACTTAGTTGGTAGATCTACACGAGTTGTCAGCTCATTACAAACCGATAATAATAATTAGTTATATATTTTAATGGTGCAGTAAGCTTCATGTACAAGATCAACTGTGAAAGCAAAAATAATGTGTTACCATTCTAAGTAAACTTGGAATATTTGGTAATATTAGTTTGCGAGCTAAAAACTATAATTTACAAGGATATTGAAGTTCATGATTACTCACTACATTTTTAGTGTAGAAAATTTTTTAATAAATGTATGAACGATTCTATTTATTACACTCATTTATAATGTTGATCACGGCAAGCTAGTGATAGCTGTACGCTGATATTATTAGATATATTCCATTGATTATAGTACGGTACGGTACGGTTCCCTAAAAAGAACCATCACTGAGCATTTTTATTATTTATGCTCATTCTTGATAATAAAGGTATCATAAGGGATATGATTGTGGAATTTCCCTGTCAGCTTTTTTATTATTATTGAAACTGCATTTTCATACCGTGTCTTAATACAAGGTATATATTATTATTATGCTTACTAACACAAATAGTTACCTAACATGATATACATGTAAATGCATGCTTGCTTGTCTCACTATTTAGGTAGTTCGTTTTTAGAAATAAAGTTAGTATGGCTCAATTTCTTTTTATATACTCCTAAAAGATAAAACATATTTCGCTACACCAAACAATATTTGTACAAACTGCTGAACGACCGAAGATAAAAGCAAATAAAATCTGTAACATACCGCCATAGTTGGATTTGAAAATGTACATATCAGGCCAATCGTTATATAATAACCAAAATACTTCAACAACTAATGACAGAATCTCTACTATGTTACCTTATCATCTCATTTCTGGTGTTGATTACTACTAGCTCACGTGAGGAAGAAAGGGCAGAACCAAATTTTTTGTATATTTAATATTGAAGTCGGTTTAAACCAGTGAGATATTTTCTTACATATCTATTTTTTAAATAATTGCATTACAGTTGAATTGGTTTTCACTTCATACTATCAGCTATAAATTTGCACATGATTTGTAAAACACAGTTTACAGAAGAAAGGACATAACTCCCATTGATTAGAACTCCACTACATTTGTATTGTTCAATATGCTAATATAGCTACAGAGAGAAACATTTTTACGCTGACTGCATGATGTAAATAATCTGTATGTAATTCACTACTCTGACTATATCATATATATATGACTCAGTTCATATCAGATTAAGTTCAGTATTGCCTCAACAAGTTCGCAATCCATAGCTTTTTATTGATGGTTGGTGTTTTATCAATCTATCCAAAGTAAACGCTTTGAAAAGAAACACTTTTGTATATTCATATTTTGCCTATATGTTCAAATCAGTCTAGGAAGTTAATAGAAAACTAAAAAAAATATATTGTCAATTGAATCGCTAATTTACTTACAAAAGTAAAATAAAGAAATAAAAACATGTTTTACAAGAATGCTTAAAATACACAAAGGCAATGAGGAGGAGAATATTTTAGGAGATTAATATAAACAAGAATAGTGAGAGTTGTAGGCTTGGCATAATAGAAATGGAAAACTGCAGGTCTGTTTGAGTGCGTTTGCTCAAAGATCTTAGGAGAAGGTCATGAGGTCAATGTGCTTTAATCTTCAGGTCAGCATCTTTTAACAATAAAATAATGGAGCTGAGCGTTTTTATAGTGCTTTTAATGACTTGATGACCTGCAAAACACTTTTTGAACTCACACTTGGGAAACTACACTGCAGAGTTAGAATTGTATTGCTACTGAAGGAGACTTCAGTCAAAAGCATGAGTGTTGGAGTCTGGCTATAGTATATATTGATCAAGGTGATCTAACAGTCGGAGTGTAGATGTCGGCCCACAGCATGTTGTAGGTATTTTATACACAACATAATTGGTTTGATGTAAAACCAGGTTAAGTCAAAGTTGAGAAGATAAGCTGAGGCGACACATTTTTTGTGTCCAGCAATGTCTGGTATCAAACTGGAATTTTTAGTGGTCAGTCAATTAAAAAGATGCAACCATGTGAAATGACTTGAAGACTTAGACTGACTTGATCTGTGAATAAATCTCTAATGTGTACAAGGTAGAATCTATCCTCGATAATCGGTAAAATGGAACATTGACCCATGATTCAATTTGATGTCCTAATAGTTCTTTAAATCTTTTTAAGAAGCGTGAGATGCAGAATATCACATCTGCTACCATGCAAAATGTAAATGTGCGTCATTATCTATTTCCATTACAGCACGTTTTAAGCAATCTACCATAACCTTGATAGTTGACAGGAAGTTTATATCTTATTCTGACATGCGTTCTCTTTACTATAGCCCAGATCTTATAATAAATAATGACAGCTTTTATATGTCCCTGTATCTGAAACATTCTAAAAGATGTTAAAAATAACCCAATGATCGTACAAATGGTGTGAAATTTTATGCTTGCCTTAACGTTTATGTCTTAGGGAATGTAGTAACCAATAAGCATAATTATCTGAAACCTGACCACAATTTTACATTTGTGACTAACACACAGCTAACCTAGTTTGTTTCCACAAACTCGAACGGCTTCTGCTGTTGTGAACGTGTTTAGTATATATGATGACACTGATAAGAATTTATTGTTTGGCAGTGATTGCTTTAGTTCACAGGCTTCTTTTGCTGTAATATAAGCCTTTGTTCCCAATAATGGATCATCATTATCGGTAGCTACTTAGCTTTTGCTTATAAGAAAAACTAAAGTTAATAAAAGATGGTGACCGTAGACTATGTTAATATACAAAGAGTTAAAAAATTTCAGCATCAAGGACAATTGGCAGTCTTAGAACTTTAGTTCTCCATATATATATATATATATATATGTGCCATGATTTATCTGATTAGAAACTCACAAATCACTTTTTGCACATATTAAAGAAGATTGCCTTCAATAAAAACAGTTTTGGATTTTTGTCGTGATCATCTTTGTAGAAGATAAAAAAAATCTCAAGCCTTTCCGAGCTTAAAATCGGTACTTAATGAAACTCTTTTATACCAATAAGCACCTCATCAACTGCTCGCACCCATCTGATTGCGGTCTATATACCAAATTTGATCCCAAGATAATAACACTGTATACATAATCACATAGGCTTTGTCGTACATCACCTTATTAGCTAATGAAAATCGTAAAAGAGCGACTCAAAAAATGTTGTAGACCTTTAGTCTTTACAAAAATGTAGCATTTCAACTATTTTTAAGTCTGTAAGAAAGATTTAGTCAAAACTGACTGATGAACATGGTAAAAAAGTGAAGTTTGTCTAGTTATTAAAGATTGGTGATATATTGTTTAGCTTAAAAATCATATCGTATATAGGAGCAAAACATAATATGTATTTATATATATATATTTTTACATAAATATAAACACAAATATATATACATATGTACATGCATATATACATGTACAAATATATACATATACATATTCATTTACATGTATATATAGATCTATAAAAATGGTTTCCTCATCCCGGTTAACCCATGCAGGTGGCAATTTCTGCTCTAACTCGGGTCTCCTACCAGAGACCTGGAAATTTGAGCACTTGCCGCCAGATCATAGCTGTTCTCAATAGCGCACTTTTCTGCAACTCACCTGAGTTGATTGCTGTCGGTATCTGGGCAAACCGCATTTTATGCGCCTATGTTATTGCGCATGTGATATATTTATGTATATACATATAAAAAAATTGTTTTCTTACACCGGTTAACCCATTTGGGTGGTAATTTTTGCTCTAACTCGGGTCTCCTACTAGAGAGCTGGGAGTTTGAGCACTCAACCGTTTTGAACCAGTAGCCCATTTGTCACTGCTTTGTCCTGGTTCAACTACAGGCAGTGCAGACCTTGTTTGGTCAGGCAACATCCAAGCAAGCATGGATTTGGTTATTGCACTCTATATAGAGGTTGTAGATAATATACAGGCAAGGGTCTTGCCTAAGGACCTGCCAGAAAGATGCAATTGTTGGGGTTTGAACCTAGGACCTAATGATCACTGTCCCAATACCTTACCAACTGCACCATCTGTCCCGTATATAAATATATATATATATATATTTATATATATATAGGACAGATAGCGCAGTTGGTAAGGCATCGGGATCGTGATCATTAGGTCCTCGGTTCAAACCCCAACAACTGCACTTTTCTGGTGGTCCTTGGACAAGACCCTTGTTTGTATAATGTCTACAACCTCTATGATGAGTGCAATAACCAAAGCCATGCCAGCTCGGAAGTCGCCCCGTCAAACAAGGTCTGTGCTGCCTGTAGCTGAGCCAGTACAAGGCAGCAAAAAATGGGCTACTGGTTCAAAACGGGTGAAATGGACTCGGATCGATAACACGGACCTCATGCAGTGCTATTTTATGAGTGAACCTCAAAAGTGGGGCTACAGGAGAAGGATGCGTCAACTGTGGATAAACGTGCGCCCTGAATTGCCACTAACCGCTAAGCAACTTGTAGCTCAGAGGAGTAACATAATCAAGCGGCACCTCATATCAGAACTTGAGGTAGATGAAATTAGGGAAAAATTCACCCAACTAACCTCGACCAATGAGGAGTGCATATCAACACACACTGTCACACATACACATAATCATGTGTTGATCATGTGTATGTGTTGATCATGTGTATGTGAGTCAACACATGATCATGTGTTGACTCACGGGTTGAAGAAAACATGCACTTGGACCTTGACCTAAGAGTGAAAGAGCTTGTGGAAAATATCATCAACAAGATGCCAATGATTATGGAAGAAGGATACCACTACGAAGAGTTAGCAAGGCCATACCTAAGAAGCTGTTAGAAGACATTAACTTGGCACTGGAGTCGATCTCAACTGGATCAATCAGTGAGACTAATACAGACAGTACAGCAACCGTCATCTTGGAGGAGATGGGTATTAAGCCACTGCCAACAAGGCTTCAAGCAATTCGATCCTGGTAGCTGAGGCTACAAAATAAGATCAAGGACTTGCACAAGAAAGTTAGTAGGCTCAGTGGGAGATCTAACCACAGTTTGGAGCGTCCAAAAAAGGAAGCCACAATAGAAGCTCTAGAATCTGCCAAACAGCAGCTAGTAGTACTCTCGGCACGACTGAAGCGGTACACCAAAGAGCGGGATAACAAGAGAATGAACAAACGGTTTATTAATAATCCATCTAGAGTGTATTCCCAGTTCAAAGGTGAACTGCAGAGGCCAATGTCTGAGCCTCCCCGATCTAGCACTTCAAAGTTCTGGAAGGACATCTGGGAGAAAGAGACTACTCATAACACCACTGCAAATTGGCTGAAGAGGCTTAAAGAGAGCCATCAACACACTGTGGCTCAGCAGGGACTTACCATCAGCGAAGAGGACATCAAGTGCAGAGTGCAGCGTATGAAGAACTGGGCAGCACCTGGCCATGACATGATTCAAGCTTTCTGGTTAAAGAAATTGACATCACTTCACATTAGAATGGCTAAGCAGATGGAATGCCTAATAGAACAAGGTGAACATCCAGAAAGGCTGACCAAAGGACGAACTGTACTTCTATTTAAAGATCCAAAGCAGGGGCCGGTTCCCAAAAACTATCGACCAATAACCTGCTTGCCCACCACCTGGAAACTGTTCTCAGGAATAGTTGCACACAAACTGGATGAGCACATGAGTCACTATATGACCAGTGTTCAGAAAGGAATTGGGCGCAACACCCGAGGAGCCAAACATCAGTTACTGGTGGATCGGACAGTCTGTCAAGACAGCAGGAGAAGGCATACCAATCTTGCCATGGCTTGGATTGACTACAAAAAGGCCTATGACTCAATTCCCCATAGTTGGATACTTGAGTGCCTCAGTATGTACAATGTTCACCCTGCCCTTGTGGCATTCATCAAGATGTCAATGACCAAATGGAAGACGGAACTGGAGGCTAATGGCAAAAAGCTGGCGAGTGTAAAAATTAAGCGAGGCATCTATCAAGGTGACGCCTTATCACCGCTGCTATTCTGCATATGCCTAAACCCTCTGCTAGAGGAGACTCAATATGGGTACCAGTTTAAGAGTGGCACAAAGAAAAACCGCCTCTTCTACATGGATGACATCAAACTGTACGCTAACAAAGAAAGGGACATTTATTCGTTAATACACCTCACTCAGATATACAGCAAGGACATCGGAATGACCTTCGGTATTGAAAAATGTAGAAGGCTAATTCTTAAGAAAGGCCATTCTATGCTCACAGATGGCCTAAGAATGCCAAATGGTACCATCAAAGATATAGAAGAAGGGTACAAGTACTTGGGGATTATGCAAAGCAACATCAACAACGAAGCCGGGTACGTCACAAAGCCATTACCGAATACAAGAAACGCCTTCGGCAGGTCTTACGAAGCCAGCTCAATGCCAAGAACCAGGTCATGGCAATAAATACCTACGCACTGCCAGTAATAAGATATCCACCAGGCATAATAAAGTGGACTGAGGAAGCCATCAAAGAAACAGATACATGTATAGCAACTCGTAAACTGCTGACCATGCATGGAGCACTTCATCCAAAATCTGATACTGCTAGATTGTATCTCGATAGAAAAGATGGCGGTAGGGGACTCAAAAGTGTACAGCAGACAGTGAAAGAGGAGGAGCATAGCATCAAAGCATATGCAGCCTCCATGGCTACCTCAGATAAGTTGCTAGCTGAATTTCAATCGGCTGCTCTCACAACGGACCTACACCCTGATGATGAGGAAATTGACTGGCACACGAAACCTCTTCATGGTGCTTACCACTAACAAATATCTAAGGTTGGCGATCTTCACCAGACATATACGTGGTTGAACAAAGGAAACCTAACGGCCAATACAGAGTCGCTAATCGTGGAGGCGAATAAACGAATAGACGAATTAAGACGAATAGAAAGACATGCTGTTATTGTATGTTAGATTGAGTAACTAAGTATGTTGTGCAAGTAACTCATATTATTACTGTAGATAATATGCATAGCAAGGAAAAAATGTGTGTGTTTCATTTTAACAATCACAGAAACTGAGTTGTGTCTATGCATTGTTTCCAACTAACTCGTTTAATTTGTTGTATGCAGTGCAGCAGCAATATGTAACTAAATCAGAAACTATAACATTAAACATATTTATAAATTATGAATTACATTATTTGTTTATTTTAGTGAGCAGAAAGTTATGCAGCCTAAAAAAAATTGGAGAGTTCAAAAAGCCATGATTGGAAGATTTAGGCAAACTACCAACATTGTCCGAGTTGGATATTATTAAAAAAGTTTGGTGTTTGAAAATTATAGTGATGACTTACGCCCGAGTCCACAACTTACTCAAGAAAGCTGCAAAATTAAACTGGCAGCAGGGTCTTTATGTTGTTGACACTTTTGTAAAAATGCATTAAACTTGATGTCTGAATAAATTTACTCCATTTGGCAACTAAGCAACAACCATTCTATGGTACTTGACTAATTGAGTTTTTTGGTATCAAGCATGGTATATAAATAGCAGAAGCCTCCTAGTTAATATATAATTCATAGCCTCATTCATGCAGCCTCCTAACTGATATATAAGTAATAGCTACCCACTATGTGAAATTCAAATTATAGCAAACTCGTAGGTGATCTATGAGTGATAGCAACATCCTAAACTATATGTAATCCATAGCAACATCTGCAATAATATATAGGTTATTGCAACCTCCTAAATGATATATAAATAGCAGCCTCCTAATTAATATATAATTCATAGCAGCCTCTTAACTGATATAAAAATAATAGCTACCAACTAAGAAATTCAAATTATAGCAAGCTCCTAAGTGATCTATAAGTTCTAGCAACATAATTATATGTAAACCTGAGCAGCCTCTCAAAGACATAAGTTATAGCAACCTCCTAGATGATATAAAAGTTATGGTAACTTACTAAAGGGTATGTAAGCTGTGCCATGCTCTGATACATAGGTTACAATAGTAACATTCTAACTTATGTGTAATTTATAGCAACCACCTAACTGGTAATCATTATTTTGGCGTACTCATTGAGGTATGAATTATTTTACCTTCAAAGTGATATGTAACTTGCAATAACCATCTACATAATGTACAAGTTTTGAAAGTTTTTCTAAAATCTATGTACAAGTATATAAAGAATGATAAGTTGATGAATATATAGTGTATGATAATATATTCTCCTAAAATTTCCATAAAAATATATAATAATTAGGAGGTAAACAAATATATATATATATATATATATCTACCATGTGAATAAATTACACCATGTAGGAGGCTTACCCTTATATATTTGCGTTTACTCCTGATCCCTTATATTCCGGAACCTCCCAACTGGTATATATTTATTTAACTCCTAACTCTAGAAATATGGGTATATATAAAAAAATTGTTTCCTCACCCCGGATGGGTGGTAAATTCTGCTCTAACTCGGGTCTCCTACCAGAGACCTGGGAGTTTGAGCACTCGCCTCAAGATCTTAGCTGTTCCCAATAGCGCACTTTTCTGCAACTCACCTGAGTTGATTGTTGTTGGTATTTGGGCAAGCCACATTTTATACGCCGGTGTTATTGCGCCCAGTGCCCCAATGACTACTGGGACTACAGTTGTTCTTACATTCCAGCATTTTTCAATCTCTTCTCCAAGAGGGAGATATTTCTCTACCTTTTCTTTTTCTTTGCTGGCTATATTGTAGTCATTGGGTACTGCTATATCTATTATAGTAGCCCTCTTGTTCTCCTTGTCTACCACCACTATATCTGGTTGGTTTGCTAGGACATGCTTGTCAGTTCGGATTTAGAAGTCCCAGAAGATCTTAGCGCGGTCATTTTCATTGACCTTACCAGGAGCTTCCCACCAGTGTTGTGGTTTATTAAGACCATACTCATCACATAGACTTCTATACACAACACCTGTGACATGATTATGCTGCTTATATATATATATATTTACTCTCTTCGCTAAACCTTGCCCAGGTATTAAAAATCAGCGCATAAACAAGGAGAGGTAGTGAGAGTTGTCTACCACTTGCTACTAGCCTAGCACATTGCCAATAGATAATTTGATTAAGCTAATGATTAAAAGCTACCACTTCTCATGGTGTTAAGCCATAGCTTTGTGTCGTGACGGAAAGCAGTAGGGTATTTGCTCTTGCTCCCATATGGCAACATATTTTGCTAATGAAGTCCCCAAGCTTTTGTACAGAATTTGTAAAAAATGAGACTGGCAAACCAGAGGGTCTGTGATCCAAATCTTCTGTAATACAGATTCTTTATTCTAAAATTTTAATTGCTATCGGTGCAACTACACATACCTACAAACTTTGAGAAATAGATATAGACTAGTGCTACCCGAAGTTGCATGTGTATTACAAATCAGGTTATAAACAATGCGAGGTAAAGAGAGTTACTTTCCAATGGTTATTAGCCTGGCATATTGCCCATCGATAATTTGAGTAAATTTACTAATAAGAGCTAGGGCTTATCATGACTTTTGTTGTGACCGAAAGCATAGAATATTTGCTCCCATATAGTGACATTTACCGCCTAGCAAATCTATCAAGCTCATGTAGCTAAATTGGTAGGGAATCGTACTGGTGAATGAGAGGTACCGAGATCACATTTTCTGCAATGATATATTTTATTCATAATGTTAATAGCTATTGCTGGAAATTTACAACAACGACCAACTTTGACAAATATGCATAGATACATATACCATGAAGTCTCTACTTAAACGCCACTTATATTTGAAAGCCACTTCTCTTAAATCGCCACTATAAAAATATTGAAAAATACCGCCAACCCTTTGATTGAACTCCACCTCTATTTGACACTCACTTTGACATAGCTTAATCTTTACAAACCCATAATAATAAGTTATAAATAGCAATGTGTCTAAAAATTGTATCAATGAGTACTTGGTTAAAACAATCGCAATTAATTCGTTTGTTGTTACTGTAGAGTTTGCCATTACCTTAGTAACTGTGCGCCTGAAAAGATTGATCCTTCTAGTCATTAGAGCTACACTCTGTTCCAAAGTCATTAAAGTGTAAATCATATCCATTGTTTTTAAATCAATCTGCTATTTGGTTTTAAATCTCACTCTAAGCCTTTAAAATTTTCATGATTGATGAGCATACGTTTCAGAAACACCTCACAATTTGATAGCAGCAATAGATTCAGCGCATTCTAACTTTGAAACATTAAACCATGGTTAAACTTTGATATGCGGTGCCCGTTTTTTAACTGCAGAGTTTTACAGTTTTTCTTAGAAAGTTTGAAAGCACCTCCATCAAAATGATCAATAACTGTAGCAAACTAATAGTTTATAATCAAAGTAGGGCCTTGTTTAATTAGGTACAATACTTCGATGTGCAGTAGAATATTGGTTTTCAAACGCTTTGGTTCTTGTCTAACTCAGTTTTTTACCTAAAGAATTTGAGATGTTCTTGTCTCGGATCTCGAGCATAAATTTGGTTCTCATTCAAACCGGAGCACGCACATTGGGAACAGCTATGCAAACAGTGTGGGGAAGCGACTTATGCTTCATGAATTCTTTACAAAAAGGTAGGAAGCATCAGGGACAATGTCTCATTTGCGAAACAGGTTTGCTAAACATACCGCTGCTGCAGTTGAGTTACCCTTAACTGTTTTTGAAGAGTATTCTCTTTCAAATATGTGAAGTGAACGTGTCAACAGCGTTTATATTTCTTTCACAACTTTTGATGTACCTAACTTGTTGCAACTTTGCTGATTATTATCAATTTCTGCAATTTTTGGTGTTGTACCTAAACCTTTAATGTTTTCTTTGTTTTAAAAGCAGAACATACTCGTAGGATATGTTTATTTTAGTTTCCCTTGTTATTATCATTGGTGGAAAATGTTTTATTAAAACTAAACTCAAACTATATCTACCTGTTTTATTTATGGTATACAGTTTATGGTGTGAAATTAAAAAAACTCCGCCGAAGTAGATTTCTTGACTTCGAACAAATTAAATTTTATATGCATTTATTCTAATCAGAAAAAGTTGCTTTCGTTCTCGAACAGCTCCGTTTTCAAAAAAATCCAGTATTTAAACAACTTTCTGGAATGAATTACGTTGACGAACCGATGTTCCATTGTATATGAAAAGCGTTTTAGCGAAATGTCTAAAGCCTACAGTATTGATGTCAATTCTCCCAAAAAGAGAGTGCAAAATATAGACAACATAGGCATCAATTTGCCAATAAGTGATTAAATATATTTTTTCAAATTTCTCCCAGGGAAATCAAAATGTAATCCTTTATTTGAATGTCAAACCAGATAAAAGACCACTAAAGTCAAAAAGTTAAAAAAGATACTGCAATGGCATTCAAATAGAGGTTTCACAGTATGTATGTACATACAAAGTAAAAAATGGTTTGCTTACCCTATCCTATAGTTATCCATGGTAGTCGTAATGCTGACTCAACAGTATTGTGATTGCTGAGGCACGAAACGAACACGTAGTCACAGAGTTTTACCCTATACTGTTATCATTTAATGAGTCTAATCAAATTTACCACCTTAAGCATGGAATATATTGCTGAACAACTATGCAAAGTTGCCTGTTATCAATGATAATCATATTGCTAACAGTCTGACCAAACAGCCTTACCAGAAGAATCCCTGTTTCTGTGTTTGGTATGAGTTTTATGAGTTCAAGTTATATATACATGCTATAAATACATGATATACACATGCTATATTTACATGCTGTGTATATATGTTATAAAGATATGTGCTAGATATTTATAGCATCTTGAACAAGCCTGACACGTTTTTAGCAGTTCAAAAGTGCTGGATGAAGTGTGCATGTTTTAACCAAGTGCCATTATAAATTGACAGGTGTAACAAGTATTAGTACAGTTATTCCATAGTATGGCAAGTGGGTCATATGACATGGTTGATATTGCGTGAGTCTGCAAAATTGAGATTCTGAGTCCAATACCATTGCTAAGCAGTTTTTTCATTCCCAAAATCTGTTTGTTGTAACAGGAAATACAAGCAAAAAACAAACACATATATTTATACATAAGGATAAAAAAACATTAGTAATAATAAACAAGAAAGGTAAGTAATAACACATGTTGATGCGTAGGATCGGCTAACTTGTAAGATGATCCCAAAAACTGAGTTGGATTTGGCATATAATCATGTAGTACAGATTAGGGTACTATGTCATCAGAGAAGGTCATTTGATAATCTACTAACTACTAATTAATCATGAGCATGATAAACTTATCAGTAGTGATAATCTTTCAAACAAAGAGTCTGTTCCCATCAACCAATCAGCTCTTAGCAAATGTTAAATACATGATAATCAGTAATGGCAGGTTAGAACACCAATCTTTTGGAGTTTAGTCCACCTATATTTTTTTGATTACAAACTCAGCTTGACAGATCATGTTAGACTCAAGTCAACAAACTAATATCGATGTTTTAGGGATATGCAATATATGAGGGTTTGTAGTACCTTTCAAAACCTTCCAGAAAGTTAGCGATTTCCAAAACCTGGAAACAGATACAACTTCCTTCTTTGAGTGAAAGTGCATGTCGCTGAAGGAACATTTCCACCCAGTGCAAAGTTTGCAGAGCTAAGACTGACTTTCCGTACTCTCTCCTGTATCTATAAACATAATTTTCAACTTGCAATCACCATATTTATCGAATAAAGCAAATATGTTGATGATGTAAAGCAAAGTTGAACATACTCTTACCATTGCAACATTGTACGAGCTGTTTTGAAATATACCTTGTTAAATAAATCTTTACATGGTAATACTTCACTTCAACTGCAGTTAGATTAGTCATCTTGGAAAAATGAGATGCAGTGTTTGTGAAGTCTTGATTATACTCACTTGCTGACCACCATTATGAAACTGTACACTTGTACCGCTTGGTACTCTGTATATACAGACAAACTCAAATAAATCAAACTTCACGGGACCAAGCAAAGGTATTAGAGTTATCAGAGCGTTCAAGTTATTAGAGCACTGTCACAAGTCTATCTAGTTATTAGTGGCTACAGTTACATATACAAACACTTTACAAATCAAAAGCATAGATGGCTTAATGGAAGTTAAAAAGCTTCTAATATAAAGTTAAAAAGTTTTTATCAGAATGTATGGGGATTTTTTTTATCCCTTGAGACTTGTTTGTTGTTTTAGGTGATGTGACTGTCAGAACGTTTTCAGATTTAAAATTTGCAAAACTTGATCGCTTTTGAGATGCTCAGAATAGAATGATTTTTTTTTCAAGACCCTTGCTTGTACAACGTCTACAACCTCTATGATGAGTGCAATAACCAAAGCCATGCCGGCTCGGACGTCGCCCGGTCAAACAAGGTCCGCGCTGTCTGTACTGTCCGCACTGAACCAGGACAAGGCAGAGAAAAATGGGCTACTGATTTAAAACGGATGAAATGGACTCGGACTAATAACACCGACCTCATGCAGTGCTACTTTATGAGTGAACCTAAAAAGTAGGGCTATATGGAAAGGATGCGGCAACTGTGGATAAACATGCGCCCTGAATTGCCACTAACCGCTAAGCAACTTGTAGCTAAGAGGAGTAACATAATCAAGCGGCACCTCATATCGGTACTTGATTTAGATGAAATTAAGGAACAGTTCATCCAAGTAACCTCAACCAATGAGGAGTGCATATCAACACACACTGTCACGCATACATGATCATGTGTTGACTCACGGGTTGAAGAAGACATGCACTTGGACCTTGACCCAAGGATGAGAGAGCTTGCGGAAAATATCATCAACAATATGTCAGCTGCCAATGATTATGGCAGCAGGGTACCACTACGAAGAGTTAGCAAGGCCATACCTAAGAAGCTGTTAGAAGACATTAACATGGCACTGGAGTCAATCTCAACTGGATCAATCAGTGAGACTAATGCCTTAATCTACAGTACAGCAACCGTCATCTTGGAGGAGATGGATATTAAGCCAATGCCAACAAGGCTTCAAGCCATTCCATCCTGGCAGCTGAGGCTACAAAATAAGATCAAGGACTTGCGCAAGAAAGTTAGTAGGCTCAGTGAGCGATCTAACCACAGTTTGGAGCGTCCAAAAAGGAAAGCCACAATATAAGCTCTAGAATCTGCCAAACAGCAGCTAGTAGCACTCTCGGCACGACTGAAGCAGTACACCAAAGAGCGGGATAACAAGAGAATGAACAAACTGTTCATCAATAATCCATCTAAAGTGTATTCCCAGTTCAAAGGTGAACTGCAGAGGCCAATGTCTGAGCCTCCTCGATCTAGCACTTTAAGGTTCTGGAAGGACATCTGGGAGAAAGAGACTACTCATAACACCACTGCAAATCGGCTGAAGAGGCTTAAAGAGAACCATAAACACACTGTGGCTCAGCAAGGAATCACCATCAGCAAAGAAGACATCAAGTGCAGAGTGCAGCGTATGAAGAACTGACATGATTCAAGCTTTCTGGTTAAAGAAATTGACATCACTTCACACTAGAATGGCTAAGCAGATGGAATGCCTAATAAAACAAGGTGACTATCCAGAATAGCTGACCAAAGGACGAACTGTACTTCTGATAAAAGATCCAAAGCAGGGGCCGATTCCCAAAAACTATCGACCAATAACGTGCTTGCCCACCACTTGGAAACTGCTCTCAGGAATAGTTGCAGACACACTGGAAGAGCATATGAGTCACTATATGACCAGTGCCTAGAAAGGAATTGGGCGCAACACCCGAGGAGCTAAACATCAGTTACTGGTGGATCGGACAGTCTGTCAAGAAAGCAGGAGAAGGCAAACCAATCTTGCCATGGCTTGGATTGACTGCAAAAAGGCCTATGACTCAATTCCCCATAGTTGGATACTTGAGTGCCTCAGTATGTACAATGTTCACCATGCTCTTGCGGCATTCATCAAGATGTCAATGACCAAATGGAAGACGGAACTGGAGGCTAATGGCAAAAAGCTGGCGAGTGTACAAATTAAGCGGGGCATCTATCAAGGTGACTCCTTATCACCGCTGCTCTTCTGCATATGCCTAAACCCTCTAAGAAAAATGCTGGAGGAGACTCATTATGGGTACCAGTTCAAGAGTGGCACCAAGATAAACCACCTCTTCTACATGGATGACATCAAGCTGTACGCTAACTAACAAAGGGACATTGATTCGCTAATACACCTCACTCAGGTATACAGCAAGGACATCGGAATGACCTTCGGTATTGAAAAATGTGGAAGGCTAATTCTTAAGAAAGGCCATTCTATGCTCACAGATGACCTAAAAATGCCAAATGGTACTATCAGAGATATAGAAGAAGGGTACAAGTACTTGGGGATTATGCAAAGCAACATCAACCACAAAGCCGAGGTAGGTCACAAAGCCATTACCGAATACAAGAAACGCCTTCGGCAGGTCTTACGGAGCCAGCTCAATGCCAAGAACCAAATCATGGCAATAAATACCTACGCACTGCCAGTAATAAGATATCCAGCAGGCATAATAAAGTGGACTGAGGAAGCCATCAAAGAAACAGATATATCAACTCGTAAACTGCTGACCATGCATGGAGCACTCCACCCAAAATCTGATACTACTAGATTGTATCTTGATAGGAAAGATGGCGGTAGAGGACTCAAAATTGTACAGCAGACAGTGAAAGAGGAGGAGCATAGCATCAAAGCATATGCAGCCTCCATGGCTACCTCAGATAAGTTGCTAGCTGAATTTCAATCGGCTGCTCCTACACCGGACCTACGCCCGGATGATGAGGAAATTGACTGGCACACGAAACCTCTTCATGGTGCTTACCACTAACAAATATCTAAGGTTGGCGATCTTCACCAGACATATATGTGGCTGAACAAAGGAAACCTAACGGCCAATACAGAGTCGCTAATCATGGCAGCCCAGGATTAGCGACCATCCAACACATCATCAGTGGATGCAGGCAGCTAGCAGGGAACGCATACACTGAGCGGCATAATCATGTCGCAGGCATCGTTTATAGGAGTCTATGTGATGAGTATGGCCTTAATAAACCACAACACCGGTGGGAAGCTCCTGGTAAGGTGATTGAAAATGACCGCGCTAAGATCTTCTGGGACTTCTACATCCAAACTGACAAGCATGTCCTAGCAAACCAACCAGATATAGTGATGGTAGACAAGGAGAACAAGAGGGCTACTATAATAGATATAGCAGTACCCAATGACTACAATATAGCCAGCAAAGAAAAAGAAAAGGTAGAGAAATGTCTCCCTCTTGGAGAAGAAATTGAAAAATGCTGGATTGTAAGAACAACTGTAATCCCAGTAGTCATTGGGGCACTGGGCGCAATAACACCGGTGCATAACATGTGGCTTGCCCAAATACCAACAACAATCAACTCAGGTGAGTTGCAGAAATGTGCGCTAATGGGAACAGATAAGATCTTGAGGCGAGTGCTCAAACTCCCAGGTCTCTGGTAGGAGACCCAAATTAGAGCAGAATTTACCACCCATACGGGGTATCCGGGGTGAGGAAACAATTTTTTATATATATATATGTATCCAGTCAAACATGGATAACTCGAATTTCACGGGACCGAGCAAAAGTGTTCGAATTATCAGAGCGTTCAAGTTATCAGAGCACTGTCACAAGTCCATGTATTTTCTTATTTATTAGTAGATACATGTACATATACAAACTATAATATAAATCAAAAGCACAAATGGCTTGTTTCAAATTAAATGCTTCTAATGTAAAGTTTAAAACTTTTTCATCAAAAAGTATAGAGATTTTTTTATCACTTGAGATTGGTTTGTTGTTTGAGATGATGTATTGCCAGGCCGTTTTTCAGATTGACATTGGCAAAACTTGATCGTTGTTGAAATGCTCAAAAGAAAAGACATATTTTTCTTTTGAGTGTTTTACCCACGATCAATTTTGTTGATTTTTCTTGAAGTTTATGCAAAGATAACTTTACTTTGCCTGGGATTCGTTAAGAGCAACACTCAGAGGCAGTTCAATTAAAAGTTTTACGAGGTTTTACGGTACATTGTATATCACTCACGATTTTTGAATGGATACTTATTCAATGTACACACGTATTCTGTGTTTAGGTCAAACGATGAATAGTTTTTTTAGCTAAGACAACGTATACGTTTAATTACCACAATTTTTAAGACGTTTTAAACATTCAACATTCCGACGTTGATTGAACACGGAATCAACGTCGGAAAACTATTCGTCACGGGCTAGCACTCAAGGATTTTCGCCACGCACATACAAAACAACATGCTGTTTTTGTTTTGTATGTGCGTGGCAAAAATCCTTGCGCGCGTGACCCGTCTAGCCCGTGCTACTCATCGTATAGCAGTATAAATCAAATTTCACCAAACCTTTAGAAAAGTCGTTGACAGAAATATTTTGCCGATGGTGGTAATAACGACACTTATGAATTACGAAAATATGAGGTTTACCTCTATGGCTTTGAAAAAAGTGATTTTCTAAAGCGATAACAACCGTTTCGGTATCCGTTGGGCAAAAAAACAGTTCGAATTAACAGTGTTGAGTTTGAGTTATCTATAGCAATTTATCATTATGTGGGAACGGACCAAAGAAACCGTTCGAATTAACCATGTGTTCGAGCTATCCGTGGGCGAGTTATCCATGTTTGACTGTATGTATATATATATGTATATATATATATATATATATATATATATATATATATATATATATATATATATATATATATATATATATATATATATATATGGAGCGTCCAAAAAGGGAAGCCACAATAGAAGCTCTAGAATCTGCCAAACAGCGGCTAGTAGCACTCTCGGCACGACTGAAGCGGTACACCAAAGAGCGAGATAACAAGAGAATGAACAAACTGTTCATCAATAATCCATCTAGAGTGTATTCCCAGTTCAAAGGTGAACTGCAGAGGCCAATGTCTGAGCCTCCCCGATCTAGCACTTCAAAGTTCTGGAAGGACATCTGGGAGAAAGAGACCACTCATAACACCACTGCAAATTGGCTGAAGAGGCTTAAAGAGAACCAACAACACACTGTGGCTCAGCAAGGACTCACCATCAGCAAAGACGACATTAAGTGCAGAGTGCAGCGTATGAAAAACTGGGCAGCACCTGGCCATGACATGATTCAAGCCTTCTGGTTAAAGAAATTGACATCACTTCACACTAGAATGGCTAAGCAGATGGAATACCTAATAGAATAAGGTGACCATCCAGAATGGCTGACCAAAGGACGAACTGTGCTTCTGATAAAAGATCCAAAGCAGGGGCCGATTCCCAAAAACTATCGACCAATAACGTGCTTGCCCACCACTTGGAAACTGCTCTCAGGAATAGTTGCAGACAAACTGGAAGAGCACATGAGTCACTATATGACCAGTGCTCAGAAAGGAATTGGGCGCAACACCCGAGGAGCTAAACATCAGTTACTGGTGGATCGGACGGTCTGTCAAGACAGCAGGAGAAGGCAAACCAATCTTGCCATGGCTTGGATTGACTACAGAAAGGCCTATGACTCAATTCCCCATAGTTGGATACTTGAGTGCCTCAGTATGTACAATGTTCACCCTGCTCTTGTGGCATTCATCAAGATGTCAATGACCAAATGGAAGACGGAACTGGAGGCTAATGGCAAAAAGCTGGCGAGTGTACAAATTAAGCGAGGCATCTATCAAGGTGACTCCTTATCACCGCTGCTCTTCTGCATATGCCTAAACCCTCTAAGCAATATGCTGGAGGAGACTCAATATGGGTACCAGTTTAAGAGTGGCACCAAGATAAACCACCTCTTCTACATGGATGACATCAAGCTGTACGCTAACAAAGAAAGGGACATTGATTCGCTCATACACCTCACTCAGGTATACAGCAAGGACATCGGAATGACCTTCGGTATTGAGAAATGTGGAAGGCTAATTCTTAAGAAAGGCCATTCTATGCTCACAGATGGCCTAAGAATGCCAAATGGTACCATCAAAGATATAGAAGAAGGGTACAAGTACTTGGGGATTATGCAAAGCAACATCAACCACGAAGCCGAGGTACGTCACAAAGCCATTTCCGAATACAAGAAACGCCTTCGGCAGGTCTTACGGAGCCAGCTCAATGCCAAGAACCAAATCATGGCAATAAATACCTACGCACTGCCAGTAATAAGATATCCAGCAGGCATAATAAAGTGGACTGAGGAAGCCATCAAAGAAACAGATATAGCAACTCGTAAACTGCTGACCATGCATGGAGCACTCCACCCAAAATCTGATACTATTAGATTGTATCTTGATAGGAAAGATGGCGGTAGGGGACTCAAAAGTGTACAGCAGACAGTGAAAGAGGAGGAGCGAAGCATCAAAGCATATGCAGCCTCCATGGCCATCTCAGATAAGTTGCTAGCTGAATTTCAATCGGCTGCTCTCACAACGGACCTATGCCCTGATGATGAGGAAATTGACTGGCATACGAAACCTCTTCATGGTGCTTACCACCAACAAATATCTAAGGTTGGCGATCTTCACCAGACATATATGTGGCTGAACAAAGGAAACCTAACGGCCAATACAGAGTCGCTAATCATGGCAGCCCAGGAGCAAGTGCTCCCAACAAGGCAACTCCAAACGAAAATCTATCACACTAGAGACGATCCTAGATGCAGACTGTGCAAAGATGCACCTGAGACCATCCAACACATCATCAGTGGATGCAGACAGCTAGCAGGGAACGCATACACTGAGCGGCATAATCATGTCGCAGGTATTGTGTATAGAAGTCTATGTGATGAGTATGGCCTTAATAAACCACAACACTGGTGGGAAGCTCCTGGTAAGGTCAATGAAAATGACCGCGCTAAGATCCTCTGGGACTTCTACATCCAAACTGACAAGCATGTCCTAGCAAACCAACCAGATATAGTGGTGGTAGACAAGGAGAACAAGAGGGCTACTATAATAGATATAGCAGTACCCAATGACTACAATATAGCCAGCAAAGAAAAAAAGAAATTGAAAAATGCTGGAATGTAAGAACAACCGTAATCCCAGTAGTGATTGGGGCACTGGGCGCAATAACACCGGCGCATAAAATGTGGCTTGCCCAAATACCAACAACAATCAACTCAGGTGAGTTGCAGAAAAGTGCGCTATTGGGAACAGCTAAGATCTTGAGACGAGTGCTCAAACTCCCAGGTCTCTGGTAGGAGACCCGAGTTAGAGCAGAATTTACCACCCATACGGGGTATCCGGGGTGAGGAAACAATTTTTTTTTTTATATATAGCGGTGTGGCACTGCTAGCCTTTGTGCAAAGCTCATCCCTTTTGTGATTTGAGCACTCTGGTGCCAGCACATTGACTTTCTTAAAGTCTGTGAGGCAACCTGTTTGTTTCACGGCAGCAAGTCAACTCTCATTGGTAATGGGATTTGCGTCCCTTGCCTAAGCTCTGAGCTGCACTGATGAGGCTTCAATAGCCAGAACAGTACTGTCTGTAGCATGACTATATATATATACAGTCAAACATGGATAACTCGGCCACGGATAGCTCGAAAACATGGTTAATTCGAACAGTTTCTTTGGTCCGTTCACACGCAATGATAAATTGCTATAGATAACTCGAACTCAACACTGTTAATTCGAACTGTTTTTTTGCCCAACGGCTACCGAAACGGTTGTTATCGCTTTAGAAAATCACTTTATTCAAAGCCATAGAGGTAAACCTCATATTTTCGTAATTCATAAGCGTTGTTATTACCACCATCAGCAAAATAATTTTGTCAACGACTTTTCTAAAGGTTTGGTCAACTTTGATTTATACTGCTATACGATTAATAGCACGGGCTTGCCGGGTCACGCGCGCAAGGATATTCGCCAAGCACATCCAAAACAAAAACAGCATGTTGTTTTGTATGTGCGTGGCAAAAATCCTTGAGTGCGTAACCCGGCTAGCCCGTGACGAATAGCTTTCCGACGTTGATTCCGTGTTGAATCACTGTCGGAATGTTGAATGTTTAAAACATCTTAAAATTGTTTTTTATTAAACGTATACGTTGTCTTAGCTAAAAAAACTATTCATCGTTTGACCTAAACACAGAATACGTGTGTACATTCAACAAGTATCTATTCAAAAAGCGTGAGTGATATACAATGTACCGTTAAACCTCGTAAAACTTTTAATTGAGCTGCCTCGGAGTGTTGCTCTTAACGAATCCCAGGTAAAGTAAGAGATTTTTCTTTGGTAACTTTTTCTTGAAGTTGCATAAACTTCAAGAAAAGTCGGCAAAATTGATCGTGGGTAAAACGCTCAAAAGAAAAAGATGTCTTTTCTTTTGAGCATTTCAACAACGATCAAGTTTTGCCAATATCAATCTAAAAAAAACGTCCTGGCAATAACATCACCTCAAACAACAAACCAATCTCAAGTGATAGAAAAATCTCTATACTTTTTGATAAAAACGTTTTAAACTTTACATTAGAAGTATTTAATTTGAAACAAGCCATTTGTGCTTTTGATTTATATTATAGTTTGCATATGTACATGTATCTACTAATAAATAAGTAAATACATGGACTTGTGACAGTGCTCTGATAACTTGAACGCTTTGATAATTCGAACACTTTTGCTCGGTCCCGTGAAGTTCGAGTTATCCATGTTTGACTGTATGTATATATACAAATATAAATATATATATATATGTATTTATATATATATTTATATACACTTTATTATTCTCAGTAGTACAATTTTTGCATTTATCTTTTATTTTAATTCTTTTGAGGTCTTATTGCCAAAATTTAACACTTTATTTTAACCATAATCAATTCTATTTTACTGGTGGTGGCTATCTGTTTACTTTCTACTAACACCTTTCGTGGTGGGTTAAAACAGGCTGGTTTTTAGACATTACTTTAGACAAATAAACAGTCTTATAATGCAAAGGAAGATCAGAAAATAAGCTATTCAGCGGCGCAAAAGACATTAAAATCAGACTACTGTCCACCGAGATACAAACTTTTTGAGATTGCCCATTATAACTCTATATATTAGTAACTCATGGATTTCCAGTTGTGTACTTGTTAGAAGCCAAAAGCTTACCTACTGTATATTGCCTGTTTGAGGATTAACCCTTTGACAGGGGAAACGACCAGAATGTCGTTTACCGGTTGCGTGGGGAAACGACATTTATGTCTATTTCGGTAGACGTTTATAAAGCTGTCGTCTAGTAGCGTTAAACAAAGGATATGAACACTAGTAAGTTTTAAATATTATCAACAAGATATCAGTCGATGATTTACAATATGAAACGATTATCTGAGAGGCGTTGCTTTGTGCTAAAAGCTAAACAAATCGCGATTCCTTGGAAAAAATTAAAAGTTGGAAAAACCAATCAACATCGGCTCGACTTTCAAAACGGTAAAATAAAAGATTATTTTATCCTGCGATCGTTAGTGATTTTTTGTCTGATCAGAATAAAATTAATTCAAATGATAGAAGTGATGTAAACTTTTTTGGACTTTTAATATACTTGGAATATTCAGAGAAAACGATCGTTATGGTGGCTCGCACGGCTACGTTATAGCGTTTGACTCTACCGAAAAGGATGCTTCCAAGCATTTCATACAGGGACAATTGCACATGGTTGTAATTTTTTTTGAGTAGTAGATATGTGAATGAATGTATATGTACAAAAAATTTTGTTCATTGAACTAAATTTAAGTTTTGAGCTATGCATGTTCATAAAATATCGATTTTTTTGAATTTTCGAAAATAAATTACACGAGTCTCGGTTGTTTTTGGGGGGGCTTATGCCCAGTCAAAGGGTTAACTGTATCTCAATTTGAGCATTCTCCTGATTAGCTGCTTTCAGAAACACTGGATTCTGATTAGTCAATACCGCATCTGTTTTTTGTTTTCTCATTTGCTATCGTGGGATAATGCAGTCCAGCCAGTCAAAGTAAAACGAAACATATATAAGCAACTGCTTTGGTATAATAGAATCGAAATATGTGTGAGCCTCATACAATTCTCAGCGCTCTCTCGGCTCTCTCTCTCTCGGCTCTCTCTCTCTGCTCTCTCTCTCTCGGCTCTCTCCCTCTTGGCTCTCTCTCTCTCAGCTCACTCTCTCTCAGCTCACTCTCTCTCTCGGTTCTCTCTCTCGGCTCTCTCTCTCTCTCGGCTCTCTCTCTCTCGGCTCTCTCTCTCTCGGCTCTCTCTCTCGGCTCTCTCTCTCTCGGCTCTCTCTCTCTCTGCTCTCTCTCTCTCGGCTCTCTCCCTCTTGGCTCTCTCTCTCTCAGCTCACTCTCTCTCAGCTCACTCTCTCTCTCGGTTCTCTCTCTCGGCTCTCTCTCTCTCTCGGCTCTCTCTCTCGGCTCTCTCTCTCTCTCGGCTCTCTCTCTCTCTCGGCTCTCTCTCGGCTCCCTCTCTCTCGGCTCTCTCTCTCTCTATCTCTCGGCTCTCTCTCTCTCGGTTCTCTCTCTCTCTCAGCTCCCTCTCTCCCTCGGCTATCTCTCTCTCTCCCTCGGCTATCTCTCTCTCTCTCTCGGCTCTCTCTCTCGGCTCTCTCTCTCGGCTCTCTCTCTCCGCTCTCTCTCTCGGCTCTCTCTCTCTCGGCTCTCTCTTTCGGCTCTCTCTCCATCGGCTCTCTCTCCTTCTCTCTCTCTCGGCTCCCTCTCGGCTCTCTCTCTCGGCTCCCTCTCGGCTCTCTCTTTCGGCTCTCTCTCTCGGCTCTCTCTCCTTCTCTCTCTCTCGGCTCCCTCTCGGCTCTCTCTCTCTCGGCTCTCTCTCCCTCGGCTCTCTCTCCTTCTCTCTCTCTCGGCTCCCTCTCGGCTCTCTCTCTCTCGGCTCTCTCCCTCTTGGCTCTCTCTCTCTCAGCTCACTCTCTCTCAGCTCACTCTCTCTCTCGGTTCTCTCTCTCGGCTCTCTCTCTCTCTCGGCTCTCTCTCTCGGCTCTCTCTCTCTCGGCTCTCTCTCTCTCTCGGCTCTCTCTCTCTCGGCTCTCTCTCTCTCGGCTCTCTCTCTATCTCTCGGCTCTCTCTCGGTTCTCTCTCTCTCAGCTCCCTCTCTCCCTCGGCTATCTCTCTCTCTCTCCCTCGGCTATCTCTCTCTCTCTCTCTCGGCTCCCTCTCGGCTCTCTCTCTCGGCTCTCTCTCTCGGCTCTCTCTCTCCGCTCTCTCTCTCGGCTCTCTCGGCTCTCTCGGCTCTCTCTTTCGGCTCTCTCTCCCTCGGCTCTCTCTCCTTCTCTCTCTCTCGGCTCCCTCTCGGCTCTCTCTCTCTCGGCTCCCTCTCGGCTCTCTCTTTCGGCTCTCTCTCTCGGCTCTCTCTCCTTCTCTCTCTCTCTCGGCTCCCTCTCGGCTCTCTCTCGGCTCTCTCTTTTGGCTCTCTCTCCCTCGGCTCTCTCTCCTTCTCTCTCTCTCGGCTCTCTCTTTCGGCTCTCTCTCTCGGCTCTCTCCTTCTCTCTCTCTCGGCTCCCTCTCGGCTCTCTCTCTCGGCTCCCTCTCGGCTCTCTCTTTCGGCTCTCTCTCTCGGCTCTCTCTCCTTCTCTCTCTCTCGGCTCCCTCTCGGCTCTCTCTCGGCTCTCTCTTTCGGCTCTCTCTCCCTCGGCTCTCTCTCCTTCTCTCTCTCTCGGCTCTCTCTTTCGGCTCTCTCTCTCGGCTCTCTCTCCTTCTCTCTCTCTCGGCTCCCTCTCGGCTCTCTCTCCTTCTCTCTCTCTCTCTCTCTCTCTCTCTCTCTCCTTCTCTCCTTCTCTCGGCTCTCTCCTTCTCTCCTTCTCTCGGCTCTCTCGGCTCTCTCGGCTCTCTCGGCTCTCTCGGCTCTCTCGGCTCTCTCGGCTCTCTCGGCTCTCTCGGCTCTCTCGGCTCTCTCGGCTCTCTCGGCTCTCTCGGCTCTCTCGGCTCTCTCGGCTCTCTCGGCTCTCTCGGCTCTCTCGGCTCTCTCGGCTCTCTCGGCTCTCTCGGCTCTCTCGGCTCTCTCGGCTCTCTCGGCTCTCTCGGCTCTCTCGGCTCTCTCGGCTCTCTCGGCTCTCTCGGCTCTCTCGGCTCTCTCGGCTCTCTCGGCTCTCTCGGCTCTCTCGGCTCTCTCGGCTCTCTCGGCTCTCTCGGCTCTCTCGGCTCTCTCGGCTCTCTCGGCTCTCTCGGCTCTCTCGGCTCTCTCGGCTCTCTCGGCTCTCTCGGCTCTCTCGGCTCTCTCGGCTCTCTCGGCTCTCTCGGCTCTCTCGGCTCTCTCGGCTCTCTCTCTCTCTCGGCTCTCTTTCTCGGCTCTCTCTCTCTCTCGGCTCTCTCTCTCTCGGCTCTCTCTCTCTCTATCTCTCGGCTCTCTCTCTCTCGGTTCTCTCTCTCTCAGCTCCCTCTCTCCCTCGGCTATCTCTCTCTCTCCCTCGGCTATCTCTCTCTCTCTCTCGGCTCTCTCTCTCGGCTCTCTCTCTCGGCTCTCTCTCTCCGCTCTCTCTCTCGGCTCTCTCTCTCTCGGCTCTCTCTTTCGGCTCTCTCTCCATCGGCTCTCTCTCCTTCTCTCTCTCTCGGCTCCCTCTCGGCTCTCTCTCTCGGCTCCCTCTCGGCTCTCTTTTTCGGCTCTCTCTCTCGGCTCTCTCTCCTTCTCTCTCTCTCGGCTCCCTCTCGGCTCTCTCTCTCTCGGCTCTCTCTCCCTCGGCTCTCTCTCCTTCTCTCTCTCTCGGCTCCCTCTCGGCTCTCTCTCTCTCGGCTCTCTCCCTCTTGGCTCTCTCTCTCTCAGCTCACTCTCTCTCAGCTCACTCTCTCTCTCGGTTCTCTCTCTCGGCTCTCTCTCTCTCGGCTCTCTCTCTCGGCTCTCTCTCTCTCGGCTCTCTCTCTCTCTCGGCTCTCTCTCTCTCGGCTCTCTCTCTCTCGGCTCTCTCTCTATCTCTCGGCTCTTTCTCGGTTCTCTCTCTCTCAGCTCCCTCTCTCCCTCGGCTATCTCTCTCTCTCCCTCGGCTATCTCTCTCTCTCTCTCTCGGCTCCCTCTCGGCTCTCTCTCTCGGCTCTTTCTCTCGGCTCTCTCTCTCCGCTCTCTCTCTCTCTCGGCTCTCTCGGCTCTCTCGGCTCTCTCTTTCGGCTCTCTCTCCCTCGGCTCTCTCTCCTTCTCTCTCTCTCGGCTCCCTCTCGGCTCTCTCTCTCTCGGCTCCCTCTCGGCTCTCTCTTTCGGCTCTCTCTCTCGGCTCTCTCTCCTTCTCTCTCTCTCTCGGCTCCCTCTCGGCTCTCTCTCGGCTCTCTCTTTCGGCTCTCTCTCCCTCGGCTCTCTCTCCTTCTCTCTCTCTCGGCTCTCTCTTTCGGCTCTCTCTCTCAGCTCTCTCCTTCTCTCTCTCTCGGCTCCCTCTCGGCTCTCTCTCTCTCGGCTCCCTCTCGGCTCTCTCTTTCGGCTCTCTCTCTCGGCTCTCTCTCCTTCTCTCTCTCTCGGCTCCCTCTCGGCTCTCTCTCGGCTCTCTCTTTCGGCTCTCTCTCCCTCGGCTCTCTCTCCTTCTCTCTCTCTCGGCTCTCTCTTTCGGCTCTCTCTCTCGGCTCTCTCTCCTTCTCTCTCTCTCGGCTCCCTCTCGGCTCTCTCTCCTTCTCTCTCTCTCTCTCTCTCTCTATCCTTCTCTCCTTCTCTCGGCTCTCTCCTTCTCTCCTTCTCTCGGCTCTCTCGGCTCTCTCGGCTCTCTCGGCTCTCTCGGCTCTCTCGGCTCTCTCGGCTCTCTCGGCTCTCTCGGCTCTCTCGGCTCTCTCGGCTCTCTCGGCTCTCTCGGCTCTCTCGGCTCTCTCGGCTCTCTCGGCTCTCTCGGCTCTCTCGGCTCTCTCGGCTCTCTCGGCTCTCTCGGCTCTCTCGGCTCTCTCGGCTCTCTCGGCTCTCTCGGCTCTCTCGGCTCTCTCGGCTCTCTCGGCTCTCTCGGCTCTCTCGGCTCTCTCGGCTCTCTCGGCTCTCTCGGCTCTCTCGGCTCTCTCGGCTCTCTCGGCTCTCTCGGCTCTCTCGGCTCTCTCGGCTCTCTCGGCTCTCTCGGCTCTCTCGGCTCTCTCGGCTCTCTCGGCTCTCTCGGCTCTCTCGGCTCTCTCGGCTCTCTCGGCTCTCTCGGCTCTCTCGGCTCTCTCGGCTCTCTCGGCTCTCTCGGCTCTCTCGGCTCTCTCGGCTCTCTCGGCTCTCTCGGCTCTCTCGGCTCTCTCGGCTCTCTCGGCTCTCTCGGCTCTCTCGGCTCTCTCGGCTCTCTCGGCTCTCTCGGCTCTCTCGGCTCTCTCGGCTCTCTCGGCTCTCTCGGCTCTCTCGGCTCTCTCGGCTCTCTCGGCTCTCTCGGCTCTCTCGGCTCTCTCGGCTCTCTCGGCTCTCTCGGCTCTCTCGGCTCTCTCGGCTCTCTCGGCTCTCTCGGCTCTCTCGGCTCTCTCGGCTCTCTCGGCTCTCTCGGCTCTCTCGGCTCTCTCGGCTCTCTCGGCTCTCTCGGCTCTCTCGGCTCTCTCGGCTCTCTCGGCTCTCTCGGCTCTCTCGGCTCTCTCCGCTCTCTCCGCTCTCTCCGCTCTCTCCGCTCTCTCCGCTCTCTCCGCTCTCTCCGCTCTCTCCGCTCTCTCCGCTCTCTCCGCTCTCTCCGCTCTCTCCGCTCTCTCCGCTCTCTCCGCTCTCTCCGCTCTCTCCGCTCTCTCCGCTCTCTCCGCTCTCTCCGCTCTCTCCGCTCTCTCCGCTCTCTCCGCTCTCTCCGCTCTCTCCGCTCTCTCCGCTCTCTCCGCTCTCTCCGCTCTCTCGGCTCTCTCCGCTCTCTCCGCTCTCTCGGCTCTCTCGGCTCTCTCGGCTCTCTCGGCTCTCTCGGCTCTCTCGGCTCTCTCGGCTCTCTCGGCTCTCTCGGCTCTCTCGGCTCTCTCGGCTCTCTCGGCTCTCTCGGCTCTCTCGGCTCTCTCGGCTCTCTCGGCTCTCTCGGCTCTCTCCGCTCTCTCCGCTCTCTCCGCTCTCTCCGCTCTCTCCGCTCTCTCCGCTCTCTCCGCTCTCTCCGCTCTCTCCGCTCTCTCCGCTCTCTCCGCTCTCTCCGCTCTCTCCGCTCTCTCCGCTCTCTCCGCTCTCTCCGCTCTCTCCGCTCTCTCCGCTCTCTCCGCTCTCTCCGCTCTCTCCGCTCTCTCCGCTCTCTCCGCTCTCTCGGCTCTCTCGGCTCTCTCGGCTCTCTCGGCTCTCTCGGCTCTCTCGGCTCTCTCGGCTCTCTCGGCTCTCTCGGCTCTCTCGGCTCTCTCGGCTCTCTCGGCTCTCTCGGCTCTCTCGGCTCTCTCGGCTCTCTCGGCTCTCTCGGCTCTCTCGGCTCTCTCGGCTCTCTCGGCTCTCTCGGCTCTCTCGGCTCTCTCGGCTCTCTCGGCTCTCTCGGCTCTCTCGGCTCTCTCGGCTCTCTCGGCTCTCTCGGCTCTCTCGGCTCTCTCGGCTCTCTCGGCTCTCTCGGCTCTCTCGGCTCTCTCGGCTCTCTCGGCTCTCTCGGCTCTCTCGGCTCTCTCGGCTCTCTCGGCTCTCTCGGCTCTCTCGGCTCTCTCGGCTCTCTCGGCTCTCTCGGCTCTCTCGGCTCTCTCGGCTCTCTCGGCTCTCTCGGCTCTCTCGGCTCTCTCGGCTCTCTCGGCTCTCTCGGCTCTCTCGGCTCTCTCGGCTCTCTCGGCTCTCTCGGCTCTCTCGGCTCTCTCGGCTCTCTCGGCTCTCTCGGCTCTCTCGGCTCTCTCGGCTCTCTCTCGGCTCTCTCTCGGCTCTCTCGGCTCTCTCTCGGCTCTCTCTCTCTCTCTCTCTCTCTCTCTCTCTCTCTCTCTCTCTCTCTCTCTCTCTACTTAGCAGGTTGGATTGAATTGGCTTTGCCTGACTCTAAGAACATGATCTAGAGTTGGACCAAACATTGACTCTAAATTGTGTATAGGACTATGTTAGTTAAATTACTAGCCAGATCTTGGCTTTCCTCTTGCAAAATAAATAGCATGGTGAGCAGTGGACAGATTCTCTCCCTCATCACCAAGCTAGTTTTATCGAGCCCTCGGCCGGCACGCCTACCTAAATAATTGCCAAAGTGTGACTGAAAGGCCCATTTGCTATGGAACTTACTGCTAGAACGTGGCTAGAGTAGCCCATCTGGTAGCAAGTATAGTGGGCAGAATATAGCCCCTTGATTGTAGGCAAAATTCTGGCAGGACTGGATTGGTCTACCAGAATACTGTGGTTAAGTGAGCAAGACACAGAGTTAACAATTTAGATTTAGACCAAGAATCTGCTCAGGTTCCTACAGATATACTCTACCTGTTGTAAAAAGAGCTCGTAATCCATAACAGGACAGTTGCTGTTTAACAGAAAAGAATAAGATATACTCACCATCTTGAATAGACTCTCTACATCTCTGTGACACGCGTGCTTGTAGAATGTGGCTACTAAAACTCTGATAAACCAAGATCCATGAGTAGCGGATCTAATTGATTGGTATCCTGTAATATAAATATAAAATGAGCAAAATAGGCATCTTACTCAGACATAATTTAAATGTGATACTACATGTATGTTCAGAGAAACAAACAAATTGTTTTGTTGTATGATAGAGTGTTGTTGTGCTACAATAAACAGTAGTATTTTAGATAGCAGTCTGCAAAAAAACCAAAATGCGAGGCAACTCCTTTTAAACGCTGTGTACAGATTAGGAGTTCATAGAAGGTATTTGAGCAGCAACTAGTTTTTGAGTATGATAAAAACACTCCAAAACAAAAATGTTGTCTGAAAAAGTAGATTGAATGATAAAGTTATCAATAAATCGAGTTTCACTAACTCATTTCTGTATAATTAACAGATAATAGATATGCTAGCTGGTACTAACCTTCACAGCCAGATCTCATTATAAAGAAGTCATCCACATTAAGTACAAAACGACGATCAGAAGCAGATCCATCATCACCAAGCCTAAAAAATGGAAGAGTTTCTGTGGTTTCCTCAACAGCCGACACTGCCAGAATGGAGGTACAGGCCAGTTGCTGTTCATGTAACACTGCGGCATTTGGAATGTGACTAATCTCCGAATTAGAAAGTTCTTTCAAGTTACCAAAGTCAATCCGTCCTAGAACAAGTATGCAAGAGCAGCTGGTGAATACAAACATGCTGAACAACATAATATATTAGGCAACGTGTATCTAGGACATACTTTGGATCTTTTTAATTTTTTCTGTAAACGTTATAGAAATAAGAAGAATCTGCAAACGGAAAATTTTTAAAAGTTTTTTTTGCTGAATAGTTTTCTCATAGTTGACCAAATAAATACTTAGACTGCTATATGTACCGAATGACAGTGAGGATAAGTTCTTACCCTGCAAGGCTAATAAGGAAGTGCTAGCCGCCAAACATACAAACAAATACAGTAGATAGTCTAGTTGACCTTATGATTGTTAAAGGTTTACTGGCAACAAAATTCACATTGCAGTTATTTGGTATCAAAATGTTTACCATGTGTTACTCTGCAGTGTTGTAAGTAAAAAATGCCTGTATAAATGTGATTAAAAGCTTTTAAAAGCTCAAAAACGAACGATTAATCGCAGGCATTACAAAAGTGCCACAGGCTAGAGTCCTTTTATTTCTCTGACATAGTAAATCTATTTGGTTATTGTTTTAACACGCCATGATCTCACATGAATTGAAAGACCCAACAAAGGCTCAACATAAAACTTCTCGTAACACTAGTTTATGACAAACACTTTAAGTCTTACCGAAGAGCCCTTACCGAATATAGATGCTCTCTAGTTTACAATTTTGTCTCAGCTTGTATAATCGTCTAGTCGTAACCTGCCAAACTTTCAAACCTTGCCAAACAGCGCGAATAATTCTTGCAGCGTTTTTTGCTATCACAGGCGACCAACAGGCTTGACATTTTGATCAGATGATGATATGCATTCATTCAAGCTAAGGTTATAAAAATAAACAAGCTTTCACGGTAAGTTTTGAGATATGAATGCTCAAAGTGACAGCTTTACAAAGATGAAAAAATTGCGTAAGGCCAATATACAATATTTCATTGAATGCGTGAAGTGTATTTGTGAAAATATGGCGATGAAGGCGGATGCTTGAAAGTGTAAACAGAAGCCATCTTGTTCAACTACGTCCCTTTCAGCCGTTTTGGACACAGATTCTAATCTACTGCAGTTTTGTGATGGCGGCGGTTATCTGTTCGTTTTTGAGTTTTTAAGAGCTATTAATCATGTTTCCACATAATTTGCACGTACAACACAGCAGAGTAAGACATGGTAAATCTTTTGATACGAAAAAACTGTATTGTGAATTTTGGTGCAAGTAAACCTCCAAGTGTAAATTGTCTATGAATAGGAGAAAGGCACTGCAAAAGTGTTTTAAAGTGATAAAATATGTCAGCAAGTGCCCACTTTTTTTGAATCTGTTGAAGCTTGACGACTGGCATTAAATGCAAGATGTATTTTGTTAACTATACTTTAAGATGCCGAATTAACCAATGTCAGAGTGTATAATATACCATAAGCTTTATTAAATTTAGTTAGAAGGTGCAGTAATATATGAAATGCTTTGTTCAATAAAAAAACATTTATCATGACATAATTAAGGAATATACAACTTCTTGTCAAAGAAGGTTTGTGAATTTGATGTTTCAAACAAACAGCTTCCTTAAAATACCAGCAAAGTTTCTATAAAATAACTTTTCTAAAGTTTTGCATTTGTTTCGAAATTCAACGCAATCTAGCTAAAGGCTAATTCAATAGCCAAAGCTTAGACTGAGGGGGTATTGCTCTTCAGCATGCATTTGCATATACATGTATATATTTATAATGATAGCAGATGGCAAAAAATGAAACCAAATTGCGTTTTAGATAGACAATAACATACATAAATATATTAACCATTATCCACTAATTGGGATAAGCCAAAGAAAGACTTATAAAACCTGATTGGATAAAACTTATTTACAACCATATCGAATATGCAAAATTATGTTTATTTGAATAGTTGTTCGTATGGATGTATCGATAATATGAATATTGCAAAGGTTCTATGTAGTACCTTTATTGCTCTACAAGTACAAGATTCGGTGCACGAGTTTAAACATAGATTTGTATACTTCGTTTTTGTAAAATGATTACAATAGAAAGCATGCAACATGTAATGAACAGGCACAGAACAACTCTGCCTTCTGCTCAGGGAGCGTGCTCTACATAGTGCTCTACACACGTGGCTTGGCTCTGCTGGATGGAGTCTGGCCTAGTGTGACTCGAACATTCCATCATTCCCTCCCCTCCATTGGTGCTACATTATCCAACTAATGTTTTGTGGGAGAATCTACTGGACCAGAGCCTCCTGTTGGTGGGTGCCACAGTGCAGGCGCTCTACTCCTTTTTTCGCAGAGCTGATGGTGGCCACTCAACAGAATTCATCCAAACCTTCAGTTAAGATTTTCTCCAATAGTACCTCCGAGCCCACATACTTATTTTTCCAGAACGATTGACTAGGAGTGGTTCATGTTAGCTTCATTCACCGTCTCTTCTTTTCCTCTTTTTTATAGGCTATGATATTTGCAGGCTTTGGTCCACTTAGCACTTCTTGAGCTTTTTCCAAGCTTTATGTGACTGAAGTCAATAGTTGTAGCAGAGAGGTCTGGCAGGAGTTGTCTATGTTTTTCAGTGAACTGACAGCGTCTAGAATGAGCAAGTGCTTTAATAGGAAGGCCTTCTTGGTAGTGACTGTGAGAGCGTTTGTAATGCTTTTCCTTGCAATCTCTGGACCAGTTTCTGGCGACTCTACTGAATAGCATATTCCATATCCGTACCGATCCAGCCTCCTAGTGGCTGGGGTCAGCCTAGAGTTGTTCCTGATCGGTTTCGATGAGGCTATTTCAGTTGATACGTTTCCGGGTTAAGCTGGAGATGTCACTGGCTATGCCGGAGCCATTTTGGGTCTGACTCGCTCTTCTGCCGAGCTCGTTTATTGACTACTTTCTATTTTCGGCCCGGCTATTTTTTTCGCAGGATTGTCTTCAGCTCACGGTTTCTTGCAACTTCCAAGAGCAGTTTCTTCCAGTCAGTGGGTTGTAGCATTGGCAAGGGCTCGCCGAGCCTCCACTGGATTCATTCCTGGCTTGTCTGATCTGACCCCCTTCATGTTGGAGACCCTTTTCAGCTAAAAAGTGGCTGGAGCCTGTCCTAACTCTTCTATGCAGGCGTGGTCAAGCTTAAGACTTGACTCATTTCATATCAATGACTGCCCATACTTCTCCCCCGAGTACTTGTGATTGCCCCAAGCCTTGAGGACCTGGTACAGGCTTACAAACTGTGCTTGCAACATGGGGATTTTTCCTATTGCCTGGGCTTGTTTGTGAGCCATACCTAGGCCCAGGTGTGTATAGGGGAGGTGCCTTATTGTATTTTTGCCGGATTTACATATGGGTTTGCAGCAGGGCTTTGAGTACTGTTTCCAGTATCACTTGTGCTCTTAGTGCGTGTACATGAGTTGGAATAAACTTGGTGGGCGAGACATGGTTTTCCAGCTTGTCTGGCAACCTTGCATTGTGCCTCAGCATCGGAATATTTGCTGTTTTTCTAGTTGCTCAGTGGGGGAAGTTCGGTACGCTCTCATTAGATGGGGAAGTAGCATATCCCATTCATTTGGTCTGCGAGCTAGCAGCAGTGCTCGTTGGGAGTCTTCTAGTCCACGGTTATTCATTTTCCTGTTCTTTTTGCTTGAATGGAGTACTGGGTAGTGGGAGTATTCTTCTAATTCCAGAGTTGGCATAGTTTGACCATCAGCTGGCTTTTAAACTTTTCCCATGGTTTGTGTGGATCTGCTCTGGCAACCCCAATTAACAAATACCCGCTTATCCAAGGTGTTTGCTACCATTGGTGCTGTCGCGTCGAGCAGCACTAGCACGTTTCGCATCTCAGTAAAGTGATTTGTGAAAACAAGTACCCAATTGTTTCCTCTCAGCGGGGTAGAGAATAGGCCGACTAGATCGATGGTTACCTTATACCAAGGCCTACCAGCATACAGCTTCTGGTTTCTTTTGACTATCCTGGTTCCAATGTTCTTTGCGGTCTGGCACACCTCACAACTCTTTACTAGCCATCTGACAGTAAAGGTCAGGCGCGGTCAATACCAGGTTAACTGGATGCAGCTCATTGTTTTATAAACCCCATAGTGGGCCAGGGCGTGTGTTCTCATGGCTGGCTGATAGATGGCACATCATCTGGTATGGTTCTGAGCGGCCACCCCTGCAACACTACACATGTGCCAATTCAACACACCATCCTGTCGATTGTGAAGAAAACCTTGCAGGCGGTTCAGCACGTCCAGCTCACTGCTTCCTGCTTCAAGGTGTTTGGCTACAATTTGTTTCTTGTAGTGAAAGCCTGGTACCTGATGGCCACTGGCCCATTTCCAGTGATCTGTCGTTTTTCAAATTTGCCAATTCGGCTCAGCTCTTCATATGTCATCGGCGCTGTCATAGGTGTTGGGCTTCCTTGTGTCTCAAATTAGAACAGGGCAAAGAGTCAGGCAGCTCTCCAGAACCGTCGTTAGTGCTCAGATTAAACCCCACCATGGTTGGGGCTGAAGTCCCGTTCGACTTACCGACTGACGTTACAGGGTACGCAATGTTGCCCAGGTTCGATCCTGCTTTGTCAAAGAGGAGAGTCCTGTTTACGCAACTGGTCGGTACCCGCGTGGCTTGCAGCCTCTGTTCTTCAGCCAATTCCTTCCTTGAAAGGCCCACGGCTCTCTGTTCAATGCTCGCGCATGGCTGGCAGTCCTTGCAAGTTTGCCTACTTAGGATGTCTGCATTGCCATGCTTAGGCCTGACATGTACTCTTCCAAGATCTTGAGCTATCGAGCTACTTGTTTCAAGGGTTCCTTCTTTCGGCATAGCTATCAGAGATAGGCGTGGTCAGTTCAGAGGAAGAGTGCCTGGCTAAACAGGTAGGGCCGGAAGTGTTTTACAGCCTTGAGGACTGCTAGCAGTTCCCGTCTGATGACGCAGTAATTGCGCTCTGAAATGGTTAGAGTCTTGCTGTAGAATGTCATGACTCTTTCTTGACCCTTTAGCACTTGATACCTCACGGCTCCTACCCCGTGTCCACTTGCGACAGTATCTAGAGTATACTGTTTCCAGGAACCCGGGTAGCTGAGGACCGGTGTGGCGCTGATGCTGTTCTTCAGCTGGTCGAAAGTGGTCTGTTCCTCGCTGGTTCATCTCTACAGTTCCCCATTGGCAATCAACTGATGCCGCAGGTGGACTATTGTGGCTAACACTAGGATATACTGTCAGTTGTAGCCGATGGTCTCCAGAGATTCCTGGAGCTCCTTAAACCCGTGTGAGTTTGGCCACTACGTGACTGTCTGAATTTTTCTGGGTTTGTAGAGACTTCGTTCTGCCTGAATATGTGGCCCAGGTATCGTACCTGGGATTGCTACAGCTCACACTTCAAGGGCTTTAGCTTTGTTCTGGCTTCATGGAGTCTCTGAAAGACCTTCTTGAGAGGGTGGAGGTGTGTATCAAAGTCTGGTGTAATGACCATATTGTAAGTGAAGTACAACAACAGCATTATCCAGTGAATTCTATGCAGGACATGCTCTACAAGCCTACCGGAGGTGACTTGGGCAGAGGTAAGTTTGAAAAGCACCACCTTCCGCTCCCACATGCCAGTCCTGGTACAAAAAGACTGATTTTTCCTGTGCGTATGCATCCAGCGGCACTTTCCAGTATCCGCTGACCAAGTCGAGCGAGCTGAGATGTTGGCTGCCTGACAGGGCATCTTGACTATTGTCAATCCTGGAGAGGGTACGCTTCCTGTTCGGTAACGGCAATCAGTCGCCAATAGTCAATACAGAAGCGCTGCTTCTCATCCTTCTTTCTAACCAAGACCACGGGATAGTTCCAAGCTCCGCCGGCGTGTTCAATTAGGCTTTCATTAAGAAGGTCCTGCACTTGTCATTGAGCTTTTGCCTCTTTCTCTGGCCTTTGTTTTTGAGGGTCTGTAAGATTGGTGGAGTTTTTTCTTTGAGAAGTATTGAGTGCTCAACCTCGGTGGTCTTTCGTACAACGTCTTCCCCTGCGCTAAAGACGTTGGTATAACGGCTCAGCAGGGCAGCCAACTTTGTTGCCTGACCTTTTCCATACAGTTTGGCTGGGCCACTTGGAACAACTCCTTCAGGTGAGGCGGCACTTCATTGGTTGGAGTCGAACCAGCTGTTCACAAAAGGGGGGTCATCATCTTCGGCCTACAGAGTGTCTGCGCCAGGATTTGCGCCAATGGTTGTACCAGACTTAAGAGTCAGTCGCTGTCCCGTAGTGTTAAGGTATCTGGCTATGACTTGGCTTTTAGGTCATACTGATTCTACGAAATACTTAGTTGAGTGAGGTCGGCTGAAGGCATGCAACATGGTCAGGTTCATCCAGGGAGCCATTCGAGGGGTTTTCGACTTTTTCCCTTTGTAACTAAGCAAAGTTGGTTCTTAGGGTCACCCGGTTTCTAGGGTCGACCTGTGGCTCTATTCTGTCAGGTAATATTTCTGAGACTGGGAAAGTGCTGGCCGTGCCGCTTTCAAGGCAGGCATCTGGCTGTCCCGTCCTGTAGAGATGGCTTCGATAGTTTGCAGTGTCTTTGGCGGGGATAATTGGGTAGTCACTCCTTTATGTTTTTGACTGTGTCTCTGTGGTTCGCACAAAAGCGCATAGGCTGTGAGCCACTAGGAAAGAAATGGGGCTGGCCTTCCTCATGGACTGATAATAGCTCCGGGTTTCCACAGCTTTCTCCTGTGCATAAAACTCTCTTAGCCTAGTCCTTGCAGGGTGACACCATCTGTCAGTGTTTTCTGGGTCCCGGGTGATTTTTTCAGTTTTTCGGGAATTTTTGGCCTTGGCACATTGAACAGCCAAAGCTACTACTGTGGCTTTCTTTTATTTCCCAAAGCTGGTTTTGAGTGACGGGGCAGCTCTTGCAGATGTGTTTCTATCCGCCACACTGTCAGCAAAATGTGACTTTTGGGCTCTTTCTTGTTTCCCAAGATTGGACTCGCTCTTTTAGTTGCTCCAGCTTTTCCGAGAAAGATTGGACCATTCTTTGTAATTTGCCAATAACTTTGGTCTCGACTGACTTCACTCAGTTAGTGGAACCCTCATTTCACTGCTCACACAAAAGAACCAGCAGATTTGCACTTTCCCCTTCTATCTGGAGATAGTCCTTCCCGGCTCGCACTGCTTGGCTAGCATGGGTGTTGGTTCCGCCAAAAGGTGTCGTTGAAGAGCAGTGTCTCCCATTGAGCTGCAGAACGTATCCATGGTAATGTTGTTTCTGTGAGGGTTTGGGAAGTCTCCATACGCGATTCGTACCAGCATTTTCACTTCAATTGCATGCTCCTGCATTGACACTTTTTTGCCTCATCTGAGGCTCATCAGACTCAATGCCTGTCTGGCGGATAGCCTAATCCTCGCTTGAAGAGTATTGAACACAGCCTGCAGGCTCAGGCGTGCCGGTTCTTGAGGTCTCGACATCAGCAATACCCATTCCAAAGCTTTGAAAAATCAGTCGGCGCCTGGGCCAGCGCTCATTGCCCTTTTGTTAGCCATGCGTTCAGCGATGAGTCTCTAAGCAGGTTTTTGCAAAAATCTATGGCAGTTTTTCTTCTGTCCTTTCTCGCTTGTCGGCAGCTGCCTTGGAAAACAGCTTAGTTAGTGAAGGTTTCCTTGTAGGTCTCTGCCACTTGTATGGCAGTTTTTCAACTGTCCCTCCTCTTCCGTGTTGTCGTCTGAGTTTTGTGCTGCCATTTTGCAGGTAGGACTTTCACCGCTCCCTCTGGGTTTTTTCCTATTGCCACTTTGAAGGCAACAGGATGTTCTTCCAGTAGGAGCTGCACTGCCGTTTTTTAGGCAAGCCATAATCAGCGTTTTTTGGGTTTCTTTCTACTGCCACTTTGAAAGCAACAGAAAGTCCTTTCAGTATTAGCCTTGATGTGGAGCTTGTAAATGTTAAAGTTTAAAGGTTCCATGTGCTACTTTAATGCTCAACAATTACAAAGCTCAGCTCAAAAGTTTAAACATATAGTTGTCTACTTCGTTCATTAATGGTTACAACAGAAAGCATGCAACCTGTAATGAACAGGTGCAGAACAGTTCTGCCTTCCGATCGGGCCTCCTGTTCTTATATAGTGGAGGGCTCCGCTTCTCCGCTCCACATGGCTAGACTCTGCTTGACTGAGTCTGGCCTAGTGTGACTCAAACATTCCATCACAATATTGTTAGCTGAATAAAAGGTTTGGAAGCACATAGCAGTGAAAACTTCTAGCTCATGATAAAAAGTCATCTTCATTGAGTACAATTAGGTGAGCGGAAAAAGGTCCATCACCATCAGGCATGAATAATGAAAGAAGTTCTGTGTTTCATCTGCAGCTGACACTGCTGGAAGGGGAGAAAGAGGCCAAATCCTGATCATGTAACTCTGCGGCATTTGGAAAGCGACTGATGTCCGAATTAGAAAGTTCTGTTAAATTACCAAAGTCAGGCCGTCCTAGGATAAATATGCAAGAAAGAGTAAGTGAATACAAGCAAGGTGGCCAATATAATCTATAATGCTACATGTATCTAGGGCATTTTTCGAACTTTTTAAAATTCATCTGTTGATATTCCAAAAATCAGAAGAAACTGTAAATAATGAATTTAAAAAATGTTGTATTTTTATTGAATAATTTTCTCAGAGTTGACCGATAAATACTTAGACTGATGTATGTACCAAATGCCGATTAGGATAAGTTCTCACCCTGCAAGGCCATTAGGAAAGCTCTAGTAGCCAAACACACAAACAAACACACACAGATAAACTAAATGATCTAAATGCTAAGCATAAATTGTCTATGAATAGAGCAAAGACACAGCAAAAATGTTTTAAAGTGTTACAAGATGTCAGAAAGTGCCCAATATTTATGTAGTCTGTCGTAGCATGTTCACTAACATTGATCACAATATGTATTCTGTCAAGCATACATGAAAATGTTGTAATTAACCAGAACCTAATTGTATAATATAAAATAAGCTGTATTAAATTCAGTTAGAGTATACAGTAATATATGAAACATTTTATTCAATTGAAATAATATTTATGATGAGACAATAAAGTAATATGTAACTTTTTGTCAAAGAAGGTCTGCAGCTCCAAAGTTTTAAAAAGGCGGCTGGATAAAAACACCCTCACAAAATCCATAAAATATTTTTTCTGATGACTTGCAGTCGTATCGGATTGCCAGGCAATATAACTAAATGCTACTTCAATAGCCAAAGCTTTGACCAGAACATTAATCATCTTGAGAATGCATTTGCAAAATGGCAAAATGAAACCAAACCACATTTTAGCATTGGAGTAACATACATAAATGCATTACATGTTATTTACTTATTGGTACAAGCTTATGAAAGACTCATAAAAGCTGATGGGATGAAAACTTATTTGCAAACATACCAAATACGCATTTTTGTTTATTTAATTAAGTGTTTGTATGTATGTATTATCAACCTTAATATTATTAGCAGGATAGAAAGTTTATAATCACATATTAGTAAAAACTGACAGTTTGGTCTAGATAGGAATGTGCAAACAGATTTACATGATGGTCAGCACATTCCTTTTAAATTAAGTTATAATTTGGTACATGTATTTAATCAAATATCTTTGTAGGAGTTGATGGAGTAAATAAACTAAAATATAACACTGGTTTAGAATGAATTTCCTAGACTAATGAGGCAAAATTTGTGTCAACTATATATAATGTATGTCAGTAAAGCATCTGCAACACATGAAAATTCCTTTTACCAACCTCCCTGGCAGGCTTGGACAATGATGAGTTTGGGTTTACCAGCCATCGCAGGAAATCTGCCTGGACTCAAGCTATCTCTGATGGAAGTCACTGAGAAAGGTTTACCATGGTGGTCTAGTAGCATGCCTCCTTCAATTCCATGGCTCATGATGATCAGTATAAACATTCCTAGTCTGGGGTGCTCTTCCCTGCTTGCTTCCTCATGTATCTCTCTCAGTATTTCCTGTTAACAGGTTTTCACAGAAAAGTTGTATGAACGTAAATGTTTCCTGCTTCATCTCCTAGAAATACTCTGTTTTGAAAAAGTTTATAAGTTACCATGTAAAATGATTGTGCTGATGAGTATTTTAAAAATAATTATGTTTAAAAATCCGGTTCTAAGTCTAGGAGTGGATACAATAATGTTTAGAGAGAGACTTTCCAAAATATTAGAGAAAATTGGTGAAAACCTCAGATTCTGAATTACAGTAGATATTTTAGAATGTCTACCTTAGGTAGGTTATGCAGAATTGACATTGTTTATCAAAAAACTTCCTTTCCTTAACCCTTTCAATACTGAAACTGATGATATCAGAGTAACAGAGTTGTCCTTGCTCTCCCAACTTGTGTCGGCTCGTGTGAAATCAGTGTTTGATGAGCCGTTTTTTAATATTTGGTATTTATTTACAAATATGTGTTATAACTAGTGACTCTAGCAATCATGATAGAATCTTTACCACTTATTTGAGACTAATAATTGTGCCTAATATGCATGTGCGATCAAAATGTGTAGATAATATTTTATCCTCTTCATGGATTAAAATATTAAGATACAGTCTAGTCTAACTTAGGCTATAAAATAGTGAGATACGTTACTGGTCTAACCTAGACTTTGGCATATCGGGATACACCACTGGTTCAATATTGGTTATGGATATTGAAATACATCACTAGTCTAGTCTAGATTTGTTGTTTAGATACTTTGAACAATCAGTTTATTGACAGAAACTTTATTAGCTGTGTTCATCTTGACAGTTGTGAACAAAGAGAAGGTATTATGAAAAGGCTATTGTAACAAAAAGCAGAAAGCTTTCAGAAAGCACAACGAGATAGCTTTTAAAACCATGAAGCTGATATTATTACAATACTCCCACTCAGTTACATGGTTGCACCAACAGCCAGTTTGTGAAACAAAAAATACAATGATCGTAATCAACAAAAAAGCAAAAATATAAGTCTTGTGTTCAGTGGTCAGACAATTAACTAACTCAAGCCCAACATGTCTCTAAATTTGACAAATCGATCACGTGGCAGCGGCTTTGTGAATATGTCAGCGATATTTTCATTTGTCGAACAAAACTCGGTACAGACATCACCAGCTTCAATCGCCTCACGAACGTAGTGGTATTTTACATCTATGTGTTTTTTACGCTTGCTAGTTGTCTGGCTGTTTCGATTGCTGCAGCTGATTGATTATCTACAAATATGATTGTAGAATTAAATTGTGTGGTTCCAATATCTGAGAATAGCTGACATAACCACATGCACTCAACAACATCATCAAACAACGCAATATATTCTGATTCCGGAGTAGAGAGAGCGACGACTGACTGACGATTGCTAGACCAGCTGATTGGACAACCAGTATTAATGAAGACTGCACCCGATTTCGAGTGCCGATCAGCATCGCTCACATAATCTGCATCTGTGTATTCGACCATTGGTTTACCATGCTTTTTAAAATTCAGGCATAAATCCTTGGTGCCCTTCAGGTAGCGTATTACTCGTTTGGCTGCGGTCAGGTGAGTCTTGGTGGGGCAAGCGTTGAACTTGGCTAAAGCTCCCACTGCTTGAGAAATATCTGGACGAGTAGATATGGCAGCATATAGTAGACTTCCTACCATCGATTGATAGAGATTGGGATCTGCTAATTTGCTTCCATCCTAGTGACTCAGCTTTACATCATATGCTGCCGGAGTTGCAACAAACTTACAGTTTTCCATGTTGAACTTTTCAATTATTTGTTGAATGTAAGGCTTCTGACTTAGGCCCATCGAATTTTCTCCTCTCTCAATAAGTAATCCCAGACAATGATGAAGCGGTCCGAGATCCGTCATTTTGAAATGAGACGAGAGAACCGATTTTAATTTGGTCAACTGAGCACCAGTGTCTGACGTTATACACAAGTCATCTGCGTAGACACCAATCATCACTTTCTGGTCATTTTTCCAGTGAATATACACACAGTTGTCAGCAGAGGACTGCATGAAACCTAATGATTTAAGAAATTCATCTAATACCATGTTCCAACATTTAGGCGACTGCTAAAGTTCATACAGTGAGCGATTAAGTTTGCAGACTAAATTTTTTTTACCCAGCACAACGAATCCCTCTGGCTGTTCCATATACACCTGTACATCTTCTGACAGTTTTCCATTCAAAAAAGCTGTTTGTACAACCATTTGGTGTATCATCATATCTCTCTCAACAGCATCCAATAAGAGTGCTCACAGAGATGTTCTGTGAATCACGGGGGCATATGTTTCATCGTAATCCACCCCAGCCTTTTGTGCATATCCCTTTGCCACAAGTCGAGCTTTGAATCTACTTATAGACCCATCAGACGAGTGTTTAGCCTTGAAAACCCACTTAGAGCCAATCGCTTTGCGCTCGGGCGGAAGATCAACTAGCTCCCATGTACCATTGTTGATCAGTGATTGATACTCATCATTGTTGGCTTTGATCCAGGCATCACAGTTTGTGCTAGCCTGTGCTTGCAACAAACTAAGTGGCTCCACAATGTTGATTGCTGAGTGAGCAGAGTGACCAAGGTTTGTGAAATCATCAATACCAAACCGAACAATGGGTTGAGTGGAACGTGGTGATCGCCTATGTGTAACCGTCGGTGTTGGAGGAGCCTTTTCATTTTCTTATAGGTCAATATTCACCGCTTCAGAGTTGTCTACACTTGGCTAAAGCTCTCACTGCTTCAGCAATATCTGGATGAGTAGATACGGCAGCATATAGTAGACTTCCTACCATCGATTGATAGAGATTGGGATCTGCTAATTTGCTTGACTTCTTTTTGTACTCAGCTTTAGTGGCAGCGTTAGCATCATCCTCCAAAGTAATGGTTCCATCCACATATCCAAATAAGTCCTTAGCTATGAGTAGGTGTTTGAGTTTGAACTTCTATGTAGCATAGTTATCAGTGTTCAGCTTATCTATAGTCCAGCCTTTCTCATCCATAGTTCTATGATAAAATTTAAGGGGTTCACTGGGCCCATAACCTGTTGTTTAGCTACTTTGAACATTATGGAATATTGGGATAGTGTAATGGAAGCTGACGACATAGCCGTCAAGGTGGACTGAGCTGAGGATAAAAGGATCGCCTGGCTTAGCTGTGAAATTTGGGCCAGCCCTGCCAGACTGAAGCCAAAAAGGATTGTGCAAACCCACAAACAGAAAATGGTTAAAATGGACAAGCTGACTCCTGAGACAGCACCAAATAGACTGACCTGCTGCTGAACAGGCAGAAGCATGGTCATTTAAAACAAGGACGGAGCCTACGATCGTAAGAACTACATAAATAACCAGATTATTGCAAAGAGCAAAGTACGGTAAAGTTTAGCCATTTCAGTTATTGTATAGAAGCATTTGTTAAATTTATATTTATATACTCATTGCAAATACAAAAACTTTATACTTTGAAAAGTTTTCTGATTATTTGTAGAGTAGTAATAAGTCATGGCAGCAAGTTTACAGTGTTAGCAGTCAAGATATTTCTAAGATCGCTGACTGCACCGAAACCAGCTGACCCTAAAATAAACTGCCCAAAGCTGCTCTAGTGAAACTACCCTGCCCTAGGACAGGAGAGATCCAAAAGCATGAGTATCCCAAGGCAATATACTATGCGAACTGGCAGAAGCTCAGCTGCTTTAGTTGTGGCAGCTCCTTTCCGAACCTTCAACCAGTTCCTCATGAAATAGAAAAATACCTTCATGGCTACCTAGCAAGCCAAAAGCGCAGATAAAGATACTGACCAACTGACCAACGTTTTAAAAACGCTGATGATGGTATTTCGGCTCACCAATTCAAGGTGCCTTCAAATGCTGCCCAACAGAAACATAAAATGTTCTATAAGCCGCTTCTAGGAGTTTACTAAAAGTAATGGTTGGTTGAAAGCAGCCAGGCTGCTTTGCCTAAACAAGACTGTGCAACAAGAAGCGGAAGACTGCAAGCAGGCCAATCAAGTAGAAGCTGATTTTGACATGCTCAGGGCTCAGTTCATCTTCACTCCTAGGCAAGCTCAGTCTGAGCAAATAACTCTAAGGAAAGCACCACATACAACCCTCAAAAAGCATGCTATTCAAGTGGAGCAGCTGGTCTGAGTACTCAATGGCAATCTGCCGAGCGCATCCTTGGCCAATATTGCAAACAACAGTTTATGTAGTAAGCTGAACAACCCCGACCAGCAATGGCACCTACCGCCCTTGCTAATTTTCATGATCACAGGCATAGTACGGGTTGGCATTGAGTTTTTTAAAGTATGGTCTAAACATGCTAGTAGCAGGCTGTCCTGTCATTAGAGGAGCAACCAGCTAAGCATGTAAGGGTGGTGGAGAACCAGACTATCAGTCAGTTTGCACTTATGGTGCAGCAACTAACAAAGCATCTTTGGCAGCTATAGGAAAAACGACGCAGCCAAAAATAGCTGCACCAGCCAAGCCCTTTCATGTTTGGGCTTTAAAGCCCAGGGCCAGACCCTGAAAGATTGTCAAAGCATTTTCTTCGGATGCGCCTCAGTAAGGAATGGTAGAATTCCTGCCACAGAATCATAACGATTTTGCGCTTACAATAGTGCTCACTGATGTTAGTATCAAGGCCCTCCTCAAGGCAAATGTTTTTTCAGCTTCTTGGTTTGAAACATGCAGCCAGGCTATACACCGCTATGCAGGCTATATGAACAGAGGTTTAGTATGTGTTCATAACCATGGGCGTCTGTTACCTAGCAAGGTGAAAATGGTGTCAGACATGGTGGTTAGAACTGGCCCAGGCGTACATGGCCATTTCATGTCTGGTCACTATGCTATAATAAGAGGTTGACAAAGGTTTTTGCTAGGTTAAAATTGTCAACTAGCTTAGGAAGTAAATGAAAAAGTATTCCCATGTTGTTTGATCCTAATTGACTAATAGTTGAGGCTCTGAGTCTTCATCACAATTGACGCTTACTAGAGAGTTGAAAAAAACATTAGGCGGATGAGGAACTAACCCTTTCCTGCTTGGGCTACTTTTCCCATGTTGCAAAAAATTTAGAAATAAGGGGTGCCAACTTACTTGGAAGACCTGTTCTAAGCAACGATTAAGGCTGCAAAGCGCTGACGCAAGCTAAATGATTCACCGAACAGTTGATGCATCACTACGTAGCGTTGAGCACGAGAGAAGAAATTTCTGTCGGTCGTTCTATGTGAAGCACTGAATTATGTTGGAGGAGGAAGTTTAGCCAATTTGTAAACTTGCCACTGGCTCGAGCTGGAGGAAGAGGCTCAGAGACAATGCCTAGCACAAGATTTCTACAGTAAGGATTTCATTGAGCTTGCCGAAAGTGCTAGAAGTTACCCTGTGGGGTTGGTTTGGATGGTTTGAAAATTGGGGATTTGTATCGACTACCGTCGGCTAAAAGCAGTCAAAATTTTGCGCACCTACCTCTTTCCCAGATCACCCACAGCCTCGAGTTTCTGTCGAACAGCTTATTCTTTAGTCCATCAGATCTGGTCAGTGGTTATTGGAAAGTGCCTATAGATGTTGATGAACAGAAGTCAGCGTTTTCAACCTGTTCCAGCTTATGGACATGGAAGGTCCTATGGTTTGGGCTCCCTTCTGCCCTAACAGCATTTGAGAGGCTGATTAAGAAGATACTGAATGGCTTTCATTTGCTTTCACTGCTACTTTACATAGGTTACATCAAAGTCATTTCTCAAGATTTCAAAAAGCACCTGAACCAGTTAAAGGTGTTTTAGTGACTGAAAAAGGCAGGGCTCAAGTTTAGGCCAGCTCAGTAGAAAATCTCCCAGTCACAAGTGCGTTATTTAGGAAAAATGGCTAACAAAGAAAGGCTTGCTATTGAACTTTATAAACACAAACTGTGTAAAAATAATCAAATTCCAGGCGGCTCAGTAAGCTGCAAGGTTTGCTGAACACAGAAGGGTATTATCATCAGTGCATGCCATGCTTCATCACCACACAACCACTCTTTTAGAGAGTGACCGGAAAAAGGAGAAAAGTGGACATGAGGGAGGAGGAGCAAGCTGGCTTTGATGATGTGAAGGAAGACATCTTCTCTGCACCAATCCTAAGATGCTGCTATCCAAGTCAGTTGTATTTCTTAGATATGAACAAGCGCATATGCGGGGCAAGCGCAGTATTGACCCAAGTTTAGGACAAAACAGACAGGATGATTTCCCACTTCAGATAACTCATGGAGCCTAGGGAGAGGGCTAACTGTGCCACAGGGAGAGGGGTTGTTGGCTATGTTTAAGGCCATGACATACTTTTGACCATATCTAAAAGGCAGTCCAATAGTGTCTCCTTCCGCTGGGTGTGTAAGAAAAAAGGGATGTCTAGACAAGTAGTCCAATGATTAGAGATCCAGGTGGTGTTACATGCTGGGACACATAGACGGGTCTGCCGCAAAACACTGATAGGCAGAGCTGTAAAAATGCTGGCAGTGTGAGGCTATCAAGCTGAAGGATGGCGAGCCCGCCTAGAAAGTACTTGCTATGAAAGACCAGCACTTGTCACATGCAATCAAGGAAAACTAAATGGTCGTGTCACTGGTAGCTAGGGTCGTGTTAAAGATGGCCGTCTATTTGGGTTACCCCTCTGCCTTCAAAGTGGTAGCCAGAGAAGTTGACCCACGGCCGCCGATGACACTCTGAGTCCTTGTGACTCAGCATGGGTAAAGCTTTTATCTAAAATTAGCCATGAGCTTGCGCAAATGCAGGCCAATGGCCAACAGCTCATGAAAATTATGTTCCGAGAGAGGCTAACCAGTGAACAACTAAAGTGGGCGTTAGAGAGCTTTTGAACTCTCACAATTCCAGCCATCTTTTTAATATGGCCCGAAAAAGTGTTGGAAGCCTGGACTTTACTTCAAGATCAGCCCAGAAGGCGAATAACCTGTCTACCAACTGTCAGAGAAACCCTCGTGTGGCAAATGCATGCCTTGGACTGATCAGATTAAAACAGAATGACCAGGTTTTTTGTCTAACTTGGTACTGGTCGGGCGTACTGTGAGGCAATTGGTCAAAATCATAAAGCCAGTATTTGTCAGTGTAGTAATGTTATATTGAATGTCAACTGCATGCATAGGATGTGTGTGAGCGACTGATAAAACACAGCTAGCATAAGTATTATTTTAATATGAGGATAAGCTGACTCAGCTAATGTAGGTAAAGTCAATAGCTTTCAGTGTGAGCCCAGACTGTGACATCTTGCTCTTTTAGTTGTTGTTACATTTCGAACTGCTATAAAATATCGCAAGTCTGACAGTTATAGAAAAATACCATATATGCGTAACAATGGAATATAGCAGAAGTTGATTGCAAAAACACAACTGTACCAAAACCGATTCTTTGCAGATATTGACTCCTTGTCCAAAACCAAACAAAACACAACATGACTTTTGTAGATTAAAATTCACACAAAAATTGGTAGATGTAGCTTACAATAATTTGTCCTAATCAAAAGAAGCCAAATCGATAGGGTGGTTTGGACACTCTTCCCGACCTAGTGACACTGGAGAAAAACTTGAATTCATTTGACTAGGATTTGTTGCACATGTCAATGCAGGAGTGGCGGTGCCACTCTGGTAAACAGAATTTGTAACAACAGCTCGCTGACCTTGCCGAGCAGCTTGGATCAAAACCAAAGTTTTATCAGAATTAGCGCTTTCAATGTGTCTCTGTTGTTTTTTAACGTCATCATTAATCAATGTTTTATAAGCATGATAAGATCAGTTAGGTCTCAGAGCCTCTATGCGGCGGCTTAAAACTTCGCCATCTGCTAATCTGATGTAGGAACTTTGAAGCGTTTCTGCATGTTCAACAATAACAACTTCTGCTCACCTTCTATGGCCTAGTTTACACCAAACCTTCATTGCTACGCAATACTCAGTGGGAAAGGTAGCTGTGTTGTTTTGAAATGTAGTATGTGATAGTTGTTTAACAAAGCGATTGCGTATTTCCCTCAGATGTAGTTATTGGGGCTTCCGTTGGTGGGGTAGGCAATGTAATTGTCCTCTTAAATTTTGAGCCTTTAGCACAACTGCTGGGGATGGGAGTTGATCACCCAATGGAGTTACCCGTAATGTGGCTAAAACATTGCACAACATCTGACCAGATACTTACGCTTTTATGAGACTGTTTTTGATGGTTTTATTCATGCATTCGGCCAATCCATTAAAGCGTAAATGATAGGAAAAGGAAGTTATGAGTTCAATGTCATTATTCTCACCGAACCATTCATAAATTCATAAGACTTGAAATATGGCAGATTGTCGCCGACCAAGGTTTAAGGCCAACCAAAGTCGATGAACTGCCTTTTTAGTAATTCTATGACTTCTAGAGCCCGAAAAGTTTTCAACTGATAGCAAGTGGGCCACTTCAAATATCGATCTACTGTTATTAAGTAATTGTTGCCATCCAGGTGTAAAATATACATACTATCCAACTGCATAGGGTATTGTGAGATAGCATAAGGTTCAAGGGTATACTGACTGTTCGATCTCATGTATGCTTGACAAACAAAACACAATTCTACCAAATCTCTAATCTGACCTAAATAGCCAGGCAAATAAACTTCACCTTTGGCTTGCTCTGTACATTCACTAACTCCCATATGACCAGCATGTATTTGGTCCAACACCGTTTTTCTCATTTATATAGAAAAAAACCATCTGGGCCGGCGCAGAAGCAAGTCATCACGCATTGTGAGATTGGATTTCACCGTTTAGTAAGATTTAAGTGGCTCAAAGAAAACATGTTTAGTCATTGGCTAGCAATGCTCTATGTATGAGTCTGATATCTGCATAATGAGATCTAGTTTGGTTGCCTGACTGACTTGGTTCTTGAACAGAGGTTGTCTGATAATGCCTGTGGTTAATGAATCAATCTAATCATGATCTAGTGCTTCAAGTTTATTAGCCTCAGCACCGTAGCTAGGGAGAAATGTGTGTGACGATGTATCAGCCAAAATTAGGTTTCAAACTTGGTTTATGAATTGAAGTGTAATAATATCCTTGGCTACATAGTCTCACACACATCAATCTAGGGCTAAGCTCATTTAAACCATTTTTCATTATTCCAATTAGTGGAAGATGATCAGCTTCTACCATGACATGCTAGCCGTATATGTACTGATGAATCCGCCTCAGACCATATTGAACCACGAGGTACTCCTTCTCTATTTTTGCATATTTTCTCTGAGTTTCCGTAAGGGAGCAACTGGCATATGCATATGCTATTGGTTGACTTGCATGTATTATTACTGCTCCCATTTCAAACTGACTGACATCAACTGATAGAGTAGCTAGCAAGTCTAGATCAAATATTTTTAGCGTTGGGCTAGATGATGCCGAGAATTTTAGTTTTTCAAATTCCTGCTCAGCTGCTTTGCGCTCCCGGCCATTCTACACTCTTTTTAGTAAGCTCGTGCAGTGGGATAGTAACTTTGACAGATTTGAACAGAACTGAGCTAGATATGTTGCAATTTTTAAGAGCCTAGTGACGTCATATTTACACTCTGGTTTTGGCGCTTTTTGTAATCGCCTTCACTTTATGGACATCGGCCCTGATAGTACCATCATCTATAATGTGACATAAATATTTCAACCCAAGCTGCCTAAAATTGCATTAGACTTTTTCAATTTAAGATTACAATCCCTGCATCTCTGCAATAGCAAAATCTAAGATTTTATTGAGTTGGGCCTCAGTCACTGCATGAATCAACAAAGCATCTAAGTAGCATCGCACTCCTTCGAAATCTTCAAATAATTCCGACATGGTTCGAAGGAATATCTCAGAACTAGAAGATATCCCATAAGGCAATCTAAAAATAGATATCTACCGGATGGAGTGGCAAATGTCATCAACAAACTGCTAACCTCATTTAATTCAATCTACCAAAATCCTTAGATGGCATCTAACGTAGTGAATACTAGAGACTGTGAAAGTTTAGCAAATATTTCACTAGCTGTTGGCATTGTAAAATGTTTACGTTTCAGATTTTTATTTAACTGGTAGAGTTTAGGCAAATCCTGAATGACCCGTCAGGTTTAGGTATGTTTACTATAGGGTGTGCCCAGTCAGTTGCTTGTTTTACTTAAGTTATTGTGCCCTCACTTTCCATATCTTGTAACATGAAATTTGGTATACCTTTCAGTTTAAATGGGACCCTCCTAGCACTTTATAAAACAGGCTGACAATTATCTTTTTGCTGCAAAGCATGCTTACATGGCAACCTGCCAGGACCATTGAACACATCAATGCATTGTTTAGCTACCCTATCTGTAAGGAATCAGCCCTATTAATCAACCCAAGGACAATGCAACTGGTCAGCCCCAATAAAGTTGCAGTGTTTGAATCAGTTTTCACGACTATAAACTCCACTGCATGATACTTATTGCTAACATCCACCAGTAACGTAAGCTTAAAGTAACTAAAAGACACTAATGGTCTAGCATGCTTGATAATTGTAACCTGACTATTTACGCTGTCTAGTACAGTCTGTGAAATCATATTAAATTATGCTCCCATATCATTGTTTAATATTAGTGCCTTACCATTGCACTTAACATTGATTGTTCATATTCTTCGGTCATTGATGGTAAATGCAATGTCTCCGGTATTAACACTGTCAGGTTTCGATACCTCATAGGGAGTGTTGTTACTGTCATATCGGGAGGACAAGCATGCCATGGAAAAGAGATTTTATGAGAGCATTTTCTGAACACCTTTCCGTAAGAAGGGCACTTCCTTTTTTGATATTTCATAGCACAGTGTTTACAGTTAATTATCGTTTTTAATGGCCAGTTCTATATTGTTAATCCAATTTTTCTGTTTGGGCTCTTGCTTTGTCGCAAGGATACTTTCTCTTGTAAATGTATGACACTTCATATGGCATTAAAACCATATTTTGGGAGGTTCGTATATCCAAGGTATTGTGTTGTAGCCTCTTTACATTGGCATACTGAAATAACCTCCTGTAATGTAGGATTGCTTGGCAAGTTGAATATATCCTCATGAACCGACTGAGACTATATTCTTGCTACAAATCAGTTCACTAGCGCTTTGTCTTTCTCATCAGCATGGAATTTGCAAGTTGTGATGAGATCTCTCAGCGCTGTCCCAAAGTTTTCAAAGGGCTCACCTTTCCCTTGAACTGTGCCGCAAAATTTGAATAGCTCAAAGACTGTCTTTACTTGAGGGTTGAAGTGTTCTGCGAATGCTTTTTTTACTTTTGTCATTTACTAATGTAATTTTGGTTTGCTATGTTCACTGTCCCAAATATTTCTTGGCCTTGTGCACCAAGAAGCGTAAATGAAGTCGCAACTTGTATTTCTCCATCCTTCTTAGTCTTTTTGTTCGCTGTCATGTAAAAATCATGTTGTTCGAGCCATGCTTTCCAACTTCTGGGGATGTCTGAAGATTTTACAAAACTTGCTGCCAATTTTAAACATCCTTTTGCAATGTTTCCTTTTTGTTCTCAAAAATCCCATCCTGACACCATATCATAAACCAGTATTTGTCAATTTAATAATATTATATCGATTGCCAACTACATGCATAGGATGTGGGTAAGCAACTGGTAAACACAGCTAGCACTAACATAACTTGCATAAGTATTCTTATACTGTAAGGATAAGCTGACTGAGCTACTGTAGGGCTGTTAAAATCATTAGCAACAAGTGGGAACACACACTGTGACAGCCAAGAGACTCAAGGCGTGCCAAGCCGCAAAGTACAGTGGAACCATGACAGCCAAATAAAGCAATAGCTGGACATTTGTTGCCCAAATCAAAAAATCGGAGTAAACATCATGGGTTTTCTGCCAACGAAACCGAAGGGTAATGATTGGATATTGGTGCTAACCAACTACTTCAACAGATAGCTAAATACTTTAATAGCGTAAATCAGTGGTAGCCAGCGCACACGTTGAGCGAGACTTCTGCCACACAGGCTTGTCAGAACAGATCTATACAGACCAAAGAGCACAATTTAATAGTCCACTGATGCCTCATTGCATCACTGATGCCTTATATATATATATATATATATATATATATATATATATAAATATATATATATATACTGGCCTGTATATACTGGCCTGGCCTGTATATGTATATATATATATATATATATATATACTGATGAAGAAGAAGGTTGCAGTTCACTAGAAGAGGGTGCTCCATGTTAAAATAGAGCATTTATACAAAATATATTAAGAACTGAAAACTTTTAAAACATTTTACTACTTAATGTTTCATCATTGCTACCATTCATCAGGTAAAATAAAAATCTTAAATTTTTTCAATTTTACCTGATGAATGGTAACAATCATGAAACTTTAAGTAGTAAAATGTTTTAAAAGTTTTCAGTTCTTAATATTTTTTATATACATGTATATACATATATATTTCTTTTTATATATATATATATAAGTGACTAGAGTGTTGGAATAGGTTAATGTTACTTATCTTTCTTCCAGATTGATGTTTTATTCTGAGGTGACCCCAGAGTAAAACATCAATCTGGAAGAGAGATAAGTAACATTAACATATTTGAACCCTCTAGTTAGTCATAACACTCTACACTTTTTAGAGTGTAGAGTGCTGTTAGCAGTAGGCCTGACCACTTATCTATTATATATATATATATATATATATATATATATATATATATATATATATATAAGAGTAAAAGCGTAAGGTGCGTAAAAGCGCAAAGTGCTCAATGATTCAATCAGGACAAGTTAAAATCAATAAAACAGACTATAACTTTAGGTAAAACACTTGATTACTATTATTTTTATGATTGTTAAAAGGAATCTGGATATTGCTCTTACCAAGTATGAAACTTAGACTAATAAATTGTTTTATCTAAAGTTATAGTTTGTTTTATTGATTATTACTAGATAATTACATAGATAATTACTATGGGTGTATATACCATTTCATATGTCTTCACATTATTTTCTCCTTATGATGCCAACACTTGAGCAAAAATAAAAACATTTTATTATATATGAAATATTTTTTCTATTTTAGTCATAGCAAACATGGTTATATTCACCTGTTCTTGTTGATGATTTTTCCTTTACAATTGAAACCCTTTACAACATTATTTTTCCTGCTAATGATTTTGACGATGCATTTCTTTCATGATGTAAAATTTGAAAGTTACAGTTGTTTGGCAAAAGTGTGACAACTTTTGAAGTCTTTTTATAATTTAATTGAAGTAAACGTTATTTTCCACCAAAAAATATGCCAGCCAAATATGTCAGCCTTATACAACAACCATTATCCTGTTAAAATAACTTCACTGTAACATTCCAAGAATATCACTCATTTATGCAGGCATTGCGATTTTTACTGTTTTATTTATATCGACAGTCATCGCGGACATCAATTACTATTAACAATGTTTAAGGCTAACGGTCTCATCCTGTCTCTGCTTTCAAAGTTTTTTCTTGATACATTTCATCATACTTAATGATATATTTTCCTATGAACTTGGGTCATGCCGTCGGTGTCTAAAACATGAAATGTATACTCTGGCTAATTTTGCGAGTCGCATATGCCAAATTGAGTTTGGCTTTTGTTTTTGTTTGGTTTATCAAGTTTATACTTTCACGTCAATCATGCTGTCACAGTTTTTGTACATAAGAACTTTTTTAGTTACCATACTTTGCAGACTATTAGCCATTACTTTTTTTTGATGATTCGAGCTAAGGGGCTTGTAAGGGTGCGGTTAATCTATGGCCTTTTTTTGCCGCCAAGGTGCATTAACAAGAATCTCTGATTAGTGCGCCTCTAGCGGTAAAAGAAAAAAACAAAACAATGCTTTATGGTATTTTTTCAATTAAACATTAAGTTGAAAAGCGTAGGTTAAAAAGAAACGGTGCCTTTAGGCACTGCTTTGTTTTAAACAAGAAAATTGCTGCCGTGTTAAAATGCACCGTTCTGAGTTCTGCGGCCTTTTTGTTATGTTTTTTTTTATAGAATACAATTAAATCAGTGCTCATCCTACATCTATCAATGAAAAATGCCGTTAATCTATTTCCTTAACAAAATTGTCTTACTTGCCGGCTGATAAAGAGTATTTCACTCTTAGTTTTTTGTTTACTTTGATAGCTGTATTTTAATGTCATATTTGTCCTAATGCCAGGTTTAATAGAACACGATAATAGGAGAAAATTCAAAAATTGTCGTGCTGTAATTTAACACCACGTCACTAAAATTTGATCATTTTGATCCTCAAAAATTCATTATAAAAAGTGCTGAAAGCAAGTAAGTTAATTATTTCATTACCGAAAAACTGAAAGCTGTATATCCCTCATATATTAAAGATTTTTGATATTTGCTCTTTTGTTACCTATAAAGCTAACAAAGTGCTATATAAATGAAATCATGTTATGTTTTTATCGATTTATTCTCAAGTTAAAATAATATACTTAAAATATTGTTCCGTTACTGGAAGTACTCAGTTTTTCAAACTTTTGAGATAACCACATGATGAACTTGAAGTGATTGAGAAACACAACAGAAGTCGATTGGTGACAAGGACTAAAACCTACAGATAAAACATGAGTACTTGTTTAAAATATATCATCCGATTATGGCAGCAAAAAAAAGCTCAGCAATTTAGGATAAAACACAAAAAGCTAGCCAGGAACAATCTAGACAAGAACAACAGCAAGCTACACAAAACAGCTAGACACAAGTAGAACATTAATATAACAAAATCTGGAAAAAGCTAAAGGAAAGAAAACATTGACAGCATCTGTACCAGAATTAGATTAATTCGATCCAACAACAAAGTTACTAACAGACTAGATAGACAAATTCAACACCTTCATAGAACTAATTCAATCCCACCTGACAAGGGAACATGAGTTTTTTTCTGACGAATTAACACCCAGCACAGTATAAACAACTAAGCAACATAACCGCACATCTAAGTACACCTATAGTTATCAATGATTTCCCATCAATGGTCCTACCTTGACAGCAAACATGCCCATTTTTAGTCTTCTGCTGTGGTATTACATACTAATAATTTTTGGTTAAAGTGCTCTATATAAACATCCTATTAACCTGCCTATCTATCAAATGGCTCAAACTTAGGTATTGATGATGATTTTGGTTGTGTTCTATAGCTCTGATTGTTGACTTTGAGCAGTTCTAAAAACTGCTGTTGTAACTGCTAATACTTCTGTGGCATTGCCGCTAGAACAGCTTATACGTCGTTAACCACATGGTCCCTTGTTGACAACTACATATTATCTAGTGTTAGTTGGCGGTAGTTTGTAAGAAAGGTTTCTGTGTCCCATTTCTGACTGAAATAGTTCCATGACGTAGTAGGCAGCAATAAACAAATGTAACATGTCATTTGAATAGATTTATTAGCAACTGAAACAGAGTTATCACTAGCCAACTTGACACTGAACAAGGCCACCTGACCAGCTACACATAGTTGGTAAGCGAAAGATAGGGGGTTGACTCATCCTAAGCTACATGTTTTAGAGTACTAACCGCATGTTTCTGGGCAGGGACAAAATTGAACTCTCGCAATAGTGCATACATATCATTATTTGTCACTGATTTTAAGGCAGATTTTTAGAATAGATGAATGACATAAAAGGTAATTTTTTGCACATGTTCAGCGAATATAGATAATACTTCTAATACAAATGAAATCTACTACGTTCAGCAAAAAAATTTTGATTGATTGGCACCAGTCATCTAGATGATGAGAGTTTGTATCAATGATAGGGTATTGCATTATTAGGCTACACCAAGCATATTTCTGTCATATTGCTTTTAGAGTACAGCATCATATATATATAAATATTTAGTCTGATTAATTTGTAGTAAAAATATGTTGCTGTGGCTCTCTGTTACAGACTTTCCTCATTGAACAAGCTGAAATGCTTAAGCCTACAGGGGAATCCTTTAGATCATGATACTATTGATGAAATAGCCAAGCTTGATTCATTGGAGTATCTTGATTTGACTCGCTGCCAGCTTACTAAATTACCAAGCAGGTTGGTATAAAAACTTGGTGTCGATATAAAATTTCAGTAAAAGTTAGTAGGTGCTTATTTATTAAATTCCACCTATAAAGCTATATTTTAATTAGTTGGTGGATGTACAGCTGTTTGTAGCCAAAAATAATCTTTTAAAATTATTTTTGCAATGTATATCCTGATAATTTTGCAGTGCTACAAATAACAAGTTGATCATATCTATTTTAGGAAACTTATTCGATTCTATTTCTTACTCATTTTCTTGTAGACCATTTTGTTATATATTTTGTGGTCTGCTTGCTTAGTAAAGCTTTAGAGGTAATTCTAAATATTCATCACAGGTTTGTATTTATTTTGCAAAACAGTTTGCAATTTAGTAGGTAAACTTTCCATATGCCAAGATCACTAATCAGACACTCACTGCTATAAACTACTCATCCCCATCTGATTGGAACAATTTAAGAAAGTCAATTGAAGTGTAGTTTTGAATTTTTAAAGAAGTGTTATCATGTTGGTTACACGAAATGAGCTAAATTTGAACATGGATGACAATGAATAGATTAAACACAAATAAAACAAGAATATTAGATGATTCTATTGAAAACAGTCTGAAATGACTAAACTAGAAAACTGGTTCATCATTGTAAACTTGCCGGCACATTTCAATTTGATAATTTGATAAAATAAAACTGGGTAAAAGGTTATTGCACCCATTGATATGTTTGCAAGAGTTTTGAGCCACAACTGGCTATTTTTTCGCAATAGAAAATGACTTATGTATAAGTTATTTTATAGGTGCAATATATAAACTATATAATACTAATGTAACCTGTAACCAAAATATATATTGAAAAGAAATGACATAAAACAGTACTTAAAACACGTGAAGAAACATAAATTACAATTTTTGAATCAAAATATTATATCAATCAGTGAGCCAGTTGCATTCTGATTGCTGCTTTTGTTTTAATACAACCAATATATTGTTACCTCAGCTATATCTGCACCACCAAACTAGTTAATATTAACATTAAAACGTTTTTTCAGTCGAGCATAACTTTTAGGCGTAGCCATTGAGATTTCATGATTTTTGCGCCGATGAACAGAAACCATTTCAGCCATATATATAGCTTGCATATGCAAAATAAGTACAGACTTTATCTCAGTAACAGTAGTACAGATTGCATTCCAACTGCTGTTGCCGATAACTAGTTGTCTTAACACAAATTAGCAGACCGATAAACAGATTTTAAAAATTTGCAAAACAAAGTGAAACCAGATAGACTCACATTGGCTTGTTGCGCTGTAATAAGTCTTTCACTCCGATATAGTCTGTTACAGTGAGGTAGAAGGTATTTATTTATTTAGCAAACTAATTTCCTATTTAGAGGTCGGTCCTTAATTTGAGCATTTAGGACTGTGCAAGGAGTTTAAACACAAAATTGTACAGCAATGCTCATAAAATTCCCCACTAAGTTACCTTTTAAGCTACTACAGGTAAAGCTCCTAAGTGGCTTACAACAAAAATAAGGAATTTCATGTATGTGGTAAAATATAGTTTTCATGTTTTACCTTGGGTTAAAATTTTACTTTTCTGACTACTAAAATAAAAATGTAAACTTGTGAGAATGTTTACATCTGCTGAACTTATTTGGCAAGCAGCACAATATAACACTTCATTACTTCCTATCTTGCTTAAGTCCAATAAGATAATATAACGTCAAGCGGTTGATAACTTTAAATCAATATTGTCTCATTGAAATCAATTGACTCATCAACTTTTCTTTGCATAGTTGAATATCAAATTTTTTTTTTTTTTTTGAAAATTGCATTTTTGTGACACTTCCTTGCCATGAGCCGAAGTGCACAATAAAATTACCAAGCATTTTACCAATTTTAATAACACTATGCTTATTATTAAGGTAAAGAAACGTCTTGTACTTGTTTTCTGAGCTCAAATTTTGTGGTTTTATGATCAAGTATTTTCTTCGAATTATATAATGTACCACATCTATTCAGGCTCAACAAGCATGGGTGGATGAGGCGTGGTTTTTGATTATCTAAATTAAATTGGTACAGGTAATTTGTCAGGTTTCCTTTCATTATTTTTTCGTCTCTATTTGGATATTGTACCATCGAGAAGAAAGATTGTATTTCAGTTAACATTACAGAACCTATATTGATTATGTGCGTATTAGGACTCATGAACTGTTGCATGTGCCTCCATAATGAAATATTATTTTTTTACAATAAAAAAGTTTTGAATAAAACATATTTTACTGGTTAGAATGATCATCCATCTTTAATTACCAATAGAAACCTTTATAATTTTTGCGTTATCCCAAATTCCTAATGACAAAGTCCAAACTTCATGTACCTGTAATCATTAATAACATCTAATGGTTCAGATTGTTATTGCTTCCATAAAGTATTGGTGTCAAAATTGACATATATGGTTCATGTACTCTGTTGACATTTAATGATGGGATGTTCATTGATTAAACAGTGCATACTTCACATATTACAACAAAAATTAAGAAGGTGGCTGAAGGCCGCATAAAAGGTGTCTGAAAGTGGAATGCTGTGCCAGGGCCATCTGTTGCACAGCACTGGCTTAGTGCGTTATCTTTAGTGAATGGTTTTTTCATGTAATTTGCTCTGGTCTTGTATAGCATTATTGTGGATACTTGAGAATTTTTGTTAGTTACTTTCATTACCTGGTACAGATTTACAATTGATGATAAAATTAAAGCTTTCATCTTTCATTCATAGCTCGGTAAAAACCCCTTATTAACTAAGGCTCTAGATTTCATATTTGTCAAATAGTTGTGTAAAGAGACAAATCTTTCATCTTTGTTAAGGTTTAATGATGGATACAACTCTTTCTAAGCCAAAAATCATTTTTAAGTATTTGCTTCCATTAGTCACTGTTTAATTTTGGTAATTAAAATTGTCAATGAAATCTTTAAACTTCAACACATGAGCATTATCATGTTTTACAACTTCATTCTGTCTCATAAACCCTGACTGCCTGCTACATGGTATTTCATCAGTCGTCAGTAGTGGGAGCACAATTCCAAAAGAAATTTGACGAAGGTCTAATGAATGACTGGCTGTGTCGGTTTTCAAGTTAAATCATGGTTTAAGTTGTGAGTAAAGTCATACTTGATTAGGTGATCGACAGTAATGCTTAGGTGTAAAGAGGTCAACAAATCATTTGGGATGACAGCTGTAGTAATAAGTAGCTCGAAAGTGTCAAATGCTGTTTTTATCAGATCGTTTGCCTGTTCTTTGACATATAAAATTTAATTTTTTTGGGAATTTAGTAAGTTTTGGCTAGACGAGCCACCTCTTTTCATTGGTTATGATTAGAAAATCAAGCTATGTAGCAATGCCTGGCAGGTCATAATCACCATGAAGCGCTTAAACTGTGCGGAACTAGAAGCCACACCAAAGCACATTCTCTTGTATTTAAATAGACCTAAGGGTGTATTTAAGACAGGCTCTGAAGTTGCCACATACGCATACTTTGCAAATAGGCTTTAATACAGCAGTTATAAGCTGCGTAGTTGCTGTAGTTGATATGTTTCAATACATTATTCTTAATTAAGCATTCATGTACTTGCTTTGCAGCTTCACGATAAAAAAAATGTATAAATCTGCGTTTTAAGAATGAAGGTTTTAAATCAGGCTTAAAGTGAATAGGTATTTTGGTTTTAGTGCACAAGCATAATTCAACCTCGAAGACATCCAAATATTTAACGGAGAGATCAGAAACTCTTCTGTGTCTTAGCAATTGGTCACTTAGAGCTCATGTGTGATTATCTTGATTTAGTGCTGTTGAACCCTGTTCAGATAAACCAAATGGGTCTTTCCAATCTAGTCCAAAAAGATTAGTTCCTTCATTGGTGTCAGCAATAAGTAATTAAAGATCCGTGTTATGTGGTTACCCTACTTTCACATCAACCGTGCAAAGACTTTTACCTGGAATTTGGCCATTTCCATAGCCTGTCAAGCGTGTAGTCACAGCACTGAGCAGAGGTGAACTGAGTTTTCTGTAACTTTCTAGGCCAACAATGGAGCAAATAGCACCAGTGACTTGATGAAATTTAGCTTTCCGACAATTAACATCAGCGTAGGTCAAAAGCTTTCAGACTCACTCACATCATTAGTCAATAGTTGCTCTGTTGGAAGATCTACTTTTTACATTGGCAGAAAAAGCTTATGTGCCCAGATAATTGGCAGTTCATGCATACGAGCTGTTTTTTTGGAACATTGTTTTCTATCACGTTTTACAAAGCAGTTAAAACATGGCTTGATGTGTTTGTTTGGAGTCGACTGTCCTACACTTTTGTGTTAAATTTGCTTCTGCTGTCTTCTGGTTCACAAAAGTTAAAGAAACTTGATTAGGTTCACCTAAGAATATTTGCTTTGCTGCTGTGGTTCTCGTGTGAATTAAGGCTCTTTTAAGATGATGTGCTAGTGTAGGGTCAGGTTCACAAAGTGATTTTGGGCGAGATGCACCATTTCTTTGATTACCAGGTTATGTATTGCTTTATCAATGTAACTTTGCTTACAACTGCTGTTCTTGCATGTAAAGTGGCAATCACGAAGTAAACTACAATTTGCAGCCCCATAGTTTGCATAGCTTTGTGTTGGTTTCAATTGGCATTGAAAGAACGTATGTTGAGCAGCCTGGACATGACTGGTATCATCGTAATGGCTTGTGAGTTTGCCTGTTAGTTCATCGTATGATTTAGTAATGATGGCTTCTGAGCCAAATATATTCTTAGTCACTCATAAATTGTTGGTCGTACGCATGACAGCAAACATGTACATTTTTCGTCAATTTCTGTTGTATTATTTACAATGAACATTTGATAAAGCGCTTTATAAAAAGAGCTCATTTTTCCGCTTATCTATCAAATTGCTCAAACTTTGGTATTGATGACGGTTCTGTTGCACTGTTTGTTGACTTTGTGCAGTTCTATGAAATGCTGTTCAAGCTGCTAATGTTTCTTTTGCATTGCCTCTAGAATGACTTATACATTCTTATCCATTTCGTCACTGGTTGACAGCTAAATATAATCCTGTGTTAAATGCCATTAGCTGTAGGTATGTTTTCTGTATCCCACTTCTGATACCATTGGTTACTTCTTGTACTAAGAAGTGATAAACAAACATAAAATTTCAATTAAACAACTTGTTTAGTGACTGAACTGCAGATAAAATTAGCCAACTCAACACTGAACAAGGCCAGCTGACCAGCTGGTAGGTAAGCAAAATATAAGGGATAACTCATCCAAAACTACTTCAGACCTGTACAAGAAGTGTAGTAGTTGTAGTACCGCTAGTACTTTAGGCCATGGAGTCCTCGCTGCACATGTTTAGGCAGAAAAACACTGAACTCTCGTGATTGTGCATACATGTCAAGATCATTCAATGATTTTACCGACAATTTTTAGAACAGATGAATGGCATAGAAAGTAATTTGATAACATAACACTTGATTTCAAATGGATTTTAATACGGTCAGCTACAACATTTTGTGATGAGTTAGCATTACTCACATATTTGAGAAGAGTCGATATCAATGATAGGTTTTGACACTTTCAGGCGACCCCAAGGAAATTTCTGCCATACTGCTCCTACATGTAGGGGTACCACTTCACATATATGGTTATTTAGATTGATTTGTTTGTAGTAAAAATAAGTTGGTGTAGCTCTCCATTACAGACTTTCTTCATTGTCCAAGTTGAAAAACCTAAACCTACAAGGGAATCCTTTAGATCCCGATGCTCTTGTTGACATAGTGAAGCTTGAGTCACTGGAGTATCTTGGATTGGCTCACTGCCAGCTGACTAGTTTACCAAGCAGGTTGGTCTAAAATCATTTTGCTGATATACATTTTTAGTAAAAGTGGTTGGTTGCTTATTTATTAAATTCTTCTGATAAAGCCATATTTTTTATAGTTATTCATCTACAAAAAAAACAGCTCTCTTTTAACTTAGTTTTTTGTTGATGAACAAACTACTGTGGTAGACATAAGGCTGCTTGTGGTCAGAGTCTTTTAAGCAAACTTTTGAATTGTTTTTACAAAGAATTTGGCATCACTACGGTTAATAACACAATCATGTCTTTTTTGGGGATCTTATTTGATTGTTGGCATTAGGCTTAATTTTAAGTTAATTATTAAGTAATTACGAACAAGTCTTTTCTTTGAGCTTCATCATTTACCATATTTATTCAGGTGCAAACGACACTGGTGCATAATGAGTGCTTTTGATTTTCCAAAGAAAGTTGGTACAATTAATTTGTCAGTTTTTCATTCATTTGATCTTGTTTTTATTTGGAATTTTTACCATCAGGATGAGATAACGTGCTTTGGTTTACATAACAGAATCTATAAAGGAAATGTAAGTACTAGTACCATTGAACTTTTGCATGCGTCTCTATAATCATTATTTATGTGGTTACCATTAAACATATTTGAATAAAAAATAATTTATCGGATAGACTAATCTTTTACCTTTAAATTTCAATAAATTTTTTAAAAAATATTTGAGCTTTCAAATGTTCCTAATTCCAAACTTTCGAATCAATGTACCTTTAATCATTGAACAGTTCCAATTGGTCATATTATTATTGCTTGCAAAATAATGACATAATTATATGGTACACACAATATGTTGATATATAGATGCATGGATGATCATTGATCAAACAGGGCATATTTCAGATACAATTATATTTTATACATATATTTCATGTACTACAAGCAAAATTAGGAAAGTGGTCGGGGCAGCATAAAATATGTTTGAGGGTCACATGCGACTCTAGGGTCACATTTAGCACATCACTTACCTAGTGCGTCATATTTAATAAACAGCTTTTTGGGTGTAAGTTGCTCTTGTCTTATTGTATCGCATTGTCGTAGATACTTATCGCTGTTTATTAGTTACTTCCATCACCTGGTACAGCTTTACAATTATTAAATAACAAAACTGAAGATTTCATCTTTCATTCATAGCTAGGTAAAGACCACTTATTACTAAAAGCTCTGCAGCTTTGTATTTGTCATTTAGTTACAGTATGTAGAGACTCAAATCTTTCACCGTTGTTTAGGGTTGATGAAGCATAGAACTCAATTAAAAATAAATATTATTTTTGAAAATTTTCTACCATTTGGCGCCAATAAACTCTGGACATTAAAATAATTAATGAAACCCTTGAATTACAACAAGTTCACATTACCAGAATTTTAGATTATGTTCTGTCTTAAAGATGTGGTTGCGTCAAATTTGAGCTGATTTTAAAAGAAAGCATTTTTTTCTCTATCCGTTAATATGTTGTTTGTTGTGTTAGGCAATATCATTGCCAAGATATTTGAAGATTAAAATCGAAAAAAATCTGGTCTCTGTAAAAACGCTCAGGCCAAAAAAAAATGCCCAGACTTGCGCAAAATGATGTCACGCGTCATTCATCTGTCAATATATCTCACATTGACATCGGCTATTTGCGATAAAAGTCTAGTCCTACGCGGCTCTATTAGCATATATTTTATTTTGTATTTGCTCATGTTGGTTAGAATAAATTTTTAAACCCCGCTACAGATACATTATTATGAATGTTTCAAAGGCCTGAAATAACGAAAATTGAAAATTGGTCTTACTCACTTTCTCCAAATGCTGTGTAAACATTTGAGTACCGACTACCTATTCTAACGGTCTACGGAAATTCTGTCAAGCAAACTATGTAAGATAAGGTCTTTGTATCAGCACAGTTCTGCCGCTTCCCACACTAACGATATACAGCCTCCCAAAAGCACTGCCTAAATTATGCTCATCTTCTATCTTTGGGGCAGGGCTGTATATCATTGCCCACACCGAAAACTAGTTTCTTACTACCATAAGTAAAATAAGCAAGCTGCGTCTTTGAAATGAATATACATAGGAAGAGAGTTTTAAGGATGAGAAGTCTGCTGCAAACTGGATTTGAACTCACATTCTCCAGTTCTGCGGGCATCTATATATCGTATTCAATTCACTACAGTATTATGCAAATGATGTTTTGCACTATCTTCAACAATATAACTTTTTTATATAATTTGTACAAGCAAAAATTTTTTCATTTTGGCATAAAGCTTTTATTAAAAATATTCATCAAGTTGTGGCCACTTACATAGTTTTAGCTGATACAATAAGGCAAATTTATTTACTGCAACAAACTCAAACAAAACATCATGGTTTATGCAGCACACATTCAAATATTTCTTTCCCCTTTATGGCAGTTTCCACACTGACAAAGCTGCTTCGGCTGCTGTGACGACATAAACATCCTGTAATCAGTAAAACAAATGGATTAAATATATGTCATTTATAGATATGTCATTCTAAAGCGTATCTACTGAAAGCTTTCAATTTGGGAGTTTGATAGATTGCGAGTGTTATTTTAAAAAACAAAAAAATTGTTTAACAAAGGCACAAGTATGCCAAGCCAACGATTCAAAGCTTTGTTTCTGGATGCTAAAGATTTGCATTGATCAATCAATTTTCTTCACTTTCTACAAGTGAAAAGTGAACATGTAAAGTCAAATCATAAATCTGATTTACTAGATAAAGCCGCCACAGAAAATTTGAAGCAAATGTAGTTAGGTGAGCCAATAAAAAAATATAAAACAATGATTAGTGATAGCAAAAATTTCTAATTTTATTAATTAGTAAATGTATTAATGAGTACTAAAATATTACTTTTAGTATATTCAGCAATCTAAGCCTTTGTATTGCTAGATGCTAAAGATTAAAGAGAAACCGTCAATAACTCACTGTACATATGTATCTCACATGCGCAGGAAATTACATTTTAGCCTAAAACAGGAAAATATAATCTGAATTTAAACTCAACAGTAAACTCTATAGGAGACTCAAAGTAAAAGATAAATTTACCTCCGTTCTCTGATCTTACTCCGTAGAACTTTAACTACCTGATGCCAAAAAAACTCGAAGTCACCTTCACAGGAATTTTTACAATTATGTTGTTCGCCAATAAAATGTTTCAATCGGGTAATTCATTAAAGTAACGATGTTAATTAATTTAGTAAATATCGATGTCCATGCGATTTAGTAATAGAGTAAAATCTCTAAAATTGAGATCACAGACAACGCGCTTTACAAGTGATAACATTTATTACGGCCTATAAAAAAAATTTGCGCTGATGATTGGCTAAGGACGGGACATCATATTTATCGCTCGTGGTTTCTTTTCAGATGTATTGCTTGTGACGTCACGAACGAAGCACCCGCTGGAACATGAGCTTTTTAAAAAAGGGTCTCATTCAAACGCACATATCTCTGGACAGGGTTGGTCTACAAAGACAAAAATGGCATCAAATTGTAGCTGTTGTTTTAGCCTTTTATGGGTTTTAATTTCATCAAATCGAGGTTTTTGACGCAACCACATCTTTAAATGAGCTCTGATTTACTGCTACATGATACATGTATTTCATAATTTGTCGGTAGCGAAGTCATATTTCCCAAATAATTATGACAAAGTTCCACTGAATCATTGGCTGTTACTGTTTACAAGTAAAGATAATTTCTAAGCATTTAATAATATTTTTTGCTTATGTGAAACTAATTGAAACAGATGCAGCCATTCCTAACATTTAGCACAAAAAACAAAGGACGTTTTAACATAATAAACTGTCATTCAAATAAGTAGCGTTATTTTTGAAACTAAAGAAAACATTCACCATATAGCACCAGTATTAATTAATAGTTACAGTATTTAACAAATTTTAGTGCATTATGAAGGTAATAAAGTTTGTTCTATCAACTTTCATCAACAGTTTTTGCTTGTTTATAGAAATTGGCTAATTTCATATCTTGTTTAGTAGTATAATTGATAAAGTATCTCTTCTAGTTGATGAAATTCAAGTAACTACGTTATGCTTTACTGCACTCAGGTCATGATTAGTTTTAATTTAGCTATTTCATCACAAGTAGTTTTATTTATGATAAAAATACACACTTAAAAATTTGTATTTTGTTTTTTATCTGTCATTTTAATCACATTATTTTAGAAATATATAGTTTGAATATAAACTGATGAGACAGCGCGCAACTGCTGAGCTTCCGTGTGAGAATAAAGTTACAACCACAGTATGATAACATGCGTTTTAATCAAGATAAGCATGACTTACTGACAGTTTTAGAAGTTTCTAAAAGGTTGTATAACCAGCAGGTTCGCTTTTTTTCTGTTGTAAAAAATATGAATACTAGGTATAACCATATTTGATAAAGAGGTAATATTATGTTACAGATATGATTCACTGACCAATATTTTAGAGTTCAAGATTCGTTGCAAAATACTGTGTCCTTCTACAGTTTACACACAGAAAAGTCTGTATCACCTTCGATTATAAACAACCATAGACTAATTTATTCTTAATGAATAATGCTGGCAATATAATTGTGGTTAATTAAAACTGTGTTGCAAATTGGTTTCCCTTACCACGATGAGAAAATTTAACATCAGATAGTTACATGTAATATGTTGACCTGGTTGACCACCGCTACAGATATTATGATTGCTTCTGCCTGTTGTTTACAGCTTCGAATCACTGACCAATCTGAAAGAACTAGACATCAGCTCGAATAAACTGGAATCTGATTCACTTGTTGGTATGGAAAAACTGGTGTTATTAGAGAAGCTGGATTTGAGTTCTTGTGACCTGAGGAAACTTCCTTTTAGGTCAGCAGCTATACGCATTCAATCAAATAACCTAGCGAATTTAAATGTTATTTATTTGAGCCAAATTTTATTAGACATAAAATGCACTTAGTAGAAAACTTAAATTAACTATTTATGCGCTATTTTTCTATCATCCTAAAGATAATATTACAAATACAGGTAAGTATATGATATTGTTTCTCTGAATATTATTTCTGATGCTTTGGTATTGTCATAAATGTTTATAGTAAATAGTGATAAGATTTTAGCGCAGATAATTTTTGTTCTTGAGTCAACAAACATTAAACTAAATGAGTGATTAATTCACAGAAACTATTGTACAAATTAAATATAAAATGCCAAACTAATAAACATTGAAAAGCAGGCTTGCTCACAAGAGTATTAGATTTCAAGGTGTAGGAAAATGTAATATGTAGTGTGCACTATGAGTTCTTTTTGTAAAAAACTAAACTGCTAATCAAGTTTTTTTTGTTTAAAAGTAAACTTCCTGACACAGTTTTAATTTGAATTTACCGGTCATGAAAAATTATATTTGCACCTTCTTTTATCAATATTTTTTCAAGGAAAGCACTGTCAGCAATTCCAGTTTTATATTGTTGATTCAATATGTATTTTTGATACTATGGTATCATGATGTGTGTTATTTTATTGCTTGTGACAATAGGGTGTTTTAAAGAAGTTAAGTTTCTTGTTGCATTTCAGTGTATGAAGCTAAATGGGTAATCAGCAACAGGCAACATTATTCTTGAAACCAGCAAAAAACTACATTTACATCTCAATTTAAATTTATATTTGATCGATGCTTAATATTAGCTCTCAAACAGGTGACAAATTTCTAAAACTCGGCGTTTGTTATATATTAACCTAAAGTCAAAACAAATTGCGCAAGTTCATTTAAACTGTTTTCTTGTAGTTTTGGTATAACCATAAACCAGTTGTCTGTAGAGTATACAGAGCATCACCTTAAAAAGTAGCTATTGAAGAATTTGGCAATAAAATAATACTATATTTCATTCAGACACATTTGATCAATGTAATAAAAAGAAAAACTGAAAAAAGTTTGAAGCATTCTAAAAAGTGTATGAATAATTATGTAGTGCTTTTCCACATCACTGAAATAAAATTCAACTTTGAAAATGGTGGTAGTAAAGGCTCTGAATTTGTTAGTCCTTATCAGGCTCTTCTGTAGCAAGCTCTTATTATTAGCTTTAATAAAGTTTCAATACTTGATGTTTCGCCCAATAAAAATATGTTAGATTAATTGAAGTGGGCTTCATGTTCTAAATATTTGTTTTTCTTTCATCATATCACTGAGGATGACTAGCTTGACAAAAAATCAGATAATCTTTCAATGATTTGATTGTAACCAAGAATGCGTTGAGAGTTAACATGAACATTTAATAAATGTTCAATGCTTTTCTATGCTTTGTTCCACAAATATACGTATTACTGGCAATCAGTTTATACCCTTCTAACAACCTCTGACGACAAACTAGTCAATTTCCGAAAAAAATGAAATTCCCTTCTCAGTGCTTGGCTGTGTGTGCCTTAAAGACGCATACGGATAAGCTTGCCTACCATACAACCTCCAATTGAATGCTATGGGCGCTCTACCGTTCAACCCTTTAATTTTTTTGATAGTCATATGGAATAGGCATTCAAATCGAGGCTAGCATTGTCTTTTTCAAATGGAGTGTAAGCATTTTGGGAAGATAAATAAAACCTTTTTTTGGGTGAAGACATTTTCACCTATATTTAGCCTCTTACTTCCGGCCGAACAATTTAAAACCTTTTTGATGCAATAATTCTGCCTACTTGTACTACCTCTAACTAATCAAATATGGTTTTTCTAGTTTGACTGTAACAACTGTTTCACAATTTGTTAGAGCTTTCAATTTTTTATTTCCTTTTATATTGAAAAGCATATTTTTTAATTTTGTATTTACACTTATCAAAGTTGAATAAAAGCTCATTGCACCCATTTATATGTTTACCAAACTTTCTAGCCAAAACTAGCTTGTATGAGCAATAAAATAGTTATGAGCGTAAATTCATTGTGAGTTATGTTAAGATTGCCGCACTAATGCTAACAAATACTATGCTATAAATCTGAACATTGGTTAATTAGACCATGATAATCAATGAAATGCTACAATTTTATGTCATAATGAACATGTGTCATATTTGAACCAATTATATATTAGATGCAAAGAAAAAAATTAAAGTTTTGAGAATGAAATTATTTACATTGTTTGCTCGAATTGCTGTGTTCTTAGTCTTGCTTTCGATGAAACAAGCTTCTTCTTGTTAAACAATTCCCACAATGTTTTCTGGCCTAATTTCTTCTTCTGCATTGCTAAACTAGTCTATATTAGCGTACAGTTATTTTTTTTTGTCAATAATTATTTTTAATACTTTATGCCTTGCATTCAGGGCAAATGCAATGATAAAAAGTTCTACTCACTAAATGCCACCGTGACCCTAAAACTAATCATTCATCGGCCATCATAAATTTAAACCGTTTTTCATATACATGTTCAGTCCTTCAAAGTATCAAGACCATATTAAATAAAAAAGTACCACTAGCCTGAGACAGTTATTAATTATTTCTTTAGTGTTGCTCTCAAAGATTTAACGAAAAAAATGGAACTCTTTGACATTGGGTCACAAAAGATTTAATTGTTATTGATGTAAGCAAATAATTAATAATGCAATTGATGGACATTTTTCTATTGATATTATGGGCTTGTAGATATCAAATAATGTAAAAATGTTGGTAAAATGGGGTTGGCACTAAATGAGAGGGTGACGCTATGTGTGTAAACTTTTCTCTTGAGTGGCGGTTAATTGTAGGTGGCGTTCAAAAAGAGGTGTCGCTCAATTAAAGGTTTTACAGTAAATCTTTAAGGTTAGCTGTTTCAATCGCAATTATTTCAGTTTTTAATGATAGGTTTTTATGATCTATTTTTTATCTTCTTTCAAGTTGAAAAAAATTGGAAGAAATGTGTAGAACTCGAATTTACTGAAAATGCTAAGTTTAGCTACACTCTGAGGATGTTATACTATTGACAACAAAACTTTTCATGAATTATCAAAAATAACGTAGCAAACATGGGTTACCAAAGTTAAATAATTGTTTTCTCTCATCTACACACTGATGGTAGGCTACCTGATTATTTTATCTAATACATATTGTAGTATGAAGTAATAAACAAATGTAACATCTGAATTAGACAACTTTATAAGCAATTGAACCACAGTTGCCACTAGCCAACTTAAAAACAAACAAAGCCAGCTGACCAGCTGATAGATAAGGGAAAACTAAGTAGATGACTCATTCTAAACTAAATATACAGTACTAGACGCATATGTCTGGGCCGGAACAAAACTGAGCTTTTGTGTTAATGCACACATGTCAAAACTTATCCCTCAATAGTTTTCTCATACATGGTAGTACTTGCAAAGCATTCACTATTTATAGGCCTGTATAGAACTCAAATATGCGTCTATATTTTTGTGCGTATCTATGATCTGTAGGTGACGGAGCAAGCGTGTTTAATGGATTGTGTGATTGAATCGTAGTAGGTAAAGGCACAAAACTAGGTATTCTTATTTGTAATTTGTTAGTGTGCTGCTTCCACATACATTGGTTATATTTTACTGCAAACAGCATGACACTAAATTTCTCAACAAAAGTCCGTGCTAACCATTATGATTGTTCACTGTAATTTCTAGCATAAACCAATGTTTTGGGGTGAAATATCTCCGCCATTGGTGTGGCGTTGAAGTAACCAACTGCTTATACTTGGTTGAAGTATAGAAAGCAAATTACGAGACTCTTTTGTTTTAGATTTTAGCGGGAGACTTCCAGTGTAAACTTTGTCAAGTAGGCAGTGATAGGTAGCAAGGAACAACTGTATTTCAGACTTTACTTCCTCTCCTCCAGCGTTGTTCTTGTCTAAGCTTCTATTGAGACACTGAACAGACCGTTCTATTGTGGACAATTTAGGTTTCTAATATAATTTGTGTACATATTTATATAAAAATATATTATTTATATAAATATATATACATATGTGTAGAAATAAATATATATATACATATATGTCTACACACATGTATATATATTTAAATAAATACATATCTTTTTGTATAAATATGTTTTATATTAAAAGGCGCAAATTGTTGACAATAGAACGGAAAAAGAAAGATATACAAATATACATATATATATATATATACATATATATATATATATATATATATATATACATATATAGTTCATATCTAAATGTACATAACCATGTACATATATATATATAAAATATATGTGTTTATATATATGTTTGAACGTTTCACGTTTAGACGATATATATATATATATATATATATATACTTATTGTCCAAGAGATGTAGCATCAAATATAGTTACATGTATCATTCATAAGATTATAATATGATTTATTTATATGGTTATTTATTCGATTTTATAAGTTTCAATTATAAGAGCTATTATTTGATTTTACAAGATCAAAGTTAATTGTTTTGATAGTGTGCAATGTGTTACTGTAAAGTTTATAAAAAATTTTAAAACATTATTCTAAGATTATTATGAGATTTAATTATAACAGTGATTATTAATTTTAAAGATTTCATAAGATAAATATAAGATTTAATTACATGTATAAGATTAATTATTTAATTTTAAAGGATGAAGAATTACAGTTTCTGATGGTGTGCAATATGTTATTCTTATTATTTTCCTAAACATTCTGTCAGTGATACCACCGGCAATACCAGTTCGAACGATTTTAAACAAGTCGTAGTAAAATTTACAGTTTAATAATATGAGTTGAGCACATGTTCATCATCGATTAACAACTTAAAACATACTAAAAAACTATAATTAGTATCATAAAATACTGTATTTCCATCGCAATTATTCATGACCTTCCAAAAAAACACTTGTATTAAATTTTGCTGCGAAATCGCTCTAATAAGATTTGTTATTACAATGAAAGAAGTAAGTAGAGATATTTAAAAACAGTTACAAACAGAAGAAAAAAATTTGGTTTAACCTTTTTTGCGCATGAATTAATTTGAGTGGTTCTCGGTGTAACTTAAATTAGCTTTTGTAAATAGAGCCATGCAAATGCCGGAATTCCGGTCAGAAGGAATTCTGACACAGCCTTTGCAATGCCGGGAAAGCGGCCGGTCATGTATAAAGTGTAAAGAGATCTTTGACAAGTTGTTGGTAAACTATCAGGTGTAATGCATCCAAAAATTTTAATATCGTTTCACCAAAAAATGATAACAAAATATCGGTGGCATTGACAATGCCAGTAAAAAGAATACATTTATCGTCTCAAAATTCTGATGAGCCATTTGAAAATACACTGCAAGCCTCTATTTAAACGCTGCCTCCAATTGACTGCCACTATAGAAAAAATTGAAAAAAGAGTGCCGTTGAGTTTAGTTAGAGGTTTAATAGTATATAAATATATATTTATATGTATATATATATACATAGTAACTAAAATTAGGTGCAAAAGCATATAAAAAGAGAACTCTACATTAAAACCTAAAAGATAATTAGTGAAGTAGGAAATATTTGAAAAAAACTATTAGGAAAAAAGTAAACTTTTAGTAATTGCGCTACAAATCTGTTTTGTGCGATGCACTCACCAGACGCAGTTGGACTAAACATTTTTAGTTCAACTGCGTCTGATGAATGCATCGCACAAAACAGATTTGTATCATGATTATTAATGGTTTACTTTCTCCCTTTTTTCGAATATATATATATATATATATCTACAGTGTATATACATATCACCCATGAGAGTTAGAATCAAAGATAGTTACATGTATTAGTCTGGTTCATATGACTACAGCTGTTACATATATTATGGTTGCCTAACCCTGTTTTTTCCAGCTTTGATTCACTGACCAATCTAAAAGACTTGAACATCAGCTGGAATAAACTGGATTCTGATTCACTTGTTGGTATTGAAAATCTGGTGTCTTTAGAAAAGCTGGACTTGCTTTCTTGTGACCAAACGAAGTTTCCATTCAGGTCAGTTTTTGTATAAGCTCTTTAGACCATAGAGCTATCTCCCCCTAGAGTGATAACCACATGGGCGTTTCCGGTGCCAACAAGGAGCATCTAGTCCACGCTCCTTTTTGTGCTAGTCAATTGTAGTGATTGACTAGATCAATAAATTCAGTCATGAGAATGCCTAAACAAGGACCATGAATTCCCACGGTTAAGATAATAATAAATGCTCATATTAAAGAAATGATGATTATGGTTTATTTCTCTAATATATGCTTATTATTTAAAGCAATTCCATACCTACATGACTTGCACAGGCAATGAATAGATAGTGTTAATTATGTGAGTTAATGCAATCAGTTACTCATAGATAAGATAGATAGTCCATCTGTGGTTGTATTAGTATTACATTAGTGTGATGGGAAGCTAATTGACTGCCATCAACTATGAGCTGTACTACCAGGCGTTACCCGAGTAATAAATAAGTCTTTAGACAGAAAATTTACTTTTTTATAAAATGTACCATTCTAACTTTTAAACTTCATATCATGAGAAAAAATATTTTTGAAGCAGTTCAAATAAATTTAAGAGAAAAAAGAACCCAATTGTAAAGGTTTTCAAGGTTTTTTAAACAACTACAACTTTTGAATTTCATATCACAAAATAAATGTTTTGTTGAAAGAAATTAGAAAGAAAAATAAAACTGTAAATGTGTTTAAATGTAAAATAATTAGCGAGTAATGTCTAAATATAATCTGTATAGCTATTATTGCGATAAAAAACTATTTCATTACAAAAGTAATAAAAAAGGTTATTTTATTTTTATAATTATAATATTATAATTTAGTATGTCAGATTAATTTATTTTCATTTAATATATAACGACATTGGCCACTCTAATTTTCGAACGTTTTCCTTGCTTACATCAAACAAGTATGTCCACTAAATAGTTGAAATATTTGCTTCAAGCTCGTCTATGTATTTGACATGTATTGAAATCTAATATTAGACACAAGGGCTGTTTGCGAACTGTAGTGTCAATGAATCACTCTCTCACCATACAATGTCAATACTTCCAGTTGATGGTAGTCGATTAGCTTCCCATTACACCGATGTAATACAACCCAAGTATGACTATCTATCTTATCTATGAGTAACTGATTGCATTAACTCACTAAACACTATCTATTCAGTGCCTATGCAAGTCATGTAGGTATTGAATTGCTTTAAATAATAAGCATATATTAGAGTAATAAACTATAATTCCAATTCTTTAATATGAGCAATAATTACTACCTTGACTGTGAAAATTCATGATCATTGTTCAACCATTCTCATGGCTGATGTTATTGATCTAGTCAATCACTCCGATTGACTAGCACAAAAAAGAAGCATTGCCTAAACGCTCCTTGTTGGCACTGGAAACGCTCGTGTTGTTGAAGGCAATGTTATCATTTGTGGGAGAATTATTAACTCTATGCTTTACACTGAATTATTATGGTTTCATGCTGAAGGGTTGTTGCTTATTATTGGCCAGAATCTTATCAGATTCTACATAAAGTTTAGTAAAAATTTTCAATACTGTACATTTGTACTGCATCAATATATATCATATCATCTATCGAAAACATAAAACAAACTTTAAAGTTGCATATATTTGCACAAGAGCTATTACAATTTTATTTATTTGTTTTATACTTCATTAAGCAGCAGGGTTCTGCTAGGCGGTTGACACAAACATTAACTCAAATCACCAAAAACTTGCCACTCACTACTTTTAAAGTTTTGCCATATATATATAAATAACTAGTAAGTTAAACCTTTCACTACCACAACTTGTATAATACGTCTCGGCAAAGTGTTTGTATGCCTATAATGGCATAGTGTGGCTCTAGTAAGCTTCCTACAATTACAATTATCTGTGTATGTTTAGCCAATATAAAGTGTCTACAACCCATCATGATTTTTTGGTTATATATATTTATGTAATTTTGTCGCATTACATTGTTAGCAATGAACAATCATTTCAGACGGATTACCGCTACAAATGTTTGGTAATTTTTTAATCTTTGAACTAAGGTAATTTCAATTGTCTCTTGGAAGTACTAAAATTGAGAATTTTTTAGCTGTTAAAAATTAGGATAAATATTTGAGTCGTTTCTCTTGGACATGCTCACGGTTGTAGTGACTATGACCAAAAAACATTCAAGGCTCAACCTGATTCACAGCTGTGGCATCTTCATAGCATCAGGTTTGTTATGTGACAAATTATATATACCTCTTTCAAATATTAGATTTTAGCAAATATGTCATTATGTCTTGCGAAAAGAGTTTTATTTGGTAGCAAAATGCTAGGTAAATCATTAAAAAGCTTTATTCTTGACCAGCTTGACATTAAAAGTGAGCAAAATATGAAATAATGCTCTGTGAAGTATTTGACTCGACGCTAAAAGTAGTTTCAACGTATGACTTTTGCAATTTATTCAAAAGTTGAAGTTTTGTTAGCTGAGCTCAAAAAAACTTAAAAATTACCAAAGTTTTTTAAAGCCTTTCGATAGCTATCAAAGCTTTCCCACGACTGTGAAACTGTTCAAAAGTTTTGGTTAAAACTCTATACAATGTCTTGTTAATTTTTTATTGAGCAATAAAAATCAACAAACCCTAATTATTAACTTTGAACATACATAGTTCATATAAAATTAAGTTTTACATCAAGTTTTTGTCACAGTCTCTACCATTTGCGAAATCTGTGTTCAAAATACTGTCTCTCGTTTGTAATTTGGCAATAAAACTAACTTTTCCTTGATTCCTTCTGCTTCATGTATTTTCCATTGTCGTTTTAGATTAAACCATGCCAATATGATGTAATGATTGAATTTCATTGAGTGATTACTCCATATACGTCGGGTTGATCTATTGACATTTAGAGCCAAAAAACAGATTATGTCGTCGACTTTAGAAAGGCTTGCTTCAACATGCAACCAGAGACATCGAATGCACAAGTTGAAGTCATTGTATAATTTTGAACTTTTTGTTACAGACATGCCTCATTGTTCAGCTTGAAAGAGCTGAACCTCTCTTACAGCAACATGGACTCTGGTAGGCCTGTTATCATCGAAAATCTGGATGCATTGGAGAAACTTGACATGGGCTTTTGCAACTTTCTCAATTCGCCACTCAGGTAGTACAGAAATAGTGTAGCCAAAAGGTAGCATAGATAGATAGCAGGGTAGATGGATTTTACATAAAACACCTAAATTAGAACGCACCTGCACAATTTTTCAAAAATCTTCAATTTTGACTGTGAATAAACTCTATAAATTTCAAACTCTCATCGCGTCTCATCAAATATTCTACAGCCTTTAATCACATCGCTTTCATCAATATCCCACTTGCTGTTCTTTCTTAAATCTAAAACTACCTCCCTCTAAATCTGCTTTGGGTCAATGCATAATGTCTTACCAGCAGTCAGCACAATGGAAAACTTTGCTTGATGAACTGTGTAGGGTTGTGAGTAGGCCCACTTTTAGACATGCCCTCAAGCTGTACCTGTTGAGCAGAGACTAAATAGTTTCTGGCTGCTCGCTGTTAACTTGTGGCCCAGCGCCTTGACTTGCAATGCTACTGGGCAGTGTTTACTTCATCATTATTTCTTTGGTTGTTTTTTTGTTTTCATATCTTTTGATGAAATAAAGCAAAACAAAAGAACGCTTGCAAGATTTTGTCGTATTTTTGAACATTACTCTCTGAGGTTCCGCTTTAAATGCTTTGCACAATCCTGAATGGTCAAGTTCAAGACTTGTAAGGAGGATATTTGGTTGCTAGATGAGTAATTCCCCTGTACCTTTTGTTGTAACTTTTTTGTTTTGGTAAAACATGTGTACCTGCATGACCTACCCATGTCAGCCTGTTTTGTTTAAATTTATGATTGGCGTTTTAAAAATCAGTTTATTAGCTGCTAAATGTGTGTTAAAACAAATAATTGCTGACTTCAGTAATTACGATAGACGCCATCCATACCACTGTTTCAAGACAAAGTCTGCATTTAGCACAATGGTGCAAGCTGTATAAGTGAGTAAAAATTATCTTGCTTCAGAAAATACATAAAGTCTGCATGTGTGTGCAATATGTGAATTTAAAGAAAGTTTCTTTCCATCACAACAAATTGTCAGTGCATTCAAAAGCTGCACAGAAATATTTTGCTCAGTTAAAAAAGTATTTCGATCATAATATCAACTAGCAGGAGTGTGAAAAGAGGTGAGGTCCAAAAATTTAGATAGGGTTGGACAAAAAAACTATCAGAACGTAACTTTCTCCAACCAATGATAAAATATATTTGTTCAAATTATTTTTCTTCTCATTTATTCACGGGCTATAAATATTCGTTTTTTTAATTGATCTTTTAACACACATTTAAATTATGTGTTAGGTAATTATCAATATATAACTTATAAAGTGCACTCATAAATTTACGTATAAATAGCTCATTCCCTAATGCACCAGAAAAGCCATTCGAGTTTTCTAACTTTAGCAAATATATAAGTTAGTTCAATGGTTTTTTATGCAATATTAATAAATATAGTTGTGAAGTAAAAATATGGCAGCAAATTTAGTATGATGACCCAATTTTCTGGTTTGGTCGATGTTTGCTAGGCAAGTGTTTTTGGACAAGCACTTGGTTTTTGCTAACCCAATACTAAATTAGTTGAGGCCTCTTTTGCAACTTGCTTTGCCAGCTGCTGCAACAGGTGTTTGTGCGTGTTGGTGATCTGGTTTTGAAATTTAGCCAATAGTTTGGCAAGCCCTTTTTATGGACTAGGCAGCAATTTGCCGGCTCCTCTCTAAACATATATTGCACAAATTTGTCACATCCCAAACTGTATCGGTCAGTGTAGTGCTTGGTATGGGCCATAACTATCTAATGTAGCTTATTTTAAATTGATTGTGAATAATATCTATTCCCTACCAGTTTGACCAAAAATTCACTGTCCAAAATAAATATATTTGTGTTGGTATTACCAGCAAAACCACAAAACATAGCAATTAAGTCGTAAATAGTCTTTCTTTAAAAAATCATAGCAAGACCACTTGAAAAACAGTAAAGCAAAAACGGTAAATTACTGCTGAGTTTACTTTGACAAAATTCGATTATTTCTACCAACCTCTCTGTCAAAATATTTTTCTTATATTGAACCTAATATTGCACTTGAAAGTTTTGGTAATAAAATGACAATCAAAATCTGTTATAATTTATTTTTGTTGCCTATGGGATTAACTTGGTGTATTTCTATAATTTTGGTGACAATTCGTGAACTTCACTGTATGACCTTATACAATTGTTTATATAAACTTTTTCCCACGCGTTAATTGTCAAACTTTTAGATTTTTGAATAGAAAACTAAACTGTGGAATTAATCAATAAAGAAACCTTAGTTATTTTGAAAAAACTCAAAACTTGCACCAGTCTCATTTACATGTACGTAAGGTTAAAGTATATGAAGTTTTGCTAAAAATACTTCACTAGTTGATATTATTTTTTTAAACTCTCTTTACTATGGTCAAGTAATATACTTGTTTTATCTGCAATCTATATGAGCTTAAACTGTTGTTGAACGAAACAGGAACTAAACAAGTTTTCTAGACGATAGTTCTGGACATGAAGAAACACAATTTGGATATTTTATTTTTATTTGACTTCCTTGTAGAACAACCAGTGTATATAAAATAACATGATTTTTTTGTTGATTTTTAATGACGCTTGTAAAATACTTGATAGCACAACAAAACTGATAGAAAATAGTTTCCTTGGATTTTTGAATAAGTTTTTAAGGACGGCCTGAGTTCTAAAAAACCCCTGTATTTATTATGCTTTTATGATTTTTCTTAATCGAGCCACTATTAGCAAATAAAAGTCAGATTAACATCGCAAATAAGTTCATTATTACCTTTTGCTTACATTTCAGGTTTAAAATTGAGGAACTATATAGGAGCAATAAACCCATTGACCTTTTTTATAAGCTTTCTTAGAATTAAAAAAAAAAATTTGATCATTTTAAACAAGATGAAGTAAATAAATATATTGTTCCAAATATTTATGCTAACATAAAACAAAATCATAGCCATGGTCTAACTGTCTAGATCTACTACTGAAAAAGTCTGTTGCTTTATTTCTCTGATGAAATAAAACTCCTTCCCAATTCAAGTAGAGTATTTAACTCGGGATTTTAATTAAATTGAAACCTCTATTTGAACGCAAGATTTATTTGAACGTCTCTTATATCTGAATGCCACCTATAATAGAAAGCCTTGAAAAGGTGTAAAAAGTCACAGTGCCATTTTTAGGTTGGATGCGGCTACGATTGGGCTTTTCTGTTTTTTACTGAAAGCGGTAAATGACAAAGAGTTCACAAATAAGTACTAAAAAGATGAATATTGGAATAGGGATTACATTGCCATTTTCAATAACTATAATAATACTCCTAATGTTTATCAATAATAATTTATTGTGTTCACTGTGCGACTGCCATAGTCTTTTGACCGCATTTTTGAAAATATTCATTGTCACAATAATCCAAACTAGACCCTGATTCAAAATTTCTAAGGTCTAAATCTGCTTCATTGCCCTTAATATTTGTCTATAATTTGCATTACAATAATCTGATTAAACAACTTTAAATGGTCTGATGAACCATCAGACAATGCTACTGGATATACAAGCGTCGAAACATTTGCGCAACATAAGTAGCACAGTGTGGCTCTCGTAGTATTCATATAGTTAAAACTAGCTGTGTATATTTTCTACGGTAAAACATGTCTACAGTATATTCTGAAACCCTTGATTTGCTGCTAAAAATTATAGTTTATATGCAAATTGCACCGATTATTAAAACATCAAAGTTTAGTTGGTTGAGCTGAAAAAAAATGAAAAACTATCATTTATTTGTTAAAGCGTTTTTTTGTTCCAAAAATATTTTGCCGCTCTAACGCTGCAAAATATTGATGGAAAAACCATCCACTGCCTTGTTAATTGTTATTGATAAAAGGAAAAGCAACAAAACATAATGATTGGATTGTGATTATTCGTGGTCTTTGTAAAATTAAGTTTCACCTCACCTTCTTGTCACAATTTCTGCCCCCTGTAAAATCCGCATTTGCGATACATTGTCTCCATTGTAATTTGCAACGAAACTCATTTTTTCTTTGGTTTTTTGCCCCTTCCATTATTCAATTTGGTCGTTCTGATTTTAATTGCTCAGTATGATGTAAGTATCAGGTTCTGTTAGGTAGTTACTTCATGTACGCCTGGTTGAACGGTTGCTTTGTTGAACTAAAGAACATGAAAGTTGTAGAAATGTCTGCTTTAGCATGCAACAATTACTCTAAATGCAGAAATTGAGGTCATTGAATAACTTTGAGGCTATTATTACAGAATTGCTTCTCTGCCCAGATTGAGAGAGCTAAACCTCTCTTACAGTAAAATGAAATCAACTGGTCATGTCGTCATCGAAAATCTGAATTGCCTGGAGAAACTTAACATGAGTTGTTGCAACCTCTCCAAATCATCACTCAGGTAGGAGTGAAATAGTATCACAATAAACTTTTGCATAGGTTTGTTCTGTTTATAAACATTACTGTCTAAGTTTCTAATTTTAACCTTTTGGCAGGAAACTGGAAATAAAAATTACAGACCTGTAAACAGGAATTTTGTTTGCTGGATGATTTTTTAGCCTCTACTAATCCGACTTAATTGTATTAACATACTTGTTCTAGTGTAATAAACTCATGTCTTCCTTTGTGAGTTTACAATGTGATAGATATATTTAATGTTAGTTTATGGTTTCTTAAATGGGTTAAAACAACCAACGGTTGACTTTAGCAATGACATGAGACTTTTTACTAATGTTATCTGAGTAAAAACTGCATTTAGCAAGCATGAAAAAGATTTGCACGCAACTAAAACACTATCTTTATTTATGCAAAAAGTATGTATTTTTAATTGTGAAAAAAGGGTTTGTATCCAAATATCATTCAGTTGATCATTGCAATAAAGGCGAATATCAGAAGGTATGGATTTAGTTCAAATAAGAAAATTTCAAATTCAAACTATTCAAGCAATTATTTAACTTTTTTGTTCAAAGATTGTTGATTTTTTTTCTCTATGTGTTATACAATGTAACTATATATCTTACAAATTGCAACTATAATATACCTTACTTTATATAACACCGAATATCTAACTTATTTTCGATTGCACAGAAAGACGGCAGAATTTACAAAAACTAGAAAAGCTACATTCCACTTTTGACCAAACTTGCAAAAAATTATAAATTCCACAAAAATATATAATTTTGAGTTATTCTGAGTAAATTGCCACAAACAAAAAGGTGACCTTCCAATTTCTAATAAACTTACTGAAAAGTTTGAATTGTGCATAATATGACACTTTTTAGCATTATATTTATACCCACTTGACGAAAAAAAAAAGGTCATGCCTGAGCTCTAACAAACTAGCCAAAAAGCCTTACATTGGTGTAATTGGATGCTTTTGAAGGCTTTTTGCCATATTAGCAAAAACAAAAAAGTGCCTTTCCAATTTGCACTAAGCTTGCTTAACTGCCTCACTTCAGCATAATTAGATAATTTCAAGCGTTTTATACCAAATTGGCAAAAATGAAAAAAATGATTTGCATATTTTAATCAAGGTTGCTAGAAAACCACAACTCAGCATCATTCAATAATTTTGAGCAGTTTACACCAATTTGAAAAAAAACAATAAAGGTACTAAACGAAATTGGCACAATTAGAGGAGTGACTTTTTTCAGACCGAATGAAAAAAAATTAAAAAATTTGTGCCTGTAAAACTTAGCAAACATTTGAATGAGTTCTATAAATCTTTATGTAATACTTTCGAATATTTGTGGTTATTTTTGTTATTAGGTAAAACATTTATTATAAACTGTAATTGGTGAATGTTTTTTTGGTTCCAGTGTCTTTTTCTAAAAAGGTTCACTCGAACATACACTTGGCTTTTGCAAACCCAGCAGTAGACTAGTTAGAGTCATGTCAACATATCAGCAAAGACTGAGCCTATTTCCTCGGCATTGCACCAGGTTGAAAGTTGATTGACGATCGGGTTATTATAACATAGTCCCCGGTTTAGCAAGCTTTTTTATAATAGACTCAGCAAGCATTTGCTTGCACTTTTTAGACCGAATTTGAAAAAAAAATCTGTATCAGTGTGAACCACATCAATAAGTATAAAACTTTTTATCGGCAATAGAATTATGTAATGTTGTTGTTTGACATATGTTTATATCAGCCTACATTTGGAGAGATAGAACCAAAATAAAATTAGTTTTCTAGGTGATAGTTCTGGATTTCAAAAATACATTTCTGACTATTTTAGTCGGGAATAATTTTATTTTTATTCTGGTTTTCGTATCATCTAAGTTACGTTCGTATCTTATATGCAGAGTTTCATTTTAAACACAAACAGTGTATTGATGAAAGAATAACAAGATACCTCAGTAATTTTGATGCTGGTTGTAAATTACTGCAAAGGTCAACAGAGGTCATAGAAAATAGTTCATTGTTATTTTTAACTATTTTTATGGTTTGCTAAAGTAAAAAAACTTTTTGCATCAAAACTGCTTTTATGATGATGTAGTGACTGTGAATAAATTCAGGTCAGTTGAAGGCAGCATTTAACTTTATTAAAAATCTTTTGGTAAAGTCCATGATAGAAGTTTGGAGATTATTTAAGACAAATTAATTTATTTAATCTTTTTTATGCGCTTTCTCTGCATTAAAAGCTGAAATTATATGGCTTGTACTAGTTTATGGAGTGAACCATTTGTATTAATTCAAAAATCGTTACTTATAATGCAATAGAAGCAATGCTTCGTCTAGATCAACCACAGAAATAGGTATTTAATTAATTTCCTTAACAGACTATTTGACTTCTTGTCTCACTTGCAGGCTAATGAAGAATATGTAACAAGTATTTTTAATAACCTTGAAACCTTGGTTTGAACACTGCCTTCATTTTAATGCCAGGCTAAATAGAAATACTACAATAGAAGAAGTGTCAAATTTTGTCATACCATAATTTATTACCATGACACTGACATTTGACCATGTTGTTTCTCACGAACTGATAGACAAACAATTTCTGTTAGAGAAATATTTCTGAACTATTAGTAAAATAGATTAATCATAATGTAGCAAATAAATTATATTCTGTACTTAAACGACAAAATGAAGTATTTACCTCTGTGTGTTGAGCAATTACTAAAATGTTCTATAGTCTATCATGTTTTTGTAAGGCAAATCGTTTTAGTACTTTATCTTGTTTGCGGGGACTTGCTATATCAGAGGTATTTCAACTACAGCCATTTCACAAATGTTTAGAATATCAAATCTTTTGAACTTTATTGATTCAAAGGACTACAAAAGAGTGGTCATTTTGTTTTTTGTTGCAATAATCTTGATAAATCATTTTCATTGGAAATGCTCATGGTTATAGCAAAAATGACGGAAAACTTTCCGAGCTCAATCTGTAACACAGCCGCCGCATTTTCATGGCAACAGCGTTATGATTTGACATTTTTTACTTTATTTTCAAATATTACATTTTAACAAATATTAAATTGTCTCACTAAAAAAATGAACTTTATGGAGGAAGAGTTGAGGCGGTCATAAAAAAGTATTATTCGGGTCTAGCTGCTACATTCTATGAAAAGATTCATTGTAAATATATGACTTGTGCAATTGTTGAAATATTGAAGCATTGTCAGTGTGCGTAAAAAAGCAGTGTTTTTATCTAAGTGATTAGGTAACTCAAAATTAAACCATTACTGCAATCCCTAAGTTATGGCAGTTGGGTAAAAGTTAAAGAGACAGAAAAAAATACCAAATTAGCATTCTGTAATATGTATTTATTATTACAATACGACTGAGAAGAGTGGAACTTAGAGATGTGAAGTATGCAATACACCATAGCAGTTAAATACATTTATTATAATCAGTACCCAAACAATGTTACATCAGGCTGTGTTACTGTACATGGTAATTAGTATCCTATGGCAAATGAAATTATGATGCCTTTTGGTGGCGAATGCATATTCATGTGAAACTATTGGTTGACATTTTTTGTGAATGTTCGAGCAAGTGCGAAGTAACTTTGTTTAATTATTTTTTGACAATGTAACCAACACTCTTTAGTACTTTTATGGTCAGGCCAGTGATGCTAAAAAATTTTCTATAAATTAGCATAAATTTGAGAACCAAATCTAAATCTTTGTTTGGGAACTTGTAACTCAAAAACAAACACTTTTTGTTAACGATATTTGAACTATTCAATGTTGTAATGGCTTTGGAAGGAGCTGTCGTGTGAGAAGACAAAAGATCACTGACATTTATGTTTACGTCATTATAGCTGATTCATAATTGGAGTTTAAAAACTGCACAGGTAATAGAAATAGCCGTCGTAATTCTGATGGAGGGTAAAGTAGTTGTTCCATAAGAAAAACTGTTGATGATAATTTTAGCTTCATATCGATTGTATCTTCACATATAAATAGCAATGCAAAAAGCATAGATACATTCAATTTTTTGCACAAAACTGTCTTTTTAAAATGGTGGCAAAAAAAACTCATATTTTCAACATGTTTTATATAGAGTTTGAAGTTGAGAAAAAATGTGTTCATATCATAAAACAAATTCGAGAATTTGCAGTAAAATGGCTGGCCAAGGCCGAAAGCTACATGTAAATTTGGACATGGCTGGCAGATAAAAGGTTAAACCGGTAGATAATAAGGATATTACACGAGGCTTTTAACTACAATATAAAATGAACAAACTGAAAAACTGGCTAAACTAAACTAAAGCTAAAACTGAAAAAAATTTCCATTTTGTAAGCGTATTTTAACTCAATAAATGTGTTTAATAATATTGCGTAAAAGATCATTGCACTGATTGATAAGTTTCAAAAGTTTTGAGCCTAAAATTGCCTTCTTTGTGCAATAAAATGAGTTATTTATGAATTAATTTCTAAAAACAATAGATAAGCTATGTAACAATAATAACTCAAACTGTGATCAAAATTTATATTAACAACAAATGCCATAGCAAGAGTACTTGTAATGTATGACGAAAGAAAAATTAACAATTTTTGACAAAAGTATTCCATAATTGGATCGGCAAGTTGTAATCTGACTGTTGCTTTTGTTTTAATACCACATACATTTTTTTGACCGCAGATTTATTTTGCAACGCTGGGCTAGTTCAAATTAACATTCAAAACAGGTTTTTAGGTCAAAAAAAACTTTCATGCGTTGCCATTGAGAGTGCACGCTTTCACTGTCTATGAAGACAAACAGCCACGTTCATAGCTTGCCAATGCATGCTAAGCACTGATTGTAGCCTTGAAACAGTAGAACAGAGCATATCACAACTACGGTTGCCAATTAAAAAGTTGCCGAAACAAAGTTTACCAAACTAACTGATTGTAAAATGTGCATCACAAAGAAAAACCACACTCCTTCACACAGGTTTGTTATGCTGTTACAAGTCTTTCACTGCGATATAGTCAGTTACAGTGCGGTACAGGTTGATTATTTATTCAGCAAGTTAATTTCCTATTCACAGGTATAGAATTCGAGCAATCAGTGTTGTGCAAGGAGTTTAAACACGAACTTGTACAGTATTTATAATGTCATTTACCTACTTGGTTGCCTTGTTCGCTACCTTAAGTAAAGCTCCTAAGGGGTTTGCCTCCAAAATAAGGAAGCATAAAGCAAAATATAAATTTTAGGCTTCACCTCACACAAAACTTTGTATCGTTTCTAAAAGTATTAGATGTATGTAAACTTGTGAGAAATTTTACATCCGCTGAACGTAGTATGATAACATCGCAACATAAGATTCCATTATTCCTTCAAATGTTGAAGTCCAATAGCATAATATATCGGCAAGCAGTGGAATAGTTTACTTCTATATTGATACATAAAAATCTATCATCTCAGAAACTTTTCTTTGCATGGCTAGAATTTGAAATCAATATTATTTTCTTAAAAATTGTTTTTCTGTGACACCTCGGTACAATGTGTTGAAATGTTCCATAACATAACCAAACATTGCACATTTTTCTATAACTTTCGGCTCATTATTAGTTAAAAGAAATTGATTTTTCTTTTTCATGATCGGTTATTCAGCGGTAATTACCGACAAGTGTTTTCTTTTAATTGCATGATGTACCATATATATTAGGGCACAGAAAACCCTGTAATAATTGCATGCTTCTGATGTTTTAATTGAAATTGGTACAAACAATTTTTAGGTTTTTTTCAATTGTACTTGCCTTTGTTTGGATTGTATACCATCAGAAGAGATATTGTATTTAAATTTTAATTGATGTTGAAATTGTTAGTACTAGAAGCCACAAAAAGTTACATATGTCTCTTTAAGCATAATTAATTTTGTTACCATAAAACAGTTTTAATTAAAATATAGTTTAACAAGTAGACTGATCTTTCATTTTTAATTATCAATAAATCCTTTACATATTTTGGGCTTGTATAATTTTCTAATTCCAGACTCCAAACTTCATCTACTAGTAATCATGAAAACATTTTAATTGCTCATACAGTTATAGCTTGCAAAAATATTGGTCTCAATAGTGATATAGATGAAACAGTTACTCCGTTGATATCTTGTGACAATCATGTTTATTGATTGAGCAGTGCATGTTTCACATAATCCAAAAATAATTAAGAAAGTGGAATTGAGCCACATTACAAATGTCTGAGGGCCACATTTCATGCCAGGCCCACCTGTTGCACAGAACTGGCCAAGTGCATCATCTTTAGTAAATACATGTAGTTTTAATCTAAATTCCTCTGGTCTTGTTGTAATACTATAGCAGTATCGTGGATAATTATGACTGCTTGTTAGTTACATCAGTTCCCTAGTATAGCTTTACATATGTTAAATAATAAAATTGAAACTTTTTCTCTCATTCATAGCTACATGTAGATAAAGACCCCTTATTAATTAATGCTCTCTAGCTTCATACTTGTCAAACATTTAAGCTAATACTAAAGTTTTTCCCATTTGTTTGAGCTTGATGAGATATACAACTCATTTTGAATAAAAATATCATTTTTAAAGATTTGCTATATTTGGACATTATTAAACTTTAGACACTAAAAAGGTTAATGAATTTGTTAAACTTTAACAAGTCAGCATTGCCATGTTTTATAGCTTTGTCCTGTCCCATATAAACTCTGATTTCCTGCTGCATGGTATTTCATTAGTTTTCAGTAGTGAGGACACATTTCTTAAGAAAATATGTCCTCACCACTGAAGTCCTCACTAATAAGAAAATATGACAATAATTCAAAGAATGATTGGCTGTTTCTGTTTTCAAGTCATAATATTTTATAAGTTTCGAGGCGGGTCATACTAGAATATGTGACAAACAGTAATACTTAGGTAATGAGAGGTAAGAAACAATTTTTATGGCAGCCAGATTAATAAACAGCTTGTGGCTGTAAAATGAATTTTAACCAGATAGTTTGCCTGCTTTTTGATCTATAAAACTTAATTTTTAAAAATATGTTTTGAGGCCGCATCATGAGTTTTTAATTGTTTGAAAAAAATTCTTACTTTTTAGTAAAACCTTCGCTATAACATATCAAATCACAAGCATTAAATGTTAGCATTAACAAAGAATGGATTAGCTCGTGTGAGACCAACGTAAACAGATGCAGACAATCCTAACATTTAGCCCAAAACATAAGGGACTGTTCTTACGTTAAATTTTCTTTCAAGTAAACAGCATTATAGGTGCTAGTAAAAATCAAATTTACAATCTAACACTGGATGTAATTTCCATAATATTTCATATTTACTAAATTTTGATGCATTATGAAGATAATAAACTGTATTATTTCAACTACCATCAGCAGTTTATACTTGTTTTTATGAATCAAGCAACTTAATATCTTGTTCAGTAAAATTAGTTAAGAACTTCTTCTACCTAGTGAAATCAGGCAATGATATTATGCTTCACTTAAGCTCAGCACATTGTTAGTTTTAATTATGATAACAATACGCATTTTAAAGTTTGTATTTGTTATTTTATCAGACACTTGAGTAACATAATTTTTGAAAAATATAAATTGAATATACATGTAAAGTCACAAGACAGCTCACAACTGCTTATATTTAATGTTAGAATGAAATAGTAACCTCATGATATTTCATCTTCTAAACAAAACAAGCATGACTCACTGAAAGTTTTAGAAAATTAAAAAACGTAGTATATTAGGCAGATTCACATCTATTTTCTGTGAACAAAAATGTAAATTGTAAGTATAACCATAATTGGTGAATATGTCACATAATGTTACAAATTTGAATGACTGCCCATAATTTCTGAGCTAAAAATCCGTTGCAATAAACTGCACCTTTTTACACTATACACACTAAAAAGTTGGTGTCACTTTATATTACAAACAAGCATAGAATACTTTTTTTCATTGAATAATACTCTCAATTTTGTGGTTGTTTATGATTGTTTGTTCCAGATTTGATTCACTGACCAATCTGAAAGAACTTTATCTCAACTCAAATAAACTCGATTCTGAGTCACTTGTCGGTATGGAAAAACTGGTGTTCCTAGAGAAGCTTAACTTGAGTTCTTGTGACCTGAAAGAACTTCCATTTGGGTCAGTATCTATACACACTCAATAAACATAATTAGACCATGGCAGAAAAAAAAGTATTTCTGTGCTAATTTTCTAATATCAAAAAAATAAAATTTTAGCTACAGGTCATTATATTGTTGCCTCTTAATATTATTTCTGATTTTCTGGTATGAAGGTATATGTTTATTGTAAACATTAAGAAATCAGTTCACAAAAACTATTTCACGAGTTAAATATAAAAAGGTAAACTTAAAGACAATGAAAAGAAGGCTTTCTCATAGAAATATAACACTTCAACAAATATTTGTGGTTTTTAAAACAACTGAAATACAAGCCGATTTATGTTAGCAACCACTTTCGGAAAACCGTTTTAACTATTTTTTAACCCTTTGGCTCGGTAAAAGCCTGGTAAAAACACTCGAAAGCCGTATAACTTACTTTTCAAATTTCAATAAAATTGATATTTTTTGACATGCATAGCTCAAATCTTAAATTTAGTTCTATGAGCCAATTCATTTTTACAAAATCTTTCATTTACATATCTAGTACTGAAAAAAATACAACCATGTGCAATTGTCCCTGTATGAAATGCTTGCAAGCATTTATTTCTGTAGAGTCAAACCCTGTAACATTGCCGTGCGAGCTACCAAAACGATATTTTTCTCTGTATATTCCAAATATATTAAAAGTCTAAAAGGTTTACATCACTTCTAGCATCTTAATTATTTATTCTGATCAGACAAAAATTACTAACGATCGCAGGATCAAATAATCTTTTATTTTACCATTTTGAAAGTTGAGCCGATGTTGACTGGCTTTTTCAACTTTTATTATTTTCTAAGGAGACGCAATTTGTTTAGTTTTTAGCACAAAGAAGCGCCTCTCAGATAATCGATTCATATTGTAAATCATCGACTAATATCTTGTTGAAGATATTTAAAACATACTAGTGTTCATATCCTTTGTTTAACGTTACTAGGCAACAGTTTTGTAAAAGTCTACCAAAAGCCAAATAAATGTCATTTCCCCACACAAACAGTAAACAAAATTTTGGTTGTTTCTCCAGCCAAATGGTTAACAGTCATGGAGTTTTATTTTTGCCCCATTTCGACTATTTCACCAAGAAAAAAGCTGTCAGAGTTTTCAGTTTTACATTCTTACTTTAATATGTATTTTTTATGCTCTGGTATGATGATGCTTGTTTATTAATCGTTGGCTTTAAAACAGTAAATTTTAAAATTACTATTTTTTGTTGCATCAGGGTGCATCAAACTAAATAGGTGATTAGCCAATAGGAACATTAATCCTAAAACCAGCAATAAAATACGTTTACTGATAAATCAATGCCTAATATTAACTCTCAAATGGAAACAGATCTCTAAAACTCCCGATTTGTTTTATCTTAACCTAAAATTTAAAAAAAGAACTTGCGAGTGTATTAAAATTACACCTTTGTAGCTTTTGTCTGAGTATAACACAGCTTTCTGTAGTGTTCACAAAGCATGATATCAAAAATTGGCCATTGCCACAAAAGGCAGCAACACAAATACTAAGCTTTGTTCAGCCACATTTGCTCAATGTAGCAAAAGGAAAACTGAAGACCGCTCGAAGTGGTTTTTAAAGTGCTCGAAAATTCACAAAATGTTTTTCTAAGTAATACATAGCTATTTGAATGGTTAAGTGGAAGAGCCCGGAAATTTTAGACCTGACGGAAATACTTCTGTAGAAAGTTACCACTGTTTGCTTCAATAAAGATTTAACGCTAAATGCTTCATGTACTTAAATACATTTGGTTAGAGTCATTGAAGTGGGTTTCACATTCCAAATACTTGTTTTCTTTTTATCATAGTACAAAAATACAGTGAACTTGATAAAAAATCAGTTTATTTTTACATGATTTGATTATAATCATGAATTTATTGAAAGTCAACACAAGCGTTTACTAAATGTTCGATGCTTTTATAATCTTTGTTAAACCAAACATGTACTACTCGCAATCTATTTATCTTTCTCCAATAACTACTGATGCAGAACTAAACGATTTAAAAAAAGTTTTTACTCTCTGTATCAGCACATGGCTATGTGTACCTGAAACGTGTATTCAGGTAAACGTGCCTTTTTGCAGAACTTCTAAAAAATGACTATCATTGGTGCTGTATTTCATAAATCGACAATTTTGTAACAATCAGCTGGAAGTGGCGTTAATTAAAAATCTAATCCTATCAGTTGTTATCTATTGCTTGCAAAACATCTGCAAAATATAATAGCCTGGGCCTAGTTTTGCAAATGGTTAGAACGTCCAGACTTTTATTTAACTACACATTAAAATGCATATTATTATATCTATTGTTACCAATGTTGAATAAAAGCTCATTCGACTCAGTAGTACGATTGCTACAGTTTTCTGCCAAAACTTGCATTTTATGTGCAATAGAACAAGAGTTAGGAACGTAGATACATGGTAGCGCATGTTGAGATAGCCGCAATACATATATACATATATACATGTATATATACATATACATATACAATATATATACAATACGTATATCTATATATATACACTTATATATATATAAATATATATACAATATATATATATGTATGAACAAGTGACACAAACGAACCATAATTTTATAGCATGCACAAACAAAAAATTAATATTCAAAAACAAATATTTACATCATTTGCTCGGGTAGTTGCTTTCTGATTGTTGCTGACAATGTCTTGTGACCTCAACTTTTGTCTGTTTTGCTAGCTAAATCGATATTATTGGGCAAATACTTTTTAGCAGAGAATTTTTTAATATTTTATGCAATGCATTTAGCACACATGCTAAGAGTAAATGTTTTGCTCATTAAACGCAACCTTGGCCCTAAAACTAGCAATTCATCTACCAGCATAAATTAAAACCGTTTTTTATATACACAGTCAGTCCTTCAAAGTATCAAGACTATGTTAAACCAAGAACTACTACTAGCCTGAGGCGGTTACTAATTATTCCCATGGAGATCTTTTCAAAAAGTAAATGAAAAAACCAAAAACCTTTAAAATTGGACAACAAAAATATTAATTGTTATTAATGTAAACAATTCTTTACTAATACAGTTTTGGAAACACTTATCTACTGGTTGATTGTTATTGTGGGCTCTTAAAGATCAAATAATGTCAAAGTATTAGTCAACTGGAGGTTGATGTTACTTAGAAAGTGATGCTACATGTATGTTTTTTAACCCTTCTCTTGGGCTAGCGGGCAATTGTAAGTTGCGTTCAAATAGGGGTGGCGTTTATTTACATTTTTTAAATGTAAAACATTGAAGTTATCTATTTAAATAATACTCTTTTTCAATTTTTATTAAACATTTCCCCATGTTTTTTATCTTCCATCAAGTTTGATGATGCATGTAACTCGAATTTAATGAAGTTTTTGCAAAACATTGCTTTTGCCAAAACTTCGGTGTTTTTTAAACATTGAAAACAGTGCAATTGAAATAATTAAAGAATGTATCCATCGAATATTTTGCTCAAATCAGCTCCTTGTTTACTTCAGTTTGGTACTTTGACACAGTATAAAAACAAGTTGCTGCTTGTTAAAAGAAGCGGGTTTAAACTTGTTCAAACAATCGATTTGCACTGCATTTCTACGGAGCTTAGTTTTGTTCAAAATACAAATAGTTTTACCGGGATAATACTAGAAACTCCACTGTCATACAGCCCATCACCAAAGCGATATTGGAAAAAAGAAAAGGGTACTGATGTATACAACAAATAGCAATAATGAAAGGAAAATATTATATGTTTATATCTCTCCCCTTGCAATAGGATAAATGCAATTTTGGCCAATATTAGAAATAATATTGAATATTGATAATAAAATCTTCCCATGAGTCATTACAATAGCAGTTTGCATGTTTTGATTAAAAATTCTGCTCATTCATGGTCAGTCAAAACAATAAAAGCTGTGATAGTAGGTAAACTGTGTTAATTCATTGTAGTGTATAGTATTAATTCTTGGTTATCTCAATATATGAAATGAAGTGAGGCAAAAACCTAAGTTTTAAAAAACTCTTTACGGTAAAACCTATATTTGAATAGTAATTTTATTTAAGCATTACATCGAAAAGAATGTCACTACAAGAGAAGGATTGAAATATAGTGGCTCCTTTTTGTCCCTATTTTCCTCAGTTCTATCAATAATATACAGCCCCCAAGGATAGCTGATGGGTCTCATATGGGCGGGGTTTAATGATGGAGCTCTGTTGGGATGAACCCGAACACTGCACTCGAGCAAACAAATATGCTGAATAAAGCCCCTTGTAAATTTTCAAATATTTGAACTATAGTGGTTAGTTTATTCATCTGTTGAATTCATTTCGTTGTCAAATAAATATAGTATCCCAATATTGTCACCATTATTATCAGTCAGTTGCCATTCGCAAGCATTTGTGGTATTAATAGTCACAATCGTAAAATAGCCAAAATTCGGTTTTGTATTTAGATGTTGAGTATGAAAACTACACAGCACAGCTTTTGCCTACTGTCCCATCTTATTAGCCATGTAAAACAATGTGAAAACGATAAAATACTTTGTCATTTTATATTAGGGGTGGTAAAATATTGATCGAAAACTAGGAAAAAAAGGCCATGGTTCGGGTAAATTATATTCAACTTTAAGCAAATACTACGACCTTTACAATTTTAAAATTACTAAAAGTATGTACTTTGAAATGTTTTATTTTGCATGGATCCATCATTTTGGTTAGGTATCACCCCTACATTGTAGAAATTTAAGATTTGCTATTGGGAACCGCGGGGGCTACTGACTGAATGAGCTAATGAAACGATAACAATGAGTCGTGTTTTCCAGAACCTAACAAGGCAACGCAACCGCCCCGCGAGAGTTGTGTTTGCTCCGAAACCCAAGCTAGCACAATCCTAACAGAGCTTCATCATTAAACCCCACCCACATGGTAGCCGTCGGCTATCCTTGGGAGGCTGTATATCATTGGTTCTATTCAATGTCTTTAACTTTATTAGAAAATATTTTTTTAGAGGTACACATAAATTTGTGGAACATTTTCACCAAAACATATTCCTTCTTCAAATAATATTGTCATCCTAAAATTTAAAAGCAGCATCATTGGTTTTTTTATTTTTTTACCTAAACACCCAAGTGTTTATTTTTGCTATCATTTTAATGCACGCAATACCATTTACGCATGGTTATTCTTATAATTTTTTTTAAAAACCTAATTATGTTTGATGTTTAAACACCTCAAAAATTGAGTTGATGCCAAAAACTGTCTCAACATCTATTATCTATAAATGACTTTTTTAAGAAAAAAAAGCAACAATAGGCACCATAAACACAGCAAAATAACTAAACAAATCATAGCAATTTACTTTGAACTGTTTCTTTCAAGAACTTTTTTTTCAAATTCACATTAAATTTTATTATCCACAAAAAAACACCTTTTTATCCAAGTAGTCTGTTCACATTAAAACTGATCATATTAATTGTGGGATTTTATTCAATTGTTTTTTGTTCTCAATTTTCTAAATTTTTCTGCTTTCTGGTGTTGGGTTTCAAACTGGTCCATTGATCTGAAATCTGTGAAATTTTATTAATTATATCTAAGTGTGCTCGTAGCATGATGATATTTAGGTAAACACAAACAAAAATGAGTACCCACAGAATATTTAATTGGACTGAAAATAAAATTTCACAGTTAGGACAAAATTGTCAAAAATTGTGCAGTTTTACCAACTAACTTAAGTATTTAGAGTAGCATCCTAACTATTGAACACACATTTATCAAAACTAATGACTCAGAACAAACAGGAAGTTCATACTTAGTATCATAAAATTCTTTATTTGTATCTCAATCATCCATCATGACCTACCAATGGATGAGTCACATCAATTGTTTACCAATATTGTGCCACTAATTTTTGTTACAATAGCAAAACAAGTGAGTTAAAATAGTGGCAAACATTTAAAAAAAGACCAGAAATTCTTTGATTTAATATTCTGTGCAAAAATTAACTTAATTGATTTATTGCAGTGTAACTGTTTTTTTCTGCATTTTAAAGTAACAATAGCCCAATGTTAATTTTGTTACTTTGAGCAGAAGCTTTACACCTCTGGTGGATCAATTTTATATAATATCAGAAAGAAGGAATGTTGAGCTATTTAGCTGCAATGATGGTCATTTTGTATGTATGTTTAGCCATGAAAATGAAAACCTTTTACATTTTATAGGCTATCTTGAGAATATTGCTCTCATAATATTCGTGAATGCGCAAGTCAACATATATTATCAATTAGTTGATTTAGTGTTCATAAAAAACTTACCCTCTTTTACAGACTTTCATCATTGTCCAAGCTGAGAGATTTAAGCCTTCGCTGGAATCCGTTAGATCCTGATACACTTGATGAAATAGTAAAGCTTGAGTCACTAGAGCGTCTCAACTTGGCTTGCTGCTGGCTGACTAAGTTACCAAACCGGTTAGCCTAAAGCCTTTTCATCGATAATCACTCTACTTTTAGTAGCAAGCTGTCAGTTGCCTTTTTATTAAAATCCACATTTAGAAAATGTTGATTTTTATAAATCCTATTTAAATATTTATATTATATTTAAAAAAATTAAATTCTGTATAGAAAACTAAATCATCATTAGTTCTCCATCCAAATTAGTTTGGCAGTTTTTGAGGAAAAATATTTTGGTCATGATATCTGAAAGTGAGGTTAGATAGGAAATTATCAAAACTGAGATAAGGGCACAGCGTAACAAAAAAATGCTTCAAATTTCATTGCATGTGTTTTTTTGTTTGCATGCTATTCAGAACTGATTTTATAGTCAAGAGTCTACATATATCTATTTTAAAACTGTTCACATGGTAATACAAGATAGTTGTGTTTAAAGTTTTTAGTGGCGCAACTCTTTGTTTACAATTAGAATCACCTTAGCAACCACTATCAAATTCAGCCATAGTTCCACAAATACCCAGGATCTAGGACCAACTTTTATGCCGGATCTGAATATTTAAATTAAAAAGTTTTAACTATTTCATGTCTATAGATAATCTTTGCTACCAGTTGATGACCAAATTATTTTGACCACAAAAGACTTGATTGGTCATTGCACACGAATATGGTAACATTTACTATAAAAAATACCTTTCACCTTTTATGCAACACAATGAAACTTAATTCTAAATTCAAAGAGTTAAAATAAAATGTTTTTCATGAGTAATGCTCCATATTTATGTTAACACATACCAAGTCAAAATCACTGAATAAAACATGTTGCTGATTATGGCTACTTCATTGTTACTTTTTCTTCAGTCTTTGGTCTAGAACATATCTTACATAGGTTTACAGCAACTTCCAGGACAGCAACTTCTACAGTCATTCAAAGCAAAATGTTCTGACTTTCAATGACTAAGCATTAGAACATGCCTTACAATATTAGCTGCAGAAATATTTTTATTCATGAAAGAAGGCGACACTTCTGTTGCTTTTCAAAATGTTCTATTCAATCTACCAGGTAGCACTAAACTGTGCTGTTGAAAACATTTTTCAAGAAGGTTTGAAAGCATACAAACTGTTCATATGTAATTTTTTTGCTTTCATGATTAAGCGTCCTTGGAATAATTGACCCGACTTACTTTTTGGTGATTTACTGTCTTATCCAGAGTATTGAGCACTTGACTGAACTGTCTCAAAGTAATTTACAATCTCGTTCACTGTGTTGACTCATACTGGCTTGTTTGGGTGTTTATACTCAGTTATAGCTTTATCTTTAAGTGGATTATTAGCTCTTTTTAGATAAACTGGCTGCTTACTAGCACAAAATCTACCTTCAATTTATATATATACATATATATATATATATATATGTATATATATATATATATATATATATATATATATATATATATATATGTATATATATACATATATATATAATATATATATGTATATATACATATGTATATATATATATATTTTTTTTAATTTATGTATACAGGACAGTCTGGCTATAACTACAGCACACGCTGATAATTTTACCAATGAGGCGATGTATTAAAATATCCCTATTAAGAATTATTTTTGTAACGTGCAATTACATGTACTATATCTGAGATCAAGGCCAATTCTTCTCACGCAAACAATTGAATTGTCTCCATAGGTAGAGTTTCGACATTATCTTTCCACTCGGTCAGACAAATACACGACAATATCTCATGTTTACATTGTTATCAGTATCAAAAGGTGCAAGTATTGTCATAATAAAAGTTTTGATGGCTGGTTCTGGTGGAAATTTAACCTTTTCTATACACACACTCATGCACTCATTCGTGCACAAACTTCTATGCAAGAATTGTTATTATTAATTCTACATTTTGAAGATTTTCTATGTGATTTTCTCAGTTCGTATTACTTAAGAAATCAACAAATTATATTTTGCTGTAATTGTAACAAAGCCAACTTATTTTACCTATTACTTGATAAATGTTTCACATATTCATCTAAACCTTTTCAAGTCTTTTTACTTTTATAGTTTGTTTGACCACAAAACATTTTGCTCATGATATGAAATTCAAAAGTTGTTTGACAAACTTTGAAAACTTTTACAGTTCTGTTTATTTTTTTCCCATATTTATTTCAATTAAACAAAACGCTTTTTTCATGAGATGTAGTTTGAAATTTAGAATAGCAAAGGTTTTTATATGTTAAGTACAAACCAATTTTCTGTTCAAAGACCTTTTTATTGCCTAGGCGATGCCAGGTTGAAACAGCTAATCTTTACTATGATAGCAATGTCCAACTCAGAAATGGATTGTCCAGAGCAAGCATTTCTGCAGAAATGAATTTTATTGTTCTCGAATTGAGTTATACACTTGGAGCCTTTTGGAACTAAGTTACAGAAACATTTAAAAAGAATGTGCTAAAGAAGGTTGCATTTTTCCTTATTAGCATTATGTTTACTTTCGTGAATGAAGTTTATTACAACGGTGTAAACTTTAACGGCTTCTAACTTTGAAATAATGTTTTCATAATCATCTTTGGCATCGATTGAACATGGAAATTCATCCATATCAAAACTTTGTTTTTATTAGATAATTCTGCATCAATAAAAATGACAAACTTTTATTTGAAAGTATCATATACATGTATATCTTTATTATCAATAGAGACAATGAAAAAAACGCTTGTTTGATTTAGGCGACGTCACGCTTTATTATCTCTCGTTTGCATTGCAACGATTCCGCGAAGCAAGTTTGGGTTATTTTAAGCTTTTATTATTGAGGCAGAGTACAGATTTTGAAACAGCATTCTTGATTAGCCCAAATAAAGGTAGCTTTAAAAGCACAACAAATGCACGTGGTATTGAGTTCCCTAACTTGCTAACGCTACTACGCAAATTTAATCAGTGTGACTTAACCCCACTTACCGAGATCGCGACCTACTTGTCATTAATGAAAAAACCTTTTGGTAGACATCAGGCTGCTGGTAGCTACATGTAGAAATAGCTTTTCAAAAGTTTTTTCACGTTGTATTTCCAGAGTGTTTTGTGTTGGTATGAATACAAATCGCTTTTAGATTTAGCTTTACAATTAAGGCAGTCAGTTCTTTGTTGATGTGTTGTTTTGAATTTTGCAACCAGCTTGTCCATGTTAGCAGCATAAACTGCACTTACTTTTTAAAAATTGAACATAATTTTTTAAGTTATCACAAGCTCAAAACTTTGCTGTGTCTAAGTTATCCAGTTCTATTTACGAAAAAGAATGTTTATCAAGTTTTGGTCTGCAGCAATAATTATTGTCATTCAAATGATTCATTTTTGATGATGAACCACTGTGGTCAATGGCTTGCTGCTTGTGGCAAGTAGCAGGCAAGGATTTTTTAAAAAGAAATACTATGTGATTTTTTTCAAGAATGCTTGGTTTTGAATACAATTAGTTTTATCGAAATAGTAAAATGTTTGTATAAGATAATACAATAATAGTTTTGGTTTAATGACCACTTCTGCTTATTCAAAGTCTATCAAAAGAGTGAATGCGGTAACAGTAGGTAAATTGTATTGTTAGATTGTATTCAATTGTGTTGCCTACTTTAATATCATCTTATTAAACTCATTTGAACATACATAACATAACATACAAGCTACAAGTTATGAAATTTTGTTTTACTGTTAAACCTGTAGTTGAATGCTACTTTTAAATTATCACTACAGTTAATAAAAAGGGCCTATGGGGAAAGGTTGAAAAACACAGCACCACCTTTCAATCAAACAGCCCCACTAATTGACCACCATGTTGAAATTCATTGTTTGGTTTTTCTGAACCAATAATACAATGAGAACCACAGCAAATTGTCCACAAACTAGCATTAATAACACCTTGGTTGTATCAACGACAGTTCATTATTTTGTCATCGCTGTAGTGTTGCATTGGGGTTTGTTGCAGTGTACGTACGTAGATAGATTGATCTTCACAATCGCCAGAGCTACTGTGCACTCTGATTCAATCGACAAAATTTGAATCATATTCATTGTCTTTAGATTATTCCACGAATTGGTTGAACAGCTTATCTGAAAAATTGAAGCCTTTTGGTGAACGATAAAAATTTTCTTTGAAAACACCACATGATAGAGTTTCAATAATTTTTACAGCATATTGAAGACACTTTTAATCTTTGCAAAGCTTCATGGTTTTCTTTGAAAAGTTGAAAGCAGTGGAAATAGTTAATAAATGTGTTTGTTTAATGTTTTAATTCATGTAGTTCTTTTTTCATCTCAGTCTAATATTACTACACATACGAAATACAATTTGGCACAACTGATGACGGCAATGGCATACATCTCGCTTCATTGAACAGATAGTCAAAATATGTGTACAACTATCACCTCTTCACATGTAAAAGCGTTAATTTTAACTTTTCAAAAATGTACGAAGCAAGTTAAAAAAAGAAACAGCTTCTATATTTTAATTTGGCATCCTAGAAAAATGCCTCAATAAGGGAAGGGCTGAAAATATAATGCAATCCGGTTAAAAGAAATGTTTTGCAGTGTACACACTGTAATGAGCCTAAGTATTCAAAGCTAACACCTAAAAACAATATTCTATACTAGAAAAACTGCTGCCATACAGCCCAAGATCAAAGTGATATTGGGAAAAAAAGGATACTGATGGTTGAGAAATGCAATATTAGCAGTCAAATAGCACTACAGTGCAATATGATAACAGCAATGGTAGCTGTAATGTACTGGGTGTTGATGTTATTATGCACAACAAACAGCAGTAGTGAAAGGTAAAGATTATATGTTTATATCTCTCTCTCTTGCCATAGGAGAATTGCAATATTAGATGTAAAATGCACTGATATCATTATAATCAGCAATATTATTAATATAGCAGTACGGTAATAATAGAAAGCCAATGCAAAATTGTGTTTACATTTCAAAACGTCATAGCTAACAATATTAATAAGTTGTGATATTTATATAGATTTTTAGAAGATCTATTTAACAAAAAACAATGTAGAAAAATAATAACAGTAACATATTGCCCATCGTCGATGTTGTTAGTGTGATTATAACACTTCAATAGTAATTCAAAATTGTAAATAAATATTGTAATAATCGCACAAAAAGTGATAGAAAAAATATCATCGTCATTTCTTTTACTTTTACTGCTTTGAACATCAGTTAGAATACCAAAGTACTCAAAAGTGTCAAAAATGTCAGTTACTATGAAATCGGCAAAAAAATAAATGATTATTTTTCAGAACTTCTACGTTAATTACAGAAGCTTTCGGCGATTCGACAATGCTATAGACTAGTGAAATGTGCACATTGTTTTTGTAAAATGCACAGAACTTAATGGTTCTATTCTCTGTCGCTCGGCGTTTCAGTTGTCGGTCTTAATTTTGATAAAAATAAGGCTTGGCAAGTTTTAATGACGATTTTCGGCCAAATTAATCTGTCTGTTTGTGTATAATCCAATCAGATGGGGATGTTTTAAGATGTTGTCGACAATTTACAAAGATTTGGTAACATATCTAAATAGGTTTTTATGTGTTTTGTATCATTATTATACTTAAACAACTCTATTAAAAAATGGTTGAATTTGTTGATGAGAATTCTGTACCAGGGTTTGCGACATTGTTGATGAATAATTTTCGTGAGTTGGTTGCACATGCATTTATCATAAAACTCTCAAACATTTGCTCCGCTTGTGTTTGGTCGTGAGAATAATCCCAATTTGAGTTTTCTTATCCTACATGTAGTTTCCCAAAATATCACAGGCATATATGTGAACTGGAAATAATTATAAATAAGGAACTGAAAATGTAATGTTTTGAAATCAATTACTTTTATTGAAAAATTTCATGTTGTTTTTGCTTATTTTAACTATTACAACACACATGAATAAATGTACCTATCATTTTACAAAAAATAAATTTTACAAGTCAAATATAAGAGGCCAAACCAAAAAGCCTAAAAAGACAGATTGATGGTAGACAGACAGCATTAAAATTAAAAAAAGCATCATTTGGTCTGACCCCTCCTCTGATAAACCTTTTTGAAATTCATTACATTTGTTTTTTTATGAACCGATTGTACAGAGTGATCAGCAAAACATTGACAAAATGCGAGTAATAATTGAGTAGTTTCATCCAATACAGCTATTTTTTGTCATTAAGTTTAACTGTAAATTTTTTTTGGTCAGCCTTAACTTTATGTAACTTGCATAAAAAAGGAAGTGGAGCATTTTAATTGATCTAAAAGTTGTAAAAATGAACATTTTTCTTCCCCTTGTCAGCAAAGAGTTACGGAAACATTTTATTGTTTGCTGCCTATTACCTTGACTGAAATGTTTGAGTTAGAATATTCTGAGTTTCGTCTTATGTTATTTCAGCAAATATTTGTAACCCTCTCTGATATCATGTTTACCACATCATAGCAACTCAGGAAAAAGTTATATCTGTCTAAAACAATAATTTTGTTTACTCAAATTAATCAGGTTGAACCTGGCACATAAACTTGTTTTCTATAACCCGTTGTCACACTTTAATAACTCAATAACCAAAACTCTAAGTTTTGAGACTCACTTTTGCTTGGAGACTCAATAAAGATTCATAATAGCTAGTACAAATTACAGATAACCACATCCTAAAGTTTAATAACCTTTAAAAAGAGCTGTGTTTGTTTGCTGTTACTAGTCAATAGGTTCCAAGACTTTTTTTCAAGAAATTATCTACTATACACCAAAACATGGGCTTTTAGTAAGGTTGGTGTAACCGCATTGGCTGATTTTACTATAACATATAATTTGCAACTTGAACCACTTAATTTTTTCTTTCATTTGCTACTATAATAAGGATTGTCTCTGTCGGTCTGTTTATAAGGAAAACTAGAGGTTTAAATAAAATATATATGTCTGCCAGATTTTCAATCGTGAAATTCAGCTTACCGTCTTACCTGCGGTAATCAACCTCTTTGTGGCTTTTCTAAAGAATTTTCTTTCTTTCAGTACTTTGTTGGCACACTTGATTATTGCAGTTAGCATTAGTAGTTCACAGTTCACTGCTGAAGGCAAATGCTAATAATTTTCTGTGAAGCTCATAGTAAAGAAAAAAGTTTGCTAATTTTATAAGATAAGATTTTATAATTTCCACAGCTTGAGTACAATTATTTTGCTAACTGTAATAATCTTTAATTAAAAAACCTGAATGACTCTTATTCCAGTTGATTCGTCTCGGTGCTTTGCAAGACTTCTATGTCAATAATAAAGCATTTTGTGAAGTAAACTTACTTTTTAGAGATTTTTCCCAAAAAATGTTTTTTCATCAAAAGTAGCTTGTAGCTATAATCTCTCTCAAATGAAATTTCACATCTGAAGAATTCTTTAACTTTTCTACAATCACATTCCAGTTACTGTTTTATTAAAACATCCATGCACGTAACTCCATTTATGTGTAGTCCTCTTTCTCCTCCCTTAAATTCCACTATCTATACTTGGTTGTTCAACAATTCAAAAACTTGTTCTGTCAATGTCCAAAATTCTATCAACACCTACATATGAATAGGTTCTTTTGAGAAAAAGTAGCATTGATGACAAATGAGCAAACGGAACACAAAAAGATTGATTAAATATAACTCATAGTCATGCAGTTCAAACTCTTTGTCTCGTGAAATCATTTTCATCAGGGCTGAGTTTGTTATTCACGAGAAAAAGCATTTTTATTTTGATTAGTCTGCTTTTAACTAAAAATTATTTAACCAGTTTGGTGTTTTATGATTTTTTACTTGTTTCCCTGTAGATGGTATTGTTTTAAACTTTGCTCTTTATTTGGGTTTTGTCAAATTTGCAAGTTTTTTTCAATTATTCATCACAGGTTTTTAAGTTGTGTAAAATTTTGGCAGTTTACTACCTAAACCCTTCATAGGCCAAGGGCACTTGTAAATGATAAAAAAAGTTAGCGAGAGCGCTAACAAAGAACATCTTACTAATTTTTATACTTATTAATTTTATAAAAGTAATCCACATAAATTCTCCCAATAAATTGGAAAAGTTAGGTAGCCTAAAATTCTTATTTCGTAAAATTTCGCCAAAAAGACGAATTGCTTTTCAAGCATTGCTGTTTGGCGGTTGGCAGTCAACAAACAAAATTAAAATTCATTTTGAAAAACCAAAACTTGTTCTAAAGAAATAAAAATTAATCATAAATGAAGCACACAGCAAATAAATAATATAATGTCAGTAAACATGATAGTTTGACTAAAAGAAAGTTTTTGGTACCCAGTTCCACTGGTGTCTCTAGATCATAAAATTTGCTACAATGGATGAGCTGAACAAACTAGTGAAGTTATGCCTGCAATGACTGCCGTAATGGTCTATCAAACATTTATTTGCAGTTTTGAAAGGTTGAAGAAACTGGAACATCTGTGTCTCAATGGAAACAGCTTTGAAGAATATCCCTCGGTGTTCAAGAGTTTGCCAAGCCAAACCATAGTTGATATCGGCGAATTTGACTTCTCAAAGAAACGCATCGAAAGAGGTATTGCTCAGCTTCCTTATCAGCCACTTCTAGCTACTCAATCAAACCAAGTTGTTACACATTGTAAATGCACTACACCATTACTGTTCAGTAGGCGGTAATTATGCAGTACCTTACATAGTTTTAATACATGGTAAGCATTTACTTATTTATCAACTGTGCCCAAAATGCTTATTTTTGTATTACCATCTATCACACATTTACTTCTATTATACCTGAAATCAAACAATTTATGCATAATGTGAATGTGCAATCATCAACCGTTGAACCCACAGGTTTATTGCAGTGGCACATTAGTAATTGAGTAATTGATGTGGATCAACTCAAATTTATGGTTTTCCAATCAAATGTGCTGTTATTTACTTGTTACTGCACATTGCTCTTGGTTTTCACCACAATAGCGGTTGTTTGACAGTTAGAACTAATAAAAATTATTAGGCGCAAAGCATCAGGTTTCACTGCACCAATACTTACTATCAAATAATCTAATCACAAATGTATTGTCTCAATAGAACGATTGTGTTAATAGCAATAAATTTTAAAGAAATCAGCTGCCTTCATGGTCTGTTTGAGACATTTTAGCTGCTGCAACAGGTTGAACACATTCACTACTGTCACTTGCACCATCACTTCACACCTCTAAACAGCCTTGATAATGTCTTGCCTGCCCTTGTACAACAACATAGATCACCAACTGCCAATAAAGCAGATAAACTCCAAAATGTTCCAGATTAATTTTTGATTATTGCATCAACATTTTGCTGAAATTATGAACCAGAAATTATTTCTTTCATTCACAATTCAAAGCGTGATAGCATAGCTTTTAACATTCATGAGTTTTAGCTTACAGTAGAAGAGTCTAAATGTCTTGCTCAAGTGAAAGTGATTAACAACGGGGCTCAAATACTCTTGGTTACAGCATGTTATTTAAAATTACTACATTTTATCTCAAATAATAGACCTAGGCTTTTCAGTTGAACCACACAAAAAAGTGGCTTTCTTTTGAACCTGATTTGGCTAAAGAGAAATTAATGTAAATAAAAACATCAATGTTGTCTTTTGATTGCATTCATTTTTGTGCATAATATGTCCATTAAAAAAGCTGTATTATTGCTTCAAAACAAACGCTTTAAGCATTTGAATTTAAAACACTGAGGATATGACAGAAAATATTGTTGACACTAAGTCTGTAAAAAAATGAAAACTTATTTATGTGTATGCTATGTTCATCTTAGCGCTAATTATAAGCATACATGTACATATAATTGAGACTCAAATATCAGTATTCCGTTTATAATCAGCAGTTAGTCATTGATTCAGCTCTCAATAGTCCTACTGAGGCACTTAAAAGTAGAACATGCTTGTTGCATTGAAATTTGTTTAAAAATATCTGAATCTTATATAAATATAGATAAATATTTCAGACATTTTTTAAATACCGATTTCAAAATATTTTGAAGTCCTGATAAATTCCGCTGCGCATAAATGTAAAAGAACACATCAAAGAAACTGATCTGCTACTGCAAGAGCCAGTACCTCCACGCTCAGTTTTGGCTGTCCCCTCATATTTAACTCATTCGCACCCGACTAATTTGTAGGCGATTAGCCTCAGATACCGCTGATTTTTCTGGAAGTTGCCATAATTCAAATTACAACTACAGGAGACAGACTTGAGATAATTTACTCATTCAAATTTCACAAGAACCAGCCAAGTCTTTTCTTTCAAATTATATTATATTAATATAAACAACTCATATCTTTTTTATGTAAATTTGTGCCTTAAAGAAGGTAGTTTCAGAAAATCTCCAATTTCGAAAAAATTGTCATTTGCTGAAACAAAGTTAGATTTGCACCATAAAAGTTGCAAAATATACAAAGTTTGACTGAAATTACTTATTTATTACACACAATACATAGTTATGAGTATTATTGATACATATTCAGTGAGTCATGAACATGAAAATCATGAAACTCTAACTTTTCCTCACGAGTATCATCATTCAAACAAAAGCATAGCAAATCTATATGCCATTATAACTCAAATTAAACGTCATGAAAATGTTTCAAATAATAAAAATATGTTCAACAAATCTGTTCTTGACTTTTCAGAATTCATAGAAAGCTCTAAGAATCAATATGATCCTATCGAAACTGAAGGATAACGTTAGTCTGACTGCGGCTGGCAGCCTGAAGATTGCATTTTTTTAGCATAACGATTCAAATTGGCAGAATTAAAAGTTGATAAAAACTTAGAAACATTAAAAATAATGTTTTAGTTTAATTCATGCAGTCTTTCAATGTCTTACCACTTCTGAATCTGCATATTTACTTCTGGAGTTGAAAAAAATTATCTCGAACGATAGAATTTCAAGTTAGCACGGTGATTTCCGGTTTTGGTAGATATTGAGATGGGTGTACTAATTTGGTTATAGCTTTTGCCAGGGACGTCATAGAGGCATAATTTAAAGTTTCTCTGATTGGCCAGAAAATTTTCTTTCTAACTAATCAAAAACTATTTTTGATAATTTGAAAATAACGATGCAAGGAGTCGGTAGATATCAGATGCGAGTTAACTCGCGTTGGGTGCTTAACAACATTATAAATAGGCAAGTTAACTCGCGCCTGGGTGCGAATGAGTTAAGTTTGAGCAGCACTCAAATCTTACATTTGTGTAAGAGTTGGGTGAAAGTTAAAACAATACTTGATTCCGCATAGGTTTTACATAAAAATTGCTGCATTTATATGTACAGGGTAATGCAAAATAGACTCTAGCAAAACTCTGATTGCACCGATACTGCTTACCGTGCAATAGAAAAAAGTTTTTAGCGCACTGCGTATACAATAAAGAATTGTGTAGTCGTAAAAAATTGCAATGCAATTTAATGCATTGTATTAAATGTAACTGACCATATTTGGACTGGACAGTTGTATAAAATGTGAACCTATCCGTTTTCTCAAACTCTACTTTTAGAGGCTAGTTATTGGAAGTTTAACCAAAAAACCGAAAATAGTATTTCATACTCTCCAATATTTCTTAAAAATATATTTTTATTTGAAATATTTCACAAAAATCTTCATGGTAAACGCCGACTTTATATGTCTTAATTTCTAAAATATCCATCCAGCAAATATTTCTCTAATTTGACCAGACTCCCCATTTCGAGAGGTGCTCTGGCAATGATGCATACTTATCAAGAAGGTTGATAGGTCATATAAAAACTATATGTAAAAAAACCATATAAGTTTTGTGCTACACATAGATATAAACATTATACTATATACTTGATTCAATATAGTTATTTTTGTAGTGTATATGTGTATGTGTATACACATATACATATATATTAATATATATTGGTGTGTATGTAAATACATTTTTATATTTCATGATCAAAAAACAAATTATGTATATTATTACTCAACATATCTTTGTAAAAACATCTTAACCTCTAGCTCTTCTCACTTTTATATAGACCAATAATCACACATATAACCAAGACCAGAAATATTTTATTATAGTCAATACTCAGTTACACTCTAAAGTATGGCGTAAACCAAATTCTGATTGAATATCTTCCATTAAAGTTTCCATGGAAAAAAAACTGACTTAATGCACTTTTATTTCTAGAGTATCCTTCAAGCGGATCTTTGTCTACTTCAACCCAACTTCCTATTCAGAGAGGTTCCCTGGCAATGATGCATACTTCTACAGAAGGTGGCTAGATCATATAATAACTATATGCACCAAATGATATATATATATATATATTTATATATAAACATATAAATATATATGTTATATATATAGATATATATATATTATATTATTGGTCTATATATATCATATTTAGAAAAAATATATTTTTTTTTGGTATATTTATATTTAGGTTTACAAATTTACATATACATATACACACACACACACACACTCTCATGCTCACACGAATGCACCTGCGCATGTCCACACACACACGCACGTACGCGCACACACACGCACATAAACACAGACACTCACATGCACACTCACATGCGGACGCAAACGCACACAATAAAACTACTACCAGAATGCCTAAACTTTTGCACCATAGTTTGGTTTCAACTGCAAACATTTAAGATTTTTGAAGCTCGGTTTTGACCTCAAAATGTGGACTTAATTATCTATGTAACAGTCACAAGAGAAAAAAACACAGTAGCTTTCTGCTTAACTTTTTTATTTTCATGTTAGTCAATAATTCCAAGGATGAGTAGCTCTATATTTTTTAATTCCTTTTCAGATTGTAAAGTTTGCCTTGGTTAGCTTTTCCTAGTTAAGGATTCTGTTTAAATTTGTAAAAATGCCAAATTTTTTTCCATGATTCCAGATGAGATCTACACTATTTTATTAAAATATAACACACAGTCTTTTTGAATACTTTTTTATCAAAATAACACAATTAATATTGTTTCCCTAGATGTGAAATGATTAACAAATTTTACATTACACATTAATTAGAACGTATCTTTTTAAACTGTGTTTAGAGCTAGATGATTTTCATAGGAAAAATACATCTGATTGTGTTCAACAAAATTGGAACAATTCAAATAAGACTAGATTATAGTTAACTAAGTAATTATTTTGAGTTTAATAAAGCAAATTTAATTTTCAATTTGCTTTGCTACCAATATTATAGTGAAAATACATTTTTTGTTCCGAACGAGCATTTACCTCAATACTAGCCTCCACTGTCGCTTTTCATATACTTGAGCATTTAAAGGCAGTCAAAAATATATTTGTACACAGTTATCTCAACGTTTTTTTGTAGCTCGATGCAGTAACTACATTTAGTAAAAGATTAGAGAGTATCAAGTAAGTTTTTTTATATTTTGAGGCAGTGCTATGTTAAGGCATGACTGAATATAGATAAGTATATTTCTGCAAAGAAAATATGCACACAAATATTTAAAATTTTGAGCATTCCTGTTTTTGACCCAATCTGGTTTTGATGCAAAACTTCAAGATTCTAATGACTTTGCTTATGATAATATCCTAATGTACTAAATTTTTATGTTAAAATTGTTGATAAGAGGAAATAAATGATCTGGAAAGGTTTTAAACCATTTTTAGACAGCTTTAATTATTGAACCTATTATCATGAGAAAAAGGTTTTGGTGTAGTTCAAATAAATTCATGAAATTAAAACAAATGTTAAAGTGCTTTGAAGTAAGTGTGGAATAATTGGCTAGAAATGGCTAAATAACATCTGCTTTGTTGCAATTTGAATAAAAATTTGTTTAGCAATGATACAATTAATACAAGCTATATCTAATAGCTATATATAATATATACATATTTATTTATATATATATATTTATATATATTTATATATATTTATAGGTATGTGTAGACATGCAAATACAGCATAATTATAGCAAATCTACATGTATAGCATATACATTTGTTATCTACTATATAAACAGCAATCGTTGTATGTATATGTGTCCGCCTTATAGAGTACCATACTTTTCGGACTATTACCCGCTACTAGGTATCTAGGGTGCGTTAACGGGAATCTCCGGTTAGTAGACGCCTCTATACATAACCTATTCATTGTTTGCCATTTTCACACAAAAATGACGTAGTAATTAAAACTCTATGGCTTTCTTTTAGCTTCATGACACGCAATGCTTTTTTTGTCCTCGACGTATTAGGGCCAATTGGTTTTCGAACAAACAAAATCGACAATAGACTATCTTGATATTAGAACTCGGCGATTAAATCGGCTAAAATTATTAAGCGGCTAAATCGCTGTTAAGATCACTACTTTTCACACCGACAATGGCATTATCTCGAGTAGGAGTAGCATCCAGATTCCCTAACCTTCGATCAGACAAAGACACTACAATATTTTATTTTTTACATAACATATCGTCATAAAAGTATCGTCGTATTCATAGTTTTGATGGATAGCTATTGGTGGAACATTAACATTTTTATACACACATTTCTACGCAAGAATTGTTATTATTAATTCAACATATTCACAAAATTTATTTTGTTTTCTCAGTTTGTATTAATTGTATCATTACCGAATCATCTCATTTTGTAATCGTAGCAAAACAGACTCAATTTAGCTATCACTTGCTAATTATTTCACTGGTACATCTAAACTATTTTATAGTCATCTTATTCTTAAATTTATTTGACCTGCACCAAACATTTTTCTCATGGTATGAAGTTTGAAGGTTACAGTTGTTTGACAAAGTTTAATAAACTCTACAGTGGTTTTTATTTTCTCTTTATTTCAACTACACAGAAAACCTTTCTCATGACACACCTATCATGTTTTCTCATGTTACTTATGTAGTTTGAATTTTAAAATGGCAAACTTTGATATATATGTTAAATACAAATATATTTTCTGTGCAAATACTTTTTTTTACCCAGGGACAAGTACAGCTTATGGTGTAAAATGTTGAAAAATTACTTTACCAAAGTTGTTTTCTCGCCTTTGAGCAGATTAAAATTTACACTATTTCATTTTGATGGGAAAAACTGTTTTGGATCTCGAACAACTCAGTTTTCAAACTACCTTCTGGAACTGATTATGTTCGAGAACTGAGGTTCCACTATACGTTATTAAAAGTAATAGGTCACTGAAAGTCATGAAATTTTAAATTTACATTGGTTTGAAAACTTTTACAGTTGTTTTATTTTCTCTCCTAATTTATTTCAACTACACAAAACACTTCTTTCTGATATTTAGTTTGAAAGTTATCATGGCAAATGTTGTTATATGTTAAAAACAAATCAATTTTCTGTGCAAGTACTTTTTTTACTACCCGGGCAATGCTGGGTAGCACAGCTAGGCTTGGGGCCTTGGCGTCACTCGGGGATGCGTGGGAGACCTTTTTTGCCCCCAGTACATCGAGAGTTTCCAGGTGCGGCTGTCCGAATTAATGAGTTGGCAAGTGCGAGGCGATTGATTGCAAAGTGATTGAGTGCTAGGTGATTGGTTGCGAGACAATTGTTTGCGAGTGCAAGGTGATTTACTGCAAGGCGAATGCGAGGGGATTGAGTGCGAGGGATCGATTGCGAGGCGAGTGCGAGGTGATTACAACACGATTGCGAGTCAATTGATTGCGAGGCGATTGATTGGGAGAAGAGTGCAAGGCGATTGATTGCGGGGCGATGGGTTGCGAGACGATTGGTTGCGAGTGATAGGTGATCGATTGCAAGGCAAGTGCAAGGCGGTTGATTGCAAGGCGAGTGCAAGGCAACTGATTACGAGTGCGAGGGGATTTATTGCGAGGCTAGTGGGAGGTGATTGCAAGGTTAGTGAGAGGCAATTTAATGCGAGGCGATTGAATGCGAGGAGAGTGCAAGTCGATTGATTGTGAGGCGGGTGCGGGCCGATTGATTGCAATGCGATTGATTGCTAGTGCAAAGCGATTGATTGCGAGGTGACTGCAAGAATGCGATTGTCAACTGCTCAGCGAGTAAAGACTGGTCTGTCGAGGCGGGAGCTCAGCGACAGATGTGCGCAATTGTCAACGGCAAATATAGACGAAGGTGAATGGATGCATGAATCTAGACACATGAATCTAGAATATTTACTAGATTTTAGATGCATCTAGCTGTAAGACAAATAGCAGATTTCCATTGTTCTCCCCAACATGGACATGTATATGTGCATACATTCTTTAATCAGGACAACTATTTCAGCAGACTGTACATTTGGAGTTGTTTTACAGTATAAAAAGAACTCTCAATAAACCTTATGCTGCACGTGAAACTGTTCTTGTAGACAGGTAATGCAGCTAGTACTCTATATAACGGCAACTTCTTAGCCATTTTAAATTACGGAAAATCTTTTAAAAAAAAGAAAAGCATGCTTTCGTCAGATAGTAGTTTAAAAAACGTTTTGTACCTTGAAACAAATACCAAAACTTTGTCTGATTTTGAGTACCACTGATATAGTGTTTTTAATTCGCACCAGCATTTTTCCTATTTATCTTACACCTGTAAAATAACTTATCCACTATTATATTCCGGTCTGTCGCTAAATGACAATGTTGGCTGACAAGGTTGCAATCGACTCGTGATTGTTCTCTCCTTTGTAAAAGATGATTTTTGCCTTCAGGCAATTACTGCATATCAAACAGTTACATAACCAGCAACAACACTTGTAACACGTCATCAAGAAAGTGAAAATACAGTGTAAAGGTTAAAATCTGAGCTTTGGAAGTAACCAATCTAAAGCAGCCTAATCTGAAGTTAAGTACTGAAATATTCACATGACTTTGAAAACAATTAATGGCCTCCTGGCGTCAGTGTAAGTCCTAGATTTTTTCAAGAATCATATCGATCAATAATTTATTTGTTTTGTATTTTCACTTTTCAAAAGATACTTTACTTTACTCATGAACGTAGTGAAAAGTTCACATACATAAATTTTAAAATTGTGTATATGATGTATGGAAAACGTTTTAAATAATTATTTTTGCTTTGTAGGCTTATATACAAGGATTTCTGGTAATTAATTATGAAATACTTAAAATAGGTATCATTGAACCTGCTGGAATCATAGATTATCAAATATTACGAGTTAAGTTTTATGTTAAATGTTAATGTTAAATTCATTTTTTTAAATTTGACGAGGTGTTAGAAAAACACACCATCACACTTTATTGATCATCATCTCTAACAAAGCATAGTTTTAAGGCAAGGGTAAAAAACTAGAGATCCATAGCGTTCCAATAAAAGTTTTATGGTAATTGCTTTTCAGTATGCAGTAATTTAGCTGTTCATAACCAATTTACTTTTATGGCAACTGCTTCTAATGAATGCTGTTTACTGATATTTGCCGTACATTTGCCTCAAATATACCATTAAATTACAATCTCAACAAGACATACATACTTTGAATTTGCGATTGTCAACAATTGAATCTACATGAATACTACAAATGCACTTCAGTAAGAAGTTGATAATGTTGATTAACTGACAGTGCTGGTTTTCTAGTGTTTTACTGTAATTTCACTGTTACTGCACTATGCTTCAAGTTTTCACTACAATAGATGTAGTTTTAAATTTACAAAGGTTAATTACCTACACAGCTTTAGCTTTGACTGCATCTACTACTTTTGATCAACTAATCTAATCGCAAATGTTTTTTTCTAAACAAAAAGAGTGTGTTTGTTATGTTTCATGTTAGAGGAATTGGCTGCCTCCTGGTCTATCTGAGAAACTTTAGTTACTGGAAAATAGTTACACACCTTCACTATTTTCACTCGCTCTCTTTGTTCATTTTACGAGATAGTCTTTATAAAAGCTAACATCGGTAATGGTGCAGAAACATGGAACACGGATCGCAGATATAGAAGATTGTCCGTCTTTAAAGTTTGCTACAAGAACTTTGATTTATTAGGTGATGATTTTGCTAAAAATGCTAAACTTGAGAGTTTAACTTTTACACAGAGTTTTCACCATAGTATCATGGTTTCAAAAATTTTAAAATGTGATTTATGATGAATGAAAAGAAAAGTAGTAATTGGCGACCTTAAAGTTAGTAGTGAAACCTATCAACAGCAGGACTCAAATGTTTTTGATAACTGTATGTTTGATAGGAAAATAGGTATACGGCTTTTGGTTCAAACAAAGGAAACAATAGAGTTTTAGTTTGATTTAGTTTCATTAGAGAATAGAAAATACTACCAAAAAGATAATTTTTTTCTCAAATACATTGAGTCTTTTGCATAACCTTTTTCCAATTAAAACAACCTGATTAAAGATTTATTACTCAAAAATTTGAATTCCAAAGAAAAAACACAAAGTGTACGGCAGCAATTATATTTGGTAATGGACAGCTCTGTTATATAGATAGCTGTATATACGTCATGTATATTTGTAAATATTCATATATTTCTGTTTATGAACACAATATATATGCATATACATGAACGCATGCACGCACACACCAGCATGTATGCTACATACACGCCACATGCTTTTCCCACTATTTACGGGCATCAGTGCAGCTTGGAGATAGCCAAGAAACAATTCCCATTGTTAATAAGAATTAACTCTCAGTCAACAACTTATTGTATAAACTGTGTAACCTTTATTTCAACATCTGGGTTCTATTTTAACCTTTATTTTATGGCGTTTAATTAAAGGTGATGCAAAATAAAAGTGTGATGTTAAATTTTTCAACTAGCTGCTCAAGATTTTATGAAGCTATATTTTATATCACAGATGATACATAACAAATGATATTGTAACATCCTGTCTGAAGCTATAATACAAAATTGCTTATTAAACAATAAACAATAAAGTAGCAACCGACATACAACTTTAATACAACAAATATGATGTGAGACTTATAATAGAAATATAATCATGATAGCTGGTGAGTTATAAAAGGTTTACTGTTGAAAATCAAATAAAACATTGCAATTACAACAGTCCTCATCATTTCCTAAAACTTGCTCATCAGTGTTGAGTAGTTGACTGTCATTCTATTGACAATTCTGCCATAAGCCCGCTCTTATTGAAGGCATTCTGGCCCAGTCTTAATTAAGTCGTCTGGCATGAAACAATGAATATTGCTTCTTTCAGATCTGCCTATAGTATTGGTCAGCCAACATATTTTGAATGATTTGACGATTAGCATTTTTGGATTCGTGACTATTTGAAATGACCATCAAAATCATTACTAACGGTTTCGTAGCTTTTTAAGGAAGTTAAATAAACAGCTCAAGTGGTTGGAGGCTGGTAGTTGGCTGTGAGGTAAATGCAATTAATATTGGCCCACCAAGCTCGATATTTTACTGGTTGTTTAGTGCCATATGCCTAGTTAGGCACTTTTATAACCAACTAGCATGAAGAATGTCGAAGTTTTGCTCAACTATAGATGGTGCTCAGATAGAGATTACCTTCAAATAAAAATGACTCTCAAATACAGGTTTTAGAGTAATCAAAAACTTTTTACCCTAGATGGTCTGTATTCTAGTATGGTCTCAATTATGTTTTAAATTTTCCTCTAATATAAACAAATTTTTACAAATCACAACAATGGAATTGTGCACTATCTATTTTAGAACAAGCTAAAAAATCTGGATCTCGCACATCTAGGCTTCGCAGTTGGAAGAAAGCGGTGACAAAGAGGTTTAGCTCTACAAAAGGTGACTGGTTCCTGCAGATAATATAAGATATATATTGAAAAATATATATATATATATATATACAAAATGAATAGCCTTTGTTGCTTTTGCAGTGAAAGAGCCGTTTGACAGAAAATGTATTTTCAGCTTTGGCAATGTTTAAAATTCCAACTTTGAAATTTAATAATATGAAAAAAGGTTTTGTGGTTAAAAGGTATTGGGAGAAAAAAATACTGTAATGGTCATCAAACTCTTTCAAAATACTGTAAGTTTTTAATTTTGCATAATGGAAAAAACAAGCTGTTGAAAAGAAATTAGGGACAGGATATAAATGTAAAGGTGTTTAAATGTGAATGTGAAATCATTAGCAAGTATTGGCTAAATATAGTTTGTTTCGCTATCATTACAATAACAAATTATAAATAATTGGTATAGAACAGTATAATTTTAGAGGGTTGAAGTGTTGGCATAATAAGCAAAAACATTGTATAGAGGGGTATACAAACTCGTAGCAAATATGTAATGCAAACAACTCCTGGTACAAATGATCAAAACCATCATCATAAAAATAGTGACAAAATATATTTCAACATTTGTACACATAGTTACCTCAAATAGTTTTAGTGAAATTTGTGTTTACGATCTGCAAGCAAATGTAGCATTACAATGTCATATGTAAAGTACGTACCGGTCCGAGTTCTTATCTTCAAGACGGGTGTGTAACATAAAAGCTGAATCTAACTTGAATTAATTAGGCTGACTAAACACATACCTACTTGCAGTTGTAGTATGTATTTTGCTAAGCTTCAACTTTCAATTGAAATTTTATCACATGTTTATTTGCAAGTCCTATTTCACCATAACGACTATTGCTGAACTGAGATAGTGAGCAACGTATATCCAACTTTCCATAATTCTCAAATATCTCTTTCCAACATTGTGAGATGCATTTTGGTAAAAAACGTATCAAATTTTTGGTTATTTCATCAAAGTCAGTACAACAAGCACAAAATTGTATAATTGAGAAAAAAACTTTGAACGCAACTTCGCCCTAGTATAATGATGAAAAAGACTGTCCCGTTTCATATAGTTGGGCAAAAACAATTGGTTGGGCGGAGGATAAGGTGATCGGGAGAAACCACGCTCTGTCAGGGATCATCAGGTCCGCGCTGGAAGTGAGCATGTGCAACCCCCTGTTTCCTATGAAACAGCCAAAGTCAACATGGGACCACTTGAGGTCAACCTGGTATTATCTGACTTTCAGGGGTGATGAACCAAGGCACTACTAGTCGCCAATAGGAATCAAGTAAGAGCCGGACAGAAGTTGCCAGGACCGTGTGTAAGATTACCGGCCATACGGGCCGGCACCCTGTTTTCATGCAAGCCCGGGCCGGCACGAGGTTGGTGGAGGCCACCCTGGTACCCAAGGCATTGGCTCAGCAAACTAACCAGTTCGCTCAGCTGCAAGGCAAGGGCAAGAGTGCTGTAGCTAGAATGTATCAAGCACTTCTGATCCACACAGAAAAGCATTTGGAACAGTTGGAGTTGCGGAGCAAAGAGCTCAGGGTTTTGCATCGCAAGGGGAAGCCTTGAGAATTAAGCAGGATGGCGTGCTGGAAGCCAGAGTGTCTTCTCATGGTAAAACCCGGTAGTGTGCTGTGTGCTTCTCGGCTATGAGGCAGCCAGTTATTTAGTAGGCACATGTCATGACCCACGCTAGGGTAGGGAGGGCGGTAAGCCAACTTCAGCATACTTGGTGCGGGCCCGGACTAATAGCCGTTGTCAGCCGGTTAGTACGAGTCTGTGAGGTGTGCCAGACCGTCAAGAACGAAGAGACTAAAACTGCGGGAATGTTACCTGGTACACCCTTACCCCTTTACCCCGAGAGATAAAAAATGGATCTCAGTGCTCTCGGACCACTTTGATTGGTAGTAGGATGCCATTGCCATTCCGGAGAAATGGCAATGGCAATTGCATCGAATCGTAGAGAACAATTGAAGCCTGGGTGACTCTCTGAGGGCCATGTTGTTAAAACGAAGCCAGGCAAAATGAGATGAGTTCCTGCCCCACTTCATGCGAGCACATTGAGGCACCCCCAACATTGTGACATGCAAAATGGCCAACTTCATGATGTTTGGCAGGAGTTGCATCTACCTGACCAGTTAGAATGTCACCTCCTTCCCACGGAGATGAAATCAGCTAGTGACTACGTGCTGCAGGGGCAGCAGAGGCTGGAACAAGCAAATTAGGCACTCAGGGAGGGGCGGATGGAGGCTAGGAAAACAGATCAAACAAAAGCCACTGCTTGTCGCACCTAAGGATTGTGTGTGGCTAATAAGCAGGCGGCGGCAAAGAGAGGCAAACGCTAAGCTACAAGCTAAGTTCATGAGCCCCGCCAAGTCAAATCTGCCTGGCCTAACCACAGCTAATGAATGAAGTGGAAAGACAGGGCCACACCTCAACTCAATACAAGTCCATGTTGAAACCCTATCATGCCTGCCCAGAGAGCTCTGGCCGTGCTCTGGCAACACTTGAGCCTCAAAGAGGGCCAAATATGAAAAAAGCCAGGAAGCCTCAGTTCTCACGAAAAAACTGCCCAAAACATGTCAGAGAATTTTTTTTGCTCCCTTCCCAAATGATTCTAGATGAAGACCTCAACAAAATGGGAAAGGCAACTTTAAGATCAATGCCCAAAAAGAATGTTTGCACCAAGGTTCAAACTCTGGACCTGCTGCCACGCCTTCCCAAAGTGAAGTTAGAGAAGAAATAAACCCTTCCCTTCTAGAATGCCATGGTGAGTTAGCTACAGACCTGAACTCTGGACACTTAGCAATTTTTTCCCAGGCCATGGAAAACCCACTCACCGATACAGAATATCTAAATGATTGTTGGTCCCGGACTAAAAAAAAACTAGAACGCAATGGTGATTGGGTTTATAACACAACGATAGGATACGACGACCTAGCCACAGACCAGATAACCCAAGAGCTTAGTCCAGACCGCTTGACCCCACTATTAGGACAGCCTCTAGCTAGTCAGCCGTATTCAGGCCATGCCACAATAACTTAAGGAAGAAAAGACACAGTTCCAAAAGGCAACCCGCAGAACCAGAAACTCACGACAAACATTTGATTGATCAAGAAGTTAGCCGCCTTAAACACCATGTGAACCAGCTTGAAGCGTGGACCCGGCTGAATGCTCAACCCTTTTTTTATTAGTTAGATACGGCCTCTAATAGAGGGGGTCTGTGGTGGGCGCCGGGCAAAAACATTGCATTTCGTGTAGATATTCTTACATTTGATATTATGCATGCTGCGTTGTTCTTTTTGTTACATCAATATTAATTTTCCATATAATATATCACTATTAAGTCTCTGTATATTGCGGTAATATAACCATGCCAACGGATTAGCAACTTTGTTTTTACCAATTTTATACGGTTTCTACTCGGTTCCTTTAGCCGGAACGGGCAAGTTTACTGTATGTAAAAGAGCGTGCTCACTCAGTTGGGCAGATCTGAGAGCTGTGCGGTCATCGGCTAGTGGGACTTCCTTTCTATAATAATAACTGAAACAAAATCAAACACATTTTCTTTCTTTATGAAATAGTATATATCATGACAAGTTAAGGCCGGCAAATTATTTCACATAAGCTCACAACTTATCTCATTTGCACCAGATGCGAGTTAACTTGCGTATTGACATGTATAACACCGCTATGAACCCAGCGCAGGTTATCTTGCTATGGAATTTACCGAGTCAACGTATCGCTATTTTCAAAATATAGAAAACGATTTGTTATTAATTAAAATAAAAAAATTTAGCTATTCAGACAAATGTACAAATATGCCTCAATGATGTTTATGGTAATAGTTAAGACAAAATAGTACACCCGTATTGACATCTACCTAAACTGGAAATCAACATGGCGAATTAAAATTTTATCGTTGGCGATAAGTCTTTTTCTATTCTAGAAGTAAATATGCACATTCAGGAGGGGTAAAACAGTGAAAGACTTCACGAATTAAATTAAAACACTTATATTAATGTTTCAAAGTTTTTATTAACTTTGAATTTTTGCCAATTGGAATTGTTCTGCTCAAATAAAAATACACTTTTCAGGCTGTCAGCTGTAGTCAGCTAAAAGTTATCATTCACTTTCGAAAGCCTCATATTGATTCTCAGAGCTGTATATGAAGTATTAGAAAGTCAAGAACCGAGTTATTGAACATAATTTTTATTAACCGAAACATGTTTAAGACAGTTTATTTGAGTTATATTGGCATGAAGATTACTTATGTTATGGTTTGAAGAATTATATTGGCAAATAATAGTTCGAATTACATTTTCATAATTTTCATGTTCATGACTAAGTTTATATAAGGTAAAGTATATAAAGTATATACTAGGTTTAGTATATATAATATTCCCAGCTGTGTATTGTATTTAATAAATAATTAGTTTTAGTCAAACATTGTGTATTTTGCAATTTTTATAGTGCAAGTCTAACTTTGTTTCAACAAATTACAATTCTTTTAAAATCGAAAATTAACTGAAACTACCTTCTTTGAGACACAGATCTACATGAAAGAGATATGAGTTGTTTATATGAATGTAATATCATCTAAAGGAGGAGATTGGGCTGACTTTCGTGTAACTTGAATGAGTGAATTATCACATGTCTGTTTCTTGTAGTAGTAATTTGATTTATAGCAACTTTCTGAAGAATGAGCAACATTTTGGGCTGTTCGCTTAGAAACTAGCCGGGTGCAAATGAGTTAACAAATAAATACTTGGTGGTTGAAATTAATGAAATGTAACAATAAATTATAACAAAGTAATGCAACAAAATTAGTCCAGAATTGCACAGAGTGATTATTTTCAAACCAAACCGCAGCAGCTGAAGGATGTGTAAAAAAAGTTGATGGCTTCATGTCTGGTACAATCACTTTTGTGATGATAAAGATAACATAAACTTTATTTGTAGGTTTAATGAGTTTTGCTTACTACGAGCATAGTTTAAAATGCTTTAATCTTATACTAAACATGATTATAGCTTTTGTTTTCGAAATTTTGTTTTCTTTTTATTATTTTATTCTGCCTTGGCACCTTTTGTCCCATTATTGCATTACTGTCTCACTTCCACTTTGCTTATAGTTGGCCTTTGTAATTGGAGGCCTTTGATTGTAGGAGAAAGACAAAAATATGTAGTTTTTAAACAACATTTTGCAGAATGAGCCACCTTGAAGTTGTATTAATAACCGGCAGTCATAGATCAAACTTGTCCCATAACGTCAAGCAATTTTTTCCATGGAGTTTTTTAAGTGTCTCAAGTAAAAACCTATCTGGAGGTATCACAGCATAAATATTTAAAAATCTGTTTAAAAATATTACTATTTCTATCAAACTTCATATTACAGATTTATTATTTGGTATAATGCAATTTAAAGTATTAATAAACAAGCAAAACCTAGTTTTATTAAAGGATTTATCTTTGATTACTGTTGTCTTACTTAATATGCAGACAAATTTATTATTTAAACTTGTGTCACTGTTGTTAAAATAAACAATCAACAAATATTTGGGATTTAATTAAAATATAACATCTGTAAAGACAATTAAATGTAGAAAATGTGGCATATATTTTTTGACAGAAAGTTCATTTCAAACCATTTGTTACTTGATTGTTTTTTCGAATTCCTTTTTGTCGAGGCCAATAATTACAAGTTTCAAAAAAATACCAACACATTATATCATGTTCTCAAAAATGCTTTGAACTATATTCGGAATAAAAATGTTTTTAAAAGTTTGCAGGGAAAACAATGACTATGCATTTCTATTTCTAGAGCATCCTTCTAGCAAATCTTGGTTTGCTCCATCTAGACTCCCAAATGAGAAATATTCGTCGGAAAGGATCATTACTTATCCAGCAGGTGACTAGATAATATACAAAAATATATATACAATATTCTCTATAAGTATTGTATATAGAAAATATGCCCAGTTGTACTAAAATCTTTAGTACAACCGGGTCTGAAGAGTGCATCACGCGAAACTAATTTGTAGCGCAATTGCTGAAAGTTTACTTTATTCTTAATATTTTTTTTATTATTTCGTACTGCACTAATTATATTTTAAGTTTTTAGTGTAAAGTTCTCTTTTTATATGCTTTTGCACCTGTTTTTAGTTACTATACATATGTATATATATTTTTATGTATATATATTTATATATTTATAAATTTGGTTATACATTGTTGTATAAATTTATGTTTATATATTGAAATCTATATATAAATGTATATGTGTATGTATAGATATAATTATAAATGTTTGAATAGATATACCTGTACAAATATATATGTGTGCGCGCAAGCGTGTGTGTGACCTCCGTTTGCGAATGGTTCTGTTTAAGACCAAGTTTGGTTTTGACCAAAGAATAAATTCTTGTGCAAGGCAGTTTTTGACTATAAACTGATGTAAATAATTTTTATGTAACAACTGATAAAATAACAGCCTTACAATTTCTCTGCAGCACTATTTAATTCTACCCGACCTTTGTGAGGATAATTGAAATATGACTTCCTTAGTCTTTTCATACTGTAAACCAGAGATCGCTAAACATATGGAAATGTCTACTTTTCCTTATCCTTTTCCATAAACATAAATATTTCCATAATTTTATGGAAATGAATATGGAAATTTTTTTTCTTCGAAATATGGAAATTTTGTGGAAATGGAAATAATAAGGGAATGAATTATGGAAATGTTATGGAAATAGAAATGATATGAAAAAGAATTATGGAAATGTTTCGAAAATGGAAATAATATGGAAATTAATTATAAAATGCTATGGAAATGGAACTAATATGGAAATGAATAATGAAAATTTTATGGCAATAGAAATAATATGGAAATGAATTATGGAAATGCTATGGAAATGGAAATAAGATGAACATGACATATGGAAATGTTATGGAAATGGAAATTGTGACATACACACATTCCCTGCTGTAAACTTGGCCTAAAAAATCAGTTTTTAAACTGCTTTGAGATATTGATTAAAATCAAATGTCAGACTATTGTAGCTGACTGTATTCAGCAAATCTGAATTGAATCACAGAAGCTTTAACCTCGGACTTGTGCACTGTTTATTTTCAAAATATTTCTACTCTGATGAGTATTCAACAGATGACAATCTGGAATATTATCTGCCAGGATGACTTTTGAATAAAACATGTGTGGGTATGTAGAGTGTATGGGAAATTAGTGGTAGAAATGTTTTTACTGAATCCATGGCTGCACACAACAGTTAATTCTTCTGATCCGCTAATACTGGTTATCAAGCATTAGAAAATAGTTATACTATGTGTATATAACTATGTACTGCACCCTAGTAAAAATACACAAATTCAGTTACATGCCACAAACAATTGTTGATATGCTCCCACCATGTGTAGGTCTCACCAAAAATTCTGAATGCTATTTTTAGTTATAGGTATAACATGTGTACAAGCCGCACTTTCTATTTCTCTATTGGTTTAAAAAACCTAATTTAAACTAGCCATGTGATGCAATCGCCAAGTCGACTGCCTCGTTTTGTCTTCACATGGGCGCGTGTTGACTCCCGAGGTTGCAATCGACTAATTGTTCTTGCTTTTGATAGCGATGCATTATGCCTCAAGAAATTTAGTGCATAGTAAACAAGTACCAAATCAAAAAGTGAATTGAGAAATGTATGTCAGCAAACCGGGGCAAATTATGATGCTTTGTTTAACTTTGTTGTTTTGAATGTAGCTTTGAAAATTACCAAGCAAAATGCTCCTTCAATTTTTGTATCAAGGAAAATTAACTAAACAAATGAAATCAGGTGCTGGAGTGGTTACCCAACATTGACCATGCCTAAATATCTTGTTGTTACAGTACAAGTACTTGATATTTCCTTTTGTCTCCTGTTTAAAACATACTTTTAGCATTTGGGAATATCAAACAGTAATTTTTTACTGAAGGCAGTGAGTATTGCACATATAATTTGAGACTGTTTAATAGGCACACCCCAAACTATAAACCAAAAATTAAGTTCACAGGCTTAAACACAAGGACTCATGTTAGTTAGCAAAACTGGAATACTCTAAAAATGCTGTAAGATAAGCATAACCAAAAACGAGTAGTTCAATGAAGCCGGTATCGTTTTTGTATATTTTGCATTCAATATTCTAGTGAAAATATCCCCTTTTTGAAAAATCAGTTTCAAAATGTTAATAAACCGTTTCTAGAGTGGTGTTGTTCAATTTTTAAAAAATTCAATATACTGACAAAGGTCTATAATTTTTATTATTGATTGAAGTTACATGCTTTTATATGCAGAAAGTCCTAATTATTACATTTAGTTGCAGTGATACCTTTTGCTATAAGCTGATAGTTGTTAATACATAGTATCTGCTCATTCCTAATAGGTTGGCTTCTTTTGTGACATTGGATATGTGTGTTTACGATCTATATTTCATCATGGGCTCTTTAGAATTCATCCACATTTGAAAATGTGTAACAGTATATAGACCTTTACGGTATATATATGTTATTTTCAAGTATTTTCAAACGAACTTCGCTCTTTATGGTTTATCTAAAATTAGTTGATTGGTCATTTTTGATTTTTTTTCTTTTTAAGGTAGCTTTCTTTCCACAGTACCTTTTCATAAACTGTAACAATTTTTCTTGAATTCTCGCTATTTTAGGAGTAATTTATGAAGACTCTGAGTTTTTTACTCCAACTTCTGAAGCGGTGAATGGGTAAACCACCACCTCCCCTGAAGAAAACAGAAGTTATTCATGCTGCCCCCTCATATTATATAACCTCAACAACCAACCATATAAAGCATGTAGTAATCTGGCGGTAGACATGTCACATATTTAGTATGGTTGTTCCAGGATGAAATAGGTTGACTACGCAAACTTTCTTATGTTATTCAATAACACATATGTTATTGTTCTTTAAAATACTGTTATCTAAACATTCTTTCCTCGATTGCTTCAAATGTGTTGCTTATAAGTGATAATCCTGAGTGTTATTACATGTATCTGTTGAACATTTTCAACTAATTTACAAATTATGCACACTAAACAAAGCTCATATATTTCTTTACAGTCTGTGTTTACCTAAATAATTGTTTGGCTATGCATGAAATAGGCAATACACTTTAACAAACATCAAAAGGGGCTTCAACATGAAAAAAGATATACATGGTATCAGCTTTAGTTTAGCTAAATAAGCTATCTACTGATCAGGTTTTAAGGTTTGAATTAGTCCACTTAGTAAGAGAATAATGTTGAAAGGTTGTAGCAGTTTTGCTAAGTGAAGGAATGAAACAGCAATGACACTTGTTGATACATACATGTATCATGTCATTGCATATGCACAAAACAATTTTTGAAAGCGTTTCAACTTGTAGTAACACAGATAGTGTAATGTCTAAAAGGTTTTATGTTTTTAAGTCAACAATTTAGCAAAGAGATAGCAAATGGGGACAAAAGTTCATGTTGTAAAGTTTGATATGAACCAGATTTATATTATAAAAAATGCTATTTGAATTAAGTATTTTATGTCAAGTAAAAATCAAAAATATAAACAACTCACAGACATCCTTGTATTCATTTATATTTAATACCAGGTACCAACTAAGATTTGATTCCTAACACATTAGTTTTTTTCAGACAATTGCTTCACTAAACTATGGAAAGACTGAAAAATGTTGAACATAAGCCTCCCTTGCATATAAGCTATCTTTAGAAAAACAGCACAAAAATGGCAATAGTAGATGAGAGAGTGCTTTTTAGAACAAAAATGAACAACAATGAAGACAAAACAAAAATTTGTTTACTAGCTGGCCAAAAAAGCTGTAACAGTCTGTACCACCTATCATGACAAGATTTCGCATGATTAAATCACTCATTGTGTACCACCGGCTGTGTAGCGCATATCGACTCAGTGTATGAGCATGTCCAAGATCTGCTTAGTACGGCTTCTGTAGAGTTTGCGCAATATGTTTATGATTACTGAGTAAATTCCTAATTCACCTATCACAGCTGTAATTAAACATCAGGGAAACAATAATTATTCTGCATAGGGTCAATGAAGAGCACTCTTACGGTTCAGTTCACTTTTATTTTTATAGTTTACTTTTATAATTTTTTATTTGGTAAAATTTGATCGTTTGATGCAATTTAATTCTGGCAAATACTAGCCGTGACAAGCCTTTTCATAGTTTGTGATTTTTGTAGATAAATAAAATTCTTATTATTGTTTACTGAATATTGGTACCAAAGAAAAGAATTATTTCTTTTCATCAGTGAAAATTAATTTATAAGCGATTATAGTAATTCCATCTCCTCTGACTTAAAATAGCCCTAACTTGTGACGGTAGAAAATAATTCAAAAACTGATTATCAGAGGCTACCTAACATGACTAAAACGCCTCACAATGTAATTTGTAGAATTTAGCTGGCATAAAGTCATTTTGTTTGAGTAAATTGGAATTTTGCACCTGCCTTTGGCTCATTAGGCATAAGCAGAAGCCTTAAACCTATCGTATATATAAATATATATATATAGATAAATATATATATATATATATTTATATATATATATATTTATATATATATATATATATTTGCATTTTAAACTCGGCTCAGGGGGTAGAATCTACATCCGTGTCAGTTTTTGGGTGATTTGTTTATGGGTGTTCGTTTTACAATATTTCTTTGGAAAACAAACAATACAGTAAGAAATCAGAAAAAGTAGATGCAATGAGGTCAGACATGCGCAGTAGAATAGCTTGTCACGGTGCGAGCCCTGCATATAAATTAGTTGAAACACTTACATAGATAAAACAACTGGCAATCGTTCAACTGAATCAATAAGGCCTACTTTTTTATGCTTTGAAAGCTGATGAAAGTGGTAGAGACCTCAAGAATGATCTGAGTGATATGTTGTAGGTGAGATAGTGCTTTTTGGAAGAACATAAGGCTTAAAAAAATGCAAAATTTGTAAAGCAGTTTAAAGAAGAGTTATAAATTTTAAAATTATGAAACTGATAAAGATGTTCCTTTTTAAACATAAATGAATTTAAAAAAAAAATTAATTAGAAAACTTTGGTTAGATTTGTTCTGGTTTTACTAGCATAAGCTTCTAAACAATAAATCTAAAATACTATTAATTAATGCATTATAACGTAACAAAAAGTAATCCCAATGCAGGCCAAGAGACACTTGATAGATTAGTCTTAATTTAGATCTTGATTCTTTTTTTGAAACTTTAATGTGGACCAACTTAAAAAGATGCTACTTGCAGTTTTAGATTGTAAACACATCTAACTGTTAGTACACTCCTTGCCAGCAAGTCCTTGTTTTCTTCATACGCACTGGCGGGGGTCCTCCCATGTTTTGTGACGATTCTGACGACCCGACGACAGGGATATTTAAAAAGTGACAGACGAGACGACCATTTACCAATGTAGGTGACAAGGATTGCGTAAATAGGATTACTAAAGGTACGGCTGCACGTAACGAATTTTTCGTCAGTTCGGAGTTCTGGCCGAAATCACGAAAAACACAGAATTAATCGGTCAAAATTCACAGAATTATTTGAGCTGTGCATGCCCACCGAGTTCGTCGACGAACGCTTTTAACAGATTAAACAAATTATTAGCGAGCACGATTCTAACGGCTTTAGCAATTAGTATAGTCCAAGACATGTGCCGTGACACACAATAAAAATACGAAAGCATTTCAACATAAAACACACGATAAAACGGTCTAAGTCGCGCTATTTTTAGTTAGCGAACACAACTTTAGCAAATTTTAAGATATATGTAGTCCGAAAACATAATGCGACACACAAGAAAATTATTACAGAAAGTTATCATAGTAAATACGATGCAACTGACTTGTTTGCGCTACAGATGTCGACATTCTCTACCGCAAAACTTTTGCTGCTAAAAAGGAAAAATAATTAAAAAATAAACAAATTGTAGCTATAGCGTCCAAACAAAAAATGCATTCAATAACGCAATCTAAGCAGTTGCATCGTGTGTACTATGTTGATTTGCACTTATACTTTTACTATTGTGTGTCATTATACGTCTCTTGGACTATACTAATTGCAAAAGCTGCTGAGATCGTGCTCGCTAGCACGATTCTAGCAGCGCAGAATAATTCTGTGTGTTTCAATAATTTCGTGATTTTGGTTAGAACCAAAGGAAATTTTGTTACGGGTTGCCGTACCGTTACTAACTTATTATTTGTCCATAAATCACCACGGTCAACCGAAACTTCACTAGTTTTGGTTTGAAGCATCTGGCCCAGCATTTATAGACTGCCAAATAATTAAAGCAATGAAATGCCACGACATTGACAGCAAATCCGTTTCCAAGTCTGTGACTGACAGTGATTATTAAAAGCAATCTCGGTCTATTTTCAGTACAAGAAATATAGCTCTAAAAACCTAAGACGGCTGTCACTCTTCGCGGAGTAATCAGCAACGCTCCCAAACATCACTAATATGTTTGTGAAGGTTGCTGGTTGAGCCATGTTTTTGGTTAGCAGAAGTTCAAACCTAGCAAGTTTCAGATTTTTAACGCAACCCAGTGCCACCAGTATAGATATTTGTATTAAAGTAACGAATGTGAAGAAAGAGGTTGTTTTGGTTACCAATTTGAAAAAAGGTGACAGTGATTTTAAAAGTGACGACAGTGATTTTAAAAGTGACGACAGTGATTTTAAAAGTGACTATTCTGACGACAGCTTTGTGTGGTAGGACCCCCATTGGCGTTTGCTACAATACCAGCACACAGATAACTTACCTACAAAACATATCTATACAAAGCAGAATCGTGCTGATCTTTGTAAATTCTTGCAATGTTAATAGTCTCCATTGTGAAAATTTTGATAATTAATTTCATAGTTTAACTAAACTAACCTTGGTACAATAAAGACATTTGAAACTTGTAGAATTTCTTAACAAATCAGTGGTCTGGAGACATCATTTCAAAACAATGTAACCCACGAACATGATCCCTTATTTAACTATGCTTATCACACTAAAATAACCAATTTATCTCAGTCTCCCTCATCAACCAAGAATATTTTTATATACTATCAAAATAAAATGTACTAAGAAAATGACAAAATAGATCATTTCGAGTTGCTTCTTCTTGGTTTCAATAATGTACACTGATTTCATATTTTTCAAAATATAATGACACTGATTAGAATGAGTGTCAAAATTGTCCATTTTACAGCCAACACTATTTAGCTTACGACTAAAGTACGACTCTGTGAGTGTTTTTGGATGAGAAAAAAAACGAGGACAGGAAGTCAATTTTTGTTCAAAATTTTTTTGTATAATACACTGTTGGCTAAGGGATTCCCCTACTCGTACACCTAATATGTAAGTGAATGTATCTTTGAGATGCTCTTGTGATTTGTTATTCTCTTGATGAATAACAATACAGCGAAGCAAACTTTAGCATAATTACTTAAATTGATTCGTAGTACAGTAGTCATCAATTTAAATAATATATTGCTTTTTGTATTGAATCACACATGTTTTTTACATGAAATTGGATGGTACTTTAGGTATGATAGCTAAAAAGCATTTCATGTATAATTTTATTATGTGCTCCGATATATTTGCTGTTTATTCAAAATCTAATTTACTGCATACATTTGTTACGTAAATATTAACCATCATGTTACTTGTAATTATGATGTAGAAGTAGTAATGATAGCAACTATTTTTGATTCATAGACATTGAACAATACAACATCACACAAATAACCCTACAAGCATCCCCTCTTCAGCTCAGACTTAAAAATTCTACTAGTGAATATTCATGGTTCACATTCTATCAATTGTTTATTATTAGTGGTTTAAACATTAATAACAATAATACAACTAGTCACAACAAAATTTACTAATTTTTAGTCAGTGCAGATCATAAAAAACATATTTTAAATACCATCAATATCATTAAAAAAACTTTTTGACAGCAAAATACGTTCTTTGATGCAATTTCAGGTTAAATTAATTTTTTATTGAGGGGGATTTTAGGAAATCCAATGCATTACTAACTAAAAAATTCTTCTTCCAGTTCAGTTTTGAAACAAAGTACCATAAAATTTATGTAGGTTGCCTGGTACAATGTGCTACTTGCAGAACTAACATATGCTCTCAAATAAAAACTTTATAAAATGGCTGTCCGAATTGAAAAAAGAAGGTAAAAGTTTTTGAATGTTATAAAATGCACAGCGTAAAAAAACTAAAATGAATGGGCAATGATTTTTTAATCATTATTGCGGGATGACAGAAAAAAAACAAAATAAAGAGATTGAGACAAAATATGGAAAAAAAGTTGTAATGCAAAAAAAATAAAATCAGAATTACTGGTAACAACTGGAGTCAAACTGGAATCTTGCTTGAGCAAAAACTCTAAAAATGTTAATCTAGTAAGAAACCTAAGCTATAATGCTTGCAAAGTCAATATAAATGTCTTATCTTCTGTTGTGATTCCTTAAAATTACTTTAGTGTACTCCTGTAAGTGAGTTGCAGTCACAGATTCAGGATTTTTCCAGGACGACCCTTGCAAAACTGTTGTTGGTAAGCCAAGCAGAACGGTACCAAATTTAAACTAAAAAGGTATAACCTGCATCATTGCAAAAGTAATGAAAAAGCACTCTATTCAAAATTCTGTAATCTAAAAGAAAACACCACAAAAAATAAAAGTTTGCAAACCTGTTTAATCGCTGAATGATTCTAAAAAGAGACTCAGCAAAGTTTTGAAAAGAGACCCCAATGTGGAATACTCTTTTAGCCCTTTCTGGCAATATAAAAATAAATCTATTAAGAAACTTTCCACCGCAAAATTATGCAGTGTCTCTGTAAAAATTATATAACAATGTTGTTCTTACTGCCGCCCTAAATAAAAAAAATGCTTCCTATACTTCGAATGTAAGCAGGAGCTGGTAGTAGGCTAGCGAGCCACGTTGCAGCTTTTTTGACTCTCTGTCGTTCTTACTTGCATTATGAAGTTTCTTTCACAGTAATTGTGTCTGATGTAATATTAAAAATGGAGACAAGTGTTTGCTGATTGAGTTGTAGAAGATAGAATAAAATATATTCAGTGAGCCATATAGAAAGTTGAAGAAAGTGTTTTTAACGGCGGGTAGTGAAAATACTTACTTAAATAGTATGCTTCAGTCAAAAAACTGAATTAAATTGTTTTTTTACAGCAAATAGTTTCTTTGGAAAAGCATGTATAAACAGACAACTCAAACTACAATTTTTGTCAGCTTTTGCCATAACGATTTCTTTGACAAAGAATGCTTATTTGTCATACACATTTTTGAAATGTTTAAATGCCAGACACAAAGGGCAGCACTTACCGCATACTATTAAACAAACTCGGTTCCTCTGTACTTTATGGTTTTTGAAATAAATCATGAAAGTAAAACTATTGGAGATTAAGAAAAAGTATGTTTTAAACTACAATTATTTCTAACTCTAACAATACCTAGCATTAGACGGCTGAATCAAATGATAAAAGGCTTTAGAGCTACATGTGTAAAGATTTGAAATCTGTCATGCTAATACTCCATATTTTCAGGTGATTTTTACTGTGATGATTGAACAAGCCACACATTTAGAAGTACAACTATATTAGCTAAAATATTTTTATTCCGTAGGGGGTCTATTTATTGAGATAAGTAATTGTAACTTTTGGTATTGGTCATGGGAATGTTTAGACTAGTTTGTTCTAATATAGTTGTTGCTTTATTTCAAGCAAACACTGGACTTTCATAAGGCTTTATCATTGTTTGCTGTTTCCCTATTAACCTGTTCAATTTCTAGCCCAATGTGCAGTTTCCTGTGACCTACCTGATTCTGTGGAAACCTTTTGTGTGATTTACTACATTATAACTTAGATAACTTGTCTTAAAAAACCTCTGATTATTTCATCAAATTTAATAGTTATTCATTATGAATAATCAATAATATCAATAATCAATAAATTGTTAAAATATTTCATTGATATATTATTTTATTGGCCATTTTTGTACAATTAATATTATAGTAATATAAAACAATATTGCAGAGATTTCAATGTTAGTAAACTGCACCATGGAGTGTTTCAACTAATGCTCTAGTTGAATTGAATTCTTTTTTAAGATTACAGATTCAGTACTTTGTCTTTTTTGCAGTGATTTATAACCATTAACTCATTTCAATGCTAATATATTATTCAAAAGTTACTAATACATTGATAATTTGGATGGTTCACAGTTTAATAATAGTTAATTCATTTTTGAAGTTCATTTAAACAAGTCATCAATGTTTCAATTGTACTAAAATGGTACTTGCTTGGTTCAATATTCAGAGATTAAACAAGTAAAACTTGTTTGTGTGACGCATAATGGAATAGAAATATTATCTAGGTCAACAAAAATGTTAAATTATTAAAATTGAAGTTTCGTCAAACAACACTGATAAAACATTACATTAGAAACCAGCAATTTTATTCAGTGGCAGATTTATTCCAATAATTTACTTTTATTAACCTTGGATATGTTTCTCAACTAAGTGCCCAAATTTTGGAATTATAGTTGACAAACGTTCAGAATAAGACACGCCAAAATTTGAACAAATTACAAAATGAACCTTTTAAACAATGTGTTTTGAAGATGAGACCCTAAAATCGCAGTATATAAAAAAATATTTACCACAATGGTAATATAAAATTTAACTACTGCTAGAATGTAAAATTCAGAACAAATGATTATTAAATTGGTAAAATGATTGATGGTGCCTTTATAAATTTAAAAAACTGGTAAAAACATATATTTACTTTTTTTTACCTGATGAATAGTTGCATTAGACTTGACTGCAAGTTTTCATTTGCATTAGTATTGTGATAGTAACAATAACACAACAACCACAGTAACATGAATTTGACTATATCTTTACAAGAGAGCTGATCAGCAATATTTAACTGGGCGTATAAAATTAATGTTGAAAATAAGAACAAAGTACATCAAAGGAAGAAACTAAATAAAAGCAACAAGTTGTGAAAACACTCAAATTAATTAACTACCATTCGAATTAAAATTAGAAACTTATAGCTAAAATAGAGCTGCTCCAAACATAATGCAGTTACAAGAGATCATTGTTAATGGTTACATTTTGATGCAAAATTGTGAGCGTGAGAGGGACTAATGCAAATAAAAGATTTTTTTTCTAGCAATTTATCTTGTCTAATATGTTTCCTGTTAATTATATACTAAAAATTTGCAGGCAATACCAAATGCTGTATGTAGGTATAGGGCTAAGTATATTTTATGAAATTCGAAGTTTAGTCATTATATTCATTATGCTTATTCATTAAAATTAATTTGATGTGATATTTCATTTATGAATGCAATAGCATTAGTAGCCTATGATGCTTATTACGTATGATGCTTGAAGGACTGGCCAGCGGTTTGACTGAAGCAGAGCTTCTCCATATAAAATATGCTACTAATTTCAAGCAGGCAGAGTAAGAGAAAGCCTCAAGGAGAACAGTTGTGTATATGAGCATACTTTGAGGGGTCAAATATATCCATTAAATTTATTTTTATGAACTACAACAAAGTAGCTGATTCTAAGTAAAACAGTAAAGGTCACTGCTCATATCTTACAGTATGTATGAAATAATTAATAGGCTTTGGTTTCCATGTTTTATCAAAGTTTTTGTTTAACTTTAATCTATCTAAATGCATATTGACGGCTTAATTAACACCTAATTTAATTTGGAAAAGTAAACACCTCTTTGCAACTTATTGCTTAAAGAAGCTTCCACATGTAGTTATGTTGCCCGTCCTAACCGTGCCAGGTTAATTTTACAAAATTCCAACTTTCTAGATGATAAATATTCAGGCCTAGTAACTGTTTGTGTACTACAAATCAAGTTGCTCAGCATCCTGCTTGCATACAACCAATATCTTTATGATGAAAAAGTCTGTATACAAAAAGTTTCTAATTAGTTGTTAGTAAATTAATGAGCTCACTAGGTCTGTACTTAATAAGAGAAGAAAAAACTATCTGCTTGAGTTGAGCCAATAAGAAATATGTTAACAGATCACACTGAGCTCGGTTTCATTTTACAAAGGTGTTATTATTATAGCACTTTCCTGTTCCAAATGACCAACCCTTTTTTTAACAATTGTAGATAAAAAAATCTGCAATTTTTTAGTGAACAACCGTACTATTGAAATCTATTAATTTACTTTTAGCATTAACAATAATGTGGTAGGCTATTGTTATATTATCTTTTAATTCTATGATATTTTTATCCACTCAATTATCAATATTGATATTGATAATTTTGTGGAAAAATTATCACTGTTATCAATATTGATATTGATAATTTAGTGGATAAATTATCACTATTATCAATATTGATATTGATATTAGCGTAATTAATTGCGCAGTAAAAATTGGTAGTGGTAGAGTCGAATTAAGTTAGATATGTGAATGTGGCTTATCAATGTTATCCTAATGTTAACTTTTAGTTACTCAAAGCAAACCAGAAAGCAGTTAAAATAGGTTTGTAGTTTGCATTCTGGAAAAAACTTGTAAGACATGATTTTAAAAACTGTTACTAGGGCACTATAAACGATCGTTGATGATGTAAAAATTGAGCAAAAAATTTAAAAGGAAAAACTATGAAAAGTAAGACTAAAAGTGAAAAAGTTCCAAATAATTTGACAGTTAAAATTAATTCACTGGCTCATCAATCAGGCCGTTTCCAATAGCTCAATAAAGTAGTCTATTTAGCACAGCCTACATCTGAAATAATACCAGAAATTATCACAGAGTAGTGTTCAGCACTGAATGCTCACAGCTTCCTAAAAATATGCACTACTGGTCAAGAGGCTGCATTTCAATAATTTTGTCCAACGATTCCCTTTTAAATTTATGGCTTAAGAGAGATCTTGGATGCGGTAAATCTGAAAAGCACTTTCACCCTACTTATATGAACATGCTTATATAAGCGCATTGACTTTGCACAGACCATACCCCCTTATGATAACTCTGCTGCGGGAATAAGCCTTTCCACACTGTGGTACATCGACTAGAGGCGCTTGCAGAGTTTAAATGCATGCTGGGACACCGTGTGAGATTAAAGCACGAAAAGGCAAATGGCTTAAGTAGACAGGTCTGCAAAGACTGCTGGCAGTGTGCATAACTATAGCATCATGATGAGAGCCAGGAGAGCCAAAAAGACCAGGAGGAGACTAGAGCTGTTGGGCAAAACCATGCTCTGTCAGGGATCACCAGGCGGGCGCGGAAGGTGTCCAATCAACGGGCGAGACCCCCTATCTTAACTGAGACAGCTAACGTCTATCCGGAACCGGTCAAGGCCATCCTGAAATTTTCTGACATCAAACTGACGATGATCCGAAGCCCTACTGGTCGCCAAAGGGAACAATGTAAGAGCTGGGAAAAGGTTGCCAAAACCGTGTGCCAGATGATCAGTCATACAGGCAACGCCCCGTCCCACAGGATACAGATTGGTCCGAAGTCGGTTTAGGGCACTCTGGGACCTGAAAAATTGACTCAGCTGACCAATCAGTTGCTTCTGCTGCAGATTGAGTGCAAGAGCAACGGGGCCAAAATGTACCAAGCAATTCGGAGGCACAGCAAAGTGCTTTAGCAACAACTAAGTTGGGGAGCCAGATGCCCAAGATTCCGCATAGCAGGAAAAAATCTCTGAAAATCAGGCAGGACAGCATAATAGACGCCAGAGTGGCTTTTCATTGCCTAGCCCATTGGTGTGGCGCATTCCCACTAGCTGAGCAAGTCAGTTACCAGGCAGACACACTTCATGACCTACTCCGGGGTGGGGAATATGGCATGCTGCCTCCAGTTTGCATTGTACTGGCCTGGGCTGACAGCTGTGTGTTCACTGTTTTGTACCAAGCTGTTAGGTTTGCCATGCCGGCAAACACAGAATGACTAAACCTACAGAAGGCCAGCAACGGTTATACCCTGGCCGAACCTAGCAGAAGGTTGCCGTCGACTTGGTGTGCCCCCCTTTCCATCACTTCAAAGGACAATAAGGAATACTTGGGGCAGATCAGATCTTTATCAGATGGCACGATTATATTGCCATCCCAGAGGCTATGGCTCCAGTGGTAGCCACAAAGTAGTGCCATAATTCTGTCCTGTAGTGACAAGGCTTGGTAGTGTTTTTAGGTGCTCTAGTTGAGAAACACGCCACCAGGATTAGTTTTTTATAAGCTACGTTGAATGGTCCAAACACTTGTCAAGGGCTTTTTTCTGAAACTGCCAGATTAATCCGAAGGATGCATTTTGCAACACATCTTGTCTGACAAATCTAGATGGACATTTCACTTGTACAATGTGTGAAGAACAGATATGGATATTTAACCCACTAACGTTTTTTGTGGGAAACAAGGGACCTCCAAGTTATGGTCTAGATCCGAAAGACCCATAAATTTAGTCTTGAAAGCTTCCTGACAGCTTTTTGTCAGACCAGCATTAAGCGGAACTCGCTCCACTCTTCCTATGGTTGACACTCAAAGGTGCTGCAACTAACCAGGGCCAGGCCCTTGATGAAAGAGCGCTTTGCTACTTGGGGCTTTCAGAGAAAATCTATAAAGACTAAAGCGCTCAATTTCAGAGCGAACTGATGGAGGAGTTCTGCTAGCTCTGAAAGATGAGCATAACACAAACTGCTCTATACCATCAACAAGCAAATGGTATCGTGGAAAAAACCATCGAGGTCTGGAAGACAGTCTGAGAGCCATGTTGTTGGCACTAAGAACGGAAAAATAGAATGAATTTCTGCCCAACTCTGGTGGATGTACCGAGGCACCACAAACCCCACACCACAGTGACAAGCAAGATGGCAAACTTCATGATAAGAATGAAATTGTGCCGGCGTGATCAGTTTATAAGCTAACCTCTTCTCACAAAGATGCAATCTACCAGCGAATATGTGCTGCCGAAACCGCAAAGGTTGGAAAAGGCGCACGAGGCTCTCAGGAAGGCTCAGATGGGAAGTAGACTGGCAAATCCAGACAAACCATCATCGTTCTCACCTGGTGATATGGTGTGGTTAGTGAACAGTCATCGGCAAAGGTACAAGCTAAGCTCGTTGGCCCCGTCAAGTCAGAATCGACTGGCCCAACCACCCCTATGTGGTGAAAAAACAGGTCCAAACCTTTACCCAACACAAGTTCAGATGAAAACCCTATCATGCATGTCCGAGAAAGATTACACATGCTCTGGCAATGCTCAAGCTTCTGGAGGGCCAAATATAAAAGAAACCAAGAGAGCTTAGCCCTAAGAAAGAAAACACACAAAAACTGACGAGGGAATAATAGAGTTTCCTTCTAGAAAGAGTCCAGCTAGTAAGCACCACAAGATTGGAAATCAACTGTGCAAGATAAGGTCGAAAAAGAATACTTGCGTAAAGATTCAAACTCCAAACCTCCTGCAACACACCCCTGAAGCAAAACTAGAGAAAAAATAAACTATTGTCTCTAAAAAGCCCCAGTAAATCAGATACAGACGAGAACTCTGGACACCTACCGATGTCGGTCCAGGCCTTAAATAATCCCATCACTACTACAAAAAAGCCAAACCACCGTTCATTCCATATTAGATGAAAACTGGAATGATATGGTGATTTGATACATTAAACAACAAAAGACGCAATAGGATACAGAGGTTTAGCAATAATCGTACGCACTCACTTAGAAAAAATATAAGTCACAGACGAGACAGCCCAAAACCCTAGTCAATAGACCATTGGATCATTGGTTATCTACTGACAATAGATAACTGATTAGTTAAGAAATAATCTACATTGAGCATTATGTTGAGCAGCTGAGACGTGGGCCCGGCTGGTTACTTCACCCTTTGGTTTAAATTAGACACAGTCTCTAATTGAGGGGAGGGTGTAATGAATGCTGAGCCAAGAATTTGTTAATCTTATAAACACTTCCATATATATTGCATGTTGTCTTTGCTCTTTTTAATGGACAGCATATCCTATTGCTAATACATTATTGGTTCATACCGTATCGCTATTGTATTATTATAACCATGCTAACGCACAAACGATTCTGTTTGTCTTTATTGTACACAGTTGAATTATTCGGAACGGGTAAAATTAATGTATATAAAAGGAGCGCGGTCAATAAGATAGCTGAGCAGTAGTCACAAGCTCCTTGCCTAATGGATTTTCTTTCATAAACAAAAGATAACGAAAAACATACTTAATCTTTCTTCTTGATGCAGTATTCTAGATTGGGCCTAAGTCAAGGCTGGCAAATTTATCTAAAATATGTAGGTATCTACACATATGTGTATGTACCTGTGTAAATATGTACATACACAAACACATACAAGCAAAAATACTTACGAACAAAAGAACTCGCATACATTCATGGATATATACATTCAAATGCATGAATATATGTTGGTACGTACATCTGTAAGTATGTATGCATGTACTTGTGTACGCATGATGACTAGATGTAATATCTTCATCTTTAAGTTATCTTTAAAACAAGAGAGCTTGGCTACAAAGCATTAGTGACCAACCGAGTGAGTATATAAACCATGATTCGGTATGAAAGAATAGTAATAGAGTTGCCTAACCTTCATGTCCACATTTAATCAACAGAAAAGATTACTCAAAAAGCCATATTCACAATGATTCAGACATCACTTATGTACCTAAAAAGTTTAAATATTTACTATTTATTTTTGTTGCGCAGAAATAAATAGTAAAGATATTTTGTTAAAACATTCAAAAATTGAAAAAAAAATTCCAAATTTGGAAAATGCACCAAGTTTTGTGGAAAATTTGATTGGACAAGATTTGAATATTTTCTAAATATACCAAAACTTCATAGAATACAAAGTTATGCAAATTTTTCTTGCTCATGGTTGATAAATGATTTCATGTAAATGGACTAGTGTAAAAGTTCAGTATGCCGAAAATTGTTTTGCATCCTGCTAGGTTGGTGATCATGATCAAAATCTATTAATTTGTTGTATTTACGGTGGTTGAGATATTTTTTTCTAATAACTGAAGGGATATGCTGTTTTATTCATGCATGAAACTTGATTGAAATAGATTATTCTAAGTAATCCTCATTTTGTTAGCTTTCATGCTGCTAATCATTCCAAACATTTTTTTGTATTGGTCGGACAACTCCTATGATTTTTGAATGCCTGGATTTCACTAAGCGACCCATAAAATAAAGTTTGCATTAGCATTGTCATTTCTTTCTGTGTTTTTATATTTTTTTTTGTTTCGTACTGTTCTGAGTAGTATCTATATCGCTGGCATTAAAAGGTTTTTACTTTATGTTAGTCAGCCAACTCCTATCTTTGATTTATGTGCTAATTTCTTAATTCAAATTTCAAAATAAATTACAATCCTATCTAATTACATTTATATCCTTTTTTGCTAGTCATTTGCAATGCCGTTAGTAACTGATTACTAGTACACCGCCATCTTTTCAGTAATTTTACTTGATCCCCTGGATGACTAGAGTTTTCTGTTTTCTTAGCTTCTTGGTAAAAAAGTTCTTTGTCGGTCAACAAAGATTTAAACTCTCTTGGACAGCATATAATATTTTTCTATGATTCTGAAAGCCATTCAGAGGTGCAACAATTTGGTAGTCTACATAGCACTGACAGCTCTTTAGAAGTAATTGTGTTCTGACAATTTTGGTGATATGCAGATACACAAAAAAGGGAAAATAAAAAAATTGGTTGGGATTAATTCTAAAAAGTTATTGTGAGTTTTTTTATTATGGTACATGTCGTTTCATTTATAGTATGCTTTTGCAATGCATAAAATTCAGATGCGGCAGCTCAGAAGTAGAACATTACTCTCCCAAAAATGTGATTATTGATCAACCGTAAGTCATCAGGTGCATTTTGAGCTGTGTTTAAAGCTTTGCCATCCGCATAAGATCTGATTTCCTTTTCATTCTTTTATTCTTACTGTTTTGTCTATTCCATTTTGTTTTTTATTTTTTCAATTTGGTCTAAAAAAAACAAATGTGAATTATAAAAAATTGCTCAAGTGCTTTTGATCTCACTCTTTGATTTTGCTTTCGTATTGTTTTTCAGCTTTTATAAATTAACTTATTTTGGTACATTACTTAAATTTGTGTTTAATACCAGTGGAAACAGCTTTATTGTTTTTAATCCTTTTAAATCTTTTAGCAAATACATAACTGGCGTGTTTAGTAAAAACGAACATCTGACAGGGGCTCATTAAGTCGTCATAATCTTTGAACCACATGGTGTATGACAAGTATTTTAATATTTAACTCTACACTTGTTGTAAGGTTTCATACAAATGTTGTTACTAGCATAGATATTAATACATATGATAGTTAATGCCAAAATTCATATAATGTAGCAAGCTCTCATGAATCTGATTTGAATCAAATCTACATTACATAAGCTATTTATTTGAGTGCCCCAACATATCAGAAAATTGATACTTAAGGAAAAACCTGACTAAGTTTTCGGTCTGAAATACACAAAAAAAGTTGCAAAAAAGTTTCTGATGTAGCGGATAGGTGGTTGAATATGCAACAACATGTTGACAAGAAAACAGCATGTTTTTTTCATTTTGGTCGGGTCATATATGAATGAAAAAAGCTGGCCGTATGTAAAAACAAAAGTGTGTCATTGATGCAAAAACGTATAGGGCTGAAGAAAAAAAAGTATAAAATGAAACTGAATGCAAGTTTAAAGTTAGTTCACCGTTACGTAACATTAAAATTTATTTTTAAATGTCTGTATTGTGAGCTCACCCTTCTTTATGACTCATAGCTGCTAACGACTCCTTTCTGTTTAAAAAGTGAGCATTATAAAAACTAGAATTTTCATAATGTAGTTACATTTTATTGCATATTGTTACCTTCATATGGATATTTTTTACTTTGTAAGCACAATTTTTTTAAATTAGACCAATAAAAACAATGTTTTATTTATTTTAACATTTTATTGCAAGGGAGTTTTTTTGACCGTGAAACTGTATTACTTCGGATTTAGTTGTTTTGTATAGGAAAAAACTTATTTTAGTTTCAGATAATTGACGAACAAGCTCACACATCAGAAAATAATTATGATCAAATCTCAATATTTTTCTGTAGGCGACCAGGATAGTGTTGAATTTCCGATGGTCCTGGTTATACTGACTACATGCAAACTTGTTTGTCTACTTCAATTTATCTTTACAACTATTTTGAGAGTTTTCTTGAAAATATTTGTTGGCCGTGTATGTTATTATGTTGTGTAGAGAGTTTCGATTGTATAGTTGTTAGTTTGGTTCAGTCTCAGTTTGTGTTGTTTTCGAGTTAAAAATGTGTAGTGTTTGATTTTGCGTTAAATAGAGTTTATTGGATTGTCAATGTTTCATCTGCCAAAATTGGTGCAGACTATTACTAAGAAGTTAGAAATTTAACAAAAAAAATGTTTGTAAACATTTGTATTTGTTTCCAAATTCTATGACAAACTGTGATATGTAGCAATAGGCCATATTTTTGTTATCCGCTTCTAAAATTATAATAGCATATTGCTCATGGTTCAGTTTGTGACATTCATAAACCACCATTGTGTGATGTGAATGCTTTAGCTATTATGTAATTGTCTCTTAGTAAGCATTTAATTCTTGCTGTGGACTGTTCAAACATTACCATAGTAATATTGTTGGAGTGATTTTATCATAGTTGCACAACTCTTTACCAATGTAATTATCTCTTCTCATTGTTAATTCAATAAAATAGTTAAATGTTGATTTGCAATCAAATTCACATTACAGTTATTTGATATCAAAAAGATCTCTGTGTCTCATTCTGTTGGTTTGTAAACAAAAAATACGTGGAAATGTGATTACAAGCTGTTGAAAGGTAAAAGCAATGAACAGCTTGTCACAGCCACCATGAAAATGCTTTAGATTTTAATCAATTCTCAAAACGGCTCAAATAGGACATAAATGACTAAGATGCCTTCTGTTTACTCTTTCATGCAACCTCTTCTTTTCACAAACATACTTAATGCATTCAATAAAACCGTGTCTATTGTCTTTACGCATCTATTTCCTCATAATGATAATGCTGTCACTTTGAGCACCGGTATCTCAAAACCTATCGTGAAAAGTTGTTAAATTTTTTAACCTTAATTCAAAGTAGTGTATATCATTATTTGCTGAACAGAAGGGGCCTGTTGGTCACCTGTGGTAGTAAAATAGTACTGCAGAAATTGTGTGCACTATTGGGCAAGAAGTATCGGTCACATGATCATATGTAACTAGACGATTAGACCAGACTTGAATCAAACTGTAAAGTAGCGAACCCCTATATTCGATACAGGCTTACCGGTAGAACCCGAAGTGTTTGTCGTAAGCTCGTGCTGTGAGATGATTTACATCGAGCCTTTTATTGGCATTTCATTTTATATGATAACATCACATGTCAAAACAATAACTACATTGAGTTGAGTACAGAACCAGAACAAAGGGATTGCAACATACAGCGTTTTTGTGATGGCTGCAAGGAACTGATGGTTTTAGAGATCTACATATTTTGCACCTACAACCCAACACAGTAGGACACGTTAGACCTATTGGCACCACAAAACTGTAATGTGAATTTTGATGCAAGTCAACATTTAAAGGGCTGCAGATTCAATTTTGCTTCTTATTTGGTCCCTTTAGATCTTCATTCACTTTGGGTTATGATAAATCTCATCGGTGACTTGCATACCGCCATGATACACATACATACAACCCCAATCCATTCAGTTTTGAGACAGAGCTTGTATGACAGTTCTTTAAAATATTTATCACAAATATCCTAATGTATATAACCTAATTAAATGTAAATTATTGTTTCCATTATTCAAAAAACAGTTAAAGACAAGTCATTACAAAATAACATGTGCTTTTAATTCTACCACCTGGGGTCATACAGTAACAAACACTTCTATAATCTCTAAAAAAGTTTCTTTGCAAAAAAATTGAGAACACTATGCTCTAGGGTATTTGCTACTAGAATTGCAAATAGATTTTTGAAAGTAAACATTTTTATCAATATTATTATGGCATTAGAAGTATTTTGGCATCAAAACCAAGATAAAGCGAGATATTTGCTATCTTTCCAAAATAGGTGT